>NW_027223764.1:59596726-60220153 GCF_028538775.1 Myotis yumanensis
TTCGCCATCACTGGCATAAATGGTAGCAGAATTAAAGTGAGGTGTCTTAGGCTGACTTGCTGTAGCTTCTTAGGTTGTAAGAAGTAGCTCCGGCATTGTCTGTTCCAAGAAACCTCCCTGGCTCTTCGGAGGCCGTGCCCTAATGCCCTGCGCACCAGCCACAGAGCCCACCTCTTCCCGCCTGGTCCGTCTGCCTTTAGAGCTGAGACCCTGAAAGGTGGGCGTGGTCCCAGCTGTGTCTGTATTCCCGGCGTACACAGTGGCTTTGGCACATAGTAGGCATTTTATTTGTGGATATTAATCAGGTCTGCCAAAACCCAGGGCAGTTCTCGGCATAGGAGAGGCAGCTTACCGAGTGGGGAGGCTCTGGCTTTGCGACTGGGTTGCTGGGTTCAAGTGTGGGCCCTTAGCTCTGTCTAGCTCGGCCACCCCGACACGTGGAAGACGCACTCTGCCTTGTTCCTCATCGGAGCTGTGGGCTATACTAGTAACTGCTGCAGCGGGCTGCGGGGAGCTGGGGCTGATATCTGGAAGGCTGTCAGCTCAGTCCGGCTGTGTAGATACTGCTGTGTGTGGAGCTGGCTGTGATGGCCGGAGTCTTTGATGTCCCAGGGCTGGTGGGCAGATGGACTGAGCTGTGGTCCATGCTGGGCTTGATGCACAGCCGCTGCTGGTCACTCAGAAGCAGCCCCTGCACCAGGCTCTCAGGCACCCAGGGACCGTCCGGGCCGCCTCTGTCCAGTGAGAAGTGCGTGCGTCCTCTCCGTGCCCCCTGTCCCGAGACACGGGGCGTGTTTGTGGACAGACGCTGGCGATTTCCAGGTCGGAGCTGTGTCTCTGAGGCTTCCCAGCCTTCTTCAGTGGCTTCGCCCTGCCTCAGTTTCCCTTGGGAGGCAGTTGAGGGGATTTTGGCCCTCAGCAAACTTGGGATCCTTTCGGGGCTGTTTCTTATTTCCTGTGTGAGCTGGGGTGGGAATATGACATCTCCTGCCTCAACCGCCTCTTATTTAATAGGGATGATGTACGCCTGACGGGCTGGCTGTTGGGGACTCCGTGTGCTCCCCGGCAGGGGGCGCTCCCCGGCCAGGGGCGCTGGAGCAGCACTCAGTCAGATGTGCTGGCTCCGGCCTGTGCAGAACTCTCTCTTCTGAACTCCACGCCTGGCTGTCCCTCCGGACAGGAGCTCACATTCGAATTCCTCTTTGGGAAGATTCTGGAGGCTGTAAAGTTCCAAGGCAGCTGTGTCCCTGTCAAGGCCCCCAGGACTTACCGTGGGCAGGAACCACACTCCCCACCTGGTCCTGGCCTTTGAGGAGCCTCCAGCACAGGCCTGGTCCCCGGGCCCTCCCAGCGGAGAGGCAGCCTGCCCGGCCCAGACGTGGCCCCAGCCCTAGCCTCAACCGCAGTGCCAGCCGCCATCAGCTGGCGGACACCAGGCCCAGATGAGCCCCACTGCCCAGTTCATGCTGCCTGCATTCCCGACTTTAAAAGGCACGCAGGCATTTCACAAGACAAGGATCAGGAAAAAATGAAGTGCTTTTCATCATACCTGTGCCGGGGGTGTCCGGCTCCAAGCTCTCCAGCCACTGTGTGGGGCATCAGCAGGCGACTTGCCTACTCACCCACTGGCACTGTCAAGGGCAGAGGGACGTGTTTTGCCTTCACAGTTTTGCTCGTCCTCACTCTTCCCACCTGGGATTTTAATGACCTTTTCCTTCTAAGTTTACCCAAACCACCTCCCCTCCACCCAGCCCCTCCAGGGGCCCCTCCCGTCTCCCAGCTGCTCTCACTCCTGTCAGAGGCCCCTCTGGACGCCTTGCCCATCAGAACAACCCCACTGCTCCCCACAGAACCCAGTCTCGCCCCGTGGCCCCCTGGCTGTGCTCGCACCTCAGTGAGGACAGAGCCCTGACCCTCGGCCGGGAAGGATGGGGGGCGGGCGGGGCCCAGTGCTGTGTGCAGTAGATTCTCAAGCCCTGCATCCTTCTAGAGGGCGCGTTGACCAAAGTGAGCGGGTGTGTTTGAACTCTGCTTTGAACAGGCCCCAGGCGCCTCCGAGGATGCCATGCCGATTGAGCCACGGAGGCTGCTCCTCTCTGGTGTGTGGCCTGGAGTGTGCCTGTCTCAGGGCTGTGGGTGAGGCTGTGGGGAAGCGTCGGGCGTCTTGCCCTCTAGTGACACACCCAGTGTGCGCCGCGGCCAGTGTGCGCTGTGGCCTTGATCACGGATTCTCTGTGAAGTCCTACCTGTTCAGTTGCTTGATCTCCCAAAGAACACGCCGCCCAAACAGCCTACAGGGCTGCAGCTTAGAACAGAGGGGAGCCCCTCCCTCCCCCAAGTCCGGCAGGCAGCCTCCCCTCCCACAGTAAGGAAAGAAATTGTTTAAGAAGTGCCGGAGTTTGGGTCTCAGCTCGCTTTCAGGCTCGGTGCAGACAAATACCCCTCCTCTCATTTCTAGTTTTCCCTCGGACTTGCCCTTTCCCATCAGCCTGGCACAGGCCACGGGCGCCCTGCCACGCCCTCCTCCAGGGTCCTGGTACCAATCGGTATGCTCAGTTGCAACAATGAAAACCTGCTCAGTTGGTTTGAGCACAAGGAAATTTATTGACTTCTGATTGATTAGACAATTCCGATGGGTTGCCCTCGTTTTTCCTCTTTGCCCTAAACTATTCTAAATGACAGTAAAGGTAAATGTTATAAATCCACAAGGTCAGAGAGTCCCGGGAGGAGACGGCAGGAGGTGAGCTGGGGCTGGGCTTTGAGAAATAGCAAGTGGGTGGAGGAGGAGCGATTGCTCAGCAGAGCGAGGAGGTTTCACCTGGTGCCTGATGAGGGCAGGCTGTCGGGAAGAGCTGGCTCTGCCTGCTCGGAGAGCCCGGGGTGGGAAGAGCCGGCAGGAGCCAGGAGGAACTAGGCAGCGATGTGCATGTGGTAGCGGGACTTTGCTTCCTCTTCCTGTCCTGCTCCCAGAGGGCCACAGCTGGAGCCCACCCTCGGGCAGGACATGGGGAATGTTCTCTGAGGCCTGGCAGCTCCTGGGCTGATGCTGTGGAGGAGAGGGCCTTCCTCACAGGCCAGGATGCCAGCCCACCCGCCCACAGGCCACCGTGCCCACAGCAGCTTTTGAACACCTCACTTTGTTGTTGTTGTTAACCCTCACCCAAGGATAGTTTTTCCATTGATTTCTTTCTTTTTTTTAGAGAGAGAGTGGAAGGGAGGAACAGAGGGAAGAGAGACACCGAGAGAGAGACATCGATGTGAAAGAGACACATTGATTGGTTGCCACCTGCATGTGCCCGGACCAGGGCAGGGCATCCAACATGTAACCCAGGTACATGCCCTTGACTGGGAATCGACTCTGTGACCCTTGGGTGTGTGGGTCGACGCTCTAACCACTGAGCCACGCTGGCCAGGGACTCACTTTAAATATGAAAGGATGCTCAGTTGGTTGCAGTGTCGACCCGTACACCAAAAGGTTGCAGGTTCGATTCCCGGTCAGGGCACATACCTAGGTTGTGAGTTCAGTCCCAGGTTGGGGCATGTCCTCTCTCACATCAATGTTTCTCTCTATCTCTCTCTCTCTGTTTCTCCCTTTCTCCCTCTCTAAATCAATAATAACATATTCTCAGGTGAGGGTTAAAAATAAGTAAATAAAGAAATATAAATGGAAAACTAAGGATCATTACGCATTTGAGGAAACTCATATGAAAGAGAGTGCAAAACAAATATTAAAAAGGAGTCAAAGTCTGTTTAGGGAGCAGAAGAAAACATCAAGGCCTATCATTGCACATCTTAAAGGAGATTTAAAAATTGCGTCTTGAAGCCACGAGCAAGATGACAGGAAAAAGACAGAACAAACAGCAACAGAATATAAAGAAGCAGTAACTAAAATGTAAAAAATCCAACTGAAGTATTAGAAAATAAAGTTGAGAAAAGTAAAACAAATAGGAAAGAGGTATAAAATGGATGAGGAAGTTGATGAAAATGAATGGCCAATGTAGGGTGTTCAGTATTCTTCTAATCACTTCTAGAGAGAAAACAGAACAAAAATGAAGAAAAGGCAAATATCAAAGAAATAAACAACAAAATGTCTTGGAACCAAAGGACATGTGTCTCCAGACTAGAACATCCTACTAGCCACTTAGCTCTTCTCCAAAATAAATGAAAAGAGCACCCAGATCAAGGCACTTCAATGCCAAGTTTCAGAGCAGCGGGAGGGGAGAGGAAGGAGAGGAGGAAGAGGGCCTGGAGGAGGAGGCAGGCAGGTGACACACGAGGACTAGCAGTCAGCATGGCGTTAGGACGCCCAAGCGCACACTGGGTGCTGGAGAAACGTGACTCCTGTGGAAGGGCTAGTACGCGCATCACCCTGCCTGTACTGAGTAAAACAGTCACCGTGACAGCAAATTAAAGCAACTCACACATGCAGAGGCTCAGAAATGTACACACCATACACCTTTTCTTAGCATGGGCTTCCGAAAAAGAAAAAGAAAAAGAAAATGACTCAAGTAAACAGCAACTGGCCTAGGGGCTCCAGCAGCAGAGCAGTAGGGAGGGTCCCGGCAGCCCGGCCCTTCCCTGGGGGTCGGGGGAGGCTCTGAGAAGCGGCCCCAGGGCGATGGAAACAGACTATTTTATGTGGCTGAGCATTTGTACGAATACATTATGGAACTGGTATAAGTAAATACAGGTCAGCACAAGAAAAGCAAGTTATATAAGCAAGAAAATAACATAGTCATTGTCTACTAGTTGGCTTAGTATTTTCATAATAAATTTAAAAATTGTGATACGCCTAGGTTGGGAATATTGTGAAGGGAAATGAAAGGATGAGGGCTTGTCAGAGAGATTTAGGTCCTCATTACTGTCCCAGAAAGATAATTGATAATGCTGATGTCTACCATCGATCAAGCAAGGCCAGCGCGTGAACATGTGGTTGGGAAGTAAACATGGAAGAAACAGCTGGCAGAGTTATAAGTGTTCCCTGTGGAGGCAGGACAGCCCAGGACTGCCCTTGTCAGCAGACGCCCTGTAATACCACTTGATTTTAAGCTGCAATTTAGTTTAAAGTAATAGGTTTGTAAACTATGGTTTATGATTGTCAAATTACTATTTATTCTCCCTTAAAGATTGATTGTTCTTATTCATCACATTGGTCTTGCCAGTGTTTGATATTCAAATTTAAAAACAAATATTATTTGTTCTGTTGCTTGTAAAAAGTATTTTTTTAAAAAAATATATTTTATTGATTCTTTTACAGAGAGGAAGAGAGAGGGAGAGGGATAGCAAGTTAGAAACATCGATGAGAGAGAAACATCGATTCAGCTGCCTCTTGCACGCCCCCTACTGGGGATGTGCCCGCAACCCAGGTACATGCCCTTGACTGGAATCGAACCTGGGACCCTTGATTCCTCAGGCTGAGGCTCTATCCACTGAGCCAAACCAGCTAGGGCAACTTGTAAAAAGTTTTGAAACATCTACACTAATAAAAGACAAGGATGCTAATTGACCATAACTTTGCTATGCCCAGAGAACCATGGGGAAGTTGGCCCAGTGGGAGATCTACAACTGGAGGAAAAGAAAGAAGCGCAGTGAGACTGAGTGGGAGCTACGGAGGCACCAAAACCAGAGGTACGCAGTCACACGCCACGCGGGCTGCAAATGGATTCTCGGTTTTTTACCAACCCTCGAATCCTCTGGGCTTGCTCGGGGCGGGTCTCTGAGGCCCCAGATCCCACAGGGAGAGGCGGCCACGGCCTTGCAGTGGTAGGAGAGCGAGGGAAGCTCTGACACGCGGCTGCTCGCCGGCACCGAGGGACAAGAAGTCCTGGTGTCCCGGGGAGGCGAGGGGCGCGGAGACGCCGCCATCGCTATTTCCTCCACGCTGGCGACTCCCTGTGACCCCACCCTACCCTCAGGGCTGTGCCAGAGGCACAAGAGGGAATGACTGTGCTTTTACAAACTCTCAAATCCACTGAGCTGGTTCGGGCGGGTCTCTGAGGCCCCAGGCCCCAAGGCGAGAGACGGCATGGCCTTCCAGCGGTCAGAAAGCGAGGGAGGCTCTGGTGCTCGGCTGCTCGCCAGCACTGGGGGATGCAAAGTCCTGGAGTCCTGGATAGGCAAGGGGCCGCTGAGTCTCCGCCCCGGCGACTCCCTGTGACCCCGCCCTACGCAATTTACATTCCCATCTGGGCTGTGCCAGACTCACAAGTAGAAACGCCTTTGCTTTTGCAAACTTTCAAATCCACTGAGCTGGTTCAGGCGGGATCATGAAGCACCAGACCCTACGGGGAGAGGCAGCACGGCCTTGCAGCCATCAGAAAGCGAGGGAGACTCTGTTGCACAGCTGCTCGCCGGCACTGGGGGACACAAAGCCCTGGCAGAGAGTCAAGGGGCCGCGGAGACTCAGCCAGTGCTATTTGCTCCGCCATGGCAACTCCCTGAGTCTCAGCCCTAATCAATTTACATCCCCATCCAAACTGTGCCAGGTGCACAAAAAGACCCACCTGCGCTTTTGCAACCTATCCCAACAAATTGCAGACTTCAACTGCTCGCAGCCATGAGAGACACACTCAAGAAGCAGACCCAGGAGAACCAGGATGGCGGCATAAGGAAGAGACCTGTGCGTGCTACCTCACACAACAACATCGAAACTACCAAATATCAGACAAACACCTATCATACAGAACCATGGGAAAGTTGGCCCAGTGGAAGCTCTACAACTGGAAGGAGAGAAAGAACATTGAGACTGAGTAGGATATGACACCAAGTACAGAGCCCAACCCAACAAACTGCAGATTTCAACTCCTCGCATAGAAAGAAGCACATTGAGACTGAGTAGGATGTGCAGAGGCACCAAGTACAGAGCCCATCCCAGCAGGCTGCAGATTTCAGCTCCTTGCATCTGGGAGGGACGCAATCGGGGGGCAGAGTCGGGTCCGGGGCCGGCCAGGGCTGGGCCTGACTCGGCCGGCACTGTGGAATTGCTGTACCAGCAAGCGCACAAACATGCCCACTGGTCCCAGTCTCTTGTGGGGTGCTGGGGGACAGCAGACAGGCAGTCTGTGCACTTGGTGGAGGGCAGGAGTGCTGGATGTTCAACCACCAGGAACGCCTGGAGATTTTGTCTAGTGGGGAGCCGCCGGCAGGGGACAGAGGGCCAAACTTCCTGTTTCCCCGGTAAGGCTGGGATGGCCTCGGTGAGGTCGGGATGGCCCCGGTGAGGTTGAAACGGTCCCGGTGTGGTAGGGACGACCCAGGTCAGGTCGAAACGGCCCCAGTGTGGTAGGGACGACCCCGGTGAGGTTGAAACAGCCCCCGTGAGGTAGGGACAACCCCAGTCAGGTCGAAACGGCCCCGGTGTGGTAGGGACAACCCCAGTCAGGTTGAAACAGCCCCGGTGTGGTAGGGACAACCCCGGCCAGGTTGAAACAGCCCCGGTGTGGTAGGGACAACCCCGGTGAGGTTGAAACAGCCCCCGTGAGGTAGGGACGACCCTGGTCAGGTCGAAACGGCCCCGGTGTGGTAGGGACAACCCCGGTCAGGTTGAAACGGCCCCCGTGAGGTAGGGATGACCCCGGTGAGGTTGAAACGGCCCCCGTGAGGTAGGGACAACCCTGGTCAGGTTGAAACGGCCCCGGTGTGGTAGGGACGACCCCGGTGAGGTTGAAACAGTCCCCGTGAGGTAGGGACGACCCGGGTCAGGTCAAAACAGCCCCGGTGTGGTAGGGACAACCCCGGTCAGGTTGAAACGGCCCCCGTGAGGTAGGGACAACCCCGGTGAGGTTGAAACAGCCCCCGTGAGGTAGGGACGACCCTGGTCAGGTCGAAACGGCCCCGGTGTGGTAGGGACAACCCCGGTCAGGTTGAAACGGCCCCGGTGTGGTAGGGACGACCCCGGTGAGGTTGAAACAGCCCCCGTGAGGTAGGGACGACCCTGGTCAGGTTGAAACGGCCCCGGTGTGGTAGGGACGACCCCGGTGAGGTTGAAACGGCCCCCGTGAGGTAGGGACAACCCTGGTCAGGTTGAAACGGCCCCGGTGTGGTAGGGACGACCCCGGTGAGGTTGAAACAGTCCCCGTGAGGTAGGGACGACCCGGGTCAGGTCGAAACGGCCCCGGTGTGGTAGGGACAACCCCGGTCAGGTTGAAACGGCCCCCGTGAGGTAGGGACAACCCCGGTGAGGTTGAAACAGCCCCCGTGAGGTAGGGACGACCCTGGTCAGGTCGAAACGGCCCCGGTGTGGTAGGGACAACCCCGGTCAGGTTGAAACAGCCCTGGTGTGGTAGGGACAACCCCGGTCAGGTTGAAACGGCCCCGGTGTGGTAGGGACGACCCCGGTGAGGTTGAAACGGCCCCCGTGAGGTAGGGACGACCCCAGTCAGGTCGAAACGGCCCCGGTGTGGTAGGGACGACTCCGGTGAGGTTGAAACGGCCCCCGTGAGGTAGGGACGACCCCAGTCAGGTCGGAACGGCCCCGGTGTGGTAGGGACAACCCCGGTCAGGTTGAAACAGCCCCAGTGTGGTAGGGACAACCCCGGTGAGGTTGAAACGGCCCCCGTGAGGTAGGGACAACCCCGGTGAGGTTGAAACGGCCCCCGTGAGGTAGGGACGACCCCGGTGAGGTTGAAACGGCACCCGTGAGGTAGGGACGACCCTGGTCAGGTCGAAACGGCCCCGGTGTGGTAGGGACGACCCCGGTGAGGTTGAAACGGCCCCCGTGAGGTAGGGACGACCCCGGTGAGGTTGAAATGGCCCCCGTTAGGTAGGGACGGCCCCGGTGAGGTTGAAACAGCCCTGGTGAGGCTCAGACGGCCCTGGTGAGGTTGAGACTACTCCAGTGAGGTTGGGACAAATAAAGGGGACCAGTATGGACTGATGAACAGGGGTAGATACAGAAGCAGAGCAACATTGAACAGAATGTTAAACTACAGTGGGAAGCCTGGGGAGGGTTGGGGGGGGGATTAAGAGACCAACTGAAGGACTTATATGCATGCATATAAGATTAACCAATGGACACAAGACACGGGGCGGGGGGGGGGGGGGGCGGGGGGCAGGAGCCGGGGGAATATCAAGGGGGGGAAAAAAGGAGACATATGTAATACTCTTTGTAATACTTTAAGAAATAAAAATTATTAAAATAATAAAAAAAAAACAAAAACCATTAAAAAAAAAAAAAAAAAAAAAAAAAAAAACTTTGCTATGCCCAAGCCACGCCCATCCGCCAATCAGAGTGACTATATGCAAATTAACCCAATCAAGATGGCTGCTGGCAGCCACAGAGCTGGAGCAAGCAGGAGGCTTGGTTACCCCAGCGATGGAGGAAGCCAAGCTTCCCGCCTGCCTGGCCGGCTGTGGCCTCCTCAAAAGGCAATAAAGTTTCAATTATAGAAGCTAAATAAATCCCAGATACCTGCTTCCAGCCGGCCTCCACTGGGAGCTTGGGTGGCTGGGGGCTGTGGCCATCCTGCAAACAGCTCTCAGCCCCGCACCCAGGCTGGCCAGGCACCCCAGGGGGGATCCCCACCCTGAAGGGGCTGTGGCCAACCTGCAAAAAGCCATCAGCCCCTCACCTAGGATGGCCACACCCTCATGGAGTAAGGAGTGAGGGTTCCCACTGAGGGCCTTGGCCAGCCTGCAAACAGCCATCAGCCCCTCACCTAGGATGGCCACACCCTCATGGAGTGAGGGTCCCCACTGAGGGCCTTGGCCAGCCTGAAAACAGCCATCAGTCCCTCACCCAGGCTGGCCACACCCTCATAGGGTAAGGGTCCCTGCTGGGGGGCTTGGCCAGCCTGAAAACAGCCATCAGCCCCTCACCCAGGCTGGCTAGGCACCCCAGCAGGACCCTCCACCCTGAAGGGGCTGTGGCCAGCCTGTAAACAGCACTCAGCTCCTCACCCAGGCTGGCCTGGCACCCCAGCAGGACCCCCCTCCCTGAAGGGGGTGTGGCAAGCCTGAAAACGGCTCTCAGCCCCTAACCCAGGCTGGCCAGGCACCCCAGCAGGACCCCCACTCTGATCCGGGACACCCTTCAGGGCAAACCAGCCGGCCCCCACCCATGAACCAGGCCTCTATCCTATATAATAAAAGGGTAATATGCAAATTGACCCTAACAGCAGAGTGACTGGGAATGACTGGTCACTATGACACACACTGACCACCAGGGGGCAGACGCTCAATGCAGGAGCTGCCCTCTGGTGGTCAGTGTGCTCCCACAGGGGAGCTCTGCTCATCCACAAGCCAGGCTGATGGCTGCCAGTACAGTGGTGGTGGTTGGAGCCTCTCCCGCTTCCTCAGCAGCTCTAAGGATGTCTGACTGCAGGTTAGGCCTGCACCCTGCTGGCAAGTGGACATCCCCCGAGGGCTGCTGGGCTGCCAGAGGGATGTCTGACTGCCAGCTTAGGCCCAATCCCTTGGGGAGTGGGCCTAAGCCAGCAGGTGGTCATCCCCCGAGCGGTCCCAGACCGGGCTGAGGGACCCTCCCGAGTGCACAAATTTTTGTGCATGGAGCCTCTAGTAGTTAATAAGAAATAAAAGGAACTTAGTCAGGTAATATTGGGCAACTCACAGAGGTGGGTGGGAGGCTGCAGAACCAGATGTAGGGGACAAGGTCAAGGTTACTCCCAGGCAGAGCCTGGATACGACATCATCATGAGTCGCACAGCTGCCCTGGTCGCTGGAACTGCCTGCAGAGAGACTGTGCTCACTCTCTCCAGAGTCAGGGAACCCCCTGTGCTCAGCTGGGTCCTGTGCTGCCCCTTCTTACATCTGGCCAGATACACACTGTAGGGTCTCCACAAATCAATGACCTTCTGGCGTGGGATGGCCACAATCCTACTTGGCTCTTACTGCAGGTGGAGCGCCTTTCCCTCTGTTCCAAACCAGTGGGTTCCCCTCACCATTGGCACCTCACGCTGTATGGAGACCAGGCATCAGTCTTGTCTCAGACGAGGATGGAGACCAGGAGACCCAGAGGGGCTCAATGAGACAGAGAAAGCGAGGACCAGGCCCGGTCTCCACACGCAGTGTCCTCTTGGCCGGTCCGTGGGGCTGGCCTGGCAGCCCCCCAGTAAACCCGAGGTGAAGAGGAAAGCGTTGCCAGGCAGGGAGGGGCTCCAGTGCCTCTGAGCAGGGGCGGGGCAGTGGGCAGATGCCACACTCGGAGCTCACAAGGAAAATGTCAAGTCTTCCCGTTGGGCTTAGAAACCTGTGAGCTACACAGGTCAGGAGGGAAGGAAGGGTGCACGCGGGTGTGTGTGTGTGTGTGTGTGTGTGTGTGTGTGTAACTAATCATGCAGAAAGCTTGGGGGTTGAAAGTGGGCAGCGGCGAGCTGTGTGCCCTGGCTGTGTGAGTGGCCTGCACCAGGAGCAGTAGTGGTGCAGAGGTGGGTGGAGCAGGCTGTCCTGCCATCCGTCTGGGCTCCCCGCCTCCCCGGGCTGGTCCTGCCTGTGTGTGTCTGTGGAGCAAGGTAGGATGGGCCTCCGGGCTGACTTGATGCCCTGGGATCTGCCCTTTGCTGTGTGCACCTTCACCTTTGACCTCAGGTCAGCCCTTGCTTTATCCCTACTTCTTCCCATGATGACTCCTCTCTCCCAAACTTTTAAGACTTTCCCCTCCACATTCCTGCGGCATGGGAGGTTGCGCTGGAACCCCTCGTCTCCCTCACCTGGCCTGCCCACCTGAGCCTTGGGCGCCGCTGTCACCAGTCCCCCCCGCCCCCTGGCCACTTCCCACCATGGTCTTTTCCACACATTCCAGACTTTCCGCCTCCGGCCCGGTGCCTGTCCCTTCCCTGGACCGCCTCACCACCTTCTGAACCATCGAAACGGCCTGCCGTTGGTTTCCTAAACTCCGCTTGTGAGATTCTCATCCGGTGGCCAATCCGCGCGTGAGTCCCAGATCCGACCGTGCTCTGCCCACCCAACCTCCTCCAGGGCCGAGGCCCCGGCCGTCCAGCCGCCCTGCCCCGTGTGAACGCAGGGTCCTGGGAGACAGCGTCTCCTTGGACGGACACTATTCAGGGAGATGCGCTTGGAAACACGGGGCAGCCAAAGGCGGCGGCTGCTGTGGCAGGAGACGCTTCTGTTGGTGGGATTTGTGCCTCTTCACGGCGGGGAGTAAGGCAGTGCGTGGCCGGCTGTGTGGCCGGCCTCCTGTTCTGCCAGAACCGCTAGCATTCCCTCCGAAGGCCAGGCTGCCGCAGGCGGTGCTGAAACCCGGAGGAGTGTGGTGTCCCTGAGGCGGGAGCCCAGGGTCCAGGTGGGGCGCTGGTGGCCTGTTTGAGGCCTGTCTCCTCGGCTTGTAGGTGGTGGCCTCTCGCTGGTCCCCGTGTTCTCTGGGGACGTCTGCTGTCTTGTGGACTTGGAACGACAGTCACCTTGGAGCAAGCCCACCCGAGGGCCTCATTTGAACTCAGTCACTCCAGCGCAGTCACATTATGAGGGGTCAGGGCTGGGTCCGCCACCTAAGAATTTGGAGGGGCCGCAGGGCAGCCGCAGTGTCCTGAGGAGCCTCAGTGCGGGCCTCTGTGCTTTCTCGGGCGGGTTGCAATGCCGTGCACCTTGCTCGTTTTGCACATAGTTGGCTTCTGTTTTAAAAACAGGGAACTGTTGGCAACTCCCCTGCCTCTTCTATCCCATACAACGCAACCCGGGAGCTCCATGCACCGGGAGAAGGGGCGCCACTGCTCAGCGCTGGCCCCCACCTTGGGCCGGAGTCTTCGGGCTGTCACTCACGCCTCAGCTGATGATCCTCCCTCTGGGTTCTGAGCCCCGACGGGGCCGGTGGGGGGACCCTGCTCATGAGCACGGACCTCCCGCCGATGGGCACTGGGCCGGCAGTGCCGCGTCTGCCTCAACACCAGCGGGCACGGCGAGGCTGGCACCGCGAGAGAACCCGCGGGGAAGAGCAGGTGGTCTCAGGCAGCCCACCGCAAGCCTGCTCTCTGGAAGGCAGATGTGACCATGCTTCCCACCTTCCCCGGCGAGGCAGGAAGAAGCCCCGAAGTGGGCTGGTCCGACGTCTGACTGAACAGTGATCTGACAGGACCCACGGGATCCAGACCTCTGAGGGCTGGCGAGGGGGGGCTGACTTACTCGATCTACTACTCTCAGGGAAGAAAACGGACTTCTGAGGCCACAGAGAAACACTGATGGATGGAGATCAGACGGGGGGCACAGGCTCCTTACACCAGCTACGTTGTCCGGGCCATCCTTTATCCACTTCTTATAATAATAAGAATCTTCATGGTTAATTTAGATTATAATTGATTTTTGCCTCATCTGATAACTTTAGAACCAAATCCTTATTCACACGATGCTACTCAGCCACCATTGCCCAGCCTCTGCCCTTGGTCCCCATGGCTGCTGCCCCACTGCTAGCATGCCCCCACGGCTCCTCGCCAGGACCACCCGTGCCTGCACCTGCGTTGCTGAGCCCACCGCCTCTGCCTCCCCCTCTGGGCAGTAGCACTTTCTCTCTGTGGGGGGCTCTCTCTCCCGTAGGCTGGATCCACCCCAGGACAGGGCCCAGGACCGCCTGGTCCCCACGCCCAGCTGTGTGCATAGCCCGGCACCGTGCAGGAGCTGGACAAGCTCGCTCAGTGAGTGGGTGAGTCCTGCTGTTGTCTGCGTCCCACCTGCTCGTGGGTTTTCCTGAGTGTGACACATGCTTCTTTGACTGTTTAATCCCATGAATTCTCCAGGTAGGCGAGTGAGGGCTTCTGTCTCTCTCTCTTGGGCCTCCCTCATGCCTTGCTCTTTCTCTAGATGCTGCAAATTCCTCAGTGGCCTGTGGGGTGGGTCCCTTTCCAGCTCAAAGATGAGTCCGGTGGCCCTTTCCCTGGGCCCTGCACGGTGCTAATTGGAACGTGCCCTACCCCTGGGCTACAGCCAGCCCCTCCCAGAGAACAGTCAACAAGCACCACGCCTGTGCCAGTGGGTGCGGGGCAGCTGAGACCCCATGAGCCTTCTCGTTCGGGGTCTGGTGGGCCGGGTGGCGAGCAGGCTCTTGGGCGTGTTGGTGGAGAGTTGTGCCACTGCTTTGTCCACCCCTGGTGCCGAGCCTGAAGCCCCGTGCTCCCAGGTTCTCGCCCAGCACTGCTATTCTGTGGGCAGGCTCCCAGGACAGGGAGTGGCAGGTGGGCCACACCCCTGAGACAAAGCATACATGTATTTGGCTTCTGCTACTGCCCCTCCTGGAAGCTGATTTTGGGGTAACATAGCTTTGCTCTTGGGCCCAAAGCGCTTTGGGCAAAAACTGAGCTGCTGGCCAGGTCAGCTCTGGGCCCCCACTGCACAGGGCTTTGAACTTGGAGAGAGGCCATCTCAAAGGTCATGAGCCAGTTTATACTGTGGATTCTAAAGAAAATGCATTCTTCCTCTCTCTTCGCTTTCCAACAAGTTTGCAACATTTTTCCTCCTTATTCTCCAAGACCCCAGCGCCCCAGCCGTGGCCTCTCAGTCATGCTCAGGGGGCCAGTGTCTTCTCTCACTCCTGTTGGCCGACGCCCTGGCGCATGTGGGCCTCGCCCCCGAGGGCCTCAGTGCGCTGCCCGCTTGCACTGGCTGGCTGGCGGCGTTGGGCAGGTCTCCGGTCTGCAGGCTCTGATCAGTGGCTGCTGTGAGCACGAGTGGGCGTTGTGTGCAGAGGGCTGAGCTCAGGGTCTGGGCTGGACCTGCTCAGGGCGGGCGATGGCCAGCCCTCACCCCACCTTCCCTGGACTCCCAGGCAGCAGGCTCAGATGCCCCTCAGCAGAGAGCCTTGTTTGCATTCCCCAGAGGAGGGTTGGGAGTCTGCAGGTGAAAAAACTGCCACATGGTCCGCTGGGGCCTGTGTGGCTGGGAATGGTTGCCTGGCTCCACCGCCCTCAAGCGACCACCTCCCACCACCTGCGGGCACGTGCTCAGATGGCCGTGTCTCCTGCCGCCCAGCGGTGAGGGCTTCCAGGGAGCTCAGCAGGGCACTGGGTGAGGTGGGAACCACAACTCACATGGTCAGGGGCTGTCTCCCGGGAAAGGCCTGGGAGACAGTTTGGAAAAGAGACCCACAGAGAATCCAGGGAGCCCCACGGGGTCCAGGAGTACGATGTCCCCGAAGCAGGAGCCACAGAATCGGGGGACATTGGGCAGTTTTCCTGTGAGAGCAACACCCCAAGAGGTTCTGGAGGGAAGGCCGAGTGAACAGCAGTAGCTGGACTAGAATCGCGGGTTCTTTCCCCAAGCAGGCAGGCCCTGGGAGCCCCGAGTGCCTGAGATGATTCCGTGATAACCACAGCTTCCTCGTGGTTCTGGCATAACTTCTGACACTCAGGCCCCGTGATGGTTGCTTTTGCTTCTCAAATCCACCACAGCCACTCCCCTGCCTTGCAAACGGGAGTGCGGATGAGGGTTGCACTCCCTTCACACGTGGCACGGAGGCTGACGCTGCACGGAGGCAGGCCTTCTTAAAAGGCCTGTTGTGCAAAGGGGAAGCAGGTCTTAGACTTACTCCATGCCTGTCACTGGGAACATACAGGCCCTGGGCTCCCAGGGAAAAGTTCTGAAGGGTTAGGGTTGGGCTTAAAAAGATGCCAATTGTCCACAAGCTTTCATGATCGTATGCTCCTAGATAAGGTGCCTCGATAAGCTGCCAACAATGGACACAGAAATAATCGGGCCTTTGCACGTGGTAAAATAAATGCTCAGCAATGTGGCTGGAAGGCCTCCAGGTGCAGGGTTTCCCCTCCATTGACTATTCCTTTAGACCAAGAGGAAGCGACACAGGCTCCCACTTAAGGAATGCAAGTGCAGTAGTGGTCCCAGGCGATGAGAAGAGGTTAACCTGGGGTGGCGGGCAAAGCTGCTAGTGATGGTGTTTTCTCAGCCTTGAAAGCAAAGATCTTTTCTTCCCATCACCAGGGAACAGGCCGGGCCAGAGGCTGCTACATGTGCTGACAGTGGCATTGTCCGTCAGCTGGAGCTCTGTCCGTGGGCTGGAGCTCTGTCTGTGGTCTGGTGCTCTGTCTGTGGGCTGGTGCTCTGTCCGTGGGCTGGTGCTCTGTCCGTGGGCTGGTGTTCTGTCCGTGGGCTGGAGCTCTGTCCGTGGGCTGGCTCTCTGTCCGTGGGCTGGAGCTCTGTCTGTGGGCTGGAGCTCTGTCTGTGGTCTGGTGCTCTGTCTGTGGTCTGGTGCTCTGTCCGTGGGCTGGTGCTCTGTCCGTGGGCTGGAGCTCTGTCCGTGGGCTGGCTCTCTGTCCGTGGGCTGGCGCTCTGTCCGTGGGCTGGCGCTCTGTCCGTGGGCTGGAGCTCTGTCCGTGGGCTGGCTCTCTGTCCGTGGGCTGGAGCTCTGTCCGTGGGTTGACGCTCTGTCCGTGGGCTAGAGCTCTGTCCGTGGGCTGGAGCTCTGTCCGTGGGCTGGCTCTCTGTCCGTGGGCTGGCGCTCTGTCCGTGGGCTGGCGCTCTGTCCGTGGGCTGGAGCTCTGTCCGTGGGCTGGTGCTCTGTTCGTGGGCTGGTGCTCTGTCCGTGGGCTGGCGCTCTGTCTGTGGGCTGGTGCTCTGTCCATGTCTGGAGAAGGGTCTGTGTCTCCACCCGATGACCCGGGAGATCCTGTGCCGACCCTGCTGTTCCGTGCCATGATTCCATCTGTGGGGACATGGTGGCGAGAACCCCCAGGCGCGGTCTCCACATGTTGCTGTCAGCCAGCAAATGCGTCCTTGCTGATGCGGTGACAGTGCTGAGGCCGGGCCCTCACGCGCGGGGTTACCTGTGTGCTCATCTGCTGAGAGGACTCAGATCTCGGTCCTGACCAGGAAGGCCATTCCTGATACACCGATAAGTCAGGAGTGACCGATGTCGCCTGGTGTGTGTTCAATGACACTGTTAGTAAAGACAGCTGTCTGATGTGTGCTTGCAGGTGTGACCAGACTCTTCTGGATGGAAACACTTCAAATGACCTCGAGGGGGGAAATTGGAGGGACAATGGGGCATTTTACTACTTTGGCACATTTTTAAAACTACTTTTCTGTATTTTTCAACTAAAAGGGTAAACATTACATTGCAAAAATACAAAAAAAAAAAAAAAAAGAAAATAAAAGAGGACTAGGATCTGGTAGCACTCTGCCAGGGCTGGGCACTAAGCGAGTATGTGGCCATGCAGGTGGAAGGACTTAACAGCACAGGCTTGCAAACTGTCCGTTCTCCCTGCTTTTCCCCAAAAGGAACTCAGAGATATCTGAGAGCAATGTACGTGACAGGCTCCTCTCTGCTCTGCCCACCAACAGTTCATTCACGCCTTCAACATTTATTGAACACCTACTATGTGCTGGTTATGTTGTAAGTTTCTAGAACATACTGTGACCAGAATAGACATGGCCCCTGACCTCATGGAGACCCCCACCTGGTGGAGGAGATAGACAGCAAAAATAAATACCGGTAACTCTTCAAGCACAGAAATGGCGAGCGCTATGGGGTAGAGAGAGAACGGGAGGGGTGGGGCACTGCCCAGGAGAGAAAGAGCCAGTTCTATGGGTCCTGAGCACTGAAGGCCGATGGGCGCCCCAGTGGTGAGCACATCTTCCCAGGTGTCACTCAGCACAACTGGACCCACTATCACAAACCCCCTCCAGACTTCCCACCCTCTCACCTGGCCTGGACCGAGGGGACACTCCTCCCCCCCCGCCCCTGCAGAGAAGTGTTGGTGGGCACTCTCCGGGGGAGGGGTGCCGGCTCTGAGATGCCTGCAGGATGGCTGGCACGCGGCTCTGGGGCAGCTGGAACTCAGACATCTGCATTCAGATGCCGCGGAGCCAAGGCCGCCAGAGCTGACCCCAGGGGACAGCCTGTGGGGAAAACTTCGCGAGAACCATGTTTACCACCCCTGTCTCAACGATCATCCTGATGCCTGCAGCTTCCGGCTGCTTCTGTTCATGTGGCTTTCCTTTCTCTCTGCAGGCCGTGGAGACCAACCTGGCTTCCAAGGACAGCCACTGGGTCTTCGTCAATGAGGTAGGAGCCCAGAAAGGGGAGGGCGTGCCTTCACTGAGCCTCCCGCCCTTGGGGAAAGTGGGGATGAGCTTTTCACGTCCAGTTCTGACTTGGGGTGCTGCAGTGGATTCCAGACTCCACTGCGCCCACACAGGAGGTCGGAGACCTGCCAGGACCTGCCAGGATGCTCTGGAGCAGGTGGGAACCAGGGAACGCGTCTGCACTTGAGGCCCCAGAGAAGCTGAGTGTCACAGAGAAGTTGTATCAGGTGTTCCGTGAGGGTGAGGGAGGCTGGAGAGACTAAGGTAGGCTAGAGAATGGGGGGCAGAGGAGGAGGACAAAAGAATGAGAAGGGACAGAGGCTGCGTTTCCTGCAGGAGGTTGCAGGTGTGGGTGTCACCTGACTGTGTGAGCATACTAGTACATGTATGTAGAATGTGTGTGCGAGTGTGTATGGATACATGTGTATGCATAAGTATGTTTGTGAGTGTGAGTGAGTGTGCACATGTGAGTACAGGTGTGGGAGTGTGCACATTCTCAACCAGCTAGTGGGGCCGGATGATTTTAACATTTAAAGGCGATGAATGGGAAGTCTCCCCACTGACTGGCTGTCCCACTGGTTTGGCCCTGGAAGGCATGGCGACACCAGGTTCCTCTGTGGCTTGGCAGCCTCTTCAGTAATCACGCCTTGGCCTCCTCCCGGGCAGGTGCTGCAGAGGAGAGGGTGTAACCACAAGCCAGCTCTCCTGAAGGATCCCCCACTCCCTCCCCCTCCTCCTCCCCCTTCTCCTCCTCCTCTTCCTCCTCCTTCATCCATCACCACATGCCCACCCCCTGAAGGATTCCTCTTCCTCCTCCTCCTCCTCCTCCTCCTCCTCCTCTTCCTCCTCCATCACCACATGCCCACCCCCTGAAGGATTCCTCCTCCTCTTCCTCTTCCTCCTCCTCCTCCTCCATCACCACATGCCCACCCCCTGAAGGATTCCCCCTCCTCCCCCTCCTCCTCCTCTTCCTCCCCCTCTTCCTCCTCCTCCTCCTCCATCACCACATGCCCACCCCCTGAAGGATTCCCCCTCCTCCTCCTCCTCCTCCTCCTCTTCCTCCTCCATCATCATATGCCCACCTCCTGAAGAATTCCTCCATTTTTATTGACTTCAGAGAGAAAGGGAGAGGCAGAGAGAGATAGAAACACTAATGATGAGAGAGTATCATTGATCAGCTGCCTCCTGCACTTCCCACACTGGGAATCGAACCTGCAACTTGGGCATGTGCCCTGACCAGAATCAAACATGGGACCCTTCAGTCCACAGGCTGACGCTCTATCCACTGAGCCAAACCGACTAAGGCTGGTCTAGATTTTTGATGATTACAAAAAAGGCTGCTGTGAACATTCCTGTGAAAGTCTTTGTATGGATACCTGCTTTCATTCTGGGGTGCATATTTACGCGTGGAATTGCCGGGTCAGATGGTAGATACATGTTTGACTTTTTAAGACACTTTCAAGTTCTCTGAGAAGTCCTGTGGCTTCGCGCCTTCTCCCGTCCCGGGGTGATGGGCTCAGACCGGCCACCGGAGTGGTGTGTCTGGCGCTGCGGTGCTTGCGACTTCATTTCCCGACCGATGCCAAGCATCTGCCTGTGCTTAGTTGCCTTCTGTATCTGCATCTTCCTTGGGGGGAGCTGAGATCATGGATTTACGCTACACATTTCACTTAAGTGATTTAATGGCGTCCCCCACATTTTGATATGTGTGTATTCATTGCTATTCAGTTCGAAGCACTTTCTGCATTACCTTTGATTTCTTCTTTGACCCATGGCTGCTCCGAGGTGTGTTACTTAGTTTTCAGGCATTTAGGGCTTTTCTCTCGCTGCTGTTTAATTAGCTCCGTGTAGTTAGAGAACAGTTTCTGCTCTTTGACGCCTGTTAAATCTCTGAGGCTTATTTGCAGTCCAGCGTGTGGTCGTTCGTGATCAGTGTTTCCCGTGCATTTGAAGGTCTGTGGTTGCCCTGTGAACGCAGCCAGGCAATGTAGCTGATGGTGTTGTGTGTGTCTTCCGCATCCTTGGTGCTTTCCGTCTACTCGTCCTCAGTTATTGAGGGAGAGATCAAATATTCCACTTCCGTGTGACTGCCTTCCTCTCCTTGCAGTTTTACCAGTTGCTGTTTAACATATTTTTAGGCTTTGTTCTAAGAGGCATAACTGTTTAGGATTTTATGTCCAGTTGATTAATCAACCTGTTATCATTATGAAGCAACTTTTTTCTCTGAAACGCACTTTATCTGATATTACTGCAGCCCTTACAGATTCGATTAACACTTTTAACTGATTTGTTTCTTTATGTTTAAAGTACGTTTCTTTTTTTAAAATATATTTTTATTGATTTCAGAGAGAAAGGGAGAGGGAGAGAAAGATAGAAACATCAATGATGAGAGAGAAACATTGATTGGCTGCCTCCTGCCCACCCTGCACTGGGGATCAAGCCCACTCCCCGGCCATGTGTCCTGACCAGGAATCAAACCATGACCTCCTGGTTCATAGGTCTACGCTCAATCACTGAGCCACGCCAGCCAGGCTAAAGTATGATTCTTGATGGCCTTTCATACTTGGGTCTAGCTGTGTTGTCCTTTTTGACCATCTGCTTTTAGTTGAAGTTCTTAGATACTTTTCGCTCAGTCGGAACACTGATATTGCTGATGCAGGTGGGGTCCTGGAAGCCACGTGAAGGAAGGAACCGTTTCAAACAGGAGGAGGGATCCAGGCCGCTGCAGGGGATGTGATTGCCTGGGGCTGCGGGAGGGGTGGGTTGGGGTACTGAGTCCCTGGGCCCTTCACCTTGTGCTCTCCCACTTGCAGGCACGAGGCAGCTCAGAGACATGATGGCTCTTCAGTGTAACTTAATCAGGGCAGAGGCAGGATTTGAACTTAGGTATGAATGACTCCAAATGCAAGCAACAGCCTATGCCACACTGCCCCCTCACCTGTGCCCCCTTACCTGTGCCCCATGCTGGGCACCAACACTGCCCCCTCACCTGTGCCCCCTTACCTGTGCCCCATGCTGGGCACCAACACTGCCCCCTTACCTGTGCCCCCTTACCTGTGCCCCACGCTGGGCACACTGAGTGCTAAATGCCTAATTCCCAGCAATGTTTGAAATTTGTCATAATTTGGAAGCAGTAATAAGTTGTTGTGGAAAGTTGTATTAGAAAACAGTTATTTTTCATTATTATATTTATTCCCGTTGTTCCCTTTATGTTATTTTACCTTATTTTAAAAAACTTCTATGGAAAAGGTGAAAGGATGTACAAAAGGTCAGGAAGAAGCTAGTACCTGTCACATGACCATGTCTGTAAGGAACAAGGCCGGTTCCCTCGAATCGTGTCTGAGACGCAGG
Organism: Myotis yumanensis; assembly: GCF_028538775.1. Classification (NCBI taxonomy): domain Eukaryota; kingdom Metazoa; phylum Chordata; class Mammalia; order Chiroptera; family Vespertilionidae; genus Myotis; species Myotis yumanensis. Next base: position 59,618,078 of record NW_027223764.1, read on the forward strand.
GCAGCTGCCACGCAGTGTCCTCGGGCCTCTGCAGGCCCGGAGGTGCCAGGCTGCCTCGGCCGCGTTGGGAGGGCTGAGGGCTGGTTTGGCTCCAGGCTGGCCACTCCTGTGACTTGGCCGCCTGTTTGGCTTCCTTCTGTGAAGCCAGTTTCCTCCTCTGCTCGCAGGGCTGCTCAGGGAGCTGAGGAGGCGCGAGGAGATGGCTCTGGTTTACAGCAAGCACTCTGTTTTTACTCTTTTTAAAACTCTTCATTGTTGAAGGCATTACAGATGTCCCCTTCCTCACCCCACTGTGCCCCTTCTAGCCGCCCCACCGCCACAGGCCTTCAGCACACCGGTCCCTGTCCAAGGGTCATGCATGTGTGCAGACCAGTTCTTTGGTTGCTCTCGCCACCTGCCTTCCCCTGAGGCTCACAGTCTTATCCATGTGGGGGCGCTCTTCCATCAAAGGACAGCTTGCCTTCCCAACCTGGCAAGGTCTGTGAGCCTTGTCCTTGAACCATCCTCGAGGTCAGCGGCCCCAGCAGTGATCTCAGCACACAGCATCCTCCCGAGGAGCGGGCGGGCTGGCCGCCTTCCTCCAAGGCCTTTCCTTCCTCCTCTCACGGACAGCCCAGGCCTGGCTCTTCCCGGGCCCAGCGTCCTCCTCCGGTGCTGTCTCCACACTGGGTCTGGTGACTGGTCTCCTGGGGACCAAACAGAGCCCCGCTTGGCACTGCGCCGCCCAGGAGAAGCCAAGAGGTGCTTCTCACCCACATGGCTTCCGGGTGAGAAACATGCATGGCCCACCTGCCACGGGCAAGGCTGCAGGAGCTAGTCAAGCCCCACGCCCTAGGAGGGAGGAGCTGGGAAGGCCTGGCTGCCTTGGGCACTGTCAGGAGTGAGTCAGGGTTCCCACCGCTGTTGTGTGTGGGTTGTGGGGGGACAGTCAGAAGGGAGTGCTGGCTGAGTCTTAACAACCGCTCGCACTGCGTGCCTGCCCATTGGTTTCCTGCCCATCACTCTTCCTGTCCATCACTCCTCCTGACCATCACGCTTCCTGTCCATCACGCTTCCTGCCCATCACGTTTCCTGCCCATCACGTTTCCTGCCCATCACGTTTCCTGCCCATCACGCTTACTGCTCATCACGTTTCCTGCCCATCACGTTTCCTTCCCATCACTCTTCCTGCCCATCACGCTTCCTGCCCATCACGCTTCCTGCCCATCACGCTTCCTGCCCATCATGTTTCCTGCCCATCACGCTTCCTGCCCATCACATTTCCAGCCCATCACGTTTCCTTCTTATCACGTTTCCTGCCCATCACGCTTACTGCCCATCACGTTTCCTGCCCATCACGTTTCCTGCCCATCACGCTTACTGCCCATCACGTTTCCTGCCCATCATGCTTCCTGCCCATCACGTTTCCTGCCCATCATGCTTCCTGCTTATCATGCTTCCTGCCCATCACGCTTCCTGCCCATCACGCTTCCTGCCCATCACTCTTCCTGCCCATCACGTTTCCTGCCCATCACGCTTCCTGCCCATCACATTTCCTGCCCATCACGCTTCCTGCCCATCATGCTTCCTGCCCATCACGCTTCCTGCCCATCACATTTCCTGCCCATCACGCTTCCTGCCCATCACTCTTCCTGCCCATCACGTTTCCTGCCCATCACGCTTCCTGCCCATCACGTTTTCTGCCCATCACGCTTCCTGCCCATCACGCTTCCTGCCCATCACGCTTCCTGCCCACCACGCTTCCTGCCCATCACATTTCCGGCCCATCACGTTTCCTTCTTATCACGTTTCCTGCCCATCACGCTTACTGCCCATCACGTTTCCTGCCCATCACGTTTCCTGCCCATCACGCTTACTGCCCATCACGTTTCCTGCCCATCATGCTTCCTGCTTATCATGCTTCCTGCCCATCACGCTTACTGCCCATCACGCTTCCTGCCCATCACTCTTCCTGCCCATCACGTTTCCTGCCCATCACGCTTCCTGCCCATCACATTTCCTGCCCATCACGCTTCCTGCCCATCACGTTTCCTGCCCATCACGCTTCCTGCCCACCACGCTTCCTGCCCATCACGTTTCCTGCCCATCACGCTTCCTGCCCATCATGCTTCCTGCTTATCATGCTTCCTGCTTATCATGCTTCCTGCCCATCACGCTTCCTGCCCATCATGTTTCCTGCCCATCACGCTTCCTGCCCATCACATTTCCTGCCCATCACGCTTCCTGCCCATCACGTTTCCTGCCCATCATGCTTCCTGCCCATCACTCTTCCTGCCCATCACGCTTTCTGCCCATCATGCTTCCTGCTTATCATGCTTCCTGCTTATCATGCTTCCTGCCCATCACGCTTCCTGCCCATCATGCCTGTCATGCTCCCTGCCCCTCGCCCTTCCTGCTACCTGATTTTGATGGACTCGGATGACTCACGATTCCTGTCAGAAAGACCCCATTCCCTGCCTTCTACACTGGTATTACCCCTCTTGGCCACCCAGGAGAATTGTCATGTTGCAGGGAGAGGCAGAAGCAAATGTGTGCACACACACACACTCACATGTGTACACACATGCATATATTCATACACAGACACATGTGCACACATGCAGACACACTTCTGCTGCCTTCACGCGCAGCACGGGCAGGCTTGGCAGGGCCCTGCTGGGGCTCCCCAAGAGACTGCTTTAAGGCTGCTATGTGGGAGACAGTTCCAGCCACCAGAGCCCCTGGTGAGGTGTCGAAAATGGCTTCTAAGGGCTCATTAGGCTCATTGGACGTGGGCTCCGCTCTGGTTCTTTTCCGCCATCTCTAACCAGAGCACATCCTGCCCTGGCCTGTCTCTCAGAGCGGTTGGGAAATCCCAGATGAATGCCGTGCAGTTTCAGGAAGGAGGGCGAGGTGCTCTGTAACTGTCAGTGGTCGGAGCAGGGTGCGGTGTGCACCTTTCAAACAGGCGGCTGCTGAGGGCTGAGGAGCCCCAGGCCCTCGCCTCCTGCCTGGCACCCCACCAGGTGCAGGGGGGCTCCTGGCCTGAGCCGCTGAGAAGCCCACTTTGTGAGGCCAGTGAATACCTCCTGGCAGGAGCAGTGGCCGCGGGCTTCCCAGGAGGCATGGACACGGGTTGTGGAGTGTCCAGCATGTGCCCAGCCTGCTCACACGCTTCACAGACGTCACTGTACACAGATGGGATCCGGTGAGCTCCCATCTGGCGGATCAGGATGCCCGATCCCAGCTGCGACCAGCGGCTCCCTCCATGCCCTCTGGGTCCTGCGAAGGCACCTGGGTTTACTCTTTGTCAAGGTCAGTCCTGGAAAGGCTTCTAGACACAGGAAGCTCCAGCAAGGCCCGCCTTCCCTCAAGGCCCAGCCAGGCCTCTCTGCATCTCCAGGGATGACGGTGGGGCGCCAGCCCACAGTGCCTCCCCGCCCCTCCACCTGCACTGGCACCTCCTTGCTTGAGCCCTGGGACGCCTTCCCTCTCTAAGCCTCAGAAGCCTCGCCAGCCGTTGTCAGTTCACCTCCTTAGCGGAGGGAAACATCTCACAAGAAAGGGCAGCTCACACTTCCTAGAGCATGAGGGGCTGCCCCCTCTGTGGGCGTGTGGGGACCGCTCCCTCTGTGGGTGTGCGGGGGCTGCCCCCTCTGTGGGTGTGCGGGGGCTGCCCCCTCTGTGGGCGTGTGGGGGACTGCCCCCTCTGTGGGTGTGCGGGGGCTGCCCCCTCTGTGGGCGTGTGGGGGACTGCCCCCTCTGTGGGTGTGCGGGGGCTGCCCCCTCTGTGGGCGTGTGGGGGACTGCCCCCTCTGTGGGCGTGTGGGGACCGCTCCCTCTGTGGGCGTGTGGGGACTGCTCCCTCTGTGGGCGTGTGGGGACCGCTCCCTCTGTGGGCGTGTGGGGACCGCTCCCTCTGTGGGTGTGTGGGGGACTGCCCCCTCTGTGGGCGTGCGGGGACTGCTCCCTCTGTGGGCGTGTGGGGACCGCTCCCTCTGTGGGTGTGTGGGGGACTGCCCCCTCTGTGGGTGTGCGGGGGCTGCTCCCTCTGTGGGTGTGTGGGGACTGCTCCCTCTGTGGGTGTGTGGGGGACTGCCCCCTCTGTGGGTGTGTGGGGGACTGCCCCCTCTGTGGGTGTGCGGGGGCTGCTCCCTCTGTGGGTGTGTGGGGGGCTGCCCCCTCTGTGGGCGTGTGGGGACCGCTCCCTCTGTGGGTGTGCAGGGACTGCCCCCTCTGTGGGTGTGCGGGGGCTGCCCCCTCTGTGGGCGTGTGGGGGACTGCCCCCTCTGTGGGTGTGCGGGGGCTGCCCCCTCTGTGGGCGTGTGGGGGACTGCCCCCTCTGTGGGCGTGTGGGGACTGCCCCCTCTGTGGGCGTGTGGGGGACTGCCCCCTCTGTGGGCGTGTGGGGACTGCTCCCTCTGTGGGCGTGTGGGGACCGCTCCCTCTGTGGGCGTGTGGGGACTGCTCCCTCTGTGGGCGTGTGGGGACCGCTCCCTCTGTGGGCGTGTGGGGACCGCTCCCTCTGTGGGTGTGTGGGGGACTGCCCCCTCTGTGGGCGTGTGGGGACCGCTCCCTCTGTGGGCGTGTGGGGACCGCTCCCTCTGTGGGTGTGCGGGGGCTGCTCCCTCTGTGGGTGTGTGGGGACTGCTCCCTCTGTGGGTGTGTGGGGACTGCTCCCTCTGTGGGCGTGCGGGGGGGCTGCCCCCTCTGTGGGCGTGAGAGGGGGCTGCTCCCTCTGTGGGTGTGTGGGGGACTGCCCCCTCTGTGGGTGTGCGGGGGCTGCTCCCTCTGTGGGTGTGTGGGGGACTGCCCCCTCTGTGGGTGTGCGGGGACTGCTCCCTCTGTGGGCGTGAGAGGGGGCTGCTCCCTCTGTGGGCGTGAGAGGGGGCCGCTCCCTCTGTGGGCGTGCGGGGACCGCTCCCTCTGTGGGCGTGCGGGGACCGCTCCCTCTGTGGGCGTGCGGGGACTGCTCCCTCTGTGGGCGTGCGGGGGCTGCCCCCTCTGTGGGTGTGCGGGGACTGCTCCCTCTGTGGGCGTGAGGGGGGGCTGCCCCCTCTGTGGGCGTGAGAGGGGGCTGCCCCCTCTGTGGGCTTGCAGGGGGCATGGTGATGTGGGAGGGCAAGGATAGAAGAGAAGCAGAGAAAAATTGTTATACTTCTTTCTGGTTCTTCTATTATAGAACAAAATGCAAATTAATATGCCAATGAATTATCCTTTCAAACAGCTACATATGTCAGATATTTTGCCAAATTGAGGTTTTCCTGTTATGTTCAGTTTGTGCCCAACTGTTTTCAATTGGTAACCTATCACTCACATGTCAGCGTGTCAGGGCACAGTCGTGGGGATGTCTAGTGGTCTTGGGGTAGCTGTCAATTGGAAGAATCATGACTCATGTAAGTCTTCTCGGTGTTGGGGGCTTGGCCTGTTAGTACTATTGTAGGTTCACCGCAGCCAGACGCCCCCTCAGCCGCCGACTGGGGGCGGAGCTCAGAGCTGCGGCCCCGCAAGCCTGTCCCCGCCCCCTCATGTCTCGTGAACACAACAGGAATCAACAGTTTTCATTTTTACCAACATTATAGGTGAAGGAAGCCTCATGCATTGTTTTAATTTGTATTTCTTTGCTTGTTAGCCAAGTCAAACACTTTGAACATTTACTATTGATTGTGTCTGTTTCTAATTCTGTGACATTTGCTCTCATCCTCTATGAAGATGCCGCAGTCCTTTGTCATCCGGCTGCGTGTTTACGGCCACCTTCCCAGGGGCATTGCTAACACCGGAGTGGAAGGTGAACTGAGGCTCAGAAAAGGCGGGTGTAGGGCCCCACAGAGACCCGCTGGGGATTCAGCCCCTCCTGCCCCCCTGCCCCCCTGCCCCCCCCCGGCCCCTCTTGTGCCCCCCTCCAGACCCACTGTCCCCGTGGCGCCTCAATGGAGACACATGATGGTTTATGTATTTTAAGGGTCAACATTTCTGCACGAAGTCAAGTACGTCTTTCAATTATTATATTGGATTAGATCACTTTAAATTTTGAATCAAAGCTTGGTTTTGCAACTTAAAGTAACATATCATTTTCTATTAACCTTAATGAACAGAAAAGTCATGACAGTGTCTCTGATTTTCACCCAATAGAAGGGAAAGAGCGGGTCCAGGGCCAGGGAAGGCAGCGGACAGGAGCTCCTGTGGCTCAGCCCAGGACACCCGCTGGTCCTGCCCTGCGCTGGCCCTGGGTCCATGGCTGAAGGGGCCGCTGGCCCTGGGTCCATGGCTGAAGGAGCCGCTGGCCCTGGGTCCATGGCTGAAGGAGCCGCTGGCCCTGGGTCCCTGGCTGAAGGGGCTGCAGAGGCTGAGGCCTGAGACAGGGGAGAGAAAGGGAGGGGGCACGGGATCCTTCCCTCAGAGACGCCTGCTCCCTGGGCCCTCGTGCCCTCCACGCCGACCTCCGGGCCTCCTACATCCTCCTGGGGGAGAAGTTTCAGGGTAAGAAGCGGGTTCTGGGTCACTCCCTGGCCTGTGTGCAGGTGTGCGGGTGCTGCTGTGGAACCCGCACCTTACAGCGGGGTCCTGGCGGGAATCCCCGCAGCACAGCAGGCGCTGGCTTAGGAGAAGGGGCTCGGCTCTCTCTTGAGTCCTTGGTCCTTGTGCCTCAGCCCCCAGCTCACTGCCTTGGTGGGATGAAGAGCAGCCCCAGCAGTGAGCCCCAGGACTGGGAGTGCGGACGGGGCGGGGGTGCAGCTTGGGCTGAGATGCTGAGCAGACACCAATGGCATGGAACTTAGAGTCCTGACGTACAAGCACTGGTATTCCCTCAACTTTCCGCATGCCCGTGCATTTCCCCACGGCCCCACCCACGCGGCCTTGGACGCGTCTGTCACTGTAGATGACTTTGCAATCCTGGACTTCCATATCGATGGAATTAGACAGTACACTCGCTGTTCTCAGCATAATGATTTTGAAATTCATGCTGTTGTGTGTATTGATGGTTAATTTTTGCATGGGTTGCAGTAAAGGCTCAGATTAATTTTGTTTTATTTTTGTCCCTGGATATTTAACTTTTCCATGCTACTGGTTGAAAATAGCATCCTTTCCCCTTTGGACTTTTTTGCCAAAAGTCACCGGCCTTCACTGCTCCTGGCCTCCCTTCTGTTCGGTTTACCTGCGTGTCTGCCGTCACCCCAGGGCCGCACGGTATGGTGGCAGCTTTTTAGTTACCGTGAAATCAAGTGAAGTAAGTTCCCTGCCTTTTCCTTTTCTAAAACTCCACTTTCATCCTTCTAGGTCCTTCACCCGCCTCAGAGCTGGGACTAAGGGGAGCGTGTGGCATCAGAGGCTCAGGGTTAAGGGGGGCCCCTCACAAGCCTGGGCAAGCGCTTGCCCCAGCCCTGGCCCTGCCTCTATATAAGTTTTAGAATTAACTTGTCAGTTTCTAGGATTTTAATTTCTATTATGTTGAATCTAAAGATGACTGGAGGCATAATTGAGATCTTCACAATATTGTCTTATGATCTATGAACAAGGGGTATCTTTTCATTTATTTATATCCTCCTTAATTATTTTTACAGTGTTTTGCAGTGTATTGGCCTTGTTCAGCTCATCCATTCATATTATAAATGGTATTGACTTTTGAATTTAAATTTGCAATTGATAGTTGTGAGCAATTTCTGAGCATTAACTTTGTATCACAATCTTGCTAGACATACATATAAGGTCTGGTGGCTTCTTTGGTGGATTCCCTGCTGTCTGGGAATAAAGACAGTTCTGTTCTCCTTCTCCAATCTCGATCTCCTTCTTTTCTTTTTCTGGAGCCTCCAGAACAATGTTGAGCAGAAGCAGGAAGAATGGATATCTTTGTCTTTTTCTGGATCTTAGGAAAACCATCCAGCTTTTCACTATCCTATATAATAAAAGCCTAATATGCTAAGTGTCTGGTTGTCTGGTCGACCATTCAACCAATAAAAGTATAATATGCTAATGATATGCTAAGGCCGCTCAACCACTTACTATGACATGCACTGACCACCAGGGGTCAGATGCTCTGATTAGTAGGTTAGCTCGCTGCTGGGGTCCGGCCGATCAGGACTGAGTGAGACAGGCCAGACATGCCCTGGAGTCCTCTTGTGGTCCCTCCCCAGTTGGCCAACCTCCCGTGTCCTTCACTGGCCCCAATCATGCACCGGTGAGGTCCCTCGGCCTGGCCTGTACCCTCTCTCATTCTGGGACCCCTTGGGGGATGTCGGAGAGCTGGTTTCGGCCTGACGGTGGAATGACTGGTCACTATGATGTGCACTGACCACCAGGGGGCAGATTTCAATGCAGGAGCTGCCTCCTGGTGGTCAGTGCACTCTTGAACTCATGGCTGACAAGTGCAGCAGTGGTGGCAGGAGCCTCACCCGCCTCCACAGCAGTGCTAAGGATGTCCGACTGTTTATCCTTTGGTCTCTATGTTGCGGGGAGCGGGCCTAAGCTGTCAGTTGGACATCCCCTGAGTGCTCCCAGACTGCAAGAGGTCACAGGCCAGGCTGAGGGGACCCTCTCCTGCCCACCAAGTGCATGAATTTTGTGCACTGGGCCTCTAGTTAATTAGATGCAGGTTGAGGAAGTTTCCTTTTACTTACTCGCTGAGGGTTTTTAACATAATTGGAAGTGGATTTGTCAAATGCCTTTTATGCATCATTGAGATAATTGCGAAGCCACTCTCCCTCCGGATGGACCCCATGTGATTAGGATGCTCTTGCTCCTTTTGAATTGTGGGATTTTAACTGAGCTAGAGCACTTTAGCTAAAGTGCTAGGTGCTTTAGAAAAGCTTTGTATTTATGTCTACGAGAGACATTAGTTTGTAGTTTTTTATATTGTAAGTCCTCTGTCTGGCTGTCTAACCGGGTAGTGTGGGCCTCCTGGGACATGAGGCGATGTTCCTTCTCATCAGCATTCTGAAAAGATTTGTGTGAAATTGATTCTGTATGTTCCTTAAACAAACACAGTATTTGCAGGTGATGCCCTCTGTCCCAGAGGGTCCCTCCATGGGAAGATTTTAAACAAGAAATCTAATGTTTTAGTAGATACTCCTGGGGTAATTAGGTTATCTGTTTCTTTCTGAGTTTTTGTTGTTGTTGTTGTTTGTTTGTTTTTGTAGTTTCAGCCTTTTAAGGAAGTTGTCCATTTTAACTAAGTTTCTGATAGTTCTAGTCTACTTGAGGTAAGTTATCCACTCTTTGTTTTTCATTCTTTAAAGGTGTCATTTCAGTGACTTCTGCTTGCCTCATTTCTGATGAAAAGACAGCTGTCATTTTAGTCTTTATTTTTCTCTGTGTAAGTGTCATTTTCCTCTAGTTACTTTGAGATTTTTTTTCTGATTATGTGCTTGGGTGTGGATTTCATCAGATTTAGGAAATGCTTGACCATTATTTCTTCAAATATTTTTTCTGCTTTGCCTTTTCTTTCTCTCTTCTCCCTTGTGGACCTGCCCACGTGACTGCTCTTAGGTTCTTGAATGGTTCCGCTGGCATCTGGTGCTCGCTGACTTTTTAGTCTCTTTCCCTGTGGTTCATTTTGGAGATTTCTTGTTCCATACTTTAACATTCACTCATTTTTCTCCTGCAGCCTAAGCCGCAGCTGATGCATCCAGAGTATTTGTCATCTCAAACACCACAACTTTTATTTGTAGAAATTCAGTTTATGTCTTTTACTTCTTTTCTAACCTGCACACACTTTCATTTAACATCTTGAGCACATCCTCTGTATTTATAGTATTCATAATATCTGTTCCAACGCCATATGGTACTAATTCTAGACTCTGTTATTTCCAGGCTTGTTTCTGGGGATTGCGTCCTCTCTTCATCATAGGCTGTATTTCCCTGTGTCTTTGCATGTCTGGTGATTTGTAATCAGATGCCAGACATTGTGAGTGTTACATGCTGGGGTGAGGTCAGGTCCATCTTATTCCTGTAGCTCCCCCACCTCCTCCCAAGGACGCACTTGTATTGCTTTGGAACATTTTGATTTTTCAAGACGTGCTTTGCAGCTTTGGTAGGCAGGTCAGGGCCAGCCGTCTCCTCCTTGTCTGATTTGGCCCGTTATGGAGGGTTGTTAACATGACCCTCTCGGCGATCCTTCCCGCGGACTCGGTGGGTTTCCTCACGATGTGCTGATTAACACTGCGCAGCAGACCCACAGGCCTTCCTGCGGATTTCCGAGGCTTGTTTGTGTCACTCTGAGGTCCATGGCACAAATTCTTCCCTGGAATTCTGGTTTGTGGCTTCCAATCGCCTCACCTCCTCAAACCCAAACTCGCTTCCTAACTCATAAGAACCATCCCGCTCTGCGCAGGTCCCGTTTGGGCTGCACCTGGGAAGTCGCTGAGCCTCGTTCAGGCTCCGTGTTCACGGCTTCGCTCTTGACTCTGCACCCCTGTCCAGCTGCGCCTTGGTCCAGTGTCTGAAAACTGTTGTTTCATAGGCTTGTTGGTTTTTTAGTTATTTCAAGTGAGGTGAGCTCAGCCCCTATTACTTCTCCATGTCAGCACCCACACTCTGACCTACCTGCTGTGCCAGTATCCCTCTCTTCCTCTGGATTTATGCTTTCAGGTCTGTACAGTCATATCCAGTTTCCACGCACAGGCTGATATGTGACACACAGGGCTATACACTTCAGAACCATCCCCTCCAGGGCTCTGGGCCATGCAATTTTATTTTCAAAGAATCTTTGGAAAATTGTTTGTACTATGTCAGGATTTTAAATTATAAATGCAACTAAAATTAGAATTTCCCGCTAGCTCCTTAGGGATAAAAAGACATGAGGTGTCAATGTGAAATATAGGGTCTCATTTTCCTAGTGTGAGGGGCAGTTGTGCACAAATAAAAGCAGATTCAATTATTCTCCTGAGACCAACAAATAAGTTTTGCAAACAAAATAATTAAAGTGCTTTGTAGCAAGCAGGCGAATCCAGCCTCCGTGGTATTTATTTTTCTGCTTGATATGTGCCTGGGGAATGGCAGCTCCAACTGGCTCCTAAAATGTTAACAACAGAATAAAAGCAATGGTTTTGTGTTGCAGAGGTCGTTACATAGGTCAGCCTTCCCAATAGTGAAATTTTTGAGGTTCACAGTATTTTTTTACCCAATTCTGAGTGACTCCTTTCTCCTTCCCTCCCTTTTCCTCCCTCCCTCCCTCCTGCCCTTCTTCCTCCCCCCTCCCTCCTTCATAGCATTGACCAGCCTTGTGCTTAGCACTCACTCAGGAGGCAGCGGCTGGGAGGCAGGAGCCCTGCCCTTGGGGGTTCCAGTCCATCTCCAAGGTAGACAGAGTGACAGGGTCTCTTGGGTTCTGTGCAGGGACAGAGCTGCGGGCTTATAATGAAGGACCAGAGACTGTGGCTCTGAGTAAGTGCAGCTTCTTCACGAAGCTCCTTCAGGGGAATCCTGCTGCTCTGCTGGTGGCCTGGCTGCCCTGCCTGAGGGCACCCTTCCTTTGGCCCGCAGACTCTGCCCTGAGCGGCCTGTGCTCCAGGCAGCAAACAGGCTATTTTAACCTCCCCTCCAGCTGTTGTGGGGCGTTTCCCACCCAGGCCCAGGCCTGTGGGTTCCAGGACTATCACCTCTGAAAAAGCCAGCATTAGTCAGTAGTCGCTGCTCCCACTGGGAAGCGATGGGACCCCCCTTTAGTGTTCGGCGTCCACTGGCATGAAAGGAAATGCGTCCACAGAGGCGGGTGACAGGGCCGCCAGATGCAAACCTGCAAGGTTGGTGGAAGCAGGAAGATGGGAGGATGGAGGGAAAGAGTGGAGAGGACAGAGGGGAGGGAGGAAGAGGGAGAGAGAAAGGAGATAGAGGAAATAGGCAAGGAGAAAGTGAGAGTGAGAGACAGAAAAAAGGGAAGAAAATAGTCAAAACAATGTTGAGAACTAAGATGGAGGCATCAGCTCCCTGATTTCAAATCACACTGCAAAGCTGTGGTTTCCAAAACAATGCTCTCGGCCCAAGGCCAGGCACACGAGTTAGAAGAGGAAGCCCCCAAGAAGCCATGTACACTGTCTGCTAAGCCACAACACAGCAGCCAGGCCTACAAAGCGGGAAGGACAGTCTCTTCAGTAAGTGGTGCTGGGAAAACTGGGCAGCCACGTGCCGGGGAGGGAAACTGGACTATCTTACACCATACCCCAAACTAACTCAAAATGGATTAAAGACGTGGACGTAAGACTTGAAACCATGAAACTACCAGTAAGAAAAGATAGTTAACTCCTTGATCTGTCTCAGCGATTTTTTTGGATCTGACACCAAAAGCCAAAGCAAAACAAACAAAAACAACACAAAACCAAACCAAAAACCAAGTGTCCTCCATCAAGCTAAAGCTGCTGCACAGCATAGGAAACCGTCAGAAAAGGCAACCTGCAAATGGAGAAAATATTTGCTGATAATATATCTGAGAAGGGGCTAATGGTCAAAATACATGAAGAGCACATGTGACTCGATAGCAAAAACAATCTGACTGAAGAATGGGCAGAGGAAATGAACAGGCATTTTTTTTCAAGGAAGACAAGCTAAGGGCCAGCAGGCAATGAGAAGATGCCCAGCATCACTAAGCATCGGGGACATGCAGATCAGAACCACGGGAGAACCACCTCGCACCTGCCGGGTGGCCGGTGTGGAAAGGCAAGCAGTCGCCGTGCTGGTGAGGGTATGGGGCAAAGGGATCGGCATGGCTGGTGGGCATGTAAATTGGTGCAACGGAAAACAGTGTGGAAGTTCCTCAAAGCTTAAAAATAGAACTACCATCTATCCCAAGAAAGTGAAAACATTCCTTAAAAAGATATGTGCACCCGGTTCATTGAAGCATTATTTACAACAGCCCAGATATGGAAACAGCCTAAGTGCCCATCAGTGGAGGGGTGGACAAAGAAGTTGTGAGATTATGTGTGTGTGTGTATTACTCAGCCATAGAAAAGAATGAAACGTTGCCATTTGTGACAACATGGATGGGACTCCCAGGCTTTATTCCAGATGAAATTAGTGAGACAGAGAAAGACAAATACCATGTGACCTCTCACATGTGGAATCTAAGACAAAAACAAACAACTGAGCGCACAGATTCCAGAACTGAGGCAGGTGGTGGTTGTGAGAGCACACAGGGCAGGGGTGGGGGTGGGGGGATGGGAGCTGGAAAAATGGGTGGACTTTTATTTTGGTTAAAACAAATTGAATAAAAATTAGAAACAAAAAGAATCCCCGAGTCTAAGAACAAGGAGCCAGCAGAGGAGAGAGCTGAGGAGAAGGGGGTGGGCCTCGGCTCCCCATCCAGCCTGTCCGTCAGCCAGGTCACAGCGTGGGCGGGGCTTCCGTGAACGTCCCCAGGACACAGGACACCCTGGGCGTGTGTGGGCCCCCGGCTAAGGGAGGGCCCGCCTCCACCTTGTTAAATAGAATGGAGTAAAACTGAACAGAATGTGATGAAATACAAAATCAATGAAATAGAATGAAAGAACCACTAAAAATGCCAAGCTCTGGGGACTTGGGCTTCTCTCTCGGGCGAGACAGTGGATTTTCCTGGTAAACCAATGCGCAGAGAGCCCGGGGCACCCAGCCCCCCTGTGGCCGTGCCAGCGCAGGTCTTCAGGATTCAAGGTCAGCTGCGATTGCGGCTGGTGTGAGGGCCACTCGTGGGAATGGGGTGATGACGCAGGCGTGACGGGAGGAGAGCTGTCACCGGACCTGGGCGGCCAGCGCACAAGGAGCGGCGGAGAGCTGGCTTGACTGTGAGCAGAAGCCATTCGTGCCACTTATAGAAATGAAGGAAGGAGGTGGGACACGATGCAGCTGTGGAAAAGAAGGAGCGCTGGCCCTTTGAGGCTGCGTGAGGGGCCTGGGGAGCACCCGGGTGGGTGAAATAAGCCGTCAGAGAGACAAGTCCCACATGGTCTCTGTCATGTGGAATCTAAGCAATGAAATCAATGGAGGAACAAGAAAGGACCACAGACATGGAAGCATAGAACAGACCGACAGCTCTCAGAGGGAATGAGGGAAGGAGGGAAGGAGGCAGGAAGAGATTAACCTTGGAACTTACAAGCCTATGTGCACAGCCCATGGACACAGACGATAGACAGGTGAAGGCCTGGGGTGGGATGGGGAGAGTGGAGGGGGAAATGGGGGACATCTGTAATACTCTCAACAAGAAAATTAATTAAAAATAAAAGAATCCATGTTACTTTTCAGTCGGTGGGCCTTGTGTGTAACGATAAGACGGTGAATCCTGGTCCGCATCTTGGAGGGAGTCCCATCCATCTGGGGTCTCTGGGAGCTGCGAGCAAGAGCCCTCCAAACACGGTGGGTGGTCTGCTCTGGGCTCGGGGGGCTGGGCGAGGCCGCGGGCCGTGGGTGAGGAGGGCCAGGCCGGGGCAGGGCTTTGCTGGCTCGGAGGCTGTAGAGAGCGGTGGGCTTTGAAGTAGAGGAGGAGGAGGGCTGGCTGCAGGGCTCTGTGCTGGACATGTTGAATCTTGTTGAGTTGAGTCAGAACCCTGGGAAGGACTGTTAGTCCATTGACAAGTGGCTCTCCAAGGATCCAGTGCCTTGTCCAAGTCACACAGCAGGAAGCGGCGGTCGGGCCCCCAGCCTTCTCTCCCTTCTCTGTGCCATTCAAGAGCACAGCCCGCGTGCGGCAGGTGGCCCTAGACGTATCTTGGCGATCACTCTGTAAGGCAGAGACGTGTGGAGTCACTGTTATATCTGAAACTAGTGTAATATTTTATGTCCACTGTAATTAAAGATACATTTAAAAATGTTTACATGTCTGTGAATCACCCAGAGATCTTGTCAAAAGGCAGCTTCCGACCAGGTGACGCTGGGCAGGCCTGGGGTCTGCGTTTCTAACCAGTTTGCGGATGATGCTGAGCCATTGGTCCACGGACCACACTTCTGGGAGCAGTGGAATCTCGGCTCCTTTCTGTGTCCTGGCGAAGTAGGGGCCATGTGTGCTCCGTGAGGGTTAGGCTGATGAGTGAGACAGTGCCCGGGCGGGACAGCCCCTCCAGCAGGTGCCCTTCGCTCGCTCGCCTTCCGTGCGCCCCGGGCTCTGCACACAGCAGGCAGGCGGGGAGCCTTTTCTAGTGGGAGCAGTTCTTTCCTCAACTTGATTGAACCCTCTTGCTATTTTTCTAGCTGCTCTCAAGCCTGCCCTGTCTGTGAAGTTCCATTGCTCATTAACGTCAGACGACAGGCAGCGTGGTTTTGGGAGGGAAAATAAAGATGATCCCTCCAGTTGGAAGAATGCTGGCACCACACAGGTGTTTGCTAGAGCCAGGTCTCTCTAAGGAATAAAAGGAAATGACTAGCAATGTGCTTGCACAGCCCTTCATAAGTTTAGGAGTCTGTATACAGGTTTAAAAATATTTCCCCCTGATGTCAAAGGTTCTGAAATTTTACTGGCCTTAAAGATCAGACAAATGCTTGTTTGTGCGTGAGTTTTACATGATGTATTGTATTTGCCAAAATGTATCCTTAGGAACAGGAAATTCTTTCCGTGATCATTGCTGCTTTGAAGGCTCATCCCCATTATGGAACCGTCTCCCTGCTCCAGCACACGCGGGCGGCCCCGGCGGCGATTCTGTCCATGTTTTACGTTTCACAAACCGCCGGAGCTTCAGAGGTGCCGCACATGTTGGAACAGACACCTGCTGTCCACCAGTCAGAGGCTGACGTTTCGTGATCGCAGCCTTTTAACAAAATGGACCATTTCAGATATAACTGAGGTCTGCCTGTGCCCACTTCCCGGTCACATGAAATTCTGTATCAGTCAGCTTGTTTGTGACGTAAGTTAGAGAAAAATCCGAACCCAATTTCTTTTATTATCTCACCCGGGATCAGGCTCAGAGACAGGCCCGGGGTGCAGACCGGCCTTCAGAGGCTGAGGGGGTGCTCAGGCCGCGGCTCTGTCTGCTGTCCCTCCCCGTGCTGGCACCCCCTCACAGAGTCTCCCCATGACTCAGTGCCCTCCCCCCCCGCCCCGTCCCCCTCAGAGAGACTAGTCTTCTTGCTCTTCTCTTAGGATTGAGCAGACCTTCTAGAACACCCCAAGGAGGGCGCCTCACACACAAAACCAGCAGGGAAGTCACGGACGCTCCCTAAACTGCCCCAAGTGTAGGACCCCAGGCTGGCCCACACCAGTGTTCCTCTGGTTTGGGGCATGGGGGTCACCTCCCACCACCTGAGCCCCAGGGTAGAGGGAAGGGCACTGGTCACCCCGGGGTTAGGCTGGTGCGGAAGAGGGCGAGGCAGCAGGTGGGCAGCGGGTCTGCTTGCTATGCCCTCGGGTTCCCCGGTGGGACCTACTTCCCGGAAGTCGCTATGTGTCCCTCACCCTGTTTGTCTACTCTACGCCATCACATATACCTGCGAGGCGAGTGTTCCTTACTTGATGGACCATTCCGTAGCTTGCTCTTCCTTTTCATTCTTTCTCTCTGTTACCTGCATCTGTGAGGCAGTGTAATGCAACAGATGGTTGTCAGAGCGCACAGCAGGTCACCGTGCACATTCCATCGCTTCTTGAATTCTGTTCTTGTCGCCGTTACATCAGAGGCCGCGGTGAGGCAGCAGCAGCTGAGTCTGACAGACACCAACACTCCATGTCTGCAAATGAATCCTGTGATGTTGGCACCACTTTTTAATTTCTCATAGGAGCAAGAGGAGGACGTTAAGATCCATTGCTAGCGTCCATCTCAGCTGTCATCATCTCTTTTGAGTCAAAGGCTTTGAAAATCTAACACAGCATGTGGGCTTCCTCCACAGGAAAACACAGGCTTGTGCACTTGACATGTTCTGGGGCAGCGAGGCCACCACAGCGAGCCAGAGCCTGAGCCTGAGGACACACAGCCTCTCAGTGCAGGCACCAGGCCTCCCTCTCCTTCTCACTGTGCTGAGTTAAATAGTGGCTCATCACACACTGTGCTCCCTGGGTTACATGGTGGCTCATCACACACTGTGCTCTCTGAGTTACATGGTGGCTCATCACACACTGTGCTCTCTGGGTTACATGGTGGCTCATCACACACTGTGCTCTCTGGGTTACATAGTGGCTCATCACACACTGTGCTCCCTGGGTTACATGGTGGCTCATCACACACTGTGCTCTCTGAGTTACATGGTGGCTCATCACACACTGTGCTCTCTGGGTTACATGGTGGCTCATCACACACTGTGCTCTCTGGGTTACATGGTGGCTCATCACACACTGTGCTCTCTGGGTTACATGGTGGCTCATCACACACTGTGCTCTCTGAGTTACATGGTGGCTCATCACACACTGTGCTCTCTGGGTTACATGGTGGCTCATCACACACTGTGCTCTCTGGGTTACATGGTGGCTCATCACACACTGTGCTCTCTTGAGTTACATGGTGGCTCACCACACACTGTGCTCTCTGGGTAACATGGTGGCTCACCACACACTGTGCTCTCTGGGTAACATGTTGGCTCACCACACACTGTGCTCTCTGAGTTACATGGTAGCTCATCACACACTGTGCTCTCTGAGTTACATGGTGGCTCATCACACACTGTGCTCTCTGGGTTACATGGTAGCTCATCACACACTGTGCTCTCTGAGTTACATGGTGGCTCACCACACACTGTGCTCTCTGAGTTCCATGGTAGCTCATCACACACTGTGCTCTCTGAGTTACATAGTGGCTCATCACACACTGTGCTCCCTGGGTTACATGGTGGCTCATCATACACTGTGCTCTCTGAGTTACATGGTGGCTCATCACACACTGTGCTCTCTGGGTTACATGGTAGCTCATCACACACTGTGCTCTCTGAGTTACATGGTGGCTCATCACACACTGTGCTCTCTGGGTTACATGGTAGCTCATCACACACTGTGTTCTCTGGGTTACATGGTAGCTCATCACACACTGTGCTCTCTGAGTTACATGGTGGCTCACCACACACTGTGCTCTCTGGGTTACATGGTAGCTCATCACACACTGTGCTCTCTGGGTTACATGGTAGCTCATCACACACTGTGCTCTCTGAGTTACATGGTGGCTCACCACACACTGTGCTCTCTGGGTTACATGGTGGCTCATCACACACTGTGCTCTCTGGGTTACATGGTAGCTCATCACACACTGTGCTCTCTGAGTTACATGGTGGCTCATCACACACTGTGCTCTCTGGGTTACATGGTAGCTCATCACACACTGTGTTCTCTGGGTTACATGGTAGCTCATCACACACTGTGCTCTCTGAGTTACATGGTAGCTCACCACACACTGTGCTCTCTGGGTTACATGGTAGCTCATCACACACTGTGCTCTCTGAGTTCCATGGTGGCTCATCACACACTGTGCTCTCTGAGTTCCATGGTAGCTCATCACACACTGTGCTCTCTGAGTTACATGGTGGCTCATCATACACTGTGCTCACTAAGAAGGGCAGGTTTGTTTTTAACCCTAAATTAAGTGCCTGTCTTCTGGGAGAATGTGAGGATTGGCTTTTCTTTAGAATTTGTCTGACTTTTCTTTAGTCTTAATTCTTTGTAAGTGAAGTAGAGATTTGTAGAGGTTTCCTAATAACTTATTTGACTAAAATGAAGATTAAGTTTCCACGTGCATGCTTAGTACAAAATTACAGGCAGAGAGTATTATATTATTCAGTGCATGAAGCAAGTCTTACATTTTATTGCTTTCGTAGAAATCTTTGTGTGTTATAAGGCACAAAAGAGTGTTTTTTCCTCACTGACTGGCAAGACGGATGTGATGTTAATTGGAAACTCCATTTTGTTCTCTACTTGTTTTAGTTGTTATCATATCTTTGTTATTGATCTATAAATACTCCTTCCCCTGAAGAAAGAGCTACTCCTAGCAGTATTTTGCTCTCATTCTATTCCGGTTCTCCCAGTCAGTATATTCTCTAGAGCTTACATTTCAACTATCTCTACAGATGACCCATCTGAAACCTTCCTGCTCCAAGTCTTCATCATTGCTCAGATGATATCTAAACTGAACTGTATTGATGAGGGACTGATGGGTGGGACCTATTAGATCTAGGAAGGTAAGCTAACAGAAAAATTCAGCATGTATACCAAGATAAGGTGGAGCCTGAAGAATCGTTACTTTCTTGCATGTGGAATAGTGAGATGAAGGGAAGGGATTAACTAAAGAACAGGCATGCATGCCCCATGGGCATGGACAGTAGTTTGATGGAGCCCAAGGGAGGGGGAGGCAAGGGTGGGTGGAGGTGGGCAAAAGGGGGACACCTGTACTAATATTAGTATTAAAATGCTCTAACTAAAAAATAAAGTACAATATTTTTTAAAGAATACAATTGGGATTTGATAAAATGGAGAAAGTTGCACATTCTCCTCTTGGGTCCTTCAAAATAGCCTTTCTAATCTTATATAATAAATATGCTAAGTGTCTAGTTGTCCGGTTGTCCATTCAACCAATCAAAGTGCAATATGCTAATGATATGCTAAGGCTGCTCAATCACTAGCTATGATGTGCACTGACCACCAGGGGGCAGACACTCCAACCAGTAGGTGAGCTTGCTGCTGGGGTCTGGCTTATTGGGACTGAGTGAGACGGGTTGGACATGCTGTGGAGCCCTCCTGTGGTCCCTCCCTGACTGGCCAACCTCCCGCGTCCCTCCCTGGTCCTGATTGTGCACCAGTGGGGTCCCTCTGCCTGGCCTGTACTCTCTCGCAATCTGGGACCCCTTGGGGGATGTTGGAGAGCTACTTTTGGCCTGATCCCGCAGGCATAAAAGGCTAATATGCAAATGGACTGAACAGCAGAATGACTGGTCCCTACGATGCACACTGACCACCGGGGGCAGACGCTCAACACAGGAGCTGCCCCCTGGTGATCAGTGCTCTCCCACAGGGGGAGCACCACTCAGCCAGAAGCTGGGCTCACGGCTGGCGAGTGCAGCAGCAGTAGCAGGAGCTTCTTCTGCCTCCGTAGCAGCACTAAGGATGTCTGA
Organism: Myotis yumanensis; assembly: GCF_028538775.1. Taxonomy (NCBI): domain Eukaryota; kingdom Metazoa; phylum Chordata; class Mammalia; order Chiroptera; family Vespertilionidae; genus Myotis; species Myotis yumanensis. The sequence continues at coordinate 59,638,028 of NW_027223764.1, forward strand.
CTGATGGCTTAGGGCCGATCTCCGGGGCGGGGGGGGGGGGAGGTAGTGGGCCTAAGCCATCAGTCGGACATCCCCCAAGGGCTCCTGGACTGTGAGAGGGTGCAGGCCGGGCTGAGGGACCCCTCTGAGTGTATAATTTCATGCACTGGGCCTCTAGTAGTAATGATAATAAACGTACGGAAGGCATCCGCATAAAGCAAATAGAAACTTCAGCATGAGACTGAGGTGTAGTCAGTCACAGAGCCAAGATACAGTATTGAAGTTTGGAAGGGGGTTATGTCCAGAAAAAGGGAAAGGTCACCTGCTAAAGAAAGAAACTTCTATACACAAGGTTTGGTAGGATATCTTCATGGGAGAATAATTATCCTAGGTGATACTCTCAAAAGAAAAAGACCTAAAAAAGCTGGATATGATACATTTAAAAACATTTTAAAGCAGACACGGGACACTCAAGAAGACAGTGCCCAGGGGCCATGTCACAGTGAAGAACGGAAATGCTAGGAAACGTGTGAGCTTCAAATGTCATTTTTGCCTCAAATCTATGGGCCAAACTGGGGAGATGCTGAGCCGCTGCATCCTTGTGACTGCAGGCACAGAACACATGAGGTCAGGTGGAAGAAGCAAGCAGGCATGGGGCTAATGAAGGGTTTACACATGAAGTTAGAACTCAGTGTGAGGGGAACTAGAAACAAGCTCGCTGTGTGGAGGGCACAGCCGGGGACTTGTCCTGTCTTGGCTTTGGAGCTGTATGGAGGGAAGACATTTTCTCGAAAATTTGCAACCAACCCCCAATGTAGGCTTGTGACGAAGTTATGCCCACGCTGCCTGACAAAGCTCAAAGGAATCCTATATAATAAAGAGGTGATATGCAAATTGACCCTCATGCCCTCGCATCACAACATGGCTGCCCCCACATCGTCACAAGATGGCCGGCAGCAGAGGACAGTTGGGGGCAACCAGGCCTACAGGGGAGGGCAGTTGGGGGCGATGGGGCCAGAAGGGGAGCAGTTAGGCTTCAATCAGGATGGCAGGCAGAAGCGGTTAGGGGCAATCAGGCAGGCAGGCAGGTGAGTGGTTAGGAGCCAGCAGTCCTAGATTGTGAGAGGGATGTTTGACTGCTGGTTTAGGCCTGATCCCACAGGGGTCCCCTGAGAGGTCCCAGATTGGAGAGGGTGCAGGCTGGGCTGAAGGACACCGCCCCCCCCTCAGTGCACGAATTTTGTGCACCGGGCCTCTAGTCTATATATATAAAAGGCTAAGCAACTGTTTTACTATTTGACCAGTCGACTGGTTGCTATGATGTACACTGACCACCAGGAGGCAGATGCTCAATGCAGGAGCTGCCACCTGGTGGTCAGTGCACTCCCACAGCAGGAGCGCTGCTCAGCTGACCAACGGGCACAAGACGGGGCTCATGGCTGGCCATTGCAGCCCGGAGACCGCAGCAGAGCAGCAGTGATGAGCAGTGGCTGTGACGGGAGCAGTAGGGCTGGGATGAGCAGCAGTGGCAGGCAGGAGCGGCAGGCGGCATTGGACTGCCGGTTTTGGCCCGATCCCCACAGGCCACGCTGAGTTACATGGTAGCTCATCCGTGCACCAGCCTCTAGAATTGAATATTAAGCTACGTGGTTACAGATTGGCAGTGCTCCTGGATGGGTGGTAGAAGTAAACATAAATATTCTCTGAAGTAATGGTAATTCCAGTCAGACTTCAAGGAATTTATCAGAAAATTCTAAGGAAAATAAGTTTGCATACATGAGAGAAAGAAAGAGAGAAAGGAAGGAGGGAGGGAGGGAGGAACGAGGAAAGAAGGAAGGAAGAAGGAAGGAAGGAAGGAAGGAAGGAAGGAAGGAAGGAAGGAAGGAAGGAAAGACAGACACAAGCCGTCCTGAAGGAGAGCCAGGCAAAGAGGGCAGTTCACCCGGATTTGAAGTGACTTCAGTTAGCAGGTGAGCTGACATAGAACGTTAGCGAGTGGGCTTTGATATGTTTAAGACATAAAAAGATGCTTGGAAATATGATCAAGGAATAAAAGACACTTTAAAACGAAGCAGAATCAAGAAAGAAAAAAAACAGCTTCAGGAAATTAAAAACCTAATAATTGAAGTTAAAAATAAACATCAGTGTGGACATATATAGAGAGAGAATTAATGAACTGGAGAATATGAAGAGATTCTTTGGAATGCAGCCTGGAGACAGGAGATGGGAGATGTGAAAGGGAGGCTGGCATGTGGGAGAGCAATGAGGCCTGATGTGCTGTCCCCTGGATTTCCAGAGGACAGGAGGCGATAACGGGGGAAGAAACAATGTTAAATGACAGCATGGTCCAGAATTCTCTAGGATTGGTGAAAAAAACATGTCAGACGTGGGAAGCCCAAGGTCAGGAGCAGAATAAAAATGCAAACATTCATCCCTAGGCACCTTACAGTGAGATACTCAGAACCAAAGACCAGATCGGACCCGGGACCCTTCAGTCCGCAGGCCGACGCTCTCTCAGCTGAGCCAAACCAGCTGGGGCTGCTATAATTTTTTACAGGATTCCCAAATAAAATGTGAGATAGAGAAAGATTGCCAATGAAGAGATGGAAAAAAATAGAGAAGGAAGTTACCCAAATAAAACTGGCATAACTGGACAGATACCAGACACAATGGACTACAAGGCAAGAGGAGTTACTAGAAATAAAGAGGAAATATAACTAAAGGTAACACATTTAGTTCAGCAGAGAGTCTTACTGCCACACCCGTGTGTAACTAACAACAACCTCAGAATGTGTTTTTTGAATTTTTGAAAATATAAGGCTGAATACAAGCAGAAATAGACAAATTCTTGACATAATGGACCTAAAACTAGACCACAGAACCAGCAAGCGGACATGAATGAACATGAGAGGTGCCTGCACACCGGCCCCATGAAGGCCGAGGCTGCCCAGTATACACATTCTCGCCACAGTGCACTTACGACAGAAATCACCAGGGAGATGACGAAGGAAAATACCCGCAGGTTTGAAAATGTTTAAAAAATCCATAGTAAATCAATCATGGGTAAAAAATGAACCAGAATGGTGGATGTAGCTAAGGCAATAGTGGTGTAGATTTATTATCTTAAATACTTCATCAGAAAAGACAAAAGGTATGATTCATCAGCTAAGATTCATACTTAAAATGGGAAAATAACCACTTAATAAATCCAAAAAAGTATAAAAATACAAAAGATAATGGTAGAAATGAATGAAATAGAAAACCAGCACATGCAGCATCAGTTAAGACAAAACTTATTTTTTAAAAAGATGTATAAAATAGACGTGTTCTAGCATCAATATAAGAGCGAGGGCACCGGCACTGTTGTTAGAAATGGATGTGGCACAAGCTTCCCACGCACCAGGCGCAGGGGCGTGAGCGAGGCAAGCCCCTCAACAGGAACATTTGGAGAACGTGGCTGAACTTTCAGACTGAACATGATTTGGGACAAAGAAGGAAAAGCAAAGAAAATCCTTATGAGATAAGAAATTTAATTAGTAATAAAAATAATTCTACCAAGGAAACAGCAGTAGAGATGAGTTTACTGGTATAGGCTAGTTCTGCAAAACATTCTAGAAGCTGGAGAAGGCATGTGACAAAGACTTAGTATCCAGGTTTTTAAAAAAAGTCCATCAAATCAATATACAAGAGACCCAACTGATAGAAACTGGACAAAAATACAGACACAGGAAAGGAAGCACAAGCGATTCATACGTGTGTGAGAGGCTTAGCCCTGTTGAGAATTAGGGAAGTGGAATTGAAATCCAACAATGTGCCAGCTCATACTCAGCAGATCGACAAGCCTAGGAAGCGTGCACTGTCCGTCCAGGCGCGGAGGCGGGCAGGCGCTCTCTACCACACGAGTACAGACTGGCAGTCACTATGGAAGTTTGGGATCACCTAGGAGCCTAGAATATGTTCATATTCTCTGTAGGGGTTCCTTTCTAGGTGTGCTCCCGAGAGAAATTCTCATGCAAGTGCACTAAGACGCACACACAAGAAAATGAACACAGAAGCCTTGTTCACAACAGCAACCAAACAAAAACATTTAAACGGTCGTCAGCGATGGAGCAAGCGAAGGGTGGCACGGTCGGTGGTCGGTCACATGTGCACTTGTTCCTTAGCACCTGGAGCGCGCCCCTCACATGAGTACATCGCAGACCGGGAAGGCTAGGCCAGTGGGCGCTACACGTGGTGAGCGTTGGGTTGTCGGGGGGCTGGCGGGGAGCTCAGAGGCCTGCGTGTTGACAGGGACAGGGTGACTTCTGCGACTTTATGTTCCCAGGTGGTCCTGACACAGAGCCACGAGCTCGGGCAGCGGCAGCGGCAGACTGTAGCTGCCTGAAGCTCACAAGGTGTGCACGCCACTCATGATTGGGCTGACATCCATGGTCATAACATGACAAAGGCGGGCTCCTGATGAGGAGGAGGGGGAGCCCTTGGGGAGGGGGCATCTGCCCCTGATGCAGGCTTTCTCAGCTGGATGGAAGGCACGCTCATAGCATTTTATTTCATACCTTAATATGTGTAATATTTGTGAGTTCAGTTGTTGTAAAATATAAACTTAAAAGGTAATAAAAGAAGCGAGATGATTTGGAGCCTGTGGCCTCCAGGGAGTGTCTGGGTACGGCATGCTCCTGGGTCTCCACGGGCCTTGCTGGCTCCCGTGAGTCGGTGGAGGTCACAGGGTGCACACTCTTCTCCTTCCGCTCACCCACTGCACCATTTGGGAGGAACGTGCACCTGGGACACAGTGCGCGTTCGCTCCTAAGTGGGTGGTGTGGATCACCTGCTGGATTGCCCCTCACCCTTAGGAACTCAGGGTGGCCCAGAGGCAGGCCTGGTGCGCAGCCCAGAGGTACTGCCTGGCAGGAGTGAGCAGGGAGTGGCAGGTGGCTGCCTGCACTGCTGTGGTGCCAGGGGGACCCGTGAGACCAACAGGACTGGAGCAGGCCTGGCATGGAGCTGCTGGAACTGACTGATGGCAAGGTTGGGAATTTTCCAAAGCAGAGGACCACCCATAGGCGAGGAGGGGACCCTTTGCATTGCCCACAAGGGATCTGGGAGTTGCTTCAAGGGCTCTCAGACGCTGAGTGCAGCCGTCTCTGTACCAGATGCTAAGAATCAGCTGGAGTCCCTGGGGACAGGGGCATGTGCTTCGACCCAGAGCGAGTGCGTGAGGACGGGGCCCCAGGACAGGAAGACCCCAGAGACCCAGCAGGTCTCACTGCAGAAGGCAGGTGGCAGCGGTTGGGCTGGGAGCTGTGCCAGCTCTCAGGGAGTGCTGGGTGGGCAGCAGGACGAAGGCACAGTCTGGAGACCAGACAGCGGGGGAGGGCTGAGCTCCTTGTTTATGTCATGACTGCCCTGGCTCACACAGCCCAGGTGCTGCCCAGGCTGCCAGCCAGGGAAGTGGTGGCCACCCTTACCAGAAGGTGCCCTGTGCCCTGCAAGTCGGGATCCCACAGATTCCCAGGGTCCTGCGTGGGGTGCCGAGGGAGTGCTCAGGCCACTGACGTTCCCTCTGGGAAGCTGAGGAAGCAGGAGAGATTTAATAAAAAAAACTGCATGAAGCTGGTTCTTTGAAAAGATTAACAACATTGACAATCTCCTGGCTAGACTCAATCAGGAAAAAAGAGAAAAGACCCATATAAACAAAATTAGGAATGAGAGAGGAGAGATTACCACAGACATCACAGATATACAAGGATCCTACTAGAATATCATGAAGGTGCACATGTCACCAAATTCAATAACCTAGAAAAATGGATGAGCTCCTAGAAATATACAACCTTCCTAGACTGAATCATGAAAAAATGGAAAATCTAAGTAAACCGTTCAGCAGTGAGGAAATGGAGACAATCATCAAAAACCTCCCAAAAAATAAAAGTCCAGGACCAGACGGCTTCACCAGTGAATTCTACCAAATGTTCAAAGAAGATTTAAAACCATCCTTCTCAAACTCTTCACAAAAAATGAAGAGGCAATACTTCCTAACACATTCTACGAGGCCAATACAACCCTGATACCAAAACCTGGCAAGGATCACACACACACACACACACACACACACACACACACACTCACAACTACAGACCAATATCCCTGATGAACACAGATGCAAAAATCCTAAACAAAATACTAGCAAATCGAATACAACAGTACATCCAAAAAATAATGCATCACGATCTAGTGGGGTTCATTCAGGGGCATAAGGATGGTTCAACAAATGCAAATCAATCTGTGTAATACACCACATTACATTAACAAAAGGAAGGATAAAAATTATCTGACCTTATCAATAGATGCAAAAGAATTTGATAACATGCAACATCCATTTATGATTAAAACACTCAATAAAATGGGTATAGAAGGAAAGTATGTCAACATAATGAAGTCCATCTATAATAATAAAACATAATATGCTAATTAGCCTGGACAGTTGAACGACCTTCTGGATGTCCTTCCAGATGACCCTCGGAATGAAGCCGGGGCTGCGAGGGCTGGACCCCTTGCACGGATTTCATGCATCGGGCCTCTAGTATAAGATAAACCCTCAGCCAATATCATACTCAAGAGTGAAAAACTGAAAGCTTTTCCTCTAAGATCAGGAACAAGAGAAGGATGGTCAGTTTGCCACCCTCACTCAACACAGTGCTGGAAGTCCTGGTCAGAGCCATCAGCCAAGAGAAGGAAATAAAAGGATCCAAATCAGGAACCAAGAACTAAAACTGTCACTTTTTGCAGATGACATGATTCTGAGTATAGAAAACCCTAAAGATTCCACTCATACAACTCAACACGAAACAAACAAAATCCAATAAAAAAGTGGGCAGAGGACCTGAACAGACACCTCTCCCAAGAAGACGTACAAATGGCCAAAAGATATGAAAAGATGCTCAACCTCACCAGCAGTTAGGGAAATGCAAATCCAAACTACAAGGAGACAGCACCTCACACCTGCCAGAATGGCCATTATCAACAAGGCAAGTAAGTGTTGGAGAGGTTGTGGAGAAAAGGGAACCTTCATTCACTGCTGGTGGGAATGCAAACTGGTACAGCCACTATGGGAAACAGTGGTGGTTTAAAAAGAATTAAAAGTAGAGTTACCATATGACCTAGCAACCTCTCTTCTAAGCACCCAAAAGCTAGAAACATTTTCCTCAAAGATAGGCACCCCTACGTCCACTGCAGCATTATTCACGGTGGCCGAGACCTGAAGACAACCAAAGTGCCCTGCGGTGGAGGCCTGGGTGGAGACGTCCACACACACATGGAATTCGCTCAGCCATGAGGAAGGATGAAGTACTGCCTTTGCTGCACCATGGATGCGCCCTGAGAACATGACGCTAAGTGAAGTATGCCAGTCAGGAAAAGCTCAGAACCATATGGTTTTACTGATATGTGGGGCAGCAAACGGAAACTTAGAGACACAGACAACAGTATGGTGGTTACCAGAGGGAAGGCATAGGGGGAGAGGGGGCCGAATATATGGTATGTGACATACCCATTTCCTCTCCAAGGTGTTCAGGTCTGATTAACCTCATGCATAATTCAAATTATGTTCTTCCTGGCCTCCTGTCCTTTTCTAGACAAAAAATTCCCTCCCCAAGTTCTCTATATTCCGTCTCCACTCACTGCTTGGGTTCACAGTCCTCCTACTCCTACTCCCCCACTATCCTACTCCCCTACTATCCTACTCCCCCACTATCCTGGATCCCCACTATCCTGGATCCCCACTATCCTAGTCCCCCACTATCCTAGTCCCCCACTATCCTGGTCCCCCACTATCTTGGTCCCCCACTATCTTGGTTCCCTACTATCCTAGTCCCCCACTATCCTGGATCCCCACTATCCTAATCCCCCACTATCCTAGTCCCCCACTATCCTACTCCCCCACTATCCTGGATCCCCACTATCCTGGATCCCCACTATCCTAGTCCCCCCACTATCCTACTCCCCCACTATCCTGGATCCCCACTATCCTGGATCACCACTATCCTAGTCCCCCACTATCCTACTCCCCCACTATCTTACTCCCCCACTATCCTGGATCCCCACTATCCTAGTCCCCCACTATCCTACTCCCCCACTATCCTACTCCCCCACTATCCTGGATTCCCACTATCCTAGTCCCCCACTATCCTACTCCCCCACTATCCTACTCCCCCACTATCCTGGATCCCCACTATCCTGGTTCCCCACTATCCTAGTCCCCCACTATCTTACTCCCCCACTATCCTACTCCCCCACTATCCTGGATCCCCACTATCCTAGTCCCCCACTATCCTACTCCCCCACTATCCTGTATCTCCACTATCCTAGTCCCACACTATCCTACTCCCCCACTATCCTACTCCCCCACTATCCTGGTCCCCCACTATCCTGGATCCCCACTATCCTGGATCCCCACTATCCTAGTCCCCCACTATCCTACTCCCCCACTATCCTACTCCCCCACTATCCTGGATCCCCACTATCCTAGTCCCACACTATCCTAGTCCCCCACTATCCTACTCCCCCACTATCCTGGTCCCCCACTATCCTGGTCCCCCACTATCCTACTCCCCCACTATCCTACTCCCCCACTATCCTGGATCCCCACTATCCTAGTCCCCCACTATCCTACTCCCCTACTGTCCTACTCTCCCACTATCCTGGTCCCCCCACTATCCTAGTCCCCCACTATCCTGGTCCCCCGCTATCCTGGTCCCCCACTATCCTGGTCCCCCACTATCCTAGTCCCCCACTATCCTGGTTCCCCACTATCCTAGTCCCCCACTATCCTGGTCCCCCACTATCCTGGTCCCCCACTATCCTAGTCCCCCACTATCCTGGTCCCCCGCTATCCTGGTTCCCCACTACCCTGGTCCCCCACTATCTTGGTCCCCCACTATCCTAGTCCCCCACTATCTTGGTCCCCCACTATCTTGGTCCCCCACTATCCTAGTTCCCCACTATCCTAGTCCCCCGCTACCCTGGTCCCCCACTACCCTGGTCCCCCACTATCTTGGTCCCCCACTATCCTAGTCCCCCACTATCCTGGTCCCCACTATCCTGGTTCCCCACTACCCTGGTCCCCCACTATCCTGGTCCCCCACTATCCTAGTCCCCCACTATCCTGGTTCCCCACTATCCTAGTCCCCCACTATCCTAGTCCCCACTATCCTAGTCCCCCACTATCCTAGTCCCCCACTATCCTGGTTCCCCACTATCCTAGTCCCCCACTATCCTAGTCCCCCACTATCCTAGTCCCCACTATCCTGGTTCCCCACTATCCTAGTCCCCCACTATCCTGGTTCCCCACTACCCTGGTCCCCACTATCCTGGTTCCCCACTATCCTGGTCTCCCACTATCCTGAGCCCCCACTATCTTGGTCCCCCACTACCCTAGCCCCCCACTATCCTGGTCCCCCACTATCCTGGTCTCCCACTATCCTGGTTCCCCACTATCCTCGTTCACCACTATCCTAGTTCCCCACTATCCTGATCCCCCATTATCCTGGTCTCCCACTACCCTGGTCCCCCACTATCCTGGTCCCCCACTAGTCTAGTCCCCCACTATCTTGGTCCCCCACTATCCTAGTCCCCCACTATCCTAGCCCCCCCACTATTATACACCACCTGTCCTGTTGTCAGTGCTGGTTCTTGAACCCGCTGGCCCGGACCCTCTCGCCTCCTGGTCCTGGGACCAAAGCACATTGCTATGTCCCTACCTTTGATTGTCAGTTAGTCCTTGTCTAACAAGATCATCTTCCCTTAAAGCAAGCTTTGTCTGAAGTGCATAGGTCAGTGGTTTCAACCCAGATGCAATATGTGACAGCACTTCAGCTCTTTGGAGATTACTGCAACTCAGCATACCGGGAACTATTGATCATTCTGAAAGGCTGCACCTCTTAATTTCTTACTTTCTCCCCGCCCCGGCCTGGGCTTCAGCTGGGAAGTCTTGGCACTCCTGTCAGGCCCTGAGACAATCCCTGAAATACAGTGGGGCCTTGACTTACGAGTTTAATTCGTTCCATGACAGAGCTCGTAACTCAGATTACTCCTATGTCAAATCACTGTGATGTTCGCTGCGCCAACTAGTGGTGGGGTATCTGAAGCTGGCTCGTAACCTGAATTTTAGCTCACAACTCAATTCAAAGCAAAAAATCGGCCGAGAGACAGCTCGTATCTCGAAAAACTTGTTAGTCGGGACACTCGTAAGTCAAGGCCCCACTGTACACTGTACACTGTTTACCATCTTACCCTAAACCTTCAAGCCACAGAAACAACCGTCACTGATTCCTGACGCCGTGAGCTCCACGTCTTCTGTCTCATTGTCTGCGAGCCTGAGGGCTGCCGGCTGCCTAGAGGGTGGCTGGTGGCTCTGCACAGCTAAGGGCCTGGCTTGCAGCCGGGGCTTCATCGGCCTGAGCTCCCACTGCCCAGACCCTGGCCACGCGTGTTTCCTGTCTGTAGTCCCTGGGGCCCTCCCATGAGCATGTTTCTGCCTGTGGAATTCTCCCTCCTTACAGCTGCCAGAGGCTCTTAAAAATGTAGACCTGATGGTGGCTTGTTTGTGTCTAAAACCTTCCAAGGCTCCTCATCGTCGTCAGGGTGGGCGTTGATCGCTGGCTCTGACCCCCATCCCGAGCCGGCCGGGACTCTGCTCCAGGCTGCCTCCCGTCACCCTCCTCTCTGCCTGTCTGTCCCACCCAGGTCCTGGGAGCCTGTGGTGTCTCACAGCCCTGCCGCTCTCCTGGCAGCTGCCCACTCACAGGAGCAGGTGTGCTCACAGGAGCAGGTGCCCACTCGCAGGAGCATGTGCCCACTCACAGGAGCAAGTGCCCACTCACAGAGCAGGTGCCCACTCACAGAGCAGGTGCCCACTCACAGGAGCAAGTGCCCACTCACAGAGCAGGTGCCCACTCACAGGAGCATGTGCCCACTCACAGGAGCAGGTGCCCACTCACAGGAGCAAGTGCCCACTCACAGAGCAGGTGCCCACTCACAGGAGCAAGTGCCCACTCACAGAGCAGGTGCCCACTCACAGGAGCATGTGCCCACTCACAGGAGCAGGTGCCCACTCACAGGAGCAAGTGCCCACTCACAGAGCAGGTGCCCACTCACAGGAGCAAGTGCCCACTCACAGAGCAGGTGCCCACTCACAGGAGCATGTGCCCACTCACAGAGCAGGTGCCCACTCACAGGAGCAAGTGCCCACTCACAGAGCAGGTGCCCACTCACAGGAGCAAGTGCCCACTCACAGAGCAGGTGCCCACTCACAGGAGCATGTGCCCACTCACAGGAGCAGGTGCCCACTCGCAGGAGCAGGTGCCCACTCACAGGAGCAGGTGCCCACTCACAGGAGCAGGTGCAGCTGCCATGGTGCAGTCTCCCCATCTTCAGCAGCACTGACACCAACTCAGCTGGGCACTGCCCCTCCCCCCTTCCTACATGCAAGCACTTAGCTTAACAAGCTCATCCTTCAGGCTCTGCTCCAGTGCTGATTCCTCACAGAAGCCTGTTTGGGAAGAGCTCCCTGTGGCGGCTCCCTTGCTATGTCTGCGCTCCATGGTGCTCACTGTAAACAGGATCATAATCGGCTCTGCCTGGGGAATCCTGGGCTATTGTGAGCCCTGGGGATTGTGAGCACCTGGGCTGTTGTGAGCACTGGGCTATTGTGAGCCCCTGGGCTATTGTGAACACTGGGCTATTGTGAGCACCTGGGCTGTTGTGAGCACTGGGCTATTTTGATCACCTGGGCTGTTGTGAGCACTGGGCTGTTGTGAGCACCTGGCTGTTGTGAGCACTGGGCTATTGTGAAAACCTGGGCTGTTGTGAGCACCTGGGCTGTTGTGAGCACCTGGCTGTTGTGAGCACTGGGCTGTTGTGAGCACTGGGCTGTTGTGAGCACTGGGCTATTGTGAACAACTGGGCTGTTGTGAGCACCTGGGCTGTTGTGAGCACCTGGCTGTTGTGAGCACTGGGCTATTGTGAACACCTGGGCTGTTGTGAGCACCTGGGCTATTGTGAGTTCTGGGCTATTGTGAGCACTGGACTCTTGTGAGCACTGGGCATTGTGAGCATCTGGGCTGTTTTGAGCACCTGGGCTATTATGAGCAGCTGGGCTGTTGCGAGTACTGAGATGTTGTGAGTACTGGGCTGTTGTGAGTACTGGGCTGTTGTGAGCACTGGGCTGTTGTGAGCACCTGGGCTGTTGTTAGCAACGAATGAGATGAAATACATCAGGGCTCAGCATGCTCACCTGGGGCTAGGGGTTCCCTTGCCTCTCTATTTCCTTACTGCGTCCCCTGCATAGGTCATCCTGGGATGACCTTGGGCGTCACTGAATGGGGTGAGGCCTGACTTGCTCACAGTGATATCCCCATTGCTGAGCACAGAACAAACCTGCAGGAGATATGGGGTAGATTTCATGCTGTGAATGAATGCATGGATATGTTTTCAAAATTTGTATGCAAATCTTTTTTAAAAAGAATCCAATTACTAATGAACTAAAGGCCCAGTGCATGAAATTCATGCACGGGGCAGTGGTGTGTGTGTCCCTCAGCCCAAACTGTACCCTCTCCAATCTGGGACCCCTCTCATAATTCAGGACTGCTGGTTCCCAACTGCTTGCCTGCCTGCCTGCCTGCCTGAGTACCCCTAACCACTCCCCTGCCGGCCGATTGCCCCTAACTGCCCTCCCCTGCAGGCCTGGTCCCCCCCTATCTGCCCTCCCCTGCCAGCCTGGTCCTCCCCAACTGCCCTCCCCTGCAGGCCTGATCGCCCCCAACTACCCTCCCTTTCAGGCCTAGTCGCCCCCAACTGCCCTTTCTTTCAGGCCTGGTCCCTCCCAACTGCCCTCTTCTGCTTGCCTGATCACCCACAACTGCCCTCCCCTACTGGCCATCTTGTGTCCACATGGGGGTGGCCATCTTGTGTGTTGGAGTGATGGTCAATTTGCATATTACTCTTTTATTAGATAGGATAAGAGGTGACTTGTTGCATTTTGGTCAGTGATGTCAGAGGGAGCCAGGGGTGCTTGCCTAGATCAGGTCACTGACTCCCAGCAGAAACCGGGAGGGCAGCTGACACCATGCGCTTCTGACACCACTGAGTCTGAGCTTGACCTCAGGGAGCCAGGGCCTCGGGAGATGCTGAATAGCCTGCTTGCATTGGAGGTCGGGCAAGTGTTGTTTGTAAACAAGCAGTAGGGACTGACCTGGGCCACCCTTGCATCCCTTTGGCTCAGCTGTTCATAGGCCTTTGGCAGAGGAAGTTCCAGCGGATGGTCAGTGTGGGTCTGGTTGTCTCCCCAGGAAATCAGTGACCCGGAGATTCTGGATCTGGTCCACAGCGCCCTGGGCAGGATGACCGTGGTCCGACAGATATTCCCGGCTGCCAAGGACAACCAGAAATGCACGAGGAACAACCACCGCATCTCCTCCCTGCTGTGCGACCCCCAGGAGGGCTACCTCCAGATGCTGCAGGTGAGTGCCATGCCGCGGGAGTCCGGGCCGGTCTGCCCGCCAGCTCTAATGACGGGTTTGTTTGGTGACCTGGAAGCCGGGCGCAGGGCAGCGTCTCTGAGCAGCACTGGCAGCAGCTGTGGGGTCAGCTCCCAGGCCCTTTAGCTCCAAGCACCTCTTGTATCTCAGCCATGTGCTGAGGGGTCAGGAGCTCTGGGCTCCTCGGGCTCCTCGGCTTCTGCTTCTGCTTCTGCTTCTGCTTCTGCTTCTGCTTCTGCTTCTTCGGTGAAGGAGTCGGGTGGTTTGTTGGGGGACTCACCTGGCAGGGCTGGGAAAGGAGCCAGGTGGGTTGTTGGGGGGGTTCTCCTGGCAGGGCTGGGGAAGGAGCCGGGTGGTTTGTTGGGGGGGTTCACCTGGCAGGGATGGGGAAGGAGCCAGGTGGTCTGTTGGGGGGGTTCTCCTGGCAGGGCTGGGGAAGGAGCGGGGGTCCTCATTTGGAACCTGGTTTAGGTTCTCCTCTGGGAAGTCAATAATATGACGTGGCTCTTGGGGAGCAATAGGGACTGGCCAACTCCTCTGCTGAATGCTGAGGCGGGGCCGCCAGGGCACTGGGCAGGGCCCGCCCCGCCCCCGCCATTCCTCCCTCAGGCCCCCAAGAGGGGCGCAGGTGTGGGCTGTGCCCCGTCTGAGAGGAGAGCTGGTTTCCTGTTGGTGTGGGGCAGCAGGGGAGCGCTGTGGACACTGTCCATGAAGAAGGTTATGCACCAGGGAACTTCATCCGAGATGTGGTGGGTAACGTCAGGGCACTTCTAACATTGGGTTTGTGAAAATCGCCCAGAAGTTAGTGTGTGTGAGATGCTTGCATTCAGCATTTAGGACTACTCACCTCTTTACCCAGCCAGACATGAGGGTGGAAGTCAGGGGTTCAGGAGGGCCGGTGTGGCTGCCAGTGAGTATCAGCCCCACTGCAGGGCGGGGGGCACCACCTGTCGGGAGAGGCACAGGGGGGTGGTTAGAGTCTCTGGAGTGGGCTGGGCACGTGTCATTTGCCAAAGCGCTGAATCCGTTCTGTAATCTGGTATTTGGTGGGGGGCAAGGGGGTGGGGAGAACATGCCTCAACAGATGGTAAACCCTGGAAATCGTTCTCACGGAAACACAGCAGACCCCGATTTTTCCCTGGAGCGATCCCCCTCTCCCTGTTCCTGCTCCGGGACCATCAGGATGGCTGGGGTTTGGCCAGGAGAGTGGACCCCAGGCCCCTGCAGGACCAAGGCCTCGGAGCCCTGGGCACAGGGGCCAGGGAGAGGCAGGTGCTGGGGCAAGAGCGTCTGTTCTGGACGTCGCTGGTTGGCTCTGCTCTCCGCTGTTCTGGGGAGTGGGGAAGGGCAAGGGCCAAGCCTGCCCTGCAGTGCAGCTTAGTGCTCATGCCTGTTCTCCAGGTAGAAGGGAGAGGAGTGGGGGATGTGGCTCAGGGGTGTGAGCTGTCCATCACACATCCCCACAGGGGCAGGAGCAGGAGGGGACTCCCTCGCTCATGGAGCCAGACCTGGGGAGACCCTCTCCTTGCAGAGCTTCATCTTCTCCAAACACAAGCCAGCCTTGCCCCCGCCTCTCTGGGCGGGATGAGTAAAGTCCACTCGTCCAGTTCCTGCTTCGACACCAGTCCTGCTTCCTCACACGCTCTTGCTTCCTCACACTGCACTTCTGTGGAGGAGCAGAGGGGGGGCCTCTTCCCAGGGCGCAAACACGCGCTGCCTCATCTCAGGGGTCAGCAGGTGCAGGTGCAGGTGCAGGTGCAGTGCACGTGGCTGCCAGGCAGGCTGGTGCGGAGTCCCGTGGCGGCCACACTGAAATGACCACACCAGCAGGGCAAGGTCGCTCAGAGGTGTGGCCAGTGCAGTGTCAGCCTGGGACCGGGCCTCCCACCTCCCGCTGTCCTGCCGAGACCCGGCACCCCACAGAGCAGACAGGAGCGACACCCAGAGGCCCTGCAGCGCGGCAGCGCCGGCACGGGCGCCAGATTGCTGGGGTCCAGCTCCAGGACGCCAGTACTAACTAGTTCTTCCTTCTGTGTTTCGGTTTCTTCCTCTGTAGACGGGTGAGAATGCACCTGCCTCTTAGGGTCATAATGAAAAGCAATGAGAGGACATGGGGACAGCGTGTAGGGGAGGCCGAGCTAGCGGTGTCACGTGGAGGAGGGCCTTGTGTGGAGAGGCTGGCCTGCCTCGGGGTTTGCGGGATCCAGCGCCCCTCTCCTCCTGAGCACGCGCTGCAAGAGCTCACAGCCGGTGGGAGGGCTGTTCTCACCTGGGCTGCCCCTAGCAGGCATCACGTGCCTCCCACTGTGCGCACCCACCGTGCACACCCACTGTGCGCACCCACCGTGCACACCCAGTGCCCTGCCACCCACTGCGCAGCCTCACACGCAGCAGTGAGAGCTGCCCTTCGTGGGAGAGCCGTGCTGGGCCCCTGAGTTCTTCGTCCAAGACCCTGCTCCCCAGAGGCCTCCATTAGGACGGTGGGTGGGTCTGTGAGGAATGTGGGTCGAACACCAGGTAAGCGGTCTCCGAGCCTCTTCGAGGGCCTAGGAGTACAGTACTATTACAAGAACCTCTGCCTTGTTGCCCGCGTCCTTGTGGGTTTGTTTACTCATCCCGCCCAGCAGCCCGGGATGCTGCAGGCTCCTCCCAGGCACAGGCCATCCATCCAGGTCCCCCCAGCTGGCGCCCCCTCCTGAGGACAGTGGAGGAGGCAGAGGAACCTCTGCTGGCCTCTGGCCGTGAGACTCCCCAGGAGACAAGAACACGTTTAGAACAACCCACTCGGGAGCAGTAACAGGAGGCCCGGGCTCTGAGCGCTGGGCTGAGGGGGTGAAGGAGGCTGGAAGGGCGCTCCTGTCCTCTGGGCTCTGCCCCAGACGCTGCTCTGAGGAGACCTGCTGGGGCAGGCGTGTTCGCGAGTCCGGGGAGGGGCTGTGGTCGGGCTGTGCTGTGAAGCCCCCGGCAGGGCCATCGCACTGTAGCTGGGTTCCTACTAGTGGAGAGGGAGTCCCTGGAAGGAAAATGCCAGGACTGCAGCGCAGGCAGGGCTGTCGGCTCGGGTCCCACCCCCTTTCCTTGCCCAGCGGGCGCGGGGCTGGGCTAGTCCACCAGTGGCCAGTGATGAAGTGGTGACCAGCCCCGGAATCCCCAACGGCCGGGACAGCGCCCGCAGAGGGAGCGTGTGGCGCCTGTTTAGACCTGCAGTACCTGGCGGCGTGGGCTGCCTGGCGGCCACGGCATATTGTCCCGTAGCGTCCGTGACAGCCCATGTGTTTCCGAGGGGCACAGGTGGATGCCGGGGCGCTGGCTGGGGTTGGGAGCCGGGCCTTGCATTAGGTTTTGGGCTGATGTGGTGTTGATTTCTTGGGTTAGAATTTCTCCTTTTTGCATTTTTCGATTGTCCAGGGGCTCCATAGAGGGACTCACTCTCCGTGCGGCCGAGTAAAGCCTTTCTGACGCGCCGCCGGCGGGTCTGTATCGCCGGGCTCTCTGTGCTCTCCCGGCTTCAGGCTGCCATGGCCGACCCTCTCCTCTGCAGCTCTGAGCCCTGGAGCGGCCCTGGGCCTTGGTCACTGTCCCTGCTTTTCTCCACCCTAAAGACCCAGCCGGAACAGTGAGCAGCCGGAGAGGCCACTGCAGGCGGGCCTCTGCCAGGCGCAGCGCACAGGCGGCCTCCTCCGGCACCTGGTTGCCTTCTGGCTGCAGGTGGCACGTGTGCATCGGGAAGAAGAAACCCGCTGGTAGGGACAGCCGCCCTCCCAGCCACACACCCTCCCCCGGACCCAGCAGCAAGCAGAGTGCCTGCACCCGTGGCCACTGCCACCATCTGCGCCTCCTCAGCCTGCACCCCCTCTCTGGACAGCTGGGCTGGCAGCTCTTCGGCAGAGAGACCAGGCCTGGGAGGGATTTCTCAAGCTGTGACATCTGGGCCTCAGCTAGTCCTCCCAGCGGGACCCTCTGCGGGACAAGCTGCCTGTGCAGGCATCTCTGGGGGTCAGCCCTGCTGCCCACCCGGGAAGGGGGAGCTGCCCGCACAGCCTGTGGGATCCCGTGTTTGGTCATCATCAACGTCCACTAGAGCGGTCTTCCTTGTTCAGCCCTCAGTAAGGGGTGGGTGGGACTCGGTGGCTCACGCAGTGTGCATTGAGCACATGCTGTGTCCACGCACCGTGTCCGGCCTGGGCACGGCTGGACCGAAGTTGCCAGACCCTGTGCTCATCTCACCAGGCGCAGTGGCTCCCACAGCCCCAGCTCTGCCCCCACCTGGAGTGAGGCCCAGGCCCGGGAAGCCCCGCCCCCTCTCCTGGTTCTGGCTCTGCCTCCTCTGGCTTCTCAGACCCGGTTCCAGGCCCTTTGCTTTGCATCTGGGTCTTTTGTCTGCCACACCGTGGCCTCTCCTTTGCTCTGTCCACTCTCGCCTGTCGCTTTGTGCTGCGGTGTCCTGACGGCCAGCGCCCGGGGCTGAGGGTTTGGGTAGTGACAGCATGTGCTCTGCGTGTCCGTCCTTTGCCAATACGCCCTGTGCTGCGCCTTCCCTGGATGGAGGGGAAGGCAAGGGCTCCTTCAGGCCCCGCCCGCCCGCCCGCCCGCCCGCCCTGTTGCCTAGAGCTCCAGCTGGGCTGTTAGCCGCTCAAGACCAACAGTGAGGGGTGTCCCTGCAGCAGCAGGGGAGCCCTCTCCTAGCAGACGGCTCCTGGTGCAGGGGCATGGCGTGACCCGCCCGGACTCTGGTCTCTGCCCGCACACCCACCTGGGAAAGGCTCGCCTGCCTTGTCCGGGCTGGAGGGAGCCCAGCCAGAAGCCGCCTTTCTGCTGCCTGCTCTTGAGTTTTCCCCGAAGGTCCCTTCTCTGGACAGCAGGCCGTGAGGGTGGCGCTCTGTCCTTTGCCTCCCCACCAGTGAGCCCAGTGGGTCGAGGGTCGCCTGCGTGAGGACACTGAGGTGGGGGAGCAGGGAGGGGCCCAGGCCCCACAGTGTCAGGTCCTCTGAGGCAGAGGCAGTGAGGCAGCTCAGGGAGCAGCGCATGGGGTCAGGACGGCACTCTGAGTGGCTGTAAATGAGAAGCAAACTTGTTTGAACGAAGGCGGTTCCCTCCCAAGTCACAGGGAGCAACAGGTCTTTTTTCTGCTGTCTGCTTTGTGTTTTCTTCCTGGGAACCACGTTCATGTGCGCCTTCCTATCGGGAGATCTCCCACCCATCCATCCATCCATCCATCCATCATCTCCCCAGCTCCTCCCCACACGCGCACTCGCCCACCACACTCCTTCAGCTGTTCATCCTCCCATCTGTCCACCAAGCACACATTAGGCACCAGCCGTGTGCCCTGGTTGGTGCTGGTTGTAGAGATAGTGAAAGTGTGGAGAGACGTCTAGGACAGTGGAGAGTCCCGCTGCTGAGGAAGCTCGGCGAGGGGTGGGGGAGCGGGCAGGGCAGTGAGGTGTGGGCAGTGTCCCCAGCGGAGACCTGGGAGGCCCGAGAGCTTTCTGAGTCACATCCTGTGTTTTCCTCTCCTCGCAGGCCTCTCTGCAGCCTCACATTTGATAAGCACCCAGTTCATTGTGAGTCGGGATGTGGAGAGAAAGAGGGAGTCCCAGCGGGTGCTGGTCTGGCCGCAGCGGCGGGCGGTGATGCCGTGTGTGTGTGTGTGTATGTATGTATGTATGTATGTGTGTATATATGTGTGAGTGCACGTGTGTGTATGTATGTGTGAGTGCACGTGTGTATGCATGTGTATGTGTGTATGTGTGTATGTGTGTGTGTATGTGTGTATGAGTGTGTGTGTATGTGTGTGTATGTGTATGTGTGAGTGTATGTGAGTGTGTGTGTATGTGTGTGTGTGTGTGTGTGTGTGGTGGGTGGGTATGTGTGAGTGTCTGAGTGTGTGTATGTGTGTGTATGTGTGTGAGTGTATGTGCATGTGTGTGTGTGTATGTGTGAGTGTGTGTGAGTGTGTGTATGTGTGAGTGTGTATATGTGTGTATTTGTGTGTATGTGTGTGAGTGTGTGTGTGTATGTGTGACTGTGTGTGTATGCGTGAGTGTGTGTATGTGTATGTGTATGAGTATATATGTATATGTGTGTGTATATGTGTATGTGTGTGAGTGTGTGCATGTGTGTGTGACTGTGTGTGTATGTGTGACTGTGTGTGACTGTGTGTGTGCATGTGTGAGTGTGTGTGTATGTGTGACTATGTATGTGTGAGTGACTGTGTGTGTGCATGTGAGTGTGTGTGTGTATGTGTGAGTATGTGTGACTGTGTGTGTGACTGCGTGTGTGTGTATGTGTGACTGTGTGAGTGTGTGTATGTGTGTGTATGTGTATAAATGTGTATGTGTGTGTATATGTGTATGTGTGTGTGAGTGTGTGCATGTGTGTGACTGTGTGTGTGTATGTGTGTGACTGTGTGTGCATGTGTGTGTGACTGTGTGTATGTGTGAGTGACTGTGTGTGTGCATGTGAGTGTGTGTGTGTGTATGTGTGACTGTGTGTGTGACTGCGTGTGTGTATGTGTGACTGTGTGTGACTGTGTGTGTGCATGTGTGAGTGTGTGTATGTGTGTGTGTGTGTGTATGTGTGAGTGACTGTGTGTGCATGTGAGTGTGTGTATGTATGTGTGTGTATGTGTGACTGTGTGTGTGTGACTGCGTGTGTGTATGTGTGAGTGTGGTGGACGAGTGTGGACGTGAGTCCAGGGCCTGGGGGAAAAGCGTCGCTGTGAGTGGGTGGCTGGGAGAGCTGTGAATGTCTGGAGTAGAGAAATCCTCATATCACCAAGGACTCTCAGCTTTGAGTTATCCTTTCAGAAAATAAATAAAATAAAACCAGGCCCCTCTGAGAGGCTTGCAGTCTCTTACGCAGCCTCTCCTCCTGGCTCTGTGCTCCCAGGGGAGGCGCCCGCCAGCAGTAATGCCGCAGCGGAGGCTCCTGAGCGCAGCTGCGGGCTTCTCTCCCAGGAGGCTGCCGGGCTGGCCGGGCCGGGGCTCTGTCCTGGTTCCTGTAGCGCAGAGGGGGGCCCGGGGGCGGGCACGTCTCTGCCGGCAGGCAGGCCCCTGCGCACTGCAGGCCCGAAAAGGTCCCAGGTGCCCACGTGCCTGCTTCCCCTTGGCCTGCAGCTCTTGTCAAGTCAGCAGGTGGTCGGTTACCCTGGCCCCCTCCTGCCCCATGGCCCCCCTCCTGCCCCATGGGCCCCCCTCCTGCCCCGTGGGCCCCCCTCCTGCCCCATGGGACCCCTCCTGCCCCATGGCCCCCCCTCCTGCCCCATGGCCCCCCCCTCCTGCCCATGGCCCCCTCCTGCTCCATGGGCCCCCCTCCTGCCCCATGGCCCCCCCTCCTGCCCCATGGCCCCCCCTCCTGCCCCATGGCCCCCTCCTGCTCCATGGGCCCCCCTCCTGCCCCATGGCCCCCCTCCTGCCCCATGGGCCCCCCTCCTGCCCCATGGGACCCCTCCTGCCCCATGGCCCCCCCTCTTGCCCCATGGCCCCCCCTCCTGCCCCATTGCCCCCTCCTGCTCCATGGGCCCCCCTCCTGCCCCATGGCCCCCCCTCCTGCCCCATGGGCCCCCCTCCTGCCCCATGGGACCCCTCCTGCTCCATGGGCCCCCATCCTGCCCCATGGCCCCCCTCCTGCCCCATGGGCCCCCCTCCTGCCCCATGGGACCCCTCCTGCCCCATGGCCACCCCTCCTGCCCCATGGCCCCCCCTCCTGCCCCATTGCCCCCTCCTGCTCCATGGGCCCCCCTCCTGCCCCATGGCCCCCCCTCCTGCCCCATGGGCCCCCCCTCCTGCCCCATGGGACCCCTCCTGCCCCATGGCCCCCCCTCCTGCCCCATGGCCCCCCCTCCTGCTCCATGGCCCCCTCCTGCTCCATGGGCCCCCCTCCTGCCCCATGGCCCCCCCTCCTGCCCCATGGGCCCCCCCTCCTGCCCCATGGGACCCCTCCTGCCCCATGGCCCCCCCTCCTGCCCCATGGCCCCCCTCCTGCCCCATGGGCCCCCCTCCTGCCCCGTGGGCCCCCCTCCTGTCCCATGGGACCCCTCCTGCCCCATGGCCCCCCTCCTGCCCCATGGCCCCCCCTCCTGCCCCATGGGACCCCTCCTGCCCCATGGCCCCCCCTCCTGCCCCATGGCTCCCCCTCCTGCCCCATTGCCCCCTCCTGCTCCATGGGCCCCCCTCCTGCCCCATGGCCCCCCCTCCTGCCCCATGGGCCCCCCTCCTGCCCCATGGGACCCCTCCTGCCCCATGGCCCCCCCCTCCTGCCCCATGGCCCCCTCCTGCTCCATGGGCCCCCCTCCTGCCCCATGGGCCCCCCCTCCTGCCCCATGGGGCCCCTCCTGCCCCATGGCCCCCCCTCCTGCCCCATGGCCCCCTCCTGCCCCATGGGCCCCCCTCCTGCCCCATGGGACCCCTCCTGCCCCATGGCCCCCCCCTCCTGCCCCATGGCCCCCCTCCTGCCCCATGGGCCCCCCTCCTGCCCCGTGGGCCCCCCTCCTGTCCCATGGGACCCCTCCTGCCCCATGGCCCCCCCTCCTGCCCCATGGCTCCCCCTCCTGCCCCATGGCCCCCCTCCTGCCCCATGGGCCCCCCTCCTTCCCCAGGGCCCCCCTCCTGCTCCATGGGCCCCCCTCCTGCCCCATGGGCCCCCCTCCTGCCCCATGGGCCCCCCTCCTGCCCCATGGCTCCCCCTCCTGCCTCATTGCCCCCTCCTGCTCCATGGGCCCCCCTCCTGCCCCATGGCCCCCCCTCCTGCCCCATGGGCCCCCCCTCCTGCCCCATGGGACCCCTCCTGCCCCATGGCCCCCCCTCCTGCCCCATGGCCCCCCCTCCTGCTCCATGGCCCCCTCCTGCTCCATGGGCCCCCCTCCTGCCCCATGGCCCCCCTCCTGCCCCATGGGCCCCCCTCCTGCCCCATGGGACCCCTCCTGCCCCATGGCCCCCCCCTCCTGCCCCATGGCGCCCCTCCTGCCCCATGGGCCCCCCTCCTGCCCCGTGGGCCCCCCTCCTGTCCCATGGGACCCCTCCTGCCCCATGGCCCCCCTCCTGCCCCATGGCCCCCCCTCCTGCCCCATGGGACCCCTCCTGCCCCATGGCCCCCCCCTCCTGCCCCATGGCCCCCCTCCTGCCCCATGGCCCCCCTCCTGCCCCATGGGCCCCCCTCCTTCCCCAGGGCCCCCCTCCTGCTCCATGGGCCCCCCTCCTGCCCCATGGGCCCCCCTCCTGCCCCATGGACCCCCCTCCTGCCCCATGGCCCCCCCTCCTGCCCCATGGGCCCCTCCTGCCCCATGGGCCCCCCTCCTGCCCCATGGGCCCCCCTCCTGCCCCATGGGCCCCCCTCCTGCCCCATGGCCCCCCCTCCTGCCCCATGGGCCCCCCTCCTGCCCCATGGCCCCCTCCTGCCCCATGGCCCCTCCTCCTGCCCCATGGCCCCCTCCTGTCCATCCTCCATCTGTTTCTCACCCCAACAGCATGGAAAGGTGCCTGGAGCACAGTCTCGGTGGCCCACACGGCTGTGCCCCCCGCAAGTTCACGGGCTGAAGCAGACAGCGCCAGGCTCGGCGGGAGTGGCAGGGCACAGGGACGCACCGGCGGCATCAGGTGGCGGCAGGCGAGATGGGCAGGGGTGTTTGGGGTCTCGCTGCAGCTCCCTTGCCCACGTCTGCTTTCATCTCGCAGGACGGTTCCCATCACAAGCTCTTGTCTGGGACTGTGTTTTGGGGGTACCCAGTGTATGCAGGCTGAGAACAAGGCAGGGAGGAGTTGGGGTGCAAGGGGAATTCTGGGGCGTGATGGGGAGGCTGGGAGGCAGCAGGGCTCCTCCTGAAGCCCAGGGGTCTGTTGGTCTCCCAGGAGCCCCGTGAGGCGACAGAGCCTCCCTTTGCTACCTGGCGGCTTGTCCTGGCATCTTCAGCGGCTGCCTTGCTCCCATGTGCAGAGTCGCCCTCTGACCCCGTTGGCTGATGGTTGTCTGTGCAGCAGCTGCCATGGCCGCCACACACCTGCCTGAGGGGGCCGCCTCCTCCCACCCTCTTCCTGTATTCTCGTCCTGCTCCGGGACACGCTGTGGGAGGAGGAGCGGGGTGGCCTGAGGGGCAACACCTGAGAGCAGGGCTGTGCTCTGCCCACGGCAGCTCCGGCTGGGCCCCCAGAAGGCGGCTGCTGGTTTCGGCTCACCCGGGTCAGGGGGTCAGGGCTCTCAGTCCTGGTGGGAGGAGAGTGATCAGGAGGCCTGGCCCAGCCTGGAGCCCACTGCGGTTCAGCTCTTGGCGCTGCTCCCCCCTTCTCCCCCACCCCCCCAGTGCTCCTAGGGCTCTGCCACCGCTGTCTCCTCCAGGACCGGCTATACTGGGCACAGCTCAGCAGAGGGCACCTTCTCAGAGTCGCAAGTCCCCAAGGCATCCCCCTACTGGCAGCGATGCCACTGTGTCTGGAATGTCCATCACCACAACACAGTCGCTCAGGCCGCCACCCCCGGCCCAGGGACCAGAGTGGTCTTTCCAAGACAGGAGAGTGGTTTCTGGGCGTGGCTCCTCCAGTGGAGTCCTTCTCCTGAAGTCACCTGTGTTCGTACTCCTTAGCGCCCCGATGGGCTCAGCAGGCCCAGTCCCTGCCTCCCTCTGGGGCTCCTCCCTACGCTGCCCGCTGCCCGAGTTGCAGACACTGGAGCTGTCCTCAGGGCTTCCCACCGCTCGGCCAGCTGTGGCCACAGGCCAATGCAGCGCTGCCTGTTCTGTGAAGGAAGTTTTACTGCACCCCCCAGTCTGTGTATCTGCTCTGGCTCTTGGTCCTTCATCAGAAATCTGGGCAGTCCCTCCCGCCTGGTCCTGCTCCTCTGCACAGCCCTGCCCTGGCATCATGCTGGCCTCCCCGTGGACGCCTCACCTCTCCCCTCAGAATCCTTAGCCCGAGCCTGTGCCCCTCCCCTCCCTGCTTTGCGTGCGAGACTGCACAGGGCCCTGACCCCTCTGGTTCCCGGTTGATCAGCTCGAGTTCCTGCCGCGGGGCGAGTCTCAATCTGTCCAGCCCGGCCTGGGCTGTGAGGGTAAACCTGGGGGCCAGAGGGTGGCGGCACAGAGCCCGGGTCCCACTCGCAGGGTGGCACCCGGGCCACCCGCCTCCACTGGCTCTCCCTCGGTGGAAACGCACCGTGGCGAAGGTGTCCCTGCCTTGTCTTCGCAGATCTCCAACCTCTACCTGTATGACAGCGTGCTGATGCTGGCCAACGCCTTCCACAGGAAGCTGGAGGACAGGAAATGGCACAGCATGGCCAGCCTCAACTGTATCCGCAAGTCCACCAAGCCATGGAACGGCGGGCGGTCCATGCTGGACACGATCAAAAAGGTGTGTGAGACGGACACCCTCCTGGGCCGGGGCCCACCGCAGGCCCTCCCCACCCCCCTGCCTCCTCCAGGGGGGCCTGACACCGAGTTCTTGCGGGGAGGCCCTGCCCAGGCCTCTCCTTGCCACGCTTCTGGCCCCAGCACTTGAGGGAGGAGTGAGCGAGGGTTCCTGGCTGTGTGTTATTACTGTTGTCTCTGTTTTCATAAGGAGATCGGAGAGGCTAAGTAATTTGCCGAGTCACAAAGACAGTAGTCTCCTTCTCCACAGCTTCGCTGTCAGCAGTTTCACTTACCTGTGGCCAACGAATGTTGGAAAGTATTACATGGAAAGTTCCAGAAATAAGTCATTTTTACATTGTAAGTTGCACATCATTCTGAGTACCTGCTTCATCTCATCACATAGGCATTGTAGCATCTCACGTTGTCATGTGAAGAGGAGGTTCGTGCAGTAAAATAAGATATTTTGAGAGCGAGACCACCTTTCCATAACTTTTATTTCGGTATAGCAGTATTGTTATAATTGTTCTACTTACTGTAGTTACTGCTGTTAGTCTCTTACTGTGACTCATTTATCAATTGAACTTTCTCATAGGTATGGGGTGTACGAAAGAACATGGGATATTAGAGTTGGGTGCTATCCAGGGTTTTGGGCATCACTGGGGTCTGGACCGCACCGCTGTGGACAGGAGCTGCCCTCAGGGGAGAGGGGAGCAGCTGCCTTGCCCATGTGTGCTGTCTGTAAGAGAGGCTGACTCAGGGGCAGCACATGTGCTGATCAGCCAAGACCTCAGCTGTGTGTGTGCGTATGAACTAGTGTATGTGCATACACAGGTGTGTGCAGGTGCGTTCATCTGGGTGTGTCTATGTGTGTGCATGTCTGTATGTGTATGCATGGGTGCACAGATGCATGTGAACATATGCACATGTGGGCACCTGGATATATGTACATGCATGTGCACACATGCGTGCACACACGTGTATGTGGTTGTGCTTGCCTGGTATGTAGGTGTGTGCGTGCATGTGTGCGCACATGTGGGGACATGCTCATCGAGGTGTATGTGCAAGTGTGCATGTGCAGGTTCTCTGCACTTGGTGGTGGGATGCTGAGCAGCACCCCCAGGTGGAAGGCTGGATTTGAAGAGAACTGGGTAAGCCACAGGAGGTTTGGTAGCGTGGACTGGCTTTGAGAGGCTTCAGAAGAGCATGTAAGGACATCTCCAGTGCTGGGACCTGTAATCACAGCAAACCGCGCGTGGTTTCAGGAGCAGCGAGCACTGTTTGCTACAGCGACTGGGGGCCCTCTTGGGCCAGCTTGGCCTCTGGGTCCTTCCCAGCTCACCGTCTAGGGGAGGTCATGGCTGGATGAGAGCCCTTCCCAGCCTTGAAGAAAGAAGGGTCTTACCACAGGGCAGCCCAGCCTCTGCTCCTACAGAGCCCACTGGGCCACGGGAGAGGCACTGGGCACACGCCCACCGTGCCACCTGCAGTCACCATGCTGTGCAGTTTCTCTGTGGCCCCGGAGGACCTGACGGGATTTGGTTACTCCAGGCTGAAGCGGGGAGATGGGAGGTGTTGCCCTACCGCTCCCACCTGTGTCTGATGGGTGTGACTGCATGTGTGCTCTCTTGACCTTGGATGTCCCGCGTGGCTCAAGCTGAGTGAGCCCGTGGGGCAGGGTGTAGGGGCAGACTGTAAGCTCCAGGGGGTAGAGGACACGGCCAGCACCCCGTGTGGCACGGGCAGGTCCTGTAATCCTGCTGACTGCATCAGCGACGGGCGCAGGCGTGAGGGGTTCCCCTTGAGCCAGGGCCTGGGCAGGGCTGGCCCGCTGGGAGGCCCAGGACCTCAGGCGTGCCCCCAGACCTTGCTGACTCACTTCTCGGTGACCATTTTTGTCTCCCTTGCCTTGGGGTCCCCTCCCCTGCCCTCTCCCGTCCATGTCTGCTTAACTCTCCGATGGTTTGCCCTTCTCTCTGCAGGGTCACATCACCGGCCTCACAGGGGTGATGGAGTTTCGGGAGGATCGCTCGAACCCCTACGTCCAGTTTGAAATCCTCGGCACAACCTACAGCGAGACCTTCGGCAAAGACATGCGTAAGGTGAGCTGCAGGGCGCCACGGCCCCTCTTCCCGCTGCGGTGGCCCAGGCCCTGTGTGGTGCTCATGGCACTGTGGGCAGGAGGCTGAGACTGTCAACCAGAAAGTGCCGAAGTGCCGCTCGTGTAGTCTCAGCGCAGTGGGGCCTGGAGGGCCAGCCTGTGGCCCGGTGAGGCGGGAGGGCCAGCCTGCGGCCCGGTGAGGTGGGAGGGCCAGCCTGCGGCCCGGTGAGGTGGGAGGGCCAGCCTGCGGCCCGGTGAGGTGGGAGGGCCAGCCTGCGGCCCGGTGAGGTGGGAGGGCCAGCCTGCGGCCCGGTGAGGTGGGAGGGCCAGCCTGCGGCCCGGTGAGGTGGGAGGGCCAGCCTGCGGCTCGGTGAGGCGGGAGGGCCAGCCTGTGGCTGGGTGAGGTGGGAGGGCCAGCCTGTGGTCCGGTGAGGTGGGAGGGCCAGCCTGTGGCCCGGTGAGGTGGGAGGGCCAGACTGCAGCCCCGGGTGAGGCGGGAGGAGCAACGCATTTTCCCAGAGCCCCTGGGATCAGCCCAACGGCAGGGCAGGTGTGACTGTGGCTGAGGCAGGAGAGAGGCACAGCCAGAGAGTGTTCTCGGTCCAGGAGTGGACAAGGCCATGAGCAGACAAGCGAGGCAGGAGGAGGTGTGGAGCGGGCGTGCTGGGGCCCCCTGTAGGGAGAAATGAGGGGCATGCGGCTCATAACTCGGGGGTTCATCCGTTTTATTTGGTGCTCATGCAAGTGGCAAGCCTGGGTTTTCCGGGACCCTTTCCTTCTCTTGTGGGGGTTTTCAGGATGGAGGATGGGGGCAGACTGTGGCCCTGGGTTGGAATCCCCAAAGTTAAGCCAGAGTTGGAAGCACTCACGATGTGAAAGAGCCACAGGCTCATCTAACCAGCATTAAAGCCTGGCATGCACTGGGCAGGGATGCACATCCATTCACACACAGTCACACACTGCCACGCACACACACAGAGCCACACACATGCACACACAGTCACACACAGTCACACACTGCCACGCACACACACAGAGCCACACACATGCATACACAGTCACACACAGAGTCACACACAGACACACACACACAGTCGTACACAGGGACACAGAGTCACAGCCACACACACACACACACACACAGAGCCACACACACACACATGCACACACAGCCACACACACAGCCATACAGCCACACACAGGGACACACACAGCCATACACACACATAGTCACACACACACATAGTCACACACAGCTACACACACACAGCCACACACAGCCACACACACACACACACACAGCCATACAGTCACACACAGGGATACACACAGCCACACACACACACATAGTCACACACACACACACATAGTCACACACAGCCACACACATGCATACACAGCCACACAGAGTCACACACAGCCACACACAGAGTCACATGCAGCCACACACACACAGCCACACACATGCATACACAGTTACACATAGTCACAGGCAGCCACACACACACACAGTCACACACAGCCACGCACCCACATGCATACACAGTCACACACAGGGACACAGAGTCACAGTCACACACACACACAGAGCCACACACATGCATACACAGTCACATATGCATGCACACAGTCACACACATGCCCTCACACAATCACATGCATGTGTGCATAGGCACACACAGGCACACAGAGTCACACATGTGCACTCACAGTCACACACTCTGTGCACTTGAGAGAAAGATGTCTCTACCAATGACCGTTCCGGGAGGGGAAGCGTGGTGCACCCTCAGCAGGACGAGGCGGAGCTGGCCGAAGGCAGTGCAGGGCAGCCAGGGTCCTCTGATGGGTGCTGAGACTGGTGAGGGGGACCGGCTGGAGGACGGCGTGTGTGGTGCCAGGTGTGAGTGTGGTGGCACTGAGGAGCAGCCTTCAGGCACAGCGTGGGCAGGACTGTCCCCTGGGAGCTGAGGGTCCCTGTGCTCTGGGGCGGGACTTCCAGCTCATCTGTGACGGAGGGTTAGGGTCACCGTTGGTCATACAGATACAGCAGGCTCAGTAACTGGCTGAGAGGCAGGGTGACCCACGTGGTTTGAAGACATTGGCGCTCAAAGGCTTGTGTGTGGCATCACAGAGGGTGGACGGTGACGGTGTGACACCGGTGGGCCAGGTGTGCCCTGTCATGTCCAGGGTGTCGGATGTCTGTGGGGGACGCCTGAGCTGTGAGGCTGGTTGGAGGGCTGGGGCTGGGCGGTCTGCACGGCCTGGGCCATTCGTGACCACAGTGGGAACAGCCTGTGTTGGGGCTCCCACCTGGTCAGGGAACCAGGGCTGGGCCCTTCAGTCACGTGTGGAAGGCCCCTGCCGAGTGCCTGCAGGTCCTTGCCGGCATGCCTCGGGCTCCTCACGGTGATGACAGGCAGGCTGAGTGCTGGCTCCTGGGCTGCCACCCCCTTCAGCTCAGCTCACCCCATTGTCCCACAGTGGGTGGGCATGTTGGCTGGGGGACCTTTGCCCCATCTCTGCAGCTGATGGGGGCCATGCTGGCCACTCCAGGGGCCTGAAAGAGGGGAGGCAGCACCCGCCACTTCCTGCTTCAGGTGCTTGGGCCTCTGGTTGCCAAGGTAACACTCCTCCAACACCCTGAGCTGGAACTGCGCAGGGTGGGGAGCCTCTGAGCGGGGAGCAGGATGTGACTGAGCTGGGAGAGAAGCTGCTTTTCAAGTGGGCTTTATTCTAAGACGCATCCTTTTGTCATTTAAAATCTGCCCTAATAACTGCATAGCCCAGTTGTTATCTGTCTGCCTGGCAGCTTAACGCTGCTAAGGAGAGGTTATCTGGGAAGCAGGAGTGGGTTTATCCAGCAAATGTCTGTGATTCAGCCTGGATTTCATTGGAGCGAGGGCTGGCGGTTTCAGGATGGAGCGAGGAGAGGGCCTGGGCAGAGCATGTCCCGGCTAAAGGTCATCATTTAAAGGCAGGCTGAGCCCAGCCGGCGTGGCTCAGTGGTTGAGTGTCGACCTATGAACCAGGAGGTCATGGTTTGATTCTTGGTCAGGGCACATGCCCAGGTTGCGGGCTTGATCCCCAGTGTGGGGCGTGCAGGAGGCAGCCGATCCATGATTCTCTCTCATCATGTTTTTATCTCCGTCTTCCTTCCTCTCTGAGATCAACAAAAATATATTTATAAATAAATACATACATACATGAAGGCAGGCTGAGCGGGGCTTCTCGTAGGAGGTGGGGCTGAGGCATAGGCTGGGATATTGGGGTGGCATACAAATAAAGTGGGGGGGCAGCAGGTTTGAGGGTAGGATTAAGGTCCTGAGGCATAGAAAGGCAGAGGAGACGGGGCCACTCCCAGGAGCCCCTCTGGGCACCTGCTGTGGTGCTGGGGAGCTGCAGGGGAGCTGTGTGGGACAGGCGAGGGGAGCTGTGTGGGGAGCTGTGTGGGACAGGATGAGGGGAGCTGTGTGGGGAGCTGTGTGGGACAGGCGAGGGGAGCTGTGTGGGGAGCTGTGTGGGGAGCTGTGTGGGACAGAATGAAGGGAGCTGTGTGGGACAGGATGAGGGGAAGTGGACGTCGTTTTCTCAGATGGAAGGCGGAGCTGCTAGGACCTCCTGGCTGGACAGGGCTCCGTGCAGTGACCCTGCGGCAGGCCGTGGCAGCGGGCACTCTCCCGTGCGGCTGGGCCAGCAGCTGGGCAGATGGGGCTTCCCTCTGGGCATCCCAGCCCAGACCCCACAGGAACAGAGAGGCCAGGCCAGCCGGGGACGTGCCCAGGCCTCAGGCCAAGACGGGAGGGCTCGGTGCCTGAGCAGATGGCAGCTCCTTCTCATGCCTGAGGACCCAGAGGGCCTGGGCTTCACCTCCAACGAGGCTTTATTTGGAGGCTGCTCTGATGGGGTCCATGGGAAGAGGCAACTCGGCCTTCTTTTCCGTGAGTGTTACTCGCCTGGAGTCCCACCGGCACAGCCCGCGGAACGGAACGCTCTCATGGCAGGTGGCCCAGGCGTCTGCCCTGCCGAGTCCCGATGCCGCTGGCGTGGGAGGCTCGCTCCCTCTTTCCGCTCACAGGGGTCCCTGGTACGTGAAATCCGGGCCAAAGTGAACTGCTTGCGGGCCCTTTGAACCTTATTCCCACAGCAGGAGGGCGGGAGTGGGCGGCAGCGGGCAGGCCTGTGGGGCAGAGGACGCCCTGACGAGAGAACGGGGCTGTTTGCTGCTGCTTTCCGTGGAAGAGAATTGCGTTGGGTTCAGTGGTTTTCAAGCTTCTGTCTAGTCCCAGGAAGTCTGTTCCAGCAGAAGCTTCCTGAGCCCACACATTCCCTTGTGCAGAGGCAGGTGCAGGTGGGGACCGCGGTGGGTGCCGAGCCCCCTGCACAGCCGCTAGCCCCAGCCTCTCCGTCTCCGGGTGTGCTGAGCAGGCCAGCGGGGAAACCTCGGCCCTGAGGCTGCAGAGACTTGACTATGTAGTGGCTGTGCTGGCTGGAAGGAAGATGTAGGGGGGGACCCTTCTTGAACTCCCTCATGCCCCTCTGCCCACTTTCCATTCCCCCTCCCGCCTCCCCCCTGCCCGCATTAGGGCCCCTGAGCCCCTTCCCACTGGCCCAGAGCCTGCTGACGGGTGTTGCACCAGTGCCCAGTGCCCAGTGCCCATGGGCAGCCTCCTGCCCAGCCATTCCCCAGGGACCGAGGCTTCCCCTCCTGCTTCCTCTGTGGGTTTGATCCTCGCAAAGGCTGGCTCTGCTGGGAGTCAAAGGCTCCCCTGGTGCCATGTCCGCAGGAGGCCTCGTGCTGCTGCTAATTGAGAGGAATGATTGCTCATCATGAGGTGATTGCCAGGCCGGGACCCCCGCCCTCCCGGCTCAGCGCGCACATCAACCATTCTTGCCCAGGTCTGCTACCTGTGTTACAGTGTCCCACATCCCCAGGGCGCAGGCGCTCTAAGGGCGAGGCCAGGTGGAAGAGGCACCAGCCCGCGGGCAGGGTGCTCTCAGTAATGAGTAGGAGCACCTCTCAGAGCGCAGGCGGACTCCCTGATTGGGGCCCCAGCTCCTGGCGCTGGACCAGGAGCCCGCAGTGGCTGAGGACTGGAGCGGGTGCTGGTGGGGTGGGAGGGTCCAGCAGAGAACCCTGTGGAGTCTCTGTTAGCTGCTCTATAGACTCCCCGCTGTGCACAGTGAGTCCGGACTTCAGCCCCATCACGGATTAGCATCCTTGCAGCTATTTCCCCAGAAAAATGTTACCCTTCCCAACTCCTGTGCAGAAAGTCTTTTAACAGAGCCAAGACCCAAAA
Organism: Myotis yumanensis; assembly: GCF_028538775.1. Classification (NCBI taxonomy): domain Eukaryota; kingdom Metazoa; phylum Chordata; class Mammalia; order Chiroptera; family Vespertilionidae; genus Myotis; species Myotis yumanensis. Next base: position 59,670,269 of record NW_027223764.1, read on the forward strand.
CAAGCCCTGCAAGCCCTGCTGCTTCATCCGAGGAAAGGGGTCGGGAAAAGACACAATTAAGTACTGTTTCATTTTAAATCGCACTTGTCATTTTTTGAGATAGTGCCAATACATGCTCATTTGGGGTAGAATGTTTAGAAAATACAGATAAATGAAAAGAAGAATAAAGAAGTCAGCTCTGATTTCTGCACCAAGGAAGAAGCACTGTTAGATTTCTGGTGCATTTTATTTCCCTCCTCTATAAATGCAGGTAGATAGCGATAGGTCTGTTTTTCAAATGGCTATTTGTTGCACATACATTTGTAGCCTGACTGTCCTATTTAATGCTATATTGGGAGCACTTCATCATTTCTTTATTCTTTTCACTATGATTTTTAGTGGGAACATGTTACTCAACTTACATTTATTTTATCCTCCTATATGATAAGTGTTTAGGCATTTTCACCATATTATTATAGAACTAGAGGCCCGGTGCACGAATTTTTGCATGAGTAGGGTCCTAAGGGGGTGGGGGGATCCAGGACCCGATCGGCCCTCTGTGGGGGTAGTGGGACACCCTTGCTGACCTGGGATCTGGATCTGTCCCACAGACTTTCCTGCCAGTTGTCAGGAGCCACCTGGCAGCCCCCCCCCCTTTTTTTTGGTACTTCAACTGTTTATTCCATAATCAGAAATGGATCTATGTTGCCACAGTGGACAAAACCCCACTGTAAATAGATTGAAAGCAGAAAATAGGTAATTTCACACAATGTCCCAGTTATCAACCCAGATGGGAGCACAGGTACAATAACACACGAATGAGGGAAATCTAACAGGCTGAGGGTTCAAGAAGAAGGTCACCCACATGGTAACAGAACCCAAGTGCTCTGGAGCCCAACACCAGCCGCCACAGGCCTCACTCCACAGGCAGCCCTACCGTGCACGTGCACGGGTGCTGGGCTCTGTGGTGGCTGCGTATCTTTCTGTGTAGTCATCTGTGGGCCAACTGCTCTCTTCCTTCTCGTTTAGGGCGGGCGGCATGTGAGGGCAGAGCGCGCTGTCGTGGAATGCAGAGGGCTGCCCGGAGCTGTGGGGAGTGGCCGAGCCCATGGGGTGAGAGGTGGACACAGAGGAGGCTATCTCACCCAATTGTGGGGCTGGCCGGCCTTCATCTGCCTGACCCCACCCAGGGAGGGAGCGAGCAGGGTGTCCGCCTCTCCATTCTCCATCCTTCCCTCTGTGACACCTGTCATCCTTGCCAGGCCTCCCCCAAAGTGAGTTCAGCTCAATCCCTGAATGTAAAAGGGCACGAGGGGGGCTCCACTCCAGTGCCCCCTGATTCCTGGCCACAGGACCTGGTTGACAGGACCTGATCCCAGGACGGTGGCCACAGCTGCAGAACATAGATCTGTGACTTTCGTATGAGCCCCTGTTCCAAAAGGTGGCAGCTTGTTCACATTGTGGCAGACACCTTCAAGAGTAACATAAGTGGGTAAAGTCAGGGCCAAACCGGGCCATTTCCTCATCCAGTCTCTCTGAGGTACGTGGACAGAACCAAGTCTCAGCTCTTCGAAGGACACTTGAGGGTTTTTTAAGCCTAAAGGACAGTAGACTGTTTCCATTCTTGTTCTTTGGGATTTTTTCATCGTAGGATAAAAGGATACGTACATTGGGGCAGTCCTCTTGAGATACAGTATTCCAGTTGCACCCATGTGACGATGACAGCGCCCCTCAGAGGGAGGAAGCCAACAGATGGAGAGCAGGAAATTCTGAAAACCAAAGCGATGACAGAGATGCTAAGCCTTTCCTTCACGCGTCTGACACCCCTCCGCAGGTGGCCTGTAGGCCGGGCGCCTGCTGGACCTTCACCACTTGATGTCCTGGCTGCTGGCAGGCTGCCCTGGGCCCTGCTAGGCGGTGTGCAGGGCTGCCTGGGCCCGGAGGGAGTCGCCCCCCGCCCCCCCCCGCCACCAGCCACTCCTGGTACAGCTCCTGCACATGGCGCTGCTCTCCGGGGGCCACACTGGATGGCATCGTAGATGCCTTCCATCTGCCACAGCAGTGCCCTGTCTGCATGCCCATCCTCCGCCTGGGCCTGGCCCCTGCCGCTTAGGCATCCCCGGTTCAGGCCAGGACCTCCACGAAGTGGCCGGGGAACTTGCCCCTCTGCAGCTTGAGGACCACTTCTGGATGTTCTGGAAGCCGTAAACAGCCTCAAAGCGTAGCAGAACCTCTCTGTCCCTTTCAAGGTGACCTCCTGGAGGTCTTTGTTCCTCAAGGTGCAGTAGGTGAGCACCCCACGTCCTCCTTGAACAGCTCCTTGGCCATGTGCCCGAAGATATGCGCCAGGTACCCATCTGAGCTGGAACCCTTGTGGAGCCTCACCTCCTTCTCCTTCATGTCTCCAAACAGAGTGTCCACGGCGGCATTGTTTGAGGCGAGGTCACTTTGCTCCATTATCTGGACAGTTTCACCTGAGGTTAACACGCAGGCAGCATCCCAGGAACTATGCAAAGCTGTGGGAACATCTTCTAGAAGGGCCTCCAGTTTCTTGTCATAACACGGGGCCACAATGACGTGGAAAATCTTGTCTGGGGACAGGTTCTACCATCTGGCGAAGTAATCCTTCACCAGAGAGCCTATGATCTGCTGGGGAGACTTGGCCATGCAGAGGTGGGGGGTTGGGGTGACCCAGCCGGGGCAGGTGGAGGTCAGCATGGGTAGCCGGGGCTCTTCCTCACGGTGCTGGCGATACCGATGCACAGATTCCTTCTGACTCTCCAGGATGCTGAAGTCCACAGTATCTCCATGTCAAAGACAGTGCACCTCAAGGCTTTTGAGGAAGCCACAGAGCCTTCTGGATGCATCAGTGACACTGAGGCTGAAGTTAGCAGCAAAATAAGGCAGAGACTGAGGACACACGGACACTGCCAGCACCTTGTGCTGTGAGGATCACATTTCTTACTAAGGTTCAGATCACGGAAGAAGTCCTTGGTGTTCTGTTGAGAAACTTGGACTCCTTCCTCTGCGGTCACACAACTGTCACACGCCAGGCAGTCACTCAGAAATATCCTGGCATCGGCCAACTTACGGAATTCTCCCTTCTCTCCGTCCTCTTGAGCTGGACCCCGGACATTGACTGCGGCATTCTCTTGGTCATCAGTTTTTGTTTTTTATTACATTCCTTCCCTGTGCAGTGCTCACTCTTTATTTGGAGCGAGGGCGGGCGGGGGCCGGCTCGAGTGGCCTAGAGGAAGCACGGGGAGAGCAGTCACCTCTGGTTGCCCCTGGAGCTGCTGGCAGTATCCTTTCTTCCTTTCAGAACGTCTAGGGAGGGGAAGTGGCCGCAGTGCCCGAGGCCAAGTTCCAGGAGGCCAGCAGCGCTGTTGGGATCATGTTGGTGGTACTGGTCTGTTGGTGCCTGACCTGTTCTCTGGAGATTGAACCTGCAGGACTACTAAGGGAGCCAGTCCCCAGTTCCGCCCTGCCACCACCACCGACTGATTGGAGTCTGAGGGCCGGGAGGAGGGACCAAGAGGTCTGCCTTCTGCCCACTCGCCAGTCCCAGTCCCCTCCGTGCCACTCACCCTGGTTCCCCTGTTAGCCATCCCCTGATCAATTGGAGCCTGAAGGACGGGAATGGACCGAGAGGTGCTCAGTGCACCTCATGGTGACTGGTCCTTTGGTTGTCCTGGTCGTCACCGATACTGGCTTTATATATAGAAACAGATATAGATATAGATATAGATATAGATATAGATATAGATAGTGTTGTAATGAATACCCAGAACATACACAATTTTATTACATCTATATTTATTTCCTTGTGTTTTAAAGATGGGAAATTGCCAAACCAAAGATAATAATTCTTAAGACTCTTTCTGTACTTGATACATATTTTCACATTGATTATAGAAAGATTTAATAATTTTCACATCCACTAGTAGTATATGGAAGTTTGTTATATCCTATGCTCAAAAAGTTGAGTGATATATATTCAACATTTTTGCTAATTTGGTAGTGGATGAAAACTAGTGTTGCTAAATTTGAATTTCTTATGGGATTTTATGTTTAAAAATATAATCATTGGTCATTTGAAGTTCATATTTTATAAGTTATACCTCAGGGCATTTTTCTCTTTTATATCAAGGATGAAATTTTTGTTGCCAACTCATCCAACCTTTGTGTCAAATATTTTGTACTCATAAATTGTTTGCTTTTGAATTAAGAAAAGATTTTCATATACAGACATTTAAAAATTTGTTTGTATTCCTTAGAAAGTCATTCCTCACTTGCAAAATAAATACTCTTCACCCACACTTTCTTCCAGTATTATTATTATTACTAGTGGCCTGGTGCATGAAATTCATGCATGGTGGTGGTGGGGGGGGGTGGTGTCCCTCAGCCTGGCCTGCACCCTCTCCAATCTGGGACCCCTTGGGGTATGTCTGACTGCTGGTTTAGGCCTAAACCGGCAGTGGGACATCCCTCTCGCAATCTGGGACCCCTGGCTCCTAACTGCTCACCTGACTGCCTGCCTGATCACCCCTAACCATTCTGCTGGCCTGATCACCCCCAACTGCTCCCCCTTCCGGCCTGATCACCCCTAACTGGCACCCCGTGCCAGCCTGATTGCCCCCAACTGCCCCCCCACCCCGCCGGCCTGATGGCCCACAACTGTCCCTCCTGCTAGCCTGCTCACCCACAACTGCCACCCCCTGCCAGCCTGCTTGCCCCCAACTGCCCCCCATGCCTGCCTGATCACCCCCAAATGCTCCTCTTCTGCCAGCCTGATCACCCCCAACTGCCCTCCCCTGCTGGCCTGATCGTCCCTAACTGCTTCTGCCTCGGCCCTACCTCCATGGCTTTGTCCGGAAGGATGTCTGGAAGGTCTCCCAGTCTAATTAGCATATTACCCTTTTATTAGTATAGATTATTATTTTTGGTTTGATTTTATTTTAGTAAATCTGCCATTTACTTGAATTTATTTGGGATAACTTGTGGTGTGCTGACCTAGCTTTTACATTTTTCAGTAATATTTCCTTCTACCATTTATCCAGAATCCTTCCTTCCCACATTGATTTGAATGTCACTTTTTTTTTTATTTTCTACTAATTTTTACATATCTCCTCATTGGTTAAAAAAGTTCTTACTCTTTTCTCTACTTTTTTCCCTCTCAGCTTAAATTTAATTCATCTTTGCACATTGTGAGAATGTACTGTCTGCAAGTGACAGAATGCTCCCCTCGAGTGGGTTAAATAATGTGAAAAACTCAACATCTCACATAAAAAGCGGCTGTTGCTCTGGTGGCTCCGGGTCGCAGTGCAGAGGTTCAGGGCCCAGGGCCAAGGCTCTGGTCTGTCTCCTCGTCTTACTCGGCTTTCTCAGGGCGCTGTCAGAGCTGGCTCCGCTTCTCGGGCTGGAGCAGTTCCCCTGCTGTGCCCCGAAAGGCAGCAGCACGTGGAAGAAAAGGGTGATTCCTCTCTGTGTCTCCTTTTTGAAAACGGGGCGACGGTCCCAGGAGTCGACCCTGGCTTCTCGTTCTTATGGAATGGCCGTTTGCTTTGCTATTGTTGCAGTTGGCATTGAGGTTCCCCCAGCGGCCTGCGTGGCAGGGCCCGGAGTTTCTCTCTGTGACACCTGGTCATAACATGCATGGACAGAGCCTTTGACAATCGGACAGAATTCAACGTAAAATTACTGGCTCGTGGTTGGTCTCAGGGCTGTTACTTCGATGTCTTGGAAACTTGCGTTCCTGATTTTCACAGCCCCTTGGGTCATTTTAGTAATCTACAGAAAAGCTTGCATACCATTGGCACTTTCAAATTCAATGTTAATCTGCATATGTTGTTAGTAAATAATGAAAAAATCTCTCTTTTCACCCTACTATTGTGCATTTGTGTTGTCTCCCTCTGTTTCTCCCTCGGCTTCACAGGTTTTTTTATTGATTGATAAAAGCTAGGTCTAATTGGTTTAATCAGTTCTGTTGTGTGTCACTCTAATTAACGGATTGTTTTCCTTTCTGTATCCCTACTGCCTAGTTATTGTTCATTTTAAACCTTTTATTTTAATTTTAAAACCTATTCTATGAGATGTTAAATAATTTATTTTTATTCTTTCTAATTTTGGAATGCTATTTTATTTTGGATAGACTTGCGGCTGAATCCTAGTAGTTTTTCTAATATAATTTGAAGTGTAACACTCATACCCAAGAGCCTAAATCGTGAGTAAATCACAAGAATAACTTTTCCAGAAAGTGATCACATCCCTGCTGTCAGCAGCATGGAGCACAGCCCAGCGCCCCAGGTCTCTCTGGCGCTCCCTCTAGTCATTACACTCACAGGAACCCGTGGACTCTAAAGCACTGCTGCTCCCACTCTGATGGCATCCTGTGCTCAGCACCTCTGTGAGATTCATTGTGATCATCGCATGTACCTCTAGCTCACTCATGGTCCCTGCGTTTTAAAGCTCATTTTCATCATGATCCAGGGATAGTGAGGCCAAGAGATCAGGAGATGCCTGCCATTGGGAGGTGGTTTGTTACAGTTGCTAGGAGGACGGTGCCTGCTCCACCACATGGACCCATCACACAGGGCCCATCACACAAGCCCAACACACAGGGCCCATCACACAGGCCCCATCACATAGGGCCCATCACACAGGCCCCACCACACGGACCCACCACACAGGGCCCATCACACAGGGCCCATCACACAGGGCCCATCACACAGGCCCCACCACACAGGGCCCATCACACAGGGCCCATCACACAGGGCCCACCACACAGGGCCCATCACACAGGGCCCATCACACACGGCCCATCACACAGGGCCCACCACACAGGCCCCATCACACAGGCCCCATCACACAGAGCCCATCACACAGGCCCCATCACACAGGGCCCATCACACAGGCCCCATCACACAGGCCCCATCACACAGGGCCCATCACACAGAGCCCATCACACAGGCCCCATCACACAGGGCCCATCACACAGGGCCCATCACACAGGGTCCATCAAACAGGCCCCATCACACAGGGCCCATCACACACGGCCCATCACACAGGGCCCATCACACACGGCCCATCATAGAGGGCCCATCACACACGGCCCATCACACACGGCCCATCACACAGGGCCCATCACACACGGCCCATCACACACGGCCCATCAGAAGGGCCCATCACACAGAGCCCATCACACAGGCCCCATCACACAGGGCCCATCACACACGGCCCATCACACAGGGCCCATCACACACGGCCCATCACACAGGGCCCATCACACAGGGCCCATCACACAGGGCCCATCACACACGGCCCATCACACAGGGCCCATCACACACGGCCCATCATAGAGGGCCCATCACACACGGCCCATCACACACGGCCCATCACACAGGGCCCATCACACACGGCCCATCACACAGGGCCCATCACACAGGGCCCATCACACAGGGCCCATCACACAGGGCCCATCACACACGGCCCATCACACAGGGCCCATCACACACGGCCCATCATAGAGGGCCCATCACACACGGCCCATCACACACGGCCCATCACACAGGGCCCATCACACACGGCCCATCACACAGGGCCCATCACACACGGCCCATCACACAGGGCCCATCACACAGGCCCCATCACATAGGCCCCATCACACAGGCCCCATCACACAGGGCCCATCACACAGGGCCCATCACACACGGCCCATCACACAGGGCCCATCACACAGGGCCCATCACACACGGCCCATCATACAGGGCCCATCACACACGGCCCATCACACACGGCCCATCATAGAGGGCCCATCACACACGGCCCATCACACAGGGCCCATCACACACGGCCCATCACACAGGCCCCATCACACAGGCCCCACCACACAGGCCCCATCACACAGGGCCCATCACACAGGCCCCATCACACAGAGCCCATCACACAGGCCCCATCACACAGGGCCCATCACACAGAGCCCATCACACAGGCCCCATCACACAGGGCCCATCACACAGGGCCCATCACACAGGGTCCATCACACAGGCCCCATCACACAGGGCCCATCACACACGGCCCATCACACAGGGCCCATCACACACGGCCCATCATAGAGGGCCCATCACACACGGCCCATCACACACGGCCCATCACACAGGGCCCATCACACACGGCCCATCACACACGGCCCATCAGAAGGGCCCATCACACAGAGCCCATCACACAGGCCCCATCACACAGGGCCCATCACACACGGCCCATCACACAGGGCCCATCACACACGGCCCATCACACAGGGCCCATCACACAGGGCCCATCACACAGGGCCCATCACACACGGCCCATCACACAGGGCCCATCACACACGGCCCATCATAGAGGGCCCATCACACACGGCCCATCACACACGGCCCATCACACAGGGCCCATCACACACGGCCCATCACACAGGGCCCATCACACAGGGCCCATCACACAGGCCCCATCACATAGGCCCCATCACACAGGCCCCATCACACAGGGCCCATCACACAGGGCCCATCACACACGGCCCATCACACAGGGCCCATCACACAGGGCCCATCACACACGGCCCATCATACAGGGCCCATCACACACGGCCCATCACACACGGCCCATCATAGAGGGCCCATCACACACGGCCCATCACACAGGGCCCATCACACACGGCCCATCACACAGGCCCCATCACACAGGCCCCACCACACAGGCCCCATCACACAGGGCCCATCACACAGGGCCCATCACACAGGGTCCATCATAGAGGGCCCATCACACAGGGCCCATCACACAGGGCCCATCACACAGGGCCCATCACACAGGGTCCATCATAGAGGGCCCATCACACACGGCCCATCACACAGGCCCCACCACACAGGCCCCACCACACAGGGCCCATCACACAGGGCCCATCACACAGGGCCCACCACACCGTCCCTATCACACAGGACCCATCACACAGGCCCCATCACACAGGCCCCATCACACAGGCCCCATGACACAGGGCCCATCACACAGGGCCCATCACACAGGGCCCATCATAGAGGGCCCATCACACAGGCCCCATCACACAGGCCCCATGACACAGGGCCCATCACACAGGCCCCATCACACAGGCCCCATGACACAGGGCCCATCACACAGGGCCCATCACACAGGGCCCACCACACCGCCCCTATCACACAGGGCCCACCACACCGTCCCTATCACACAGGGCCCACCACACCGTCCCTATCACACAGGGCCCACCACACCGTCCCTATCACACTGGGCCCACCACACCGTCCCTATCACACAGGGCCCACCACACCGTCCCTATCACACAGGGCCCACCACACCGTCCCTATCACACAGGGCCCACCACACCGTCCCTATCACACAGGGCCCACCACACCGTCCCTATCACACAGGGCCCACCACACCGTCCCTATCACACTGGGCCCACCACACCGTCCCTATCACACAGGGCCCACCACACCGTCCCTATCACACAGGGCCCACCACACCGCCCCTATCACACAGGGCCCACCACACCGTCCCTATCACACAGGGCCCACCACACCGTCCCTATCACACAGGGCCCACCACACCGTCCCTATCACACAGGGCCCACCACACCGTCCCTATCACACAGGGCCCACCACACCGCCCCTATCACACAGGGCCCACCACACCGTCCCTATCACACTGGGCCCACCACACCGTCCCTATCACACAGGGCCCACCACACCGTCCCTATCACACTGGGCCCACCACAGAGTCCCTACCACTCAGGGCCCGCCCACAGGGCCCATCACAGAGGCCCAGCACACAGCACCCCACTAGAAAGCATTAGACCATAGGAGGCAGAATCGGGGAATGTGCACAGAATAGTATCTTGTATTTTATTCTAAATGTTTTCTTGTTTTACACTTCACATTATTTGCATTACATCTGGGATTTATCTTCATTACACATGGGATTGATCTCTGGGTATGGTAGAGTGAAGGCGAGATACATGAGAAAAATCCAGATGGCCATTGCCCCAATACCACGCACTGAAAGAACCCCCACAGCTCTGATCCCACCGCTTTGCATGCTGCCTTGCTCCCAAGCCAGGCCACTGTACATGTGGGTCGGCCTCTGGTCACGCGCTGCTATTCCCTTTGGCCATTCAGCTCCGTGTGCACCATGGTGATACTGGCTGGGTCATCGGGTTCACACTCGTTCTTTATCTCCGGGTGGAAGTCCTCTAGCTCTTTCCTTTTCTTGAAGATGGACTTAGCTATTCTTAGCCCTTTGCATTATCTTATACATTTTAACATTAAATTTTAATTTTCACAAAAATCTGGGAATTTGATTGAGATTTCATGGACTCCAGTTCAGCTTAGGAAGAATTAACATTTTACTGATATTGAGTGATCTAATTCATGAGCATAGTATACACCTCAATTTAGTTAGGCATCTTGAATAACTTTTGTTTAATTTTCTCCAGATACTGATGTTTATGATGATATTATATGTAGAATATATTCAAATGTATTTTATACTTATTTTTAAAGTACATATAGAAATTAATTGATTTTGTTTGGTAAACCTGTTCTTAGTGAACTAACCATATTTGTTGATTTATTCTAATAGTTTACCTGTAGAGTCTTTAAAATTTTCTATAGGCACAATCCCATCATCTATGAAAAATAAGTTTTCTTTTTCTTTCCAATTTTTATGCTCTTATTTATTTTTCTTTTCCATTACAGTACTTAGGGTCTTTAATTCAAGTTTAATTGATGTAGTGATGTGAGTATCGTTGATCTCAGAAGATAATTTTTGATAATGCACAATTTTATCTTATGTTTACTATATTTTTTTGGTTGGTTTTCTTTTCTCATATTGAGAAAATTTCATTTAATTCCTAGATTACTAGCAATTTTGTCAAGAATGCATATTACATTCAGTCAAAATCTCATTTACATCTGTTCAGATAATTATATAATTTATATTCTCACTTTTTTTCCATTAATGTGGTAAATCACATTGATTGTTTTCTTTTTGATGCTGTTCATTCCTTTTTTTACATGAATACTATACCTGTTTTATTATTATTTTATACTATGTTACAATATTTGGAAATGTTGGTACCTTCTAATTTCTCTTCCTTTTCTGAATTTTTAAAAATTAAACTTTTATTTTGAGGTGAATATGGATTTATATTCAGTTGTAGTCAATAGTCAGAGAGGCCCTGAGATCTGGTACACCTGTTAAGTTTCTCCCAGTGATAACATCTTGTTACACTGCAGTACAATCACACAACCAGGGTAGTGACTTTGCTACAATCCATGCATCTGATTCAGTTTCAGATTTCCTCTGTTAGCTGGACTCTTGTGTGTGTGTGCGTGTGCACACCCTCTGAGCGTAAGTTACACAATACACCTGTGTAACTTATCCAGTCTGCTGGCATCAACATTTTACTATTTAAAATGTCATGGGAACCTTTTACTTCCATTCAGGTCTGTTTTCCTCCTTCTCATTGTCTTGAGTCTCAGCTGATGTGATAATTTCTGTTAAAATCATCAAATGTGACTTATAACACTAATGAGGAGGACAGTCTACTACATATACTCATATTTCTGCTCTTTCTGTTATTCTTTCTTCCTTTCAATGGTCCAAGAATGCTTTTTTCATTTCATTTTCTGCTTAATAAACTTCCTTTAGCCCATCTTTAAGGATTGGCCTGCTAGCCACAATTTTGTTTTTCATTTTCCTTCATTTGATAATGTCTTTATTTCCTCTTCATTCCTGAAGGATAGTTTTGCCAGATACAAGATTTACGGTTGAGAGCTCGTTTCTTCGGCCTGGAAAAGTGTTGTGCCATTTTCTACCGACCTCCATGGTCTCAGTTTAGCAATCCACGGGCACTTAAATCAATTTTCTCCTGGATCATTTCTATCAGGATGCTCCCAAGATTAGTTTTTTCATCTTTAGTTTTCAGAAATGTTATTATGATGTCTTGATGTGTATTTCTTTGAATTTATCCTGCTTGAGCCTCCTATATTCTTTTTAAATATATGTTTTTATTGATTTTAGAGAGAGAGAGGAAGGGAGAGGGAGAGACAGAAATGTCAATGTGAGAGCGAAACATCCGTCAGCGTCAGCTGCCTCCCGCCAGACCCCCTGCCAGGGATTGAGCCCATAACCCAGTAATGTGCTCTGACGGGGAATCAAACTGTCAACACTTCCGTGTACTGGAGGATGCCCAGCCAACCAGCTAAGCCACACCAGCCAGGACTTATATTATTTCTGGAGTCCATTTTTTAGTTGTGACTTTTTAAGGATTTTGCCCATTAAATTGTCAACTATAATGGCACAGCATATATTATCCTTTTTATTCTGGATTTTTAAAATTTATTGATTTTAGAGAGAGAGGAGTAAAGAGAGAGGTTTGTTGTTCCACTTATTTATGCATTCATTGCTTGCTTCTTGTGTGTGCCCTGACCAGGGATGGACCCTGCAAACATGACTCATCAGGCAACATGCTAACCAGCTGAGCTACCCAGCCAGAGTCAGATTCTTGATTTTAGGTATTAGCATTTTGTCTTTTTATTCTTTGAAAAAAGCAAATTTTGACTTGTTTATTAAAATTTTTTATAGATGTATGTTCTCTTATTTTCTAATTTATTTCACTATAATCTGCTATCTTTAATGGCTTTTTGATATGCATGGTTAGATAATTTATGTTTTGTTCCTCTTCTTTTCATTTATAGCTGCGAATGTCCTTCTTAGTATTGTTTTAGCTACACCCACACATTTTGACACATTATATCAGTATTACCTGGCTCAAGCATTATTTGATTTCCTTTTAATTTTTTTGACCCATGGTTTTATTTAGAAGAATATGACTTATTTTCCAAGTGGAGGAGATTTCCTAGCCATCTTTTAGGAGTGGTTTCTGACCTATTTCCTTCATGATCAGAGAACTGATGGATGGCCTTTGCTCTTTGAAAGCCGGGGTCTGACTTTCTGACCGTCCTGTGTCTGCACAGGCAAGTATTCCCCGAGTCCTTGAAAAGACTGTGCTCTCTCGTATCATACGTCTCCTATTGAGACTGTGGATTTGTCTGTTTCTCCTTTTATTTTGGCTTAGTTTCGAGTGATAGGTTTTGAAGCTATGTTATTGGGATCCTACAGATTTAGAATTTTGATGTTTTATTTGTGGACTGATGCGGACTGATCTTTTATCATATGTGTACTAATGTTTCTTGCCATAAAAGCTCTTTGTTTTATAATATAGCTGGCATATTTGACTTATGATGTGTAATGTTTATTGGTCGATCATTTCTATTATTTTATTTCTAAACATTTTCCTCACATGGAAAAGATGTTTCATTTAAGCAGCTTGTAATTGTTCATTTTATTTTAACAGTTGACATTCAATATTGTTTTGTCTTAGTTTCAGATGTACAGCATGGTGGTTAGACAATTATATAATTTACTAAGTGATCCTTCTGATAATTCTAGTACCCACCTGGTACCACACATAGTTATTAGAATACTAGAGGCCCAGTGTATGAAATCTGTGCACAGGTGGGGGCCCTAGGCCTGTCAGGCGAGCAGGGCCGATCGGGGCCTTCCGGCTGCCGGCCGGGCCTTCCTTTGTTCAATGCCGTCCCCTGGTGGTCAGCACATGTCATAGTGAGCCTCCCAGTCAAACTCTAGAGGGGACACTGCATATTAGCCTTTTATATATATAGACTAGAGGCCCGGTGCACGAAATTCTGCACGGGGGGTGGGGTGGTTGTCCCTCAGCCCGGCCTGCACCCTCTCCAATCCAGGACCCCTTGGGGGTGTCTGACTGCCGGTTTAGGCCCCATCCACGGGGCCTAAACCGGCAGTCAGACATCCCTCTCGCAATCCAGGACTGCTGGCTCCTAACTGCTAACCTGCCTGCCTGCCTGCTCACCCCTAACCACTCTACCTGCCTGCTTGATCACCCCTAACCACTCTACCTGCCTGCCTGATCGCCCCCTAACTTGGTTCTCTGCCGGCCTGGCCACCCCCTAACTGCCCCCTGCTGGCCTGGTCGCCCCCTAAGTGCCCCCCTTCTGGCCCCCCTGGTCCCCCTCTAACTGTCCCCCTGCTGGCCTGGTCGCCCCCTAACTGCCCCCGTGCTGGCCTGGTCGCCTGCTAACTGCCCCCCTTCCGGCCTAGTCACCCCCTAACTGCCCCCCTGATGACCTGGTCCCCCTCTAACTGCACCCCTGTTGGCCTGGTCGCCCCCTAACTGCCCCCCTGCTGGCCTGGTTGCTCCCTAACTGCTCCCCTGCTGACCTAGTCCCCCCCTAAATACTCGCCTGCTGGCCTGGTCACCCCCTAACTGCCCTCCTGCTGGCCTGGTCACCCCCTAACTGTCCGGAAGGAAGCGGACGTCCAGAAGATGTCTGGTCAACCCGGTCTAATTAACATATTACCCTTTTATTAGTATAGATTGCTGACTATATGCCCTATGATGTAGTTTACCTCCCCTTGACTATTCTGTTACTACCAATTTGTACTTCTTAATCCCTTCACCTTTTTCACACAACCCCCTACCACCACCCCTTGCACCCTTTAATTATTGATTTTTTAAATATACTCTGACAATTCTAGACTCCTGATTGGGGTTTTGTCTACTTACAGTCAAAGTAACAGCTAATTTACTTGGGCTTATGGTCATCACTTTCCTATTTGTTTTCTATTTGATCCATATACTTCATATTGTTTTTCTCTTCTTTCTTGCCTTGATGTAAATTATTTTAAACACTTTATTTTCTTTCTCATAACTGTGAATCTACATATATTTGTAATCCCCACAAGTTATTACTGTTTGGTTTACACAATCAGTGTTGGATTATACACATACACATGTTCCCTCCTCCTCTGTATCTGGAAGAGTTTGTATAAAGTAGGTATTATTCTTCCTGAAATGTTTGGTTGATTTCACCAATGAAACCTTTTTTGTTCCTGAAGTTTTCTTTTTTGAAAGATTATTTTAGGTACAAATTAAATATCTTTAATAGATATTGGGATATCTTATTAATTTCTTCACAAGTAGATTATGACAGTTCCTATCTTTCAAGGAACTGGTTGTTTTAATCTAAGTTGTTCAATTTGTGAGCATATAATTATTTATAGTGTTTCCTTATTATTTTTTTAAAGTCTGTGCTAATGTCCTATTTTCATTTCAGATTTTGGTAATTTCTGTCATTTCTTGGTCAATCTGGCAAGAGATGCAGTCTCTGAGCGCTGCAGGAGCCAGCGTTGGTTCATCACTTTCTCTATTGCTTTTCTCTTTCCAAATTTGATGACAGCTTGCTTCTCTTATCTTTATTTTCCCCTCCTTTGTTTGTTTTGGGTTTAATTTGCTCTTTTTTCTCTAATTACTTAAGGTGGGAATTTAAGTTACTTGTTTTAGATCTTTATTCTCTATGTAACACTAGAGGCCCAGTGCACAAAAATTCATGCACTGGGGGGAAGGGCTCAGCTAGGCCTGTGCCCTCTCTCATTCTGGGACCACTCAGGGGATGTCTACCTGCTGGCTTAGGCCCACTCCCTGGGGAATTTGGCCTAAGCTGGCCACCAGACATCCCTCTGGCAGCCCGGGAGCCCTCAGGGGATATCCACCTGACAGCTTAGGGCCGCTCCCAGGGAGTGGGCTGAAGCCACAGTCGGACATCCTTAGTGCTGCTGAGAAGGTGGGAGAGGCTTCCAGCACCGTAGCTGTCGGCCCGGCTTGTGGCTAAGTGGCACTCCCACTGTGGGAACACACTGACCACCAGGGGGCAGCTCCTGCATTGAGCATCTGCCACCTGGTGGTCAGTGTGTGTCATAACTACCAGTTGTTCCGCCCTTAGGGTCAATTTGCATATTACCATTTTATTATATAGGATAAGCATTTGGTTCTACAAAGCAGTGCGCACTGCCTCAGCCCAGTTGGCAGAGCTTGGTAAGTTGGGTCATTATTTTCATCCTGTCTGGCATTGATGTCTGAATTGTGACTTTCATAGGCATCTAATCGCAGGGCATTGATTTTTTCCCATTCTGTCAATATCTGCCATTTCATTGAAGTGTGTAGCCAGCGGTCGCCAACTGGTGGTCCGTGGACAACTGGTGGTCTGTGAGGTCCATAAGGTTGGGGACCACTGGTCTAGACCATTAACTATTTGAGCTAATTATTGAATATTGGCCTATAATTAGTTATTTATTCTATTTGTTCTCTTCTCATCTTGGTACTCTGTGCCTGCTTTTTAGCCTTCTTTTGGATTATTTGAATATTTTTAATGTTCTGTTTTATTTTATTTTATTTTAAGGTTTATTTTTTTGTATCAATATTTAAAGTCTTATTTAGGATATATTGCTCTGTATCTGTCCATATGTTTATATCTCTATATAGCTATACTTTCACAGTTTACTTAGATTTAATATTGTACTACTTTACATAAAATGTAGAAACTTGTAACATAAATCTCCCTCTATATCCTTGTTATTTTGTGTTATAGGTGTCATATATATCTGCATATACTGGAAACCATGCAACAAAATAGAATGACTTTTTATTTCAACAGTCATACACAATTAAAAGTGTATTGACATTGTATTCTGTGACCTTGTTAAATAATGTATTAGACATAGCTTTTTCCTGGACTTCTTTGGATTTTCTATCTGCTTGACAAAAAAGTTGGTCAGCTCCCTCCCTCCCTCCCTCCCTTTCTCCCTCCCTCCCTCCCTCCCTCCCTCCCTTCCCTACTTCATTTTGTCCCGTTTTTCTCTGTACACTTTGTCCTTTTGTAACTCTAATAAGATGTTGAAAAGATGTGGTGGGAGCTTATATCTTGTTTTATCCAGTCTTAGGCGAGAATATACAGACTTTACAGCTAAGGAAGATGGAAAATGAAGGTTTTGAACATGCTCTTTATCCACTTCCTGCTTTGTTGAGACTTTTATCAAATATAAAAGCAGTTTTTATTGATATTTTTCATAATACATTTTGAGCATCACTGATTTTTCTATTTTTTCAATTTTAGATATTTCATCTTTTTATTATTTTCTTAATTCTACCTGCTTTGTATTACTTTCTCTTCTTTTTAGCCCCTTAATCAAAACCTTGGGTTGGTAATTTTATACCTCTTTGTTGAGCTCTTAGTGTAAGCAAATGCATCTATTATAACTATTTTTTATTAATGTGTTGCTTTCTTCTGTTAATGTGGTGAGTTATATTGATTGCACTTTTAGGTTATCCCCTTATGTCATGGTACTATATGCTTTTTATACATTGGTAGATTGAATTTATTATTATGAAGAATAATGAGCTATAATTTTTCTTTCTTGCAACGCCTTTAGTTTTAGAATGAGGACAAGCCTGGCCATATAAAATGAGCTGGGAAATGTCCTTCTTTTGTCTGAAATTGCTGTTGCTTCTTCCTTACATAGTTATTTGAGTAAAGCCATTGAGACCCACGGTTTTTCTTGTGTAGCTTTCAAATTATGCATTGAGTTTCTTTAGTAGCTATAGGTCTATTATAATTCTAATTTCTTCTAGTGTCAGTTTTGGTCATTTGAACCTCAAAGTATTTTTTTCCATTTTATTTCTTTATCAAATTAATTGGCATAATTTCACTTATAATTGTCCGCTAATTACCATTTTCATGTCTATAGAATCCATAGTAATGTCCTTCTTTCTCTCCCTGTACCAGTAATTTATGTTTTTCTGTTTTCTCCCTTTCTTCAGTTTAAATAGGGTTTTGTCAGTTTTTAGTGATATATTTAATAATACATTTTTGGCATCACTGATTTTTCAATTTTAGTATTTCGTCTTTTTAGTATTTTCTTAATTCTACCTGCTTTGTAGTAGTATGTAGTTTTTGTTCAATTAAAATATTTTTACCAGAATATGTCTAGATTTATTTAACATAATTTTTTTTAGAGCATTTTAATTCCTTTTGATTAGTGGTTGTTTATCGTGTCTGCTTTGCTTCTGCTGACATGTCTGTGTGCCTGCAGGTTTATGCAGCATTTCCCAAGAACCTCCTGCAATTCTGCCCTGGTACCCTTTCCGTCATCTCCATGCCTTCCCCTGGCCTGGCCACTGTGTCCTGCCCACCCCTGGCCACTGCATCCTGCCTCCCTCTGGTCACTGCATCCTGACTTCCCCCTGGTCACTGCATCCTGCCCCCCTCTAGTCACTGCATCCTGCCCCCCTCTGACCACTGCATCCTGACTCCCTCCGGCCACTGCATCCTGCCCCCCTCTGGTCACTGCATCCTGCCCCCCTCTGACCACTGCATCCTGACTCCCCCCGGCCACTGCATCCTGCCCCCCTCTAGTCACTGCATCCTGTCCCCCTCTAGTCACTGCATCCTGCCACCCCTGGTCACTGTGTCCTGCCCCCCTCTGGCCACTGCATCCTGCCACCCTCTGGTCACTGCAACCTGCCACCCTGGTTACTGAGTCCTGCCCCCCTGGTCACTGTGTCCTGACACCCCTCCTCCTGTCACTGCATCCTGCCCCCCTCTGGCCACTGCATCCTGCCACCCTCTGGTCACTGCAACCTGCCACCCTGGTTACTGAGTCCTGCCCCCCTGGTCACTGTGTCCTGACACCCCTCCCCCTGTCACTGCATCCTTCCGCCCTCTAGTCACTGCATCCTGCCCTCCTCTAGTCACTGCGTCCTGCCCCCCTGGTCACTGTGTCCTGCCCCCCTGGTCACTGCGTCCTGCCCCCCTGGTCACTGCGTCCTGCCCCCCTGGTCACTGTGTCCTGACACCCCTCCCCCTGTCACTGCATCCTGCCTGCCCCTGGTCACTGCATCCTGCACCTCTGGCGCTGCCAGGAAGAGGAGGTGCTGCCTGGGACAGAGGGGACTCACAGTCAGCCTCTCTTCTTTGGTTCTGGTGTGGACTTGAATGTGACAGTTAGGAGTGTGGTTTTTTGCGACCCTCCTTCCTCATCTCACTCATCCTCTTTCAAGCTCAGCTTATCTTCCTTTCTCTCCTGTGACTCCCTGTCCTCCCGCTTCCTTTCTTTAGTTCTTTGTGATGGTTTCATAACGAAAGGCTGCAGACCTGCTTGCTGCATCGCCGGCGGCCGCTCCCCCTGCAGTCACTTCCCCCCATGAGGCGAGCGGGCAGGCTACCTCCAAGTCTGTCTCAACCACAAGTGCCCACTCCCAGGCGTGAACGTGGCCTCGCCTGCCCCTTTCTTCTTCCTCTTGCCGATGGTTCTCTGGAAATTGTTTTTCCTGAATGGACTTAGAGCATTTTTTGAAAATATGTTTCAGGCAACAGTATTTCTTCCCAATGTGTGTAATGTTAAGTGACAAATAAAGTTCCGTGCGTTAAATGCATCAGAAATGCCGAGGGAACAAGCCAGGAAGGCGGGAGGGCTCCTGAGTGGCAGGTCTCCCCGGTGTGGCTGGTGAGGTGCGTCTGTGGAGCCTTGGGGTCCTTCGCCGCACACGCTGGGGAGGTGCGGGTACAGGTCAGTCTGGCTGCGCGGGGCAGGGAGCACCAGGGAGTGGTGGGTGCTGTCCGCGCTGGCATGGACCCTGGGCTCCGGGTGGGGGTTCAGAAACGCATAACTGGTCCTAACTCTTACCTCTCAGTCCACATCCCAAACCTCATATTCAGTGGCAGTTCCCCAACATGTACAGTAAAAGGCCTGCCAGCCTGGTCTTCATCTTTCCTCTCTGATCTTTCCTAATTTCTTTGTCTTCATAAATCTTTTAGTTAGAAGCTGGGGGGAATTGCTATCTTCCATTTAAACTAGAGATTTCTGTGGACAGTGAGCAGCCGGGGGACCGTCCACAGAGAGTTTGCTGCCTCTCTCTGGGCAGGAGCGTCCCGGGCGGCCCGGCCGTGTGCAGCTGTGAGGCGTGGCCGATGAGGTGCGTGGCCCCAGGACACGACTGCTGTCGAGGACACGGCAGGAAGGGCCGGGGCCTGGCTCTGGCTCAGCTGCTGCCCAGCGAGGCTGCTGGCACCTGGAGGTCACACTGGCCGCACCTTGGGCCCTTGTTTAGAATAAAGCTTTGAACTTGCCACTCACTCCCCATCGAAAGAGGATCGAACGAAACGACAGTCTGTGGATTCCTGGAAGCCACTCAGCTGTCTGGTTCGGACACTGTGCTTAGAATCCGGTGGAGCTGGGATGGAGCGAGCTCCCAGGGTGAGAGTTGCTTCTTTCCTTCATGGAGACCCATGTCCTCAAATGTTTGGGTGCGACGTCACTGGCTTCCCTGAGGCGGGGTTAGGAGCCTCCTTCCTGATGTCGCTGTGAGCACTGGAGGGCACTGGAGCTGCACACCGCTCCCTAGGGCCCTGCCCAGCAGCCCAGACGCAGGGGGGTGGGGGTGGGGGGCGGGGGCAGGGGTTGGGGATAGCTGTTTCCTTTGTCCTGTGACATTGTAAACCCTGGAAATGATTAGTGACTGATCCTATTCAGTAGCTAAGATGATGGGTGACTGGGTTGATATTTAAATGCTGAGGGCGGGCTCCTAGGGGCTCCCCTGGCTGTCAGCGGGATGGAGACCGCTGTCCTGTGTTCCCCTGGGTTCCCACCGCTGAGCACACCAGGGAAGGGGTGCAGCTAAGTGGGAACAGTGTGAGCCAGACTTTCTTAGGTGCTTCACAGTGCACAGCAGCACATTAAGAGTTTCTAGTAAAGAATCTGTTTCATGTCTGTTGCATCCCTGGGACCCGCCTCGGGACTCGGGGTGGCTGGATCCCCGCGGGAGGCGCTGGCTGGGGAGTGCTCTGTGTCTGCAGAGAAGCTGGGCAATGCCCTCACCTCGGACCTGCCAGGCCTTGGGCAGCGGCTGCCCCTCCCCCTGTGGTGCTGCTGCTTTCCCTGCTTGGCCCGAGCGCTCCTTTACAGCAGGAGCCACAGTGATCACTTCTGCCGCATCTAGGCCACATGGTGCCTGAGTATCAGTGAGCACAACGAGAGTGCTGAGGGCGGGCCTTGGGGAGACCATGGGCTCTGCAGAGGTCGGGGTGCCACACGGGCTGGCAGCGGGGCTCCGGGAGCAGCCCTCGATTCCTACATTCACGGTCTTACTGACCTTCTTCCAGGCCTGTCCTCGATTCTTGTATTTAAAAAAATGTTTTTTCCAATTACACTTTACATTCAGTATCATTTTGTGCTAGTTTCAGGCATACAGCCCAGTGGCTAGACAATCAATCATAGCCTTTACAAGGTGCCCCCCCTGCCCGCATTTCCAGTACCCACCTGGCACCATGCAGAGGTATTACAAACCTTACTGACTATAAGCCTTATGCTGTACTTTACATCCCTGTGACTATTTGTAACTACCAAGCTGTACTTCCTAATCTTTTCACCTTCTTCACCCAGCCCCACTCCCTAACCATCTCTGAGCTTGTTTGGTTTGTTCATTTATTTTGTTCTTTAGATTCCACATATAAGTGAAATCATATTGTATTTGTCTTTCTCTCTCTGACCTATTTCACTTAGCATGATGCCCTCTAGGTCTATCCATGCTGTCAAAAGACTGAGAGACAGAGCGAGAGAGAAACATTGATCAGTTGCCTTCTGTATGAGTCCAAACTGGGGATTGAACCCACAACCTAGGTATGTGACCTGACTGGGAATCAAATTGTCAGCCTTTTGGTGTGTGTGACAATGATCCAACTAATGAGCCACCCAGCCAGGGCAAGATTTTGTTCTTTTTTATGGCTGACTAATATTCCATTGTATACATGTACCACAAATTTTTTTATTCACTCATCTACTGATGGGCACTTGGGTTGCTTATATAGCTTGGCTATCCTATATAATAAAAGTCTAATATGCTAAGTGTTTGGTTGTCCGGTCATCCATTCAACCAATCAAAGTGTAATATGCTAATGATATGCTAAGGCAGCTCAACCACTCGCTATGATGTGTACTGACCACCAGGGGGCAGACAGTAGACTGATTGACCAGTTGCTATGACGTGCACTAGCCACCAGGGGGCAGACGCTCCAACTGGTAGGTTAGCTTGCTGCTGGGGTCCAGCCAATTGGGACTGAGTGAAATGGGCCAGACACACCCTGGAGCCCTCCTGCTGTGTCCCCTTTTCAAGGCCTGAACCGGCCCTGGGTGGAGAGCCAGGCCCCCTGGGACAGTTGCCTGGGAGCAAACCGCTGGCGCTTGTTGAGCGAGTGTCATCTCATGTGACCGTCCTGCTCAGCCTGCATTCCCTGAGTTCCTGGTGCTACCGGGCATGGGCGAGGTGCCAGGTCCAGGGGCAGGAGGAGACGCAGCCTTGCCTCCCACATTTGGAGTCGCCCCCCCCCCCCCCCCCAGACCCTTTGGTGCTGCTCTGAGACTGGCCGGGGAGGCTGGGGTCCCCACCTGGCAGGGGCCGCCTCAGGAGAAGCTTCGCACAGGCAGCAGCAAGGGGACCTGGAGCAGAGTTGGGTGAGGGAGTGGGAGGCAGCCTGGCCCAGGGGCACGAGGAGAGGGCGTGCGGTCCAAGCCGGTGCTGGTGGTGAAGTGGGAGGGGCAGGGCCATGGCTCCAGCGCGTGCGCTGCGCCTGTGCTCGGGCTGTATCCCAGCCACGGTTACTCTGTCACACGGGGTGTTAGGGCCCCTGGAGGTGATGCTGCCCCCCCCCCGCCCCCCCGCACCTGCCTCCCCACTGGGCCAGGAGGCCCTGAGGTGGTGGTGCCTCGGGGAACGGCTCCCACAGGCAGGTCTGGAGTCAGCTGGTTGTCAGCTGTGTTCTGAAACTTGCTGCTTTAAATGTGGCCAGGACACCGTGAGGTCTGGGGCACCTGCAGGAGCCCGCCTGGGCGGCTGGCTGCTGATATTGGAACCACACGCTGTTGCAGACATGCACCAGGGCCTTGCGGTCCCTCCACGGGAGCTCACACCTCCCGGGCCTGGGCTGGTCTCCGCTTGCACACGAGCAGCCGGCTCTGTGGCTGTCGTGCGGGCCGGTGTCTCGGTCCCGAGCCAGCTCTGTGGGTCCTGCTTACACAATCAGAATCCTGAAATTCAAAAATAGGTCATAAGTAGACGTGGGGCTGACCTAAATCCACAGGGAGCGAGTGTTTGCTTCTGTGTGTTTATTTCTGTCCCGCCTCTGCAGAAAGGGTTAGCGGCAGCTTACAGAAGCACTTCGTGTGCAGCTGGAGGTTTTCTGTTTTTGTCACCTAGTCTGGAAGTGGAGGGAATCAAGGCAACCGGAAAGCGAGGTCGGGGCGCAACAGGAAGCCGTGGAGAGACGGGTGTGTGGACGGCCGCTCTGCCTTGCACTCGCCCCGCGTGCTCTAACCCAGCTGTCTTTCCTCCGCGAGGCCTGGTGCGTGTTGGCAACAGCGTGTGGTTCCAGTATCAGTCCCCGCAGCGGGTGCAGGGGTGTCGTCGGCTGGGCAGCTAAGAACTCGGCCAGATGCTGGCAGCAGCTCTCAGGCTCCCAGGTGCTGGGCTCCTGCTGGCCACAGAGGAGAAGGAACAGATGCTCAGTGTCAGGCTGTCCCCGGCGCCCGGAAGCCGAGCCTGCCCAGACCCTCAGGACGGAGGAAATCTTCAGCTAATGATTTGTGTTAAGAAACATTGTGTTTGCCTTTCACCAAAGACTGGATTCATGGGGCCAGGACCCGGCCTCTGAGCGATGCCGTGAGGTGCTGCCGCAGGACCACAGGGGAACGTCCCTTGGAGGAGCGCCCTGCACAATACGGAGGGTCGGGGAGATACTGAGGAGACAGGCGGGCTCGATGGGCAGCAGCGCTGGTGGCAGGAAATGCCCTTTCTGCGGGAGTAATGTGCACATGGAAACCTAAGCAGGAGCGGAGAAAGCCACACACAGGCCCGGGCTCCCTGCAGGCCGAGGCCAGGACGGCAAAGGCAGCAGGTGTGACAGACCGTGGAGAGCTCTGGGGATGGGCAGCGGCCAGTGCAGCTCATCACGATGGACGCCCGGCTGCTTCCCCTGCTCCTGGGCTCCCCTGCGCCCCTGAGGCCAGTGCAGGTGCGAGGCCCGGCCCTGGTGCAGGCGGGAGGTGCCGGGAGGACCGGCAGGTGTGCCTCTTACAGGCAGGCAATGAGAGGGGCGGAGCTGGAGTGGGGCTGCGTGCCTGAGGGCTGGGGGTGAGGCCTGGAGGCCAGAACCGAGGGACATGGCTGAGGTGTTCAGGGAAGGAACCTGATGTTAGGACCATCCAGTCATCGCTTCAGCCTACCCATCACTGGAAAATGCCTGGTCCCCAGAACAGAGGCTGGAGGGCGAACAGGACTGCATTCAGGACATGGGAGACAGTGCCCTGGCCTGCTCCCGCCGGTGAGATCTGCCCGTGGACACTCCACAGCCCCCGGGGGCTGGACAGGTCTGCCCTGCCTCCTCCTGTCAGACGGGCTCTGAGAGAGCAACAGGCTGGGAGGGACAGTGGAGAGGCTGCCTCGGCTGGGACCTGCCGTGGGAGGCAGGGTTTTCCTGTGAGTGGCTCCGAGCCCAGGTGGTTGGGGTGTGGCAGAGCCAGCCTTCAGACATGTGCCAGCGCGGGCAGGCCAGGTGGCAGCGTTGCCACCGTCTGGGTCACAGATGCGCCTGTACCTTGGTTCTCTCTCTAGATCAGCAGTTCTCAACCTGTGGGTCGAGACCCCTTTGGCGGTCGAACGACCCTTTCACAGGGGTCGCCTAAGACCATCCTGCATATCAGATATTTACATTACTATTCATAACAGTAGCAACATTATAGTTATGAAGTAGCAACGAAAATAATTTTATGGTTGGGTCACAACATGAGGAACTGTATTTAAAGGGCCAGAAGGTTGAGAACCTTTGCTCTACAGGCAGGGCCAAGGCAGCCTTCCAGCCTGAAAACAAGATCTGGGCTGGCCGTGACCTGCAGGTGCTCAGAGAAGCATTTCCGTGGGACTCAGCGTCTCTTGGTGAATGCAGGGAGCGGGGCGATGACCTAGCAACCCTGCCGAGCTGGGCGAGCGTGTCCAGGCCAGGGCTGCCCACCTTCGCAGGAGTGCTGCCAGGGGAGCAAACCCCTCGGATCAGACCGGCTGGTGTGCAGACACGGACTCTCACCAAGCTCCGTACCATGGTTTCCAGCGCTTTGGGGCTCCATTCAAACGTTACTTCAGGTGTCTCCGAGGGGGGAATGGGGCTGTGTCTGCAGCCTCCGCCTGCGTCCCCCCTTCCCCGCCCTCCCAGGCCTGTCACTGCCCAGCAGCCCAGCAGCCCAGCAGCCCAGCAGCCCAGCAGCCCAGCACCTGCCTTCCTGGCCGGGCTCCCTGCGCCCCCGGGCCCGGGGCTCCCGAGATGGAGCACATCAGAGTCAGGCTGGCAGCTTTGAGGCATTGGCGCTCTAGAGTTTCCATTCATCCGTCATCCCTTAATTGGCGTCTACTGTGTCAGACACTCCACTCAGGGATGATTAAAAGCAAAATGATTTTTTATGAAGTTTTATAGCCCCCTGAGGGTGACCGATGAGAGAGCAGATACTTATGATGTGGTGAGTGTTTTGCAGGGGTAATTGGAGACAAGAGCCAGTGCGAGCTGGGTCGGCCCTGGGCGTGATGTTGGAATCGGGTTCTGTGAGCCCTGTGGGTGCTTCTCACACCCAGGAAGCCACTGCAGCGGGCAGCCTGGCAGCAGGGCCTTGGCCACCGATGCCGGCGGCCGGAGCAGCCAGGGAAGGCCTGGCAGCAACTCGCCTGCTCAGGATGGTCTGGCCTGGGAGACAGTGGAGGTCCAGGTGGAACAGTGTGCTTGCTGGTTCAGACAGGGGGGAGGTCCCGGGTGTGGGAGGGAGGTCCCGGGTGTGGGAGGGAGGTCCCGGTGTCCAGGAGGGAGGTCCCGGGTGTGGGAGGAAGGTCCAAGTGTCCAGGAGGGAGGTCCCGGGTGTGGGAGGGAGGTCCCGGGTCTGGGAGGGAGGTCCCGGGTCTGGGAGGGAGGTCCCGGGTCTGGGAGGGAGGTCCCGGGTCTGGGAGGGAGGTCCCGGGTCTGGGAGGGAGGTCCCGGTGTCCGGGAGGGAGGTACTGGGTGTAGGAGGGAGGTCCCGGGTGTGGGAGGGAGGTCCTGGATGTAGGAGGGAGGTCCGGGTGTAGGAGGGAGGTCCCGGGTGTAGGAGGGAGGTCCCGGGTGCGGGAGGGAGGTCCGGGTGTCCAGGAGGGAGGTCCCGGGTGTAGGAGGGAGGTCCCGGGTCTGGGAGGGAGGTTCCGGGTGTGGGAGGGAGGTCCCGGGTGTGGGTGGGAGGTCCCGGGTCTGGGAGGGAGGTCCCGGGTCTGGGAGGGAGGTCCCCGGTGTGGGAGGGAGGTCCCCGGTGTGGGAGGGAGGTCCCGGGTGTGGGAGGGAGGTCCCGTGTGTGGGAGGGAGGTCCCGGGTGTGGGAGGGAGGTCCCGGGTGTGGGAGGGTGGTCCCGTGTGTGGGAGGGAGGTCCCGGGTGTGGGAGGGAGGTCCCGTGTGTGGGAGGGAGGTCCCGGGCGCGGGAGGGAGGTCTCGGGCGTGGGAGGGAGGTCCCGTGTGTGGGAGGGAGGTCCCGGGTGTGGGAGGGAGGTCCCGGTGTCCAGGAGGGAGGTCCCGGGTGTGGGAGGGAGGTCCCTGGTGTGGGAGGGAGGTCCTGGGTGTGGGAGGGAGGTCCCGGGTGTGGGAGGGAGGTCCCGGTGTCCAGGAGGGAGGTCCCGGGTGTGGGAGGGAGGTCCCGGGGTCCAGGGTGGAGGTCCGGGTGTGGGAGGGAGGTCCGGGTGTAGGAGGGAGGTCCCGGGTGCGGGAGGGAGGTCCCGGGTGTGGGAGGGAGGTCCCCGGTGTGGGAGGGAGGTCCCGGGTGTGGGAGGTAGGTCCCGGGGTCCAGGGTGGAGGTCCGGGTGTGGGAGGGAGGTCCGGGTGTAGGAGGGAGGTCCCGGGTGCGGGAGGGAGGTCCCGGGTGTGGGAGGGAGGTCCCCGGTGTAGGAGGGAGGTCCCGGGTGTGGGAGGGAGGTCCCGGGGTCCAGGGTGGAGGTCCCGGGTGTAGCAGGGATGTCCTGGATGTGGGAGGGAGGTCCCGGGTGTAGGAGGGAGGTCCCGGGTGTAGGAGGGAGGTCCCGGGGTCCAGGGTGGAGGTCCCGGGTGTGGGAGTGAGGTCCCGGGCGCGGGAGGGAGGTCCCGGGGTCCAGGGTGGAGGTCCCGGGTGTGGGAGTGAGGTCCCGGGCGCGGGAGGGAGGTCCCGGGGGTGGGAGGGAGGTCCTGGGTGTAGGAGGGAGGTCCCGGTGTCCAGGAGGGAGGTCCCAGGTGTGGGAGGGAGGTCCCGGGTGCGGGAGGGAGGTCCCGGGTGTGGGAGGGAGGTCCCCGGTGTGGGAGGGAGGTCCCGGGTGTGGGAGGGAGGTCCCGGATGTGGGAGGGAGGTCCCGGGTGTGGGAGGGAGGTCCCCGGTGTGGGAGGGAGGTCCCGGGTGTGGGAGGGAGGTCCCGTGTGTGGGAGGGAGGTCCCGGGCGCGGGAGGGAGGTCTCGGGCGTGGGAGGGAGGTCCCGTGTGTGGGAGGGAGGTCCCGGGTGTGGGAGGGAGGTCCCGGTGTCCAGGAGGGAGGTCCCGGGTGTGGGAGTGAGGTCCCGGGCGCGGGAGGGAGGTCCCGGGGTCCAGGGTGGAGGTCCCGGGTGTGGGAGTGAGGTCCCGGGCGCGGGAGGGAGGTCCCGGGGGTGGGAGGGAGGTCCCGGGTGTAGGAGGGAGGTCCCGGGTGTGGGAGGGAGGTCCCGGGGGTGGGAGGGAGGTCCCGGGGTCCAGGTTGGAGGTCTGGGGTCCAGTTGTTGGTCAGGCTCTGAGGAGGGAGACAGGGCTGGTCGGGCAGGAGGCATCCATGACATCAGCACCCGGTTACCCCGCCCCAGGATTCAGTGTGGGGCGCCACTTCCCTTCCTGTGGAGAGGCTACCCAGAGGGACGGAGGCTGCAGGAGGTGGTGCCCAGCCTGCACACCAGCCAGGAGCCATTCTGGGGGGCCTTGCCTCTGGCCTGGTGTTCATGGACAGACAGACAGCAGCGCTGACTCGGGAGATGCTGAGCTCAGGGCCCTGGCAGCGGAGGGCCGGCCGTCCCCGGAGGGCAGCGCTGCTCAGGGCGGGCCGTGTGAGGGTGGAGCCTGGCAGGCCTCTGGGGGCGGGTGTGGCCGGCAGGGCGGGGCGGGGGCAGTCCCATTGCGGACCTTCCCCATGCCAGGCAGTGCCCTGTGACCTCGCTATAGCGCTGCCTGGGTGGGAATGGCCCGCTGCCAAGGAGGGCAGGGGTGGGGGGTGGGGGGCGGTGTGCAGAGGCTGGTCAGGTCGAGTGTCAGGCGTCCTTGGCAGAGGCTGTGCTCCAAGCAGCCCCAAGGCCAGTGGGCCGGCGGAGGGAGCAGAGAGGACAGGGCACGTCTCTGGATGGCAGGCCTGGGCCCTGAGGCTGGGCCAGTGGGCAGGCTGCGCTGGCCCTTCTCTGATGTGGAAAGCTCCTCCCTCCAGCCCCTCAGCTGCCCTGCCTGGCAGCCTGGCCCAGGGAGTGTGCCACCCCACCCGCCTCCTCTGGAACTACCGTCACCTGTATCAGCAGTTACAGACCATTTCATCCCAGAGCCCTTATCAGGGGGATGTGCACTCCGGGGGCTGCCATGCGGAATAAGCCCCAGATGAGGAGGCCGGGGGTGGGGGGATGCTGCCCGCAGCCTGGTGCCGCCTTTGCCCCCCCCCCCCCCGCACCCCTGCTGCCCTCCCATAAGGACCCCCGCTCCCCTGCACTTCAGTGCCTGCGGTGGGCAGGAGCCTGGGAAAGAGGCAGGACTGCCTCATCCACTCGGGGTGGAGTGACTTCCCAGGGAGGGGTCCCCTTGCACCCGAGAGCAGAGCCACCACTGGCTACAGCCCGGAGGTGGCCCCTGGCGCCGGGCTCCACATGCAGGCCCTCTGCTGCCTGGGTGGCGCTGGCACAGGGCGGGTTCCGCTGTGCGCTTGGCGAGCGACATGAAAGAGCCTCAAGGAAATATTGTGTCACGGAGAGGCCGTCGATCGGGGCAGCTTCCTGCCCAGGAGCCGATCCACCGGCTCGGCAGGCTGGGAGCGCGTGGTCACTGGGGTAACTGGCCTTATTGCACCGCGTTGTGGGGGCCGAGACGGTGGCGTGTAGAGTGGGCTCTGCTGTCGCGTCCAATGGGCTTTCTTTCCTGGGCACACTGGCCGCAGGGAGCGAGGAGAAGGAAGCTCCCTTCCTGGCCGTGGAGGCAGGAGAAACGTGATTTCATTCCGCCACAAGCCGCGGGCTGGAGGCCTTGCTGTGCCGAGATGGGAGAGTGGCCGGCGTGACCAGGTGGGCTGAGGGCCGCGTTGTGTGGCAGGGATGCCTCCTGCAAACCCTAATAGATGCGCACGCGGGAGGCCAGATCGCGAGCTGGGAGACTCCTGGTCAGTGAACCCCGACACCATTCTCCGGGGAGAAGAGCCGTGTCTCCCCGGCCTCCCGAAGTGCCTGCTGCCTGGGCCCAGGTCCCGCTCCTTCTCCTCTGCAGCAGGTTGTGGAAGGTGGGTGTGTGGGGAGCTCCATGGCAGCCCCACAGGAAGCCCCGTGAACACCCGTGTCCCGTGTGCAAGGCCTCGCTCCTGGGATGCGGGCACCGGGCCTCCCCGACCAGCCTCCCGTGGCCCTGCTGTGGGGGGCCGTCCTGGCTCAGGGGCCCAGGTGGCTGGGTGTCCTTGGGACATTGTAGTGTGGCGCACAGTGGCCCGTGGTGCCTGCACGGAAGGGCACCGGGCCCCTCGCTGGCTGCCCGCTGTGCGCCGAGGCAGGGCTCGGGCGGCTCGGCCTTGCCAGCATCACCCCACTTGCCTAGTGACCCAGCGGGCAAGCCCCTGTGAATCCTGTGGCCTCTGTACAGGAGGTCTGTCCTCAGCTCTGCTCTGCCCTGTCTCAGAGGGGGCCCCGCAGCTGTGGTCAGGGCTCCCACGTGCCGGGCAGCACCCACCTTCCTGTCCACGGCCAGCCTCAGGCGGTCTCAGCACGGGCACGGCCTCCCCTCCCTTGATACCCTCGCTGGGTCAGTCTGTGTGTGTGAGGGTGGACTTCAGCGCCTGCGGTGGACCCTCCTCAGAGCTGATTTGAGCGCCTTGCTCTTCGGCACCTAAAAACCACATCTGGGAAGCTCCACCCACATCCTGCAAGGATGCTGCTGAGGTGTGGGGGCCACTTTGTCCCACAGAGTCCGGGTTCACCAGCTCCCAGGGGCGGTCTCCTGAGGGCAGCGCCAGCACCGCTGTGGCCTGAGCACTGTGGGCGGGGTCTGAGGGACCAAGGAATTAGTGACTCGCAGCCTCCCTTTGTGCCGACTCCTCGGAGGCCGAGAGCAAAGCTGAGGCCCGCAGGTCCGAGGTGTGGGGAGTGCCGCTGACTTCCTGTGAGGCCCTGGCCTGGCCCAGCTTATTTCTGTTCTTAGTTATTGTCTTTCTTCTTTTGATCCCATATCTATGTATGTTACTTTATTGCAATTGACTTTATAAGCTGCCTCCAGTCCCTCTTGGAAAGAAGGTTCATACGGGCACATACACACACTGGCTCAGACCTGGACATGCACACACCTGCTCAGAGGTGCAAATATTCACACTGGCTCATACGTGCACATACACACACTGGCTCAGACGTGCACACACACCAGCTCAGACGGGCACATACACACACCAGCTCAGAGGTGCAAATATTCACACTGGCTCATACGGGCACATATACACACTGGCTCAGACCTGGACATGCACACACCTGCTCATACGGGCACATACACACACCTGCTCAGACGGGCACACACACACACCGGCTCAGACGGGCACACACACACACCTGCTCAGACGGGCACACACACACACCTGCTCAGACGGGCACATACACACACCTGCTCAGAAGGGCACACACACACACCGGCTCAGACGGGCACACACACACACCTGCTCAGACGGGCGCACACACACACCGGCTCAGACGGGCGCACACACACACCTGCTCAGACTGGCGCACACACACACCAGCTCAGACGGGCGCACACACACCTGCTCAGACGGGCACACACACACACCTGCTCAGACGGGCACATACACACACCTGCTCAGACGGGCGCACACACACACCTGCTCAGACGGGCGCACACAACACCTGCTCAGACGGGCGCACACACACACCTGCTCAGACGGGCACATACACACACCGGCTCAGACGGGCACATACACACACCTTCTCTGACGGGCGCACACACACACTGGCTCAGACGGGCGCACACACACACCTGCTCAGACGGGCACATACACACACTGGCTCAGACGGGCGCACACACACACCTGCTCCGATGGGCGCATACACACACCTGCTCAGACGGGCACATACACACACCTGCTCAGACGGGCGCACACACACACCTGCTCAGACGGGCGCACACAACACCTGCTCAGACGGGCGCACACACACACCTGCTCAGACGGGCACATACACACACCGGCTCAGACGGGCACATACACACACCTTCTCTGACGGGCGCACACACACACTGGCTCAGACGGGCGCACACACACACCTGCTCAGACGGGCACATACACACACTGGCTCAGACGGGCGCACACACACACCTGCTCCGATGGGCGCATACACACACCTGCTCAGATGGGCACATGCACACACCTGCTCATACGGGCGCACGCACACACCTGCTCAGACGGGCACATACACACACCTGCTCAGACGGGCACATACACACACCTGCTCAGACGGGCACATACACACACCAGCTCAGACGGGCGCACACACACACCTGCTCAGACGGGCGCACACACACACCTGCTCAGACGGGCGCACACACACACCGGCTCCGACGGGCGCACACACACACCGGCTCAGACGGGCGCACACACACACCTGCTCAGACGGGCGCACACACACACCGGCTCAGACGGGCGCACACACACACCTGCTCAGACGGGCGCACACACACACCTGCTCAGACGGGCGCACGCACACACCGGCTCAGACGGGCGCACGCACACACCGGCTCAGACGGGCGCACGCACACACCTGCTCAGACGGGCGCACACACACACCTGCTCAGACGGGCGCACACACACACCGGCTCAGACGGGCGCACACACACACCTGCTCAGACTGGCACACACACACACCGGCTCAGACGGGCGCACACACACACCGGCTCAGACGGGCGCACACACACACCTGCTCAGACGGGCGCACACACACACCTGCTCAGACGGGCGCACACACACACCTGCTCAGATGGAAACATACACACACCTGCTCAGACGGGCACATACACACACCGGCTCAGACGGGCACATACACACACCTGCTCAGACGGGCACACACACACACCTGCTCAGACGGGCACACACACACACCTGCTCAGACGGGCACACACACACCTGCTCAGACGGGCGCACACACACACCTGCTCCGATGGGCACATACACACACCTGCTCAGACGGGCACATACACACACCTGCTCAGACGGGCACATACACACACCTGCTCCGATGGGCACATACACACACTGGCTCATACGGGCACATATACACACTGGCTCAGACCTGGACATGCACACACCTGCTCAGACGGGCACATACACACACCTGCTCAGACGGGCACATACACACACCTGCTCAGATGGGCACATACACACACCTGCTCAGACGGGCACATACACACACCTGCTCAGATGGGCACATACACACACTGGCTCATACGGGCACATATACACACTGGCTCAGACCTGGACATGCACACACCTGCTCAGACGGGCATATACACACACCTGCTCCGACGGGCGCATACACACACCTGCTCAGACGGCACATACACACACCGGCTCAGATGTGAATCTCCTCTAGCATAGACCCAAGACCAATGTGCCCTGTCTCCCCGCCTCCCGCCCCCCTGCAGCTGCACGGGCCTCCTGGCTGCTCCTTTTCTTGACCAGACATGCACCTCAGGGCCTTTGCATTGCTATCCCATGGGCCTGAAGTGCTCTTCTTCCCAGTATTCATTGGGCTTACTTCCTCACAGTGTTCAGGTTTTTACTCAAATACCTTTTTTTCAATGAGGCTTTTTTGTCCACTTTAATTAAAATTTCAATACCCAAACATTCCCCCTCCCTCTTCTCATATAACCATTTGTATCAGTCTGCTAGGGCTCTCCAGAGAAACAGAAGATGATAGATAGGGAGATAGATAGATGATAAATAGATAATAGGTAGGTAGATGATAGATGATAGCTAGATAGCTAGATATATAGATTGATTGATAGATGATAGATAGATGCCAGGTAGATGACAGATAAATGATAGATAGGTATATAGATCGATTGATTGATAATAGATAGATGATAGATAGATTGACTGATTGGTTGATAGATGATAGATAGATAGATAGATAGATAGATAGATTATAGATAGATAATAGGTAGGTAGATGGTAGATGATAGCTAGCTAGCTAGACAGATTGATTGATAGATGATAGATAGATAGATAGATGCCAGATAGATGACAGATAAATGATATATAAGTAGATAGATAGATTGATTGATTGATAATAGATGATAGATAGATTGATTGGTTGATAGATGATAGATAGATAGATTGATAGATGATAGGTAGATAGGTAGATAGACAGACAGTCAGATAGGCAGGCAGGCAGATGTGATTGTTAAGGCTGACACGCCCCCGGGTCTGCAGGGCCAGTCGCCCAGCGGATGAGACTCAGGAGACAGGTGGTGCAGTGCAGTCCTAGGGCCCGCAGGCTAAGACCCAGGAGGAGCTGATGTGTTAGTTGAAGCTCAGAGTCAGGAGAGAGCCAGGGTTCCGCCCGAAGGCCATGGTAGGCAGGCAGGCAGGCAGGAGAAATCCCCTCCTAGTCGGAGAGGGGAACTTGTTTATCAGGCCCTCCCCCGCCCAAGGCCTGCCCACAGTGGGGGGGCAGTCTGCTTCACTCAGGCTTCTGGTTGAAATGTCAGCCTCACTCAAACACCCAGAATCATGTCTGACCACCCTGAGGCCCCGTCAAGTTGACACAGAACATTAACTGTCATACTGTCTAACTATAACACCTTTCTTCTGCCTTGTTTTCCCTTTTGTCTGTCTTCCTCCACTAGACTGTAGCACAGGGGTTCCCAAACTTACTTGGCCTACCGCCCCCTTTCCAGAAACAATATTACTCAGCGCCCCCTGGAAATTAATTTTTTAAAAATTTTAATAGCAATTAAACAGAAAGATATATGTATTAATGTTTCTACCTTTTTCGTAAAATATAGTAAAGAAAGGTGTAAATTAGAAACATTGAAGTTTGAAATTATGAAACTATTTATTGAATTCAGAATAGAAAGGTAATACAAAAAAAGTTAAAACAAATGCACCTGTGGCCATCACCGCCCCCCTGGATCGCTG
The DNA here is from genome assembly GCF_028538775.1 of Myotis yumanensis. NCBI lineage: Eukaryota > Metazoa > Chordata > Mammalia > Chiroptera > Vespertilionidae > Myotis > Myotis yumanensis. The sequence continues at coordinate 59,704,655 of NW_027223764.1, forward strand.
CAGTGCCCACCAGGGGGCAGTAGTGCCCACTTTGGGAATCACTGCTGTAGCATATAGGGGAGCTGTCGTTCTTGCTTGTTTATTTATTTCTGGGCCCCCAAGATTTAAAACAAGGCCTGGAATGCTAAGTCAACATTTGTCGGATGAAGAAATTCTGTTTTCAAGTCATCAATAGACAGGGATCCTGTGAAATTCATTGACTACAATTCAAGCATTTCCTTGGCCAGATGTTATGCTATAGATTTCAGACTATTCTGTATGTGCGTGTGCGTGTGTGTGTGTTTTGTGTGCGTGTGTGTGTGTGTGTGTGTGCACACACACCTCTGGGCGGGTTCATCGTGAAGAGCTGTAATCATTTTGTTCTGACTGTCGTGGCTCCCAGACCTGTCTGGATTTCCCATTTAGAATGTCACGAAATTCTTAAAAGAGTATTAATTCGGATTTATTTTAATTGAACTTTTAATTTATGCCTTGAAGAAAGTTAATTTTGAAACAAACGAGTAACAAAAAATAGGTCAAACCAATGCTAAGCTATTGAGGATGCCTGGCCCCTGACTCACCAGCAGGGTCTGTGAGACGTGTTGGGGCCCCGGGCCTCTGAGACCAGGCATTTTGCATTCAAATTCACGCCCAACCAGTTACTGGCCACGAGGAAACTAGTTTGAACTCATTGTTTTATGCACAAAAAATCTTTGTCTTTGCTGGAAAATGAAGACAATGGTTTTTACTTCACAGACTTATTAAGTATGATCATTTGTATAAAATGCCTGCCACAAGGCAGTGCATAGTAGGTCAGCGCGTAGTAGGTGCTCATTAAATGCAGGCGGTACCTCAGAGGCTTCAAGGATGCATGGGCAGCTCTGGAGCCAAGCCCTCAGGGACCGCCTTTCACTCCATCAGACCTGAGCTTTCTCATCGCAGGTCCATGTCTACACGGCCGACCACCACCAGGTCGCAGCTACGCCACCAACAAGGCTGCACTGCACGGCTGGATGCCTCACGTGTCAGACACGCCGTGAAAGCACGTGGGTTTCCGAGGACAGATCATGAACTTCTGGTGACGCCGGGCACTGCTGCCGGCTTTGAAGGGACTGTTCTTCCCCAAATGATATCACGACTCAGGAGTCCAGGGGCCTAGCTTGTGTCTTTCCAGTAGAGAAAGAGTTTGCCTTGATTTGATGTTGATTTTAAACGTGTGTTCTCTGCCTTCACACTCACTGAGAGCAGAGTCAGGAGCTGGCTTTTCATCAGCGAGCACCTAACTCTCCCCTCACCCCCTTCCGGTTGGGGAGCCAGGAGGAGGCTCAGTGCTGGTCTGCGGGGAGCGGGGACCTTCCTGGGATGCAGAGAACCACTCCCTCCCGCCACTGTCCGAGCAGGACCCACCCCACCTCCACCCTGCCCAGCAGGACCCCTCCCCCAAGCAGGACCCCTCCCCCTCCAAGCAGGAACCCTCCCCCTCCAAGCAGGACCTCTCTCCCCCAAGCAGGACCCCTCCCCCTCCAGGCAGGATCCCTCCCCCCAAGCAGGACCCCTTCCCCCCAAGCAGGACCCCTTCCCCCCGAAGCAGGACCCCTCCCCCCAAGCAGGACCCCTTCCCCCCAAGCAGGACCCCTTCCCCCCCAAGCAGGACCTCTCTCCCCCAAGCAGGACCCCTCCCCCTCCAGGCAGGACCCCTCCCCACAAGCAGGACCCCTTCCCCCCCAAGCAGGACCCCTCCCCCTCCAGGCAGGACCCTTCCCCCCAAGCAGGACCCCTCCCCCTCCAGGCAGGACCCCTCCTCCCAAGCAGGACCCCTTCCTCCCAAGCAGGACCCCTTCCCCCCCAAGCAGGACCCCTCCCCCCCAAGCAGGACCCCTTCCCCCCAAGCAGGACCCCTCCCCCTCCAGGCAGGACCCTTCCCCCCCAAGCAGGACCCCTCCCCCTCCAGGCAGGACCCTTCCCCCCCAAGCAGGCCTGGAGGTTACAATGGCAGCGGACCTCTACTAACCCCTTAGGACAGGTCAGGGATGTGGCGCTGGGCAGCCCTGCTCCTTTTGCTCCCTCCTTTGGGTCGGCGCCCCCTGGCCTGTGAGGGAGCACTAGCTAGTGCCGTGGAGAGTCGGCAAATGCGTGCCAAGACCACACCTGCCCTGGCTGTCCCCTTCCCGTCCCATGATGGGCATCTTGCCATCATCCCGCAGCCTAATGTGCAAGGCCAAGCAGGTCCCTGGCAGAGGCCCACCTCCTGACATCACGGCATCAGCAAAGCCGCCCGCCCTCCCCACCCACTGCCCTGCGCCTCCCAGAGCATCTGCAGCTGCTAGTGCTGCGGGGTTTGGCGGCTGGGATTCCCGACAGCAGCTCGGGGCACACAGGGCGCAGAGCTGCCTTCAGGGGCACTTAGGGCGTCCTCAGCCGACACTCGGTGCTCTGCTGGCCTTGTCCGTGATGGAGAGTGATGCCGCCGCCACGTGCTGCCCAACCTCTCGGTGCCCCTCATGCTTCTTCCAAGTGGAGAAGCAGGGCTGGGCCTGTCCTTTGGGTTTGCAGAGGAGTCCCCTGGCCTGCCGGTCTGTTTTCCTGAAACCTCTGGGAGGGTGCTGGGAGCAGGGGCCGCACAGAGCAGGTGCCTAACCGTGGCCATGGCAGAGCCGCCCCGCAGGCGCACCGAGAGCCGCCAAGAGAAAGATTTCTCACCCCAGCAGCTGTGCTTTTCCAGCAGAGGGAGGCGGGGAGCAGAAATCTGGCCTTGTTTCCTATGCTGTGTTTTCTGAGATAACCTGGAGGCCTTCATGGAGGCGGCAACACCAGCCCCGAGCCCAGGCCATGCTGCCAGCGCCCTCGTGGGAACGTGTGCATTTCCCACCCATTTCTCTCCGACAGCCATTTGGTGATATGCACAGGGAGAGAGGCAGGTATTTTGCGTCACTGAAAATATTTTGGAAAATTACAACTTAAAACATCTCGGACTCTGTTTCACAGTGGGCTCCTGCTCAGGCCCTCGGTGCTTCCCTCCCCCTCACGCCTGGATGTGCTGCTCTGGGTGCACACCCGTCTCAGCCACTGGTGGGGCATCTGGGAGCGCCTTCGTGTCCGTCAGTCACCCGGGTCTTTCTGGAGTTCCTTGCTGAGGTCTTTTTTTCCTGCTGGGAATCCTCGGGTTCTATTGACTGTAAGTTAAAATCCCGAACCTTGGCACAGCCCCATGATGCACCTGTGCCCGAGCCCGAGGCTCCCTCTCCCGGGCCCTCCCAACCATGGGCAGGCACCTCCAGTGCGGGAGCCACACCTGCTTGCTCATCACAGCATCCCAAGTAGCTACAGTGCCGAGCAGAGAGGAGAGGCCGGTGTGTGTGTGTGTGTGTGTGTGTGTGTGTGTGTGTGTGTAGCCCACACAGTTCTTGACAGCCTGGGCCTGGAGTCACCTGGCCACGGGTCATCCTGCACCCCACCCCTGACCTCACACAGCTACCTGCTCGCCCCGTCACTCCCGGCCCTGCCTCCCGCCTCACAGCTGGGCTCCTCCCGAGCCCAAGCTCACACCTGTCCGGAGAGCCTTAGCCGCTGTTTCCTGCTCCTGCCTCTGTTTGCCCATCTTGACATTCCGTGGAGGTGGCCACTTCCTGTAGATCCCGTGGGCAACATGGAGCCCGGCCCTTAGACACCTGGAACTGGTGAGATGAGTGAGTCCAGAGAGCATGGCGGTGGAAGCGTACTTGGGGTGTGGACGCAGTCTTGCCTAGTGTCTTCCTCATCATATGAGTTAGGGGTGAGCTTCTGCACCGACTGTCTCGCGAGGCCCCGCCGAGCGAGGGGGCATCCCGAGAGCTGGCGACTGACCCTCCTGATTTCCCCGGGACCCAGGGGCTTCTCGGGGGGCAGGACTGTCACCACCCAGCCCGGGGGGGCTGTCTCCCCACCGGGGCCTGGGACCACGGGAGGTCTGTGGTGGGTGAGGGAGTAACTGGGTACTAGCAGCTGTAAGGATCCCGCAGCCTTTTCCATTGGGCTATAATCTCCCGAAGATGGACGAGGAGAATGTCAGAGGGAAGTCAGACAGCAGTAAGAGCAAGTCCCCGGGAACGCCCCCTCCCGGGGCCCAACTCCCCCCCACCCCCCACCCCCCGCACCGCGTCCATCCTCAGCCTGGGGGTGGGAGCCACGTCCCTTCCTTTCAACGCCCAAGGACTGGTAGTGCGCGCAGAGTTTGGGGCCGATGCTGTGACAGATGCGGCGCTTCCCGGGCCTGAAGCATCTGTGGGTGGAGGTCAGAGTGGGGAAACCCGGGGGCCAGGATTGCGGCTGGGCTGGGAGCAGTGAGGGGCCGAGCAGAGGGAGCTGGTCGCTGCCCTCGCCTGGGCATCTGCCTCCCTGGGCTCCGGCTGCTCCGGGCTGACAGAGCTGAGGGGCCAGGAGAGGCGGCACCCACCAGGTGCTGTGCTGAGGGCCAGACAGTGGCGCGACACAGGCCCTGGGGGCCATAGGGGATGGGGTGAAATTTACTGACACAGGGTGTCAAGTGTGTGTGTTTCTATCCAGATTTTAGCTCCCTGCACCCCACCTAGTAGCTAAAGGAGACAAATGTGCTTTCTCCATGGGGGTGCACCGTGCTGGCTCTACTCCCCCTGCCCCTGGAGCTCCTGAGCAGCCGTGAGGGGACCAGGGCTGGGCAGTGCACCCGAGATGCAGGGCCCTGCCCAGCGCTCTGCTGGCCTCGTCCTGCCTCCTCCTCCACCCAGTCTGGCTTCCAGTTCACAGAGCCTTGGACCTGGCAGGCCCACCTGCTCTGCTTTGGGAGGCCCGTGGGCACTGCTCACCTGCAGACCTGGCTTGTTTGCACGCAGGGACCCAGTGCGCGGCCTGAGGCGGGGCTGTGGCTGCTCCGTGAAGGCCTCCTGGGGTCTGGCTTCCAGGCCTTGGCCTCAGCCACCTGCTGTGTGCGTCCCCCGCACAGGCCTCGCAGCTCTGCCCCAGGGCCTGGCCCTGTGCTGGAGTTGTGCATTTCTATTTTCCTCATACGTGGGGGGGCATTTCTTATTTATTTATTGACCTTTTATATTTATCTTCTTTCACTTGTCTGTTCCATGTCTTTTACTGAAGAAATCATGAATTGATCTTGGCCTCACTTTTCTTGTGTATAAGACAGGATTGCTTGAGGAATAATTTTACTTCATACACACACATCAAGTGCTCATTCTTGGACCTATAGCATCAAGAGCTGCTTGCTAAAATGTATAGCCTTCCCTGAGAGCTGCAAAGGCCTTGCCACAGTTTCCTCCACATGCAAGGCCCATGGGAGTCAAATGATTTGGACGGAAATGTGAAGGTTAGTGCAAGGTCAGGAGGCCACACCTTTCGGTCCTGGGCTTCTAAGTGGGCACCTTGCTGACCATACCCCCACCGAAAGCATTTGACTGTTTTTTCTGATGGTATGGAACTCGGGAAAGTATTATTTTAAAATTCATTAGGCTAGACTTCTTTAATTTGCAAGCTATTTGATTACATAATATATTCATAGTTGAAAAATGTTAAGTATAAATAAAGTATATAGTGAATATTCTCCCCTCCTCCCCTCCCACTGAGAGGGGAGCTCCTGTGTGTTTAATTCTTGCTTCTTGCCGACTATCACTCTTCACACCACCTGCACACAGATAAGAACCTGCAGACCTGACCCCGTGTCCCTCCCTGCCGTTATTCTTGCCGTTGTTTTCATATCAGGCAGGACTCCTTGATTCTTTTCACAGCTGCATTGCTGTCGCTTTGGCTGCCAGCTGTCCCCGCACCATTCATTGAATAATTCATGTTTTCTGTACTTTCCTGGGTTTGGTCCAGGGGAAACGTTCTCCCCGTTCATCCAGACTTAGCCGGTCTGACCTGAGGTTCCCAAGGAGGTGCTGGGCCTCCGTCCAGGCGCTGGTGTGTGCGGCCTGTTCTGTTGGGTATTATTCTGCACTTCTTAACCCGTCACCTGCTTTCCAGGTCTTTGCGTGACTTCCCTGGGCAACAGGGTTCTCCTCCAAAAAGCCAGTAACGGCCGTGCGTCTGGTGCCTTCACGGTGGCTGCACTCACAGCCCCCCCCCCCCCCCCCCCCGCCGCCACTGGCAGCCAGAGCCCCACAAGCAGCTGGGAGCCTGCTGCTCTGGCAGGGCCTGTCCTGGGCTGGAGCGGCTGCCAGGGGCACAGGGCCACCCTGGGAGGAGAGCGTCCAGGCGAGGCAGGGCAGGCAGCCCAGCCTGTGGAGTTCCTAGGAGGCAGCCCTCCTTCCCTGGATCCCTCCCAACAAATCCTCCAGTGGGAATATTAACAACAACCTGAAAACTCCACAAAATGTGAACAACTCGGGCCCTCTGGGTCCTGTTTGTCTGTCTATGCAGTTTTATATAAAGTTTATTTCCCCTTATAAAAGTAAGCATGCTTGTATAGTCATATGCTTCTTAATGTATTTGCATTTTTGATGAATCTGATTCCATAAAGAATTTGAAGCAGCTAAAGACACCAAGAATGATTTAAAAACTACCTGTTGGAATTAGAGCCTAGTAATGAAGGACGAGAAATTAATCTGGGAGGAGGACCGGGAGTGTGAGTGCGATTTAGTGAAATTGCACACACATGGGCTCCACATTTCCTAGAGGGCAGAGTGGAGCAGGGATCCTCAGTTACAACTTTTACAATAAGTTGAAGGCCCCCCATCCTGGGGCCAAAGGTCCTGGTAGGGAAACTGCAGGGAGGGCTTGCCAGGCATCCGTGCTGGCCTGACTGCAGGAAGCGAGGGGCGTGGCCTCCCTGGCCAGGAGAAGGGCCTCCTGGCTTTGCAGGCAGGCGGGCCCAGGTTGAGAGAGATTGGGGGGTGGCGTGAGGGCAATCGCAGGGGATTTTTAAAAGAAAGAACATGAGAGTGTGAGTGTAAAATCAGGCATGAAAGTGAATGTTTATTTACTGATAATATAAATCATAAAACAAATCAATAAATGGAAATTTGCAAAAGATATATGGAAATGCTGACAAATAAATACAACGTCGTGCACACACATCTGCCACATCCACATGGTTCTGTGATACCCTCGCCCCATCTTTCTTTGGCTACTGTTCGATCTTCTTTTCACATGATGACCTTTTTGAATTTTATTTTCTATAGTGAGACTAGAAAGATAATTAAATCTTTCCTTTGGTGTGGTTAATTAAAAGTTTTTTGATTAGTAGCTGTTGGAAAAGTTTTATTCAGCTTCTCATCATTGCTAAGGTCTTGTGAATTTTATATTATTGTCAAATTTGGGCTTTTCTATGTGAGTTGTAAGATTGGGAAGATTTTTCCATGGCTGGCTTCTGACCTGGTTTATTTTATTTTATTATTTTTAAAAAAATCTTTATTGTTGAAAGTACTACATATGTCTCCTTTCCCCCATGGTCCTTTTCTATCCCGCCCCCGGCCCCCACCCCAGCCTTCACCACCTTATTGTCTGTCCGTGAGTTATGCATATTTGGTTGATTACCTCCCACCCACCCACCGACCCTCCCTTGCCTTCCCTCTGAGTATCCTTCTCTGTCTCTGGATCTGTTTTGTTCATCAGATTGCACATGCAGGTGAGACCATGTGGTACTTGTCTGTCTCTGACTGGCTAATTCCGCTCAGCATAATACCCGCCAGTTTCCAACATGCTGTCTCAAAGGGTAAGAGATCCTTCTTGACTTGGTTTATTTTAAATCTTGTTCCCCTTTCAGTGCCACGTGTTCCGGTGCCAGGGGCTGCAGGACACATACTGCCAGACAGAACCTCACCTGTGCACTTGGTGGTGTGAGGGAAGGTGGTTAAGAGGAATCCTGGGTGGCCCCCGTGGCAGCTGGAAAGAAGTTGACTATGCACAGAAGTGAGTGACATTGGACCAAAGAAACGGGTCCCACTAAACTCAAAACAAACATAGGAAACGTAGCCTCCCAGATTTCTAGTAGCTGTTCCAACAGCAACAGATGTGAGAGAAGGTGCGACTAGAGGGACTTTGAATGGAACATTGGGCTTAATTGATTTCAGTTTAGTTTCTCACTTTTGCAAATTTTACAAAATCAAAGGAATCTGAGAGCCATATCTTAGGGTCCCTTGTTAGCTCTTGGTTGGGCTAGAGCAGTGGCCGGCAAACCGTGGCTTTCGAGGCACATGCGGCTCTTTGGTCCCTTGAGTGTGGCTCTTCCACAAAATAGCACGTGCGGGCTCGCATGTACAGTGTGATTGAAACTTCGTGGCCCATGCGCAGAAGTCAGTTTATGGCCTGGGTGAGTCTATTTTGAAGAAGTGGCGTTAGAAGAAGTGGGGGGTGTTGGTCGGTCAGGCGACGGGAGATGCAGCGCAGACAGGCCGTGGGCCGTGGGATACGCAGCGTGGAGGAGGTGCGCCTGATTCATGCACGAGTTGAGTGAGCCAGTCAGCCAGCAGTCTCATTGTGCAGTGGTTAGTGCTAGTCGTGTCTGCAAATCGCACGGGGGTGACAAAAGTACCTACTCTAAGCATGAAGTTACCTGTATTTTTCCAACCAGCTGCAAATGCTACAGGTTTTTTTGTCATCAATTTAAGAATTGTAATTCTTTTGTGTTGATGGCTTTATTATTATTTTAGCAAAGGCCAGCTTAGGAGTACCCTAATTAAGTTAATAACAATGTACCTACCTATATAGTTTAAGTTTAAAAAATTTGGCTCTCAAAAGAAATTTCAATCGTTGTACTGTCGATATTTGGCTCTGTTGACTAATGAGTTTGCCGACCACTGGGCTAGAGCAGTGGTTCTCAACCTTCTGGCCCTTTAAATACAGTTCCTCATGTTGTGACCCAACCATAAAATTATTTTCGTTGCTACTTCATAACTGTAATGTTGCTACTGTTATGAATCATCATGTAAATATCTGATATGCAGGATGGTCTTAGGCGACCCCTGTGAAAAGGTCATTCGACCGCCAAAGGGGTTGAGACCCACAGGTTGAGAACCGCTGGGCTAGAGCAACAGACCCAACTACTCCCAACTCACTCCCTTGGCTAAGTCTTCTGCTAGGGGGTGGCCGATGACCTGCGCCCTCCTGGGGTTGCACAGCGATTTGGAGGCCAGCACCAGGTCCTGTTTTATTGCGACGTGACCCTGACCAGATTGCTTAACATCTGAGCCGCAGATTCCCAGCGTGGAGATAAAGGTCATCGCGACAGCACACAGGCAGGGTTTCCTGAGAACCGAGTGACACGGCCAGTTCTTGGTGCGGCTCCTGGATGTCAGAGGCTGTAAACGAGTGGCGGGCACAGCCATGCCCGGGCCGTCCTGCAAGCGGCCCTCAGCCACCTGCTCTGTCCCCACTGACCAAGAGAACTTCCGCTGCCTTTTAACCAAGACCCCTCACGGCTCAGAACCACGAAGGTCTCGCCCGCAGACAAGTAGAGTTTTGAATTAATGATCCCGCTTTTTGTTGTCAGTTTTCCTCTTCTCTTTTCCTTGAACTCGGGTCCACACTGGCTGAGGAGCAGGAAGTGTAAGCTCAGGGCAGAGCAAAGGGCAGCAGCTTTTAGTGGGTGGAGTGGCCGGGGGGTGGCGAGGACCCCTGGGGGGCGCTGGTGCACTAACTTAGGGGCGTGAAGGCCAGTGTGTTGTCAGGGGTGTCGGACATTCATCTCCTGTGGCTACTGGGCCTGTCCCGGGCACTAGTTTGCTCTGGACCCTCGGTCCTGGGGACCCTGCGGCCGCCCAGGTGGCCCAGAGGCTGCTCTGAAGGGGGTGGGAAGGCTTTTCCCCTGGGCTTCCCGGGCTGCCTGTAGGGTGTAAGGAGGACTTGTGAATGCTCTCCTGGGGGTGGGAGAGTGCCCGGGGCTAACCCCGCGGGACTCTGCTGCCCTCCCACAGATGCCGCTTGGTGGGAAGCGCCCAGCAGGGCAGGGCCCGGGCCTCCCATGGCTGCACTGGCCGCCCTTTGCCTGGGAAGCATCCACCGAATGTCCATCACCTCTGGTCACCCTCCAGGAAAGCTCTCCTGTCAGGGGCGCGTCGCCCTGCTCCTGGGCCTGGGCTGTGCCGGCAGAGGACCTGCGTCTGCCCTGACCGGGAGCTCTGTGGTGCCTCCGCAGGGCCAGGCTTCCATGGCTCCCCTGTGATGTGCGTGGTATTCGGGCCAAGCGCGTCTCCCTGGGATGGCGCCTGTGTCCTCATCTGCCGCCCACACAGAGATGACTCCCTGGGCGGCTCAGATCACGTGAGGGTACCAAGGGGAGCGGAGAGGCAGCGCTGTGTGTGTAAGCACGAGAGGGCCGCTTACCCTGCCCGTAGTAACACCATTAACTCGAAACGCAGAGCGACTGCTCCGCTAGCGAATGGCCGACACTCAGTCCTGAATTCCCACGGTTCTGGCGGTGCAGAGGTGCTGTGCAGAACTGCAGGGGCCAAATCCTCCCAAATGCCCGTGGGTCCATTTCCAGTGACGCCAGTAAATGGCATTGTAAGTAAGCCCCATGCTGGTGCTGTTTGCGGGGTTTGGTCACTTAGAGTTTGCTCCACGAGATGCGCTGGGACGGCCGTAGGACACTGACCTGGCCCCTGGGAAGGCTCTGTGAGGCAGACGGCGGAGTGTGGGTCAGAGGTGGGGTGCTGGCCTGCGGTCGGGCGCGATGGGGTGCTGGGCTGACCAGCAGCCCCTGAACGAGGGATGGACAGATTACTCCGACAGTTTCACTGTGGGGAGAGGGCGAAGGGACTCGATCTCCTGCCTCATTAGCCTTTATTGGAATTTTTTCTTTAGCTGCAGTCAGTGGGGTGAGTAACCTCGGGAGGACACATGTGTTTACATTGTCCTGTAGGCAGGGCATCCAGGGACTGAGCATAAGGATTACAGTAAACACCTGGGGTCTGCCCCGCACAGACTTGTGGGAAAGGTCAGGGAGTAATCAGGGGCCCGCCTTCGGCACTCCCCGAAGTCTCCCGAGTCGGAATTCCAATACGCAGGGCAGGCGGCCTTCCACACACTCCCCTTTTCTCAGAAGGTCCTCCTGACAACTTTCCAACCAAGCCTCATGCTTCCCACAGCGGGAAATGCAGCATCAGGCCTCGGTATGAGGAGCCTGCCCACGGGGAGGCAGAAGGCCTCCGGCCCTCCCTCTCACAGCCTCGCAAAGAAATGCATCCCGAGTCTCCTCTTTGTAAGAGGATGTGTGGCTGGGAACGTGATCTCCGTGGGCACCGTTGGGCAGTTGGCCAAAGCATCCTTTCTTTCAAGGACTGGACCCCAGAGTGCAGGGCAGGAGCCCAGAGGCGCGGGGTTGGGCTGCAGGCAGCCGCTGGCTTAGTCGCTGACCAGGGACCAGCCCTGCAGGGCCCCTGCCTCCTGTGGGGTGTGTGACTTCACCTAGGCTTCCAGAGGTCCCCTGGATGCCCCATCCTGACTGTCCTGCACATCACAACCCTCCCGCTCCCTCCCCTGTGCCCTGGCAGAGCCGGCACCATTTATTTGGGTCAGCAAGAAGGGAACAAGCATCTGTCCTGCTCGCTCCTGGTGCGTGGAGGAGTCCAGGCCTCAACTGGGAAGGAGGGAGTCCTGGAGGCGGGTCTGGAGGCCCCTGTCCAGGCAGATGGGGCGTGGCCGACTCAGGTAGCTAGTGGTCACCCCAGGAGGGTTCTAATTCAGCGGGACTTTCCCAGCAAACGGCTGTGACAGAGGAAGGCTATATTGAAGTGTGTACTAGGGACTGTGTTATTAGAAGTTACCTTCTCTGAAATCTCATTGAGACCCAGGAAACAGACTGTGCTTGGAAGGCCCTGAGGATGAGTCCTTTCAGAACAGTGGAGAGTCAGAGGTCATCTGGAGAAGTAATTATGCCAAATCCAATTAGCATGCATGGCATTTGGGCACGGCGCTGCACGCACACCCAGAGCGCGTGGGGAAGACTGCCCAGCCCGCGCCCTCCCCTGAGGAACATGCTGCTGCTGCCAAGTTATACATGTAACTGAGCAGCGCTGAACACGCGCTGGCTGGCGGCAGAGTGTGGGTGGAGCGAGTGGGGGGCGTTTGGCTCGCTCAGCAGATGTGCGAGATATTTGGAAAGGCTTTCAAGTGTTTTCAACATGTTGGAGAGGAACAAACCACATTGCAAGTGGCTGAAGCGTGCTTCCCTGTCCTAGGCATTGCCTGTGTTTCCTGCTCTCTGAGCTCAGCCCTCTGCAGCCCTCCAGTGAGCTGTTGAGTGGGACTCTTAGGGAGGAGCAGGGGGAGCAGGAGGAGCACGGGGGAGCATGGGAGCATGGGGGGAGTAGGGGGAGCACGGGGGGACCAGGGGAAGCACCGGAGGAGCAGGGGGAGCACCGGGGGAGCGGGAGGAGTGTGGGGGGGGAACGAGGGGGGCAGGGAGAACATGGGAGTGTCTGGGGGCAGGTGGACCGTGGCCATGTGGATTGAAGGTTTTCCTTCTGTGATATTGAAGGCTGCCTCCGGGGCCCTGGCTGTTCTTTCTGTGCCTGCTCTTGCCAGCGCCCCACCATGTGGTGGTGAGTGTGTGTGCTTCCCCTCTATCTGCTGTGGGCATCCCAGCCCTAGCATGACCCCTACCTAGGAAGGGCTCAGTGACTGTGTTTGATGGCTGATGAAATCCTGGAAAGAACAGGAGTCAATTCCTGCCTACAGGCCCCGGGCTGTGAGCTGCTCCCTTTGGTTTGGGGTGAGGCCTACAGCACTGAAGAGAAAACCGTTAGCATCTGAAGCGGCCTTCCCTGGGTCTGTGACCAGCAGCCCGCGCCCAGCAGCCTGCGCCCAGCTTCTCGAGTGCCCAAGAGAACTGAGCCCTTGGCCCGGGCGCCCTTGAGAGCAGCGCAGGAATAGGCCGGCAGGTGCCTGCAGCTGGCAGTGGCCGCGCCGTCCTTCCTGGGAGACCGGGGAAAGTTCCTTTGTATTTGCGGAGCTGCGCTCAGAGTCTCTTTATCTTTTGAAGAGTTGGCCAAGAATTCACTCAGGGTCCCACAGCCAGAAACTTGAATTTGGGGTTGTCCCTGGCTGGAGCCACGTCTTGCGGGCGAGAGTGGGCTGTGGGCCGCAGGGCCTCCGCCTGCCTCTCATCGGGACCCTCGCTGCCGGGGGTGGGCTTTGGTGGGCCTGCTGCGGCCTGGGACCCAAGAAACGCCTCTCTCCCTGCGACCCTCCCGCTGCTGCAGCCACGGAGGGCCACCACCGGGGAAGTCCAGGCATAGCTCGCACCTCCTGGAGCTCATGGAGGAGATCAGGGGACTTCTGGGGGCTGCTAATCCCGTTTTCCAGGCAGCAAACCCCAAATGGGGAAAACCCCAACTTGACAAAGCGGCTGGCATGTCTGGCAGAGTGCTAAGCACATTATCTCCTATAATTTCATAAAATTCTCCCCAAACCTGAGAAATAGGTGGCACTGTCTCCATTTACAGCTGATTTGCTCAAATAATGCAGTTAATAATAATAATAATAATACCACCTGAAATCTATTGCACGCTTACCTTATGTAGGCATTTACTAAAGCGGAATTATATAAAATCATCTGTATATGACAAAAAGAGTTGAGGATCAATAGTTTCCATGTTTCTCATTTTGATTGAACTAACTTGAGCCAGACAGGGATGGCCAAGCCCCATCTTCATGTTGTGACACCACCTCCTAGGAGGTGAGCAAGCTGCAGGGCTGCTGACCAACGCACGCCGGCAGCTGGTGGGAGCCCAACACGCGTGAGTAAGCGTTCAGATAGTGTCCTGCGGGTAACAGCCTGTGCTGAAGGACTGGGTCCAGGAAGGGTGGCCACCGGGGCACAGTCACCCCCATGGCTTTGTGACCTTGGAGAAGGAGTCAGACACATCTCGACCTTTGCCATGTAGGTGCAGGTCAGGACGCGGGGACTCGGTGCAGCTGGAGCATGAGCCGCGCAGGCCAGGGATTGGCCCCAGCAATTCCAGTCGGAAAGGCCTGGGCTGGGCTGTGTGTGCTGCGGTCTTGTACAGATGACAAGGATCGGAAAGATACACTCAGCCCTGGCTGGTTTGGCTTAGTGGAATGAGCATCGGACTGAAGGGTCCTGGGTTTGATTCCAGTCAAGGGTACATGCCTGGGTTGCGGACTCTATCCCCAGTAGGGGGCATGCAGGAGGCAGCTGGTCAGTGATTCTCATCATTGATGTTTCTCTCTTCCTCGCTCTTCCTCTCTGAAATCAATTTAAAAATACATTTTAAAAAAGATACACTCCAGGCGCACATTGACTCTCTCTCTAGTTTGTTTATTCCGAGCCTCATTAAGCCTGTGGGTTAGGGAACGGCCGCCGTGGGAAGGCCGGCTGCCTCTGTCCCGCGGCAGAGTGGGCCGGAGCGGGAGGGGCGGCGGCTGCCTTCAGCTGGTCGCAGACCGCGCCCTGGGCTTCTCAGCCAGGACCACACCTTCCCACGAAAAGCAGGACTCCTTACAAGTAGTTTATTTTTCTCATTGTAAAAGCAAGTCACGCTCATTGTGCAAAGTGTCTAGACGCATCCCGTTCTGTCTTGTAACTGGAAGTCTGTACTTATCCCCTCACCCTTTCACGCGTGCCCCAGCCCCTTCTCTCTGGCACCTGTCAGTTTCTTCCGTTTCTCAGTCTGGTCATGTTAGTTTGGTTTGGTTTTTCTTTAGATTACATGCATATGAAAGCACACCGTCTTTGTCTTTCTCATCTGACTTATTTAGCCCAATACCCTCTAGGTCCATCCATGATGTCACAAATGGTAAGATTTCATTCACTTTTAATGCTGCATAATATTCCATTGTATTCACATCTTTTTAAAAATCCATTTAGCTATCAATGGATACCTAGGTTGCTTCCATATTTTAACTATCCCATATAATAAAACCCTAAAATGCAAGTCAACCAAACAGCAGAAGGATGGGTCACTATGACGTGCACTGACCACTGGGGGGCAGACACTCAACACAGGAGCTGCCCCCTGGTGGTCAGTGGACTCCCACAGGGTGAGTGCTGCTCAGCCAGAAGCCGGGCTCATGGCTGGTGAGCGCAGTGGCGGTGGCTGGAGTCTCTCTTGCCTCTGTGGCAGCGCTAAGGACCCCTCAGGGGATGTCTGCCTGCAGGGAGCGGGCCTAAGCTGGCAGGCAGACATCCCCTGAGGGGTCCCAGACTGCGAGAGGGCACAGGTCGGGCTGAGTGACCCCCCCACCCCAGTGCACGAATATCATACACCAGGCCTCTAGTTACAAATAATGCTGTAATGAACATGGGGACCAACTATGCCTTAATAAGAAAATTTTAAAACTGTATTGAATTCTAAAGAAAAAATTTCAGCAATAATTTCATTCCTTAAAGAAATTATTATTAACTTTTGTATCTATCTATTATATATCCCCATATTACATAACATATGTATATATAGTATTAAATATATATGGTTATAGTAAGAATATGTATTTATCATTTGTCTTTTCTGTTTCTTTTTAAAATCATGGAATCTCAGTTCCTCACTTTTACCTATACTGACCCACAGCCCTGAGGAGGCTGAGCAGCACCACGTTGGAGCTGAGGTTTCCGCTCCCCGTGCACAGTGAGGGCCGGGCCTCAGGCAGGACGGCTGTGCCAGCTTCTTATTTTGTCACCTTTGTCTCCTGCAAAAGCCCTTCCCCGTTCTCCCCAGACCTGCCCAAGGAGAGCCTGCTAGAGCAGCTCTGTTCCTCCCTCATAGCTGCGGAATTGATTTGCATGGGGCTTGGCCCATTTATAACTCCATTACCAGGAGCAGGAGGCCTGTAACCAGGGCAACCAGAAGGGATGCTTCTGCAGTTCAGACTCAGCCAGACTTCTGTTCTGTTTAGCTGGGCTCGGGTCTATTCTCAGTTCCCTTCTCTCTGGCAACAGTAAGAATGTGGACGCCCAGAACCCGCCCCCTCCTGTCCTTTGCCCCAGGGCCCCCCTCAGCTGTTCTGCGGACTAAACAGCACAGTCCTTCCCTCTTAATTATTACTACCTAACACTTAGAGGCATGGTATTTTCACATGTGTTTATAATCTCTAATGATAACTTTAATGCTGCATAATATTATATCTTGTAAGTAACAATTCTCTATAATTGGATATTAAAGTATCATTCTTTGTACCATTATATTTAGTTCCCTGATGATCATCTTTGTGGATAATTTTTTGTCACTAATATGCAAATTCCTTCCCCATGAAAGTCTTGGCCTTGAAATGGCCAAGACGTGTAGTTATGCCCTGGCCGGGTGGCTCAGTGGCTGCAGTGTCATCTGGATATGCCAGGGTTCCGGCTTCCATCCCAGCCAGGGCACAGGCAAGGACCAACCAATGAGTGCGTGAATAAGTGGAACAACAGATTGATCTCTCTCTGTCCCCCCCACCCTTCCCCATCCCCCCTCAAATCAACAAATACAACATAAAAAGAAAGAGGTGTGGTTGGTAGCTGGCGATGCGGGCTGCCGTGAGCCCTGCCGTAGGTCTGCTATTCTCCTTTAGCTGTACCATCGCTGGGTATATCACCTTCATAAACTATTTTCATAAGTGACACGACAGCAGTGTGGTGATGGCGGGGCGGGCATGGGTGGAGGTGGAAGAGGGTATGGGGTTAATGGTAAATGGTGATGGAAATAGTAAAATAAAGGGGGAAAAGGAACATCTTTCAACCAATCATGACAGATGATCAGCTGCCCAGATTCTTAAGTGAAAATGGGCCGGAAGAGTCTTATGCTTCTCAGCTGACCCTTCTCTGGGTTCTGGGTGAGGGACAGCTCCATACGAGCTCCCACTGGGACTCTTCCAGGTCCACGCCAGCCCCCTGCCTGCACTGACAGATGCTCCTGGTGGAATTTAGCTATAGAGATAGGCGTGCGTATGCGCATTATTTGCTATAATAAGAGTCATAATCACTAGCTTCTACCGAGTGCCCGCTCTGCGGCAGGCATTTTAATAAGAGCTCGGGGTACTGCTGAAAATGGGTCACACAATTCTGTCCTTACGCAGCATATATTCTAGTGAGGGGAGACAAACTCACATTTATAAAAATGTTAGCAATTATATAAAATAAGTCGGATAAGTTCATGTAGTCATTACACTATTTATAAACGAAACAGGAGAATACGATGGAGGGGACTTAGGGAGCCTGCTTGGAACATGGGCACGGTTCCTTCTGGAGGAAGCAGACACGTCGGTGCAGACTGCTTCCAGAGACAATATTTCTAGAGGAAAAACATGCACAAAGACTCTCAAGTAGGAACCGTGTTGGAATGTTCTGGAAGCAGCAAGAAGGCCGGTGGCTGTTTTAGAGAACCAAGAGGAGGAGGGAGGCATTCTTAGCAAACAAAGCAGGTCAGACCATGGGAACGTTGTAGGTCATGCTTAGGACTATGCTCTTATTTTAATTGGGAGCGAGGGGAGCCTTTCCAATAAGGAGGGCTATGAAATAATTTATGTTTCTGAGTGTCACTCGCCTGCTGTGTGAGGGATGGACTGTGGTCAGGATAAAGCAGACTGTGCTATTGTCAGAGATTTTAGTCAATATGAGTTTATTTCTGGTTCATGCAAAGTCCATGGCTTCAGCAGACTTCAGTGTTGTCCTTGACTTACCCTGCCCCTAGAAGCCGTGCGCTGGGAATGAGATCAGCACCTGCGTTCTAACAGGTGGAATGTTTGCAAAAGCAGCTCTTTGATTCCGAGTGCACTCAAGTGTGTGCTGATCCTTCCATCTCCTCTGCAGTGCCCTGGAGGCCACGTGTTTACAGGTGTCACCAAAAGCAGATGTGGCCTGATCCCTGAGTCACTGCATGGAGAGGAGAGCGCCTAGCGGTGACCCCAACATTACTAAGTTGAGGCTGAGAAATTGAAGGGAACATATTGATATTTGATGGACAGTAACTGCCTGGTTATATGAGGCTGGTGCCAGGAGGCACCCGATGCTGGCCACCGCGAGGCTGAGAGCCCTCCGGGCCTGTTATGAGCATCTCCATTAGAGCCTGCAGGCTTCCCGGGCCGGCTGGCACTGACCCACCCTCTGGGCTCTGGGTGTGCCTGCTAAGGCATCCTCACGTTTCCCTAAAGGCCCAGTCCTCACAGTGAGAGGTGCAGGGATGTAACCGTCTCCTCTTCTTTTCGCATCCTTTCTGTCCCATTGTGTCTGAGCTGTCTGTGCTTGTCATTACGGTTCTCCCTAAAAGTGTGTGGTTTCTTATGAAGTTTATTGTTGTTCATTACAAAGCTGAAGACGCAGCTCAGACTTCGCGGGACAGGTGTCCTGTCCTCTGGCAGAGCTCTCTGACAGGCTGCCGGGAATGTTAGCAGCTCTGCTGTGCGACCAGAGGGCCTGGGCCCCACTGGGGGTGGGGGTGGGGGGGCGTGGGAACCAGCGCCCGCGCGCTCACTGTGGCGTCTTCGCTGAGTGTGTCCGTTGCGCTTGCTTCCTGGGTTCACATTTCTGTGTGGCCTGTGAGATTTGTTCTTTGCATCAAGAACTTCATTATTTTGGAATTTTCTGCTAGAAGAGACCGCAGAGAAGCAATAGTTTTATTGTTGAATTCAACAAATCATGGCTTCTATGTATTTTCTTAGAAATGTAAAACAAGAGTCCTTGTTCAGTCTGAGTCCTCTCTCATCGCCGCTTCCATTCTCCACAGCGACGAGGACACAGGGCGCCTCCATGTTCTGGTACTTTCTGAGCCAGACCCGCCAGTGTGTTACGTAGACTTTCTAATTTCCATGTTTCTGCTGGTGGTAGCTTTGCTAAGTCTCCTGTCACTACATAACAGGGGTGCCCGTTCCTCTGGCTTCTGATCGCGTTTTCCTCGCTCTCCTCTGAACGCCCACAGCCTGTCTCCTTGGGGCCCACTTTGCTTCCACTAAGTTTCTTTAAGGTCCTTCTGGGTTCCTCCTGCGACACGGCCCAAAGCCAATTCCACAGGCTTCGTATGTTCTCTATCGCGCCCTCTACTTCCAGGTGTCATATGCTGTTCAAGCTACTATTACTGCAGGACAAACTTCCCAAACTTGCTGTTGTAAACAGAAATTCTTTTAGATCTTAAGTATTCTGCATGTCAGAAGTTTGGTCAGGGCTCGGCTTGGTGATTCTTTTAATGAACTGAGGTCAGTAGATGGTTCTCGCTGGCTGACGGGCCGATCCTCACATGCCCAGCTTTACTTGCATGCCCAGTGAGTCATCGGCGGCAGGAGGGCTGGAGTCCTCGGGGACTGTGGCCAGCACAGCTGACCACCCATAGTTTTCCAGCATGGTGGTCTCAGGGCTGCTGTTTTTTCCAAGGCAGCTGGCTTCTCCTTGGTGGTTTTAAGTGGGAGGTGATTCTGTCTCCTAAGGGATACTTGGCAACATCTGAATATATTTTTGGTTGTCATTATAGGAGATAGAATGCTTTTGGCATCTAATGGGTAGAGGTAAGGATGCTATTAACATTCTACAAAGCATAGGACAGCCCCCACGACAAAGAAAGATGTGGCCCAAAATGCCACTCTCATCCGCTCCTCCATCACGCCTCTGCGGGGCCCAGGCTGAAAGCCCTTCCCACGGCCAGCCTCCCGGCCAGGCAGCAGCTCGTGGCCATGTCCGACCTGGCTGGGCGTGCAGCACCGGATGCAGACCAGCTTTTGAGAGCGGGTTACCTCCCTGCTTAGGGAGCGGGCAGAGTCACCCCTGTAGCAGCATGTGGGCTGGGAAATGTGGTCACAGCGCCTGTGGACAGTACACCCCGAGGCATGGCCCTGCAGGGATGTGTGGACGACCGTGGTCCGTGCAATGGGGCGGCGCAGTGCGTTCGGGGCGAGCCACGTCTGTCCCTTCAGGTTACGGGGTAAAGTGGGGCTTTCTGAAAACATGGCAGAAAACAATTTTTAAAAGTGATACATTAAATCTGAAAGGATAGTGTTTTGAAAAGTTCAATTGGAGGTAGATGCCAGCTACTAGGGATCAGGAAAGCGTGGCCTTTGGGCAAAATCAGCCTGCCGCTTGGTTTGTAAGTGAAGTATATCGGAGCCCAGCCACGCTCACTGAGCAACTGACCACAGAGAGCAGGTGGCCCCAGAGGCTAAACTGTTTACTGTCTGGCTCTTTATAGGAAAGTTTCCTGACCTTAGATAACTTCATTAATGTATTTGTTTATTCAACAAGTACTTGTTAAGTGCATGCTACATGCCAGACATTGCATCAGATGCTGGATATGTTATGCTAAACAAAAACAAGCAAAACAGACGTAATTTCTATCACCGCGGGCGGTGATGGAAACTGCAGTGTTTGAGAGCTGTACAGACGGATCAGGGAGAGGTTTCCCAGAGGGGATGCCTCGTAAGCTACCGGTGAGACCTGCCACACGAGGAAGAGCCACGCAGGGGTGAGAAGGATAGAGATAAGAATTACCAGGGAGTGGGGTGCACACGCAGTTCTTGAGGCAGGGCAGACCTTGGCTTGAGAGTGGGTGGAAGGCGGCCGGCCAGTGAGGTGCGGTGAGCAAGGTGGGAGGGTGGATGGAGGAGGCTGAAAGGCAGGCATTGGCCAGATCCGGGGGAGTCTTCTAGAAACAGATGCTTATTAATCTGAGTTTAACAAGAAACCACTGGAGAATTTTAAGGAATGTGAAATAAAACAGTTTTCAGTGAAAAAAAAACAACAACTAACTAATAACAGATCAGGACATGAGCCCAGAGAAAGAATATGACCAGCTCAGTGACTTCCCAGAGTCTCCCTCAGCAAGAGAGCGGGGAAACCAGGCCCGCAGCCTGGCGTGCCCACTGCAGAGCCTGCACCGGACCCACAGCCCTGCATGCCCACTGCAGAGCCTGCACCGGACCCACAGCCCTGCATGCCCACTGCAGAGCCTGCACCGGACCCACAGCCCTGCATGCCCACTGCAGAGCCTGCACCGGATCCACAGCCTGGTGTGCCCACTGCAGAGCCTGCACTGGACCCACAGCCTGGTGTGCCCACTGCAGAGCCTGCACCGGACCCACAGCCCTGCATGCCCACTGCAGAGCCTGCACCGGATCCACAGCCTGGTGTGCCCACTGCAGAGCCTGCACTGGACCCACAGCCTGGTGTGCCCACTGCAGAGCCTGCACCGGACCCACAGCCTGGCGTGCCCACTGCAGAGCCTGCACCGGACCCACAGCCCTGCATGCCCACTGCAGAGCCTGCACCGGACCCACAGCCCTGCATGCCCACTGCAGAGCCTGCACCGGACCTGCAGCCTGGTGTGCCCACTGCAGACCCTGCCTCAGCTGGAACTTGCAGTTTATTCAGAGACAAAACCAGTGCCGGGAACAATCAGAGATGCAAAGTCAACATGGCAGCTGTAAGCTAGATTGCAATGCATCTCAGAATGAGAAGGGCTGTGTTTGTCTTCCCATTGCAGAAGCAATGCTTCCTGCTGGTAAACAATGGAGATGCTATAGGGCAGTGGTAGGTAAACTCATTAGTCGACAGAGCCAAATATCAACAGTACAACGATTGAAATTTCTTTTGAGAGCCAAATTTTTTAAACTTAAACTATATAGGTAGGTACATTGTTATTAACTTAATTAGGGTACTCCTAAGGCTTAGGAAGAGCCAGACTGAAGGGGCCAAAGAGCCGCATGTGGCTCGCGAGCTGCAGTTTGCCGACCACTGCTATAGCGCTCCCAGAGCAGGAGGTGGCAGCCTGTGATCCCGGCTCTCCCGGCTCTCCCGGCGCCAGGGTAGCCACTCCCAGCTCCCATTTGCCTTAGGCCTGCATGTGCCCCATCTCACAAAAGGACGTAAGCATTAAGGAAAGATGGATCACACCACATATAATGTTATAAAAACTATTTTTCCGTGCACACCAAGGAGCTATTCGAAGGTAAAACAGACTTTATGTTTTCCCTAAGCCTTTATAAAGGTGCACTCACTTTTTCTAGACTGAAAGATAATTTCTTGGTAAGGGACACTTATTTAGCTCCAGCTAGTTCCAGCAGGATGGCCCAAGTGCACTGACATCCGTCATAGTTAGTGTCGTCATTATCACTGTTGCCGAAAGTTCATCATCTTTGCCAAAGGGTCATAGTTGGGTCACATGACAGGAACAGGTTAGCGCCTTCCTGACTCTGCAGTACATGGCTCCATCCTTTCTCAAATCACTCTCAATGTGTGTGCACTCCAGTGCCTATGTATGTGTGTGCCTATGTGTGTGTGAGTGTGTGTATAAAACAAATCAGGTTTATTTAGATGCGGTAATCTGAAGTAAATTTACTCATAGTAGGTGTAGTGTTTGGTCAGCTCTGGCAGATGGTACAGTAGTATGGTCACCATAACACTCGCACTGTCCGTTACTCTCCTAGCCTCCCTTCCTCTTAGTATTAATCTCCTCCTCCCACTCCTGGCCTCAGGCCACCACCGGCCTGCTTTCAGGACTTGTAGCTCTGTGTTTTCCAGAAAGCCGTGTGCATGGGATCAGGAAGCGCGGGCCCTTCTGTGGCTGCTCCTCACGTGGTATAATGCATTTGAGCGTCATCCAGGATGTCCCACGTGTCAGGAGCGTGCTGCTTGTCATTGCTGAGTAGTGTTCCATTGAATAAATAGTCCACGTGTGTCTCTCGTTGCACTGATCACCATAATTGACATATGGAGCGTTTCCATCCTGAGTAGCCACACACCGGCCCTGGGTGGACACACGTTCTAGCTCCCGAGGGGGCGGGCTGGTCAGCGTGGTCAGTGTGTGCATGGCTGACAGGAAGCTGCCGGCTGTCTTCCGTGAGATTTCCAAACCCTCACCCCACTTGGTGACGTCAGTCTTTGATTTTAGCCACTTCAGGGAGTGGTACCATGGGCTGGTGCTTCTCTCCTGGCATGTCCTATGGCCTTAGTTTGCACTTGCCTGATAACTCATGATTTTGAACACATATATTTTCATGCGCGTACTGTCCTTTTATATACCTTCTTTAGAAAAATGTCTTTTCTCTATTTTTAAAAACCAGGCTGTGTGTCTTCTTGTAACTGAATTATGAGATTTCTGCGTGTATTCAGAGTGCATGCCTTACATTGGGTGCCTGTGTGTCTGATGCTGCCCTAACTTCCGGGGCTCTGTTCTGACCCCTCCGCCGCGAGGCCTGATGGGAGAGCGGGTGAGTGTGTGCCTCCCTGGGGGGCGGGGGCGAGGGGGGACACCAAGGAGCCTCTCTGTCTTGCTGGCCCTCGCTTGGCTTCTAAGAATTTGGTGAAATTTAATTTTTTAGATTAATTTTTTTCTTCTTACCCATTCTCATAACAGCCACTCGTTTGCCCCATGCTCTGCCACGAATGGACCATTCTCGTACCCTCTCTCTTTGGGGGGCCTCTCTCCTTGGCGGGGCTTCTCAGACTCTTCGTGATGATCTGACTTTTTGTTTGTCACAGTGAGAGCGGCAGCATCTTCCTGCTTTCTGGCGGTCCTCTCTGTGCCCGGGACAGGACAGGACTCAGTGTGGTGGTTGCTGGGGAGAGAGGGGGTGGGCGAGGATACAAGGTGAGGGACAGAGGCTTGACTTAGGTGGTGAATACGGATGATATGCTGTAGAATTGTGCACTGAAACCTGTATAATTGTGTTAACTGGTGTCACCCACTAAAGGTAATACAAAGGAAGAAATAAAAAGGCTCTTGCAGCACGTGGCACCCGTCTCTCCCCGTGCAGCCAGTAGCCCGGGCGCCTGGCTCTCAGGTGGCAGAGGCCGGGGGTTTGGCCATCCAGGGGGTCCCTCAGGCTGCCTGGTCCCTCCATACCCCTGGGACTCTTCCCCTCGTCCTTGCTCAGCGTCTGCACAGAGCCGCCTGTGGGCACTCTCCGTGTTCACTCAGGATCTGCCCCTGGACGTTTACACTAGCGATGCCTGCGCGTGGAAGAGAGTGCAACTTCCAACCGCGCTCAGTGCCCTTGCTCGGAGCCAGGTGCTCAGCTCCCCTCAGAGCCGCCTCCTCCTTCCCCACAGCCTGTTTGAGCTTCCAGGCCCCGCCCCTGTGGCGGTGGGCCCCACCTCCCGCTGTGGGCCCCCCATGGGACCTGGTGTACAGGCCTGGTGCCACTCTCCCAGGCCCACACCTCGGGGACCTGCTGAGCTGGAATTCAGAACATGAACTTAGGTGAGCCCTTCCCTCCAGCCCTGGCCGCAGACCTCGCTGTTCTGTCCTCAGATGCCCGCTGTGTCTGCGATGGTGGTACCAGCCCTGTGCGGTTGGGTACTTGCAACCAGTGCAGACACCCACTTCAAGCAGGTTCTGGGTGTGGGCTCCCCTGTCCCGTCCCCTCCGCCCCCACCAAGGCTGTGGTCCCTGAAGCACAGGGAACACATCTATTCTCCAATAAGAATGGGCAGAGGAGCAAAGCTGGTAGAGGGCCTGGTGGTCTGGAGAATCCACGGGGATGAGCTCCTGTGGCTGCAGGAGCCGCCAGCGGAGCCTGCGCTGTGGGCAGGTCCTGGCGATGGGGCGGCTCCACTTGGCTGTGGCTGCGAGGTCCCCAGACCCCGTCCTGTTCCCTCGGGTGTAAATGTGACGAGGCAGGTTATGATCTGCTGTCTAGTCAGACGTGGTTAGACGCGAGACGGGGATCAGGCACCCCTCTCTAGCTGGCTGGCTCTGTCTCCCGGGGAGTTTGGTCACAGTCGGTCTCGCAGCCCCAAGCAGTTGGGGTGCTTCACGGCTCCTTTTCCCTGGAAGCCAGGGCACTTGAGGACACCCCTGTAATTAGGTTGCACCCACAGTCGGGCTCGCACGGAGGCCTGTCGCAGGTGGGGTAATAGGACAAGGCCACAGAGTCCCAAACCGCACGGCTCCCAGCTCAACCACTAACCGAGAGCACCCTGGTGACTCGGAAAATATATTTGCCGAGGGCCAGGGGCTTAGAAAGCTGTTCTCCGACTAGCTGATCCCGTGACTAGTCGTTCGTCAGAATCAGACTTTGAAGCCTCTGCCCACTCCCACCCTGGGCTGTGGCCCTGTCCATGCCCACGCCCTGGGGACAGCACCAGGGCTGCCGGGTCGTCACGCAGGGCCGGCCTCGCTTTAACGGTAGGAAATTAGTTTTTCACGTGCTGATCTTGACAGGTCAGTGTCAGGAGTGGGCCTCTGTGGCCATTCATTCATTGACCCCATCCCCCAAATTCCCTCGGCAAAGCGGGACGCTGGCTCCTGGAGGCACGGGTCCCACTCAGCAAGCCCATCAGCCTCTTTGGCTTCTATTGACCCAAACTCTTCCCAGGCGTGTTGACCCTGGAGAACCAGGCCCCCCGGGGGAGGTGGGCGCAGCCTCTCCTACTCCTGGTTGGCTGGGGGTTGGGACTGCCTTAAAAGACTTGACTTAACTTTAGAGCATGCCGCTGGAGCCTGTGCTGGGCTGTGTCTGCCCCTGTCCTGGCCTCGCTCACAAATGAGGGTTTGCCTCACGGTGGTGAGATTTGGGCAAGAGCACAGAGCTTTGTGGAAGTCGGGGCTCGCGCAGCCTGGGGGTCCTGGCTTTGGGCTGAGGAGTGGGAATAATCTAGTCCTGCTACGCGGAAAGGGCCTGATCCTGGAACATGTGCCCTCTGATGTGTTTGAAGCAGAATTTTGGTTTCATTATGAAGTTTTATTTTTTTTTTCTTTGTTAGAGTACAAATGCCTGAAGGCCAGGGAAGGATAAATCTGTATTTTAAAAAAAACACCAAAATAATAAAAAGTAAATGTTAACACTTAAGTATTTTCAGACAAAAAATAAAAGACTAACAGCAGCTTGAAAGAATGTTTTCCTCTTATGAGTTCTACGTGGGGGTCACCACATGCGGTGGTGCTCCCTCTTTTTTGGGGAAAAGTCTGCCTGTTCCCCTGAACCGCTGGGCACCGGCCACTTCCTGGCTCCAGACCCTTAGGCTCTCAGCCTGACCCTGGGTAGAGCAGCCGTGGGCTGCGGGCACCATGGGCCATGGGCACCATGGACACCATGGACCGTGGGCACTGTGGACTGTGGGCACTGTGGGTCGTGGGCACCATGGGCTGTGGGCACTGTGGGCTGTGGGCACTGTGGATTGTGGGTCGTTGGCACCATGGGCTGTGGGCACTGTGGGCTGTGGGCACCGTGGATTGTGGGCCATGGGCACCATGGGCTGTGGGCACTGTGGACCGTGGGCACCGTGGGCCATGGGTCATGGGCACCGTGGGCACTGTGGGCACTGTGGGCTGTGGGCACCATGGGCCATGGGCACCATGGGCACCGAGAGCCACAGGTACCGTGGGCCGTGGGCACCATGGGCTGTGGGCACCGTGGGCTGTGGGCACCGTGGATTGTGGGCCATGGGCACCATGGGCTGTGGGCACTGTGGACCGTGGGCACCGTGGGCCATGGGTCATGGGCACCGTGGGCACTGTGGGCACTGTGGGCTGTGGGCACCATGGGCCATGGGCACCATGGGCACCGAGAGCCACAGGTACCGTGGGCCGTGGGCACCATGGGCTGTGGGCACCGTGGGCTGTGGGCACCGTGGATTGTGGGCCATGGGCACCATGGGCTGTGGGTCATGGGTACCGTGGGCCGTGGGCACCGTGGGCTGTGGGCACCGTGGGCTGGCCGGCAATGACCTCTCCCGGAGATGAGCGCCTGCCATGGCTCCTGGCAGCCGGAGGGCTGACAGTTGGGCTCGGAGGTGCAAATTGGCTCTGACACAGCAACTGAGAACTGGACTCTGCTCTCTCCCACCAGCCTCCCTTGTGCAAGTGCTTGTGACCAGACTTTGCCTAATTGTCTGTCTTCCTCATTTTTATCAAAATACTTTCCTGTCTGTGAAAGTAGTGACAAATCTGTTAAAAAACCTGGAAGAGCATTAAGAAGTAATAATAATTGTCCATAATTTTACCCCCTAGATATATTCACATAATATATTTCAACATGGCTTCTCCCATTTTTACTACCATCTTTTCTAAAAAACACATAATTAAGGTTGTATTGTACATACAGTTTCATATCCTAATTCTTTATTTGTGATTATTAATTTACTAGAGGCTCAATGCACGAAATTCATGCAAGAGTAGGCCTACCTTCCCCTGGCTGCCGGCACTGGCTTCCCTCCGGCACCTGGACCCGGGCTTCCCTCGCAGCCCGGCTTTGTCCGGAAGGTCATCCGGAAGGACATCCAGTCTAATTAGCATATTAGACTTTTATTATTATAGATTTTATAACAGTTTATAGCAAAACGATGTTCTCCTTTGAATAGCCCTTCAACATGGTAGGCAGGGAAGGCCTTTTTATTCCATGTTCTGGATATGAGAGTGGAATTTCAGTGAAGTTACAGAGGTGCTGGCTGCGGCGTTCAGGTAAGTGGTGGAACCCAGAACAAGGTCTGCTGGCTCACGGACTGCCCGTCCCACACCTCCAAGGCCCCGTCTTCTTCCACACTCTGGAGCAGGTAGATAGCACGTGATCTTTAAGAGACATGGCATTCCAGGCAGGGATGGAAACCGGAGATGGGAACAGCGAGGCATTCGGGGCTCAGCCGCCTGGGGCTCGCGGCTCCGGCCGAGTTCAAAGTACTGAGACTCTCGAGTTTCAGAAGACAGGGTGTGACCCCAGGGCACGGGGTGAGAAGCCCCGGAGCACCGCTGGGTCACAGGAGGGCCAGAAGGGAGGACAGGGTTCATTTCCTCTGCAGCTTCACTGGGTGGAAGATGGCTGAGCGCTATGAGCTGCGGGAACGGACCTCACTCATGGAACCATGACAGGGACCTGGGGTGGGCTGTGTGCATTGTGTGGACACCCCCCACCACTTCCCTGTAAACCAAACACGTTCTAAAGTGAAAACTTTAAAAATAAGTAAGAGTTGCCCTAACCGGTTTGGCTCAGTGGTTAGAGCATCGGCCTGTGGACTGTAAGGTCCCAGGTTCGATTCCGGTCAAGGGCATGTACCTTGGTTTCAGGCACATCCCCAGTAGGGAGTGTGCAGGAGGCAGCTGATCGATGTTTCTCTCTCTCTCTCATCGATGTTTCTAACTCTCTATCCCTCTCCCTTCCTCTCTGTAAAAAATCAATAAAATATATTTTAAAAAAATAAAAATAAGTAAGAGTTTACCAGACTCGGCTGAAGAGAAACGGCACTTCAGGCAAAGGGACTGGATGCAGTGCGCCAGGAGGGAACGTGATGCGCGCGGACATCCGGACATCCGAGGGGCTTGGCGGCGGGGGCGGAGGGTGCATGTGGCTGTGAAAACTGCAGTGAAGCTGAAAGTCAAGGTTGGGTCTGCATTAGGAAGGCCTTCCTTTTAGGCCAAGCTTAAAAGCGTTAGGATTTATCCTGTAGAAAACAGGAAGTCATGGGAAAAATTTAATTAGCACAGTCCTGTTTGAGTTTGTTTATTGTAAAGGTACCTGTCCCCACCTGGGAGGGGCTGGGAGAGAGGGCGTTGGGGTGATGAGACCAAAGGGAGGCGGTGCAATCCCTGGGACAGAGTGCAGCTGCCCTGCGCCCGGCAGTGGCTGGAGGCCCAGGGGCGTGGACAGTCTCCGAGGGGCAGTCCGTGGAGCGGAGCCGAAACCCAGAGGATCTCACTTCATCCCACTGCTTCTCCCAGCCCCATTCTCCATTCCACGGCTGATTGCAATCCCCGTGGAGACACCGGTGGAGCCGGCTGCTCAAGGACACGCAGAGCCCATCGCAGGCCCTCACCCACACCAGGCATCACGGGTCTGAGAGGCGCCTTCACCCAGGCCAGGGCGTTCAGCAGCAGGTGTTAGAAATGCCAGTCCTGGTGCCGGACAGAGTGCCCCTCCCTGGAATGGATCTATCCCCACGAGGACGAGATTGCCTCCAGGATATCACTGCTGGGGTCCAGCCCTCAGCCCAGGAGGTGCAGCAGACCGCGCCTTGGGGTTCAGCGGCCCTAAGGCCTGTGCGCCATCGTGGAGAGCAGGTGCGGCGGCCCGCGTGCACACAGGGCCCCGCGGGCATGTGAGAAGCTGGGTCAATACTGTGGCCCTTTAGGCTGAGCGTGTGCTCTTCCTCTGAGCAGCGTTTGAATCCGCTGCAGGATTGCTCCGGGCCCAGCGCCGTTCCCGAGACCCAGGGGAGACACAGCATGCGCTCTCCTCACTGCGCCAGTCCCAGAGCTTGGTGTCTCTGGGGTTCCTGAAAGGGAGTATTGGGTAGATCTTCACTCTGCTCTTCCCTGCAGTGCCCCTAAGATCAGCCCGTGGTCTGGGGAGCTCCTCAGAGCAGCCCTGCTCTTGCCCGAGCAGCTCGTCCTCACAGCAGGGCAGCCTGTAGTCGGAGTGTGGGCCTTCATGGGCGTCAGGCCTGAGTGACAGCAGGAGTTTCCAGGTTCCTTTTAGCTGGTTCCGGAGCATGTGCGTCATCTGCTGTGCCTGCCCTAGGCCTCCGGGTGCAGCATCTTCCGGGGGGAATGGCCCCAGATGCGAGGTACACATAAGGAACTGTCGGACATTGAAACTTGGACTCAGAACTGTTGCACATTGAAATTGGGACTTAAACATTTTTTGTTCTTGATGCTTGGGTTTAACTTTCATTATAGTAGCTTAATAATAAAAGAAGGGTGAGATGTGGGGAGCTGATATAGGATTAAGCCTTGGACTGACCTGTTGGCAAAGTCACAAACAAGTCCCAGCTTAGAGGGCACAGTCCTCTTAGCAAATTAGGCTTGACCTTATAACACTCCCCAGATCTTACCTGGGAAGCTAATGGGCTGAGGGAAGTGCAGGGAGTGGTCAAAACAAGTGAAACTCACAAGAACAGTGTAACTATGGTAACCACTACCTTGTTTACCTCTGACTATAAAATGGTTGGTGCGGCCTGAGCACTGGTGGAAGTCCTTCCTCTTGAGTTGGACTTAACAGCCTAGCCCCCCAATACCGCCCCCCCAAAAAATGCAAGAACATCTCACCCTTCTTTTCTTATTAAGCTACTATAATGACAGCCACTGTGATGTCAGGGCTAGGGAGGTGCCGGGAGAGTAGACGTGTCGTTAGGCGCCACTACTGGTGGCACCTTGAGGGCCCCGGTGGCACTTTTCCTCAGAGGGTTGGCTCTTCTTGGCCTGAAGAAAGGCAGAGGCTGCCTGGGACCCCTTGCTACTCACATAGAGGCCATGGATCAGCAGCCGCACCCGGAGCACATTGGACAGAAGTAATCGGGGGCCCAGGAATCAGCGCATGCGAAGGCGGGGTGATCTGTGTGCCTGTCATAGCTGGAGGATCGCTGTGCTAGTCCATACTGTGGTTCATGATCTTGGCTATGCAGTAGAATCGCCTGGGAGCTAAAACGTCCACATCTCCTTCACCACAGACCAGGAAGCTGAGCCCTGCCGGCGGGCCGGGCTTGGGGAGGGTTGGAAGCCCTCGTAGGAGATTCTGCTCCGCCCCATGTTAGCGCTCATCTCGTGGCTGGAAAACAGGGGCTGTCACCCAGGATTGCAGGGAAGCCTTCACTTCCCATGTGACCAAGAGCTGATCTGGACAAGCTGGCTGGAGATGGGGCTGTGTCTGTATTTTTTACCCTCACACATGAACAGTGGGGTGCCAGGGTTCTTTCCCTGCATCTAGAGCAGTGGTTCCCAAACTTATTTGGCCTACCGCCCCCTTTCCAGAAACAATATTACTCAGCACCCCCTGGAAATTAATTTTTTTAAAATTTTAATAGCAATTAAACAGAAAGGTATATGTATTAATGTTTCTACCTTTTTCGTAAAATATAGTAAAGAAAGGTGTAAATTAGAAACATTGAAGTTTGAAATTATGAAACTATTTATTGAACTCAGAATAGAAAGGTAATACAAAAAAAGTTAAAACAAATGCACCTTTGGCCATCACTGTCCCCCTGGATCGCTGCAGTGCCCACCAGGGGGCAGTAGCGCCCACTTTGGGAATCACTGATCTAGAGCAGGGGTGGGCAAACTTTTTGACTCGAGGGCCACAGTGGGTTCTTAAACTGGACCGGAGGGCCGGAACAAAAGCATGGATGGAGTGTTTGTGTGAACTAATATAAATTCAAAGTAAACATCATTACATAAAAGGGTACGGTCTTTTTTTTTTTAGTTTTATTCATTTCAAATGGGCCGGATCCGGCCCGCGGGCCGTAGTTTGCCCACGGCTGATCTAGAGGGTTCAGGAATCTGGAGAAGGGCTGCACGTAAATTAATAAAGAGACTAGACATGAAATATAAATTTGAGAGGCATTTTGGGGAGCCAGAGGAGACCTAGCTTCAGTAACCACGTTCTCTGAACCTCTGGACCCCTCGATCTTTATTAACACAAATTGCCCTAAAACAAAGCAGATATACATATCAAAAGGTAAGGTTTGGTATATAGTAGGCATTGTCAGTTAGGGGGAACTGCTTCTGCTGTCTCAGAAGCAGGCAAAAATATATGCAAATCTTTAGGTTTGGGGAAATGCTTTCGGCTACTCCAGCAGGCAATAGTATGTATCTTCAGCCCTGCTGAAGCCTCAAGGTTCTATCAACCTCTTGATGAACTTCTTGCATTTATGACCTGCTGGAATTAGCCTCCAGCAGTGGGGAATCACTGATGGGATGGAGGGTACCGGAAGGGGAAGCCATTCCGAGAACAGTTGTTTCCTTTTGTCTCTGAGCCCAGACAGGCCCCAGAGCAGCCAGGAACATGTCAGGATGCTGCAGGCTCGGGCGCAGCAGGCCTGGCACGGGATTCCGGCCTCCGTGTGCACACCCGGGAAATGACCTACACACGTGCAGGCAGGCGTGGGCGCTGGGCCTGCCGCAGGCCCCGGGTGGGACAAGCTACACCCGGTCACCTGCTTCTGCGAAGCGCCATCCTGCGCTGCTGGCTGTGGCCATGGGAACGCCAAGGCCCTCTGGTCTGTGAGAGTCAGAGGAGTAACTAAAGGGAGAGGACACTCTGTGGGCGACACGGTGACAGGGCTGCAGCCAGTGGACAGAATGAAGCGGCATAGACATTCACTCCAGAAACAGGTTTTCACCGTTGGTTTCACTGGAAGAACGGGGCAAGCCCTCGGGGCAGCCTCGTCTGACACTCTTGTCCCTGAGGGCGGCCCTGGGTCTCAGAGGAGCCCCGCGGTCAGTGCACCTGCCGTGCCTCGTCCCAGTGTAGGCAGCAGCCGCAGGCTGTGCACAGGCGCCATCTGCCCCTCACGCTCCCTCTTTCCTTCACAGCTGGCGACGTGGGACTCGGAGAAGGGCCTGAACGGCAGCCTGCAGGAGAGGCCCATGGGCAGCCGCCTCCAGGGACTGACTCTCAAAGTGGTGACTGTCTTGGTAGGCTCCTGGGCTCCTGGGCTCCTGGGCTCCTGGGCCCGGGGGGGCGGGGGAGGGGCGGGCTTCTCGGGCTTCTGAGGCGGAGGTGTCTGGTTTCGGGCCGGGTTTGGAAAGACGGGATCTTCTGTGGTGGCCTGAGCTCCCATAGGACCGTTGGCACCATAGTCAACGTGGTGAGGACGGAAGAGCACGGCCTCTGCCTCCCAGGCGTGCAGAGCAGTGGCTGGAGGGGACGTTTCCCGGCACCCAGCACCCCTGACGGGCCACGTGACACAGGCTTCATAATGAAGACTATTGGTTTCAGCTTTTCTGCACAATTGTCCCAGAATCACAGACATTACCTCATCAGGGACCTTAGTGACATCTTCCTTTCAGTTTCTCCTCTAACCTGTTGAGAACTGTAGGAGGAAGCTTAGGTGAGCTCTGGTTAGCAGGCGGGCAGGTGCAGACCTCCCTCTGTCCGGGCAGGCACACCCTCGCCAGCAGCGCCTCTGTACGCACACCACAGCACACCACAGACAAGAAGCACATCCCTTGCCCTCAAAAACCGTTACATTAATGAGATACATTCCCTGGGGCTGTTCGCCAGAGGCTGCCCTGGGTCACAGGGCGGGTGGCAGCGCCCGGGCGTTTGCCAGACGCCACGTCCCTGCAGGAGCACGTGGCTGTGCGCAGGGCGTAGCTTGGGAGTGGGATTCAGTCCTATCCTCTTCTCTCCTATCCTCTTCTGACCTTTGACTTATGATATGCTCATGGCCCGTGAATCAGCATCCATTCCCTAGTGCAGCCGGTAGATGCTACGCTTCTCTCAGCCCCAGCATCGCAGAACTTCATTGTCATTAAGCTCCTGGATGAGAAATATCCACACCTCTTAGCTGGGTCCTGAGGAATAATGGCATTTCCTAAGGGTGGAGCTCGGGCTGTCACAGGTGAAGGAGTGGAAGGAGCCGTGTGGCCTGGGAGACAGGTCTGGGCAGAGCCGGGATGATGTAACCCAGGTTGTAAGGCTGTGCCCATGGCATGCGGGCCACAGGGCCTTCCTGCATGACCGAAGGCCAGGAAAGGGCAGAGGTCTCAGGTTGCAGCCTCACCCGGTGAAGGCGTGCACTGTCTGCAGCGTTCCAGCTGCCGCCACCAGCTCGGTCTCGGCACCTGGGCACGTGGCTGCTGGCCTGGTAGGTGTTGACGCTGCTCATTCTGTGGCCTTAGGAGGAGCCTTTTGTGATGGTGGCCGAGAACATCCTCGGGCAGCCCAAGCGCTACAAAGGCTTCTCTGTGGACGTCCTGGATGCGCTGGCCAAGGCCCTGGGCTTCAAGTATGAGATCTACCAGGCCCCTGACGGCGGGTATGGCCACCAGCTCCACAACACCTCCTGGAACGGCATGATCGGGGAGCTCATCAGCAAGGTAGGTCCCAAGCAGGTCCCCGGGGGGCACCCCGCCTGCCTCGGGGGGAGGGCACCCAAATGAGGCCCATTGAGCAGCTGGAACCTTGGGACCACAGTTACCACTTTCACACATAAACGCTCTCTTTCTCCACAATCCTCTCCCCACCATCCCCCGTTTCCTGCTCCTTTGCTCAGTCCCTGGCTCTCTCTGTTTTCCTTCTGTGCCCATTGCTCTGCTTCCTGAGAAGCCTGTCCCTGTGCCTGCTCTGTAATGTATCCCGGGAAGCCCACCCCCCATGCGTGCTGAGGGGAGAACCTCATTCTCAACGGGGGCACTGCTGATGCCAGTTCTCCTCCCTCACGTGGCCCATCAGTGAGGTGCATGTGTGTGTGTCTGCATTGCTTGCACTGCGTGTGCAGCTGGCATGGCATTCCTCAGCCAGTTCCAGTTCGTCCACCAATATAGAACCATTACTCCTCTCCCTGCTGTGGAACCCAAGTCCACACTGAGACCCACGCATGAGGCCAAGTCACCGTGTCCCCATTCCTGCCCCTGTCATCTCAGGAACTCTGGCCATTTCCTCACAATCATTTAGGATGGTGGCTTATGGTGCAAGCCCACCCTCTCCATGGTCACTGTCACCCTGTCACCACCCACCCGGAGGTTTCTGCAGTGCCTGTGGACAGCTGTGGGGTCACAGTGCTTTGAACTTCTCACCACCAGTGACCTTCGCTAGTTCCTCACTCAGCACCCACATCCATGTATCTTTTAAATATATACATTTAAAATATATATTCTATATAATAAAAGCCTAATATGCTAAGTGTCTAGTCGACTGGTTGGCCGTTCAACCAACCATAGTGTAATATGCTAATGATATGTTAAGGATGCTCAACTGCTCGCTATGATGTGCACTGACCACCAGGAGGCAGGTGCTCTGACTGGTAGGTTAGCTTGCTGCTGGGGTCTGGCCAATCGGGACTCAGTGAGATAGGCTGGACATGCCCTGGAGCCCTCCCGCAGTCACTCCCCAGCTGGCCAACCTCCCACATCCCTCTCCAGCCTTGATTGTGCATCGATGGGGTCCCTTGGCCTGGCCTGCACCCTCTCACAATCCGGGACTCCTTGGGGGGATGTCGGAGAGCTGATTTCGGCCCCATCCCACAAGGGGAGTGCTGCTCAGCCAGAAGCCAGGCTCACGGATGGCAAGCGCAGCGACAGTGGTGGGAGCCTCTCCTGCCTCTGCGGCAGCGCTAAGGATGTCTGACTGACGGCTTAGGCACCAAGGGCTCCTGGACTGGGAGAGGGCGCAGGCCAGGCTGAGGGACAGCTCTCCCCCACTGCCCCACCCTGAGTGCACAAATTTCGTGCACCGGGCCTCTAGTGTTGATTTCAGAGAAGAATGGAGAGAGAGAGAGAGAGAGAGAGAAACATCAATGATGAGAGAGAATCATTCATCAGCTGCCTCCTGCACACCCCTCAATGGGAATTGAGCCTGAAACCCGGGTATGTGCCCTGATTGGGAATTGAACCATGACCTCCTGATTCACAGATCAATGCTCAGCCACTGAGCCACACCGGTGGGCACATTCATGCATCTTTTAGCACCCTCCGTGTTGCTGTCACTGTCACATGTCTTGACTACCACCTGTTGTACTTCTGGGTCTTTCTGGCTTTGCTCCTAGCACACGGCTCCTTTGCTTTACAAACCCCTAAAGGCAGACCCGGGGCCCGTTGCTATGCAGTTTCCCCAGACGTTAAATAACACCTCGCTGTAGTATACCTTACATGCCATAAAATTCGCCCATTTCAAATGTACGGTTCAGTGATTTTTAGAAAACCTCAGAGTTGTGCAGCCATCTCCATAACATCGTTTTAGAATATATCCACCACCCGTGAGCTCTCTCACTCAACCACAGTTACTTCCATTCCCACCCAGCACGGGCGTCACCATCTGCTGGCTATCTCCATAGATTCGCTTTCACGAACATTCAGTATAATATGTGTGATATTTTGTGTCTGGCCCTTCCCACTCCACATCTGGGTTTGAGGTTCATCCTTCCCAAGGTTTCTGTGCTGTTCGTATCCTTCCTCCTCTCCTGCCTGCTGGGCCTCCGTGGTTGATTCTCCATGTTTTGTGATTCTCAATGTTTTTGATTTCTTGTTGCTCCCAAACCATGACTTGATGCTATTATCTGTCCCCCGACCCTGACGTTCAGGTGGCTGCATACAGGTGGGGCAATCCCAGGTGTCCCTAGGTGGGCGCATGGGCACTGTGGCTCCGCCCCAGCGGGGCCTCGGGGCAGCCTGAGCTCCTTGCTTTGTCCTTGGTCGGGTCCTTTGGCAGCATTCCTTAGAGAACGTTTCAAAAGTTGACCTTTCTCCTCGGCAACCTAATAATCTGTCCTCGAAAATTAAACCAAAGAAAGATTGTGCTCCGACCTTGTGGAACAACGTGAAGACGGTTGGGCATGGAATTCTATGTCAGTTTCCTATGAAATTCACATCTGCAGACAAGGGCGGGCGGCCCCAGGAGCGGTGTTGCCTCCGGCCCCCAGGCCACCCTCCACCTGTGTCTGCTCCCTTGGCTCCTCTGCACCTGGCGCCATATAGTTTGCCTCCATCCTGTGCGGCAAACGTGTCCTTCACCACCAGGCCCCTTTCTCAGTCAGCTTTGCTCCAACTTGTCTAGCTCCTCAAGCATGCGGACAGAACCCCTGGGTCTGGGGTTTGTGATAAGACAGGCAAAGGCGAAGGCCAGAGATGCAAACATGAAAGTGTAGGAGGAGAGCCAACACCATCACCCCAGTATTTCTCCTGCTCTTGGTGTGTTGTTGGGTTTCAGTTCAGAACATCAGCATGTCTAACCCTCTAGCGCACATACTAAGCCTGATAAAATCTATGCATGTTCTCCCAATTTGAATAGGTAGGTTAGATCTGTTGTTATGATTGGTCATTTTAAACTAAACCTAATTCTGAGGATGCCTCTGACTTCAAGGCTCAAGAGTCAAGATCCAGATGACCACTGGCCACCGTAGTGGCCTGGGGCTTGAGGCGGGCACTCCAGCCTGGGACTGCCTGCCAGCGTCCTTCTAGGCACAAAGACCCTAACCTCCACCAGTCGGCAGCGCTATCTCACAGTCTGCTTCCATCCTAATGGGGGTCTTTGATTCTTTTTAAAATGAAGCCCATCTTAGAAAGCAAAAATCCTGAGAGGTGCGTTTCAGGTCAGAGTGCAGCTCGCCCACGAGCCCCCTCCTGGCACGGTGTTCCTGCGAAGAGGCAGCCCCGGCATGCAGGCCCGGCAGAGGGAGGTGGGACAACAAGGGAAGCGGGGCCCTTTTCTTGGTGGATGGTACTCTCTGGCATGGTCTCTGCATATAAACCAATCAGGGTCTGATACATTAATGAGCTTCAAGGTAGTTGCAAAGCTCACCATACAACTTCCAAAATATTTTAGAAACGAAAGCCGTCAGGGTGTGGCAGGCTGGGGGCCGGGAGGCTTGACAGGAAAGTGGCGGGCCTGTGCTCCCAGTCTAGGGAGGACCCAGACCAGCTGGAAGACACAGGGGCTTCGTGGTGTGTGGGTCCGAGGGACAGGCCAGCCTGAGAAAGGAGGAAGCTGCTGGGGCAGCAGGGAGGAGCTGGAGAAAACTACCCGTCACACAGGAGGCAGATGCTTTCCAGCCTCTCGTCTCCAGCCGCGGTTTCCAGGAGCTGTTAGGTTTGGGAGAGAAGTGTACGAGGTAAAGAGGTAAGAGCAGACCACTTAGTGCTGGGTTTGCCTTAAAACGTGCAAGGCCACGGGTGCCACCTGGAGAATCCCGTCTCCTCTGGACAGAGCAGCGTCAGCGCGACGTCCTCTGAGGAGACGTTTTGCCTTTCAGAGAGCAGACTTGGCCATCTCCGCCATCACCATCACCCCGGAGAGGGAGAGTGTGGTGGACTTCAGCAAGCGGTACATGGACTACTCGGTGGGGATCCTGCTCAAGAAGCCCGAGGAGAAGATCAGCATCTTCTCTCTCTTTGCTCCGTTTGACTTTGCGGTCTGGGCCTGCATCGCGGCAGCCATCCCTGTGGTTGGCGTGCTGATATTCGTGCTGAACCGGATGCAGGCCGTGACGGCTCAGGCTGCTGCCCAGCCGCGGCCATCGGCGTCTGCCACCTTGCACAGTGCCATCTGGATCGTCTATGGAGCCTTCGTACAACAAGGTACCTTCCTGGGTTCCTGGTGCTGGGATCGCCTGGAAGAACTTATCTGTTGGCAAAGCTCAAATCCCGGTTCTCCACTTTAGACAGAGTGGGCTGTGGCGTTCCGCCTGGCACTGTCCCCTCCCATGCCAGAATGATTCTATGCTCGCGGGGCTGCCAAACCAAAGGAATCTTGCTTCAGTTTGAAGCCTTAGTGGGAAAACACGACAACTGCTTGGCAATGACCTAAGAGCAGCTGCGTTGGACATAGCACGTCTCCCTCCCGAGACGTCTGGGCAGTGCCTGTGGAGTGACAGGACTGTGCAGTTTTCACCAGAAACAGGGAATGGGAAGTCCCTTATCTGAGTGTTGGCTCAGTTTGCACCATAGCACAGCGTGCTCGTGGGGTTGTGTAAGGATAGGCAGTCAGGAGCTCTTCCTGCTGCCACGAAGGAGCCCGGAGAGCACTGGCTCGCAGAGGCAGCCCCTCTGAAAGCCGGGAAGAGCCATGCAGTGAGGGCTGCATGTGAGTAAGGTGCCAGGCAGCCCTCATGCTGAGGTCGGAAGGACGCCCAGACCCCCCGGGTAGGAGGTAATTCCTGTCTGTAGAATGCCCAACGCGGCTCCATGTGACCTTGAAAGGGACTGGGCCTGCCCTCAGCCAGGTGGCCGCCAGCACGTCTCACAGTGGGCGGAGCCTGCTAACTGGGAGAGTTGGGTGGTAGGGCTTAATCCTTGGTGTTTTGACAGATACCACGTCAGGAAAAGGCCAATCCTGGCTCTTCTGTATCCTCTGGTCCTCCATCCCTCCCCCAGACTGGTGTCTTAGGGTCTTTCCCGGACTGGCACAGTCGCCCCCCCTAAGCTGGCAGCCACTTCTCTGGTCCCCAGCCCATCACTGTGGAGGCTGCCTGCCCAGAGCAGGTCCATGGCCGGTGGGAGCGGCAGCCCCAGCCAATCCCCTCTGCTCCGCCCTTCCCGCAGGTGGCGAGTCCTCTGTGAACTCCGTGGCCATGCGCATAGTGATGGGCAGCTGGTGGCTCTTCACCCTCATCGTGTGCTCCTCCTACACGGCCAACCTCGCCGCCTTCCTCACAGTGTCCAGGATGGACAGCCCCATAAGGTAAGACCATCCCCCTCCAGAGCTGCGGCCAGTCAGCTGGGAGGCTGTACAGAGAGGGTGGAAACTTGCCTGCGTGGGCTGGGGTCACCAGTCAGTCAGTGACCGACTTGCTCCCAGACCTACGAGGAGCTTCGCTCCTGTTGTGCTTCACTTTATGCACAATTAAGTGAATGTGTAAACGCATTCATATTTCTCTGAACATTTAAATGCTTCTTAGACTAATCAGAACATTAAAAATTAACCAATTAAATTTTTCTCATTTAAACATTGATTACAAACTGATTTAATCAAAAGTTTCTAAACATTCCATTAAAAATAATTAAAACCAAAAGTCTAATATATTTTCCAAAACTTCAAACACCTTAAAATTATTTTTAAGAACATGTTAATTATCTTAGTGATTAGAAAACTTATTTAACTTATATTTATGAAATTATAAAAATATTGAAACTAGGGACTAAAATATTTTTTCATTTTACCAAAATTTTTAAAATATGGTATAAAAGACTTAGTTGAACATGATGAAATAACTTGGAAAGGTCTTCACAGAGAAAAAATTTAATTTTTATGAGGTCCAATTTATAAATTTATTCTTTTGTGGGTCCTGCTTTGGCATGAATTTAACTACTTGCCCAACCCTAGACCCTGAAGATATCCTCCTGTTTTGGGGGTTCTTTTTCCTCAAAAGTTTTGTAGTTTTATATTTCAGTCTACACTTATTTTGAGTTGTTTTTTGTCTAAGGTTTAGGTTGAGTTCTATTTAAACCTTTATTTTTTTTGTCTATGGATGCTCACTTGATCGGCACCATGTATAAAAAAGGCTATCCTTCCTTTATTTAGTAATTTGTCAGAAATCAGTTGGACCTATTTGTGGGGTTCTATTTCTGACTTTTCTGTTGAGTCCCATTGGTCTGTGTGCCCACCCCTTTGCCAACAGCCCACTGTCTTTATTACCGTAGCACAGAGTCAGCCTGGATACTGGGCAGAGTGGTTCCTCCCATTTTATTCTTCTTCGTCAAGATTGTTTTACCTATTCTAGGGTCTGCACCTTTACATATAAATTTTGGACTAAGCTTGTCTATGTCTATAAAACCATTTGGGGGGTTATAATAGGAATTGTATTAATTACAGTTGTAATTGCATTAAACCAGTAGGCTATCACTTGGTGTGAATGTTTATTGTGAATGAGTATTGAATTTTGTCAAATGTTTTCTTGACATTACTTGACATGATGATCTGATTTTTCTTTTTTAGCTTATAAATACAATAGATTACCATAGCTTATAAATACCATTGATTGTTTTTCAAATATTCTATTCCTTGAATGAATCTCATGTGGTCATGGTTTATGAGTCTTTCATATATTGTTGGATTTGCTGGTATTCTGGCTGAGAATTTTTGCATCTTCATTTATTAGAATATTGGTTTGTGCTTTTATTTTTTGTGCTGTTTTTGGTTGATTTTGATATCTAGGTAGCACAGTGAGACCATTTGGTTGTATTTCTTCCCATGAAAGATGATACTAGAACACCTTTATTTCCTTTTCTCTTCCCACTTCGTTGTTTTTTGTTATAGATTCTAAGACTTTGGACTCAGTTTACTATGGTCCTTTCTTTTCCTCTTATTTAAAAGAAATTTAATGGTTTCTCTGAGATTTTTATTTGGCATTTTTATTCTTTTGTTTTATCCCACCCACATTTGTAGTCATTATTTGCTCTGAATTCTGGTTCAATGCTTGTTGGCTGTTTCTTTATTCCACGGTCTAGTCATTATTCATATCTTTATTTTGCTGAATTTTTGTTCAGCTAGAGTAGCCCTTTGAGCAATATATTATAGCAGTGATATACTTCCTGAGATAACATATCTGAGAATGCTTTTAGTTGCATATACATACAAATGACTCTTCTCTGGGTGTCACAGTGATATTCTGTATAACTTGTTCTATTGCCTGAATTCTGTAGAATTTGCCCCATTGCTCTTCCTATATTAATGCTACAGAGAACCCGGAGATGATCCCACTTACGTCTTCCTTCTCCTGTCCTCTTTCCTTTCCTCCCTTCCATTCCCACTATTTTCTTTATCCTCCCCCTTTTACTCCATCTCTTTTCTATCCCCCATCCCCCTCTTCACCTCCCCCTCTCCTTCCCTTACTCTCCTTGTCTTCCTGTCTCCCTCTCCCCCTTCTTTCTGCTCATTCTCTTGTTCCATTTATTTATTCCCTTGTGCTCCTCCTCTGCCTTCCATTCCTCTCCCCTCCTTTCTTCCCTCTTCATCTTCCCCTTTTCCTCCTTCTCCTTCTCTCTCTCACTCACTTCTCTCTCTCTCTCTCTCTCTCTCTCTCTCTCTCTCTCTCTCTCCCCCTTTTTACTACCTTTCACCTTTCTCCCCCTCCTCCATGGCTTCCTCTGCTCATTTTCCAGTTTTTCCTTGTCTCACATCACTTTCTCCTCCTCCCCCCCTCCCCTTCTTCCTTCTTATGATTCCTTTTCTCCATCATCTTTATCCTTCCCTCCTTCCTTTTATTCTTCCTCCTCCACTTCTTTCCCTCTCATGTGCTTTCTCCTTTATAATTAACCCTTCTAATACCTTTAAATTTTAAACATCCATCACTATTTAATAGAGTCAACCTACATGTGATTAACCATGCGTAGAATTTCCTTTTTATTCTGGGAGAGTTCTTCAGCATGTCCTCCACACTCCTGATTAGATTTTCTCCAGTGTTCAGATGATTTTCAACTATGTTAATGAGTATATAAATTATATTCCTGTGTTTTTATTTCCACTTATCCTTTCTTCCTCTCACTCTGTTAGTATCTCCTTTATTTCTCAGCCACTGTTTATGGCAAGAGTGCTTACTATAATGAACTATACCTATAGAGAAGCAAATATTTAAGACATTTTACTTCATTTTCTTAACATATGTTTTCTAATTATGTGTTTGGAATATCTAATGCAGTGTAGTTTAAGTGCATTTATACATTATTTTAAAGTGCTGAATCCTTTCTTTATGCCTTCATGCTGTTGTTCTTGATGTTCAGTTTGCTATTTCTTGATTCTGAGCTCTTTCCAGAAACAGGCAGATAGGGTCCCCTTAGGTCACCCAGTAGTAGACTGGCTCCAGGTCGACGCATCCTCCCGGGATGGAGCCCTGGCTTAGGTGTCTAGGCAGAGGCTGAGCGGTAGCTGCGATGCCAGCCTGGCCTCAGTGGGAAACTTTCCCTCTGGAGTTTTGTCCTAGGGACAGAATTTCTGTTTCTAGAGTTATGACTGATGCAGCCTTTCAATAGTGAGAACAGCCGTAGTGAAGCTGTGTCAGACTGCATTTCTATTTTCTGTATCAGAGACAAATGCCAGTGACTGGGGTTTGTGTCCACTGTTCCCTGCAGAGCCCAGAGGAAACAGGGACCCTCCGTCATTGTGACTGCGAGCTGCTCTGCCTGTGTAGGTATAAAATAAAACCCTCCGAGATGACACACCTTCAGAAAACACGATATCCCTGGCTGGTGTGGTGCGTGGGCTGGAGCGTCATCCTGCACACTGAAGGGTTGCAGGTTCGATTCCCACTCAGGCCATATACCTAGGCTGTGGATTCAGTAGGTTTCTGGAAAGATGAATGGTGGGTCTTTGTCTTCCAGTGACATATCTTTCTTATTAATCCAAATGATCTTCAACCTATACATTCTCAAACTAATAGAAAACTATTCAATAATAATTGTGACCCCCCTTTAAAATACTAATAGTTACTTTACATCTAAATATTTTATTCTTTATTTTGTTAATGTGATGTATTTCACTGGCTGATTTATAGATGTTAAACGATCTTTGCATCTCTAAGATAAATCTCACTAGGACATGGTGTATAATCCTTTTAATGTATTGTCAAATCTGGTTGCTAACATTTTGTTGATAATTTTTGCATCTATATTCATCAAGGATATTGGCCTATAATTTTCCTTTTTCTTTTTTTAATGTCTTTGGTTTTGCTATCAGGAAAATACTGGCTTTGTAGAGTGAATTTATAGTCATTCTTCCCTCTTTGATTATTTGAAAGGAGCTTTTTCTTGTGCACACACATCTACACATTTTCAGAGGGGAACATAAAATAAAAAAACTGAACTCACCGGTAGTCTAATTTATCCCAAGTTATTTTTCCTTTCAATCATCTTGATGTAAAGAAATAACCACTATTCCATAAAACTTGCTGTAAACTTTTTATAAAGTGATGTTTTGGTTTTTTTGCAGTTTTATGGTGAATAAAAAATCTAGATGACCTTGGGTTTGGTGATGACTTCTTAGATTCAACATCAAAAGAACAATCAATAATAAATTGGTAAGTTAGACTTCATTACAATAAAAACAATTCTGTGATAAAGACACTTAAGAAAATTAGAAGACAAGTCACAGATTGTGAGAAAAATCTTTGCAAAATACTTATTAGGTAAAAGATGATATCCAAAATATATAAAGAACTATTTAAATAGTAATGAAGAAAACAACCTATTTTTTTTTAATGAGTAAAAAAAAAAAAATGAACAGACACCTCACCAAAGAAGATATACATATGGGAAAAAAAGCAGATGAAAAGGTGCTCAATAGCATGTA
The DNA here is from genome assembly GCF_028538775.1 of Myotis yumanensis. NCBI lineage: Eukaryota > Metazoa > Chordata > Mammalia > Chiroptera > Vespertilionidae > Myotis > Myotis yumanensis. Next base: position 59,748,155 of record NW_027223764.1, read on the forward strand.
ACATTAGGGAATGGAAAATAAAACAAAAATAAGATACCACTACACACCTGTTAGTATGGCCACAATGCAAAATACTGACGCCACCAAATGCTGGTGAGATTGGGAAGCAACAGAAACCCTCTTTTATTGCTGGAGGGAATTCAAAATGGTATAGTCGCTTTAGAAGAAAGTTTAACAGTTTCTTGGAAAACTAAATGAACTCATACTCTGTAGCCCAGTAGTCATGCTCCTTGGTATTTATATAAATGAATTGAAAACACATATGAACACAAAAACATTCACATAAATCTTCATAGCAGCTTTATTTAGCAAAATGTGGAGGCAACCAAGATGTCCTTTAGTATATATGAAAGAGAGAAATACGTTGTTTTTTAATGAGATGTCAATTTTAAGATAAATTTGTGGATAAAATGGGGGAAAATATGAGCTGGGCAGGACTAGGATAAATCAAGTAGGACAAATAAAGCCAAATTAATAATTTTTAATTGATCATGCTATTGATGTTATATCAAAAAGTCATAGACAAACTAAAGCTGGATTAATAGCTCTTTTTTAAAATCACTTTTTATTTTTTCAATTACATTTGACATACATTATTATGTTATTTCCAGGCGTACACCCCAATTATTAGACATTATAAAACTTATTAAGTGATTATCTCAAAAAATCTCATACTCATCTGACACCATACAGAGTTATTAGAATATAATTGACTATATTCCCTATGCTGTATTCTACACCCCCTTGACTACACTATAACTATTAATTTGTACTTCTAAATCACTTCACCTTTTCCACTCCCCCCCTCTCATCTGGCAACCGTCAAAATGTTTTATGTATCTATGAGTCCATTTCTGTTCTGTTTATTTTGATTTTTAGATTCAGTTGTTCATAGATATGTATTTATTGCCATTTTATTGTTCATATTTTTTTTATCTTTTCTTTTGCTTCTTCTTAAAGAAGACCCTTTAGCATTGCATGTAATTCTGGTTTGGTGGTGATAAATTTTTTTAGCTGTTTCATGTCTTTAAAGCTCTTTACCTGACCTTCAATTCTAAATGATAGCTTTGCTGTGTAGAGTGATCTTGATTGTAGGTCCTTGCTTTTCATCACTTTGACTATTTCTTACCACTCCTTTCTGGCCTGCAAAGTTTCTGTTGAGAAATAAGCTAACAGTCTTATGGGCACTCCCTTGCAGGTAACTAACTGCTTTTCTATTGCTGCTTTTTAAAATTCTCTCTTTGTCTTTAACCGTTAGCATTTTAATTATGATGTGTTGTGGTATGTGCCTGTTTGGGTTGATCTTGTTTGGAATTCTCTAGGCTTCCTTGACTTGTATGCTTATTTCTTTCACCTGGTAAGGGACATTTTCTGTTATTTTTCCAAAAAGGTTTTCAATTCTTTGTTCCCTCTCTTCTCCTTCCAGCATCCCCATGATACAAATGTTGGTACATTTGAAATTGTCTCAGAGGCTCCTTACACTATCTTCATGTTTTTGGATTCTTTTTTCTTTCTTCTATTCTGATTGGGTGTTCTTTGCTTCCACATATTCCAAATAGCTCATTTGATTCTTGGTGTACACTACTCTACTATTGATTCCTTGTAGTAAATTATTCTTTATTTCAGTTAGTGTATCCTTCCTTTATGACTGGTTCTTTTTTATATTGTTGATGGTTCATTAAGTTCCTTGAAGTTATACCTAAGTTCCTTGAAGTTCTCAGTAAGTTCCTTGAGCATCCTTATATCCAGTGTTTTGAACTCTGTATCTGGTAGTTTGCATGCTCCATTTCATTTAGTTATTTTTCTGGAGATTTCTTCCATTCTTTCATTTCCAACATATTTCTTTGTCTCTGCATTTTGGCTGCTTCACTGTGTTTGTTTTATGTTTAGGTAGAGCTGCTATGTCTCCCAGACTTGGTAGAGTGCTTTGTGTAGTAGGTGTCCTGCAGGGCCCAGTGACTCAGCCTCCCCAGTCACCCGAACTGGGCACTCCAGGCATGCCCCTGTGTTGGTTGTGTGCACTGTCCTGTTGAGCCTTGATTTCTGTTGGCATCACTGGGAGGGATTGACCTCCAGCCAATTGGCTGTGAGGACCAGCTGCAGCTACAGCAGAAGAGCTGCTGTGCAGGAGACACCCCTGTGGAGCAGGACTTGCTTCAGTGGGGCTTTGGTGCTCACTGAGTCTGCCTCTTGAGTGTGTTACTCGTGGATGTGCTAGGGTTGTAATCTGGCATAGTCTGAAGCTGACCACTGGGTGCACTGGCTCTGGGGCCTCCAGGAGGTACAAAGTCAGCCACTGTCTGTGCCCTTTCTGGGGCCACCCAGCATAAGCTACAGAGCAATCTGCCAATGGCTGGCACTTTTATTAGGCTCAGAGGTCCCAGGAAGAGCCAAGCTGTGAACCAAGGTGGGATGCCACTAGTCCTGGGCATGTGGCCAGTTTTTGAGAGGTATGGGGCATGCTGAGGCCAGCTGCTACTTGTTTGAGGGATTTTAGGGAGACCAAAGCATGAGGCAAGAGAGGCCAGTGGTGTGGGAAAGCCCCTGGAAATGGCTTGGATGAGCCTGCAAGTTGGTTGGGGTGGGGTGTCAGGGAATCACCAGGTGGGGCAAAAATTATGAGCCAGGTTGATGGAGACTCAGATATGATGCCTGCCAGTCGGTTCTGTGGGGGAGGTCTCATCAAAGGAACCCAAGCCTCTGCCAACACTTCTCTCTGGGAGAAAGCTGCCCCCAGCTCTTGCCCTGATGCCAGATAAGTTAGTTCCTCCCTGTATGTCCCTGGATCCTTTCAAGCTGCTGCTCCAGAGCTGGAGCTCTGAGGGAGTGAGTCCAAGTAAGTCCTTGTGCAGGCCCTTTAAGAGGAATTCCTGGGACTCCAGTAGCCTCCCTGTCACTCAGTCACAAACTCCACTGTTTTTATACCTGGAAGACTGAAGTTATGGGAACTTCAGACTAGATAGGCACATTCCACAATGATAAAAGGCTCAGACCCTTTAGCATGTTTTTGTTGTGTTTTTTTAATCGGAAGAGATATCTTAGCTATGGAGGTCACTCTTGAGGAGCAGGGGGACCAAGGCCCACACCAGACCCTTTAGCCCAGACTAGATAGCATGTTTTAAAAATACTTGAGGCACACCGAAAATTGTTGCCATAGAGCATTATATGGCATAAAGAGGCACATCCCACAATGATAAAAGGCTCAATTTCACTGGAAAGACAACAATTCTAAATATGTATGCATCTAATAACGAAGTGTCAACATTTATGAGGGGAAATCTGACAAATCTAATGGGAGACATAGTCAAATATAAAATAGTAAAAAAATCAACTTTATTTTCTTAGAAATTGATATAAACTAAAGAGCAGTAAAGCTATAGAAGATGTAAACGATACTGTCAACTAACTTGACATAATCGACATTTCTAGAACAGTACACCAACAATTGCAGAGTGCACATTCTTTTCTAGTGTTCATGGGTCATCCAGTAAGATGGATCACTCATTGGTCCATAGAGTTAAATCTTACTAAATTTTTACTCTTTTTAAAGAGTAAAATGTTAAAGATCATGTTATACTGTTATAGTTAACTTAAATTAGAAATCACTAAAACTAATCTAGAAAATCCTTAGTAAAATTTAAATAATAGAATTTTAAACTTATATATTAAAGAAATAAATCATGAAAGAGATGTAAAAAATATTTCTAACTAAATTGCAATGAAATCACAACATATCAAAATTTGTGAATGCACGCCCTGACTAGTTTGGCTCAGTGGATGGAGCGTCAGCCTGTGGACTGAAGGGTCCCAGGTTCGATTCTGGTCAAGGGCATGTACCTTGGTTGCGGGCACATCCCCATTGTGGGGTGTGCAGGAGGCAGCTGATCGATGTTTCTCTCTCATCGATGTTTCTAACTCTCTATCCCTCTCCCTTCCTCTCTGTAAAAAATCAATAAAATATATTTTAAAAAATTTGTGAATGCAGCTAAAGTAGTGTTTAAAGCAAAGTTTATAATGCTTCTGTAAGAAGTAAAAAGCTTAAATTCAAGATTCTTAGTTTCTCCATTAAAAAGATAGAAAAATAAGAGCAAGCTAAATTCAAAGTAATTAAAAAAATAGAATATGTGTAATACCAGAAAATTAGCAAAGTTAAAAGTTTGTTGTTTGGTAAGTTTAATAAAGTTGATAAACCTTAAGTAAGATTAATCAAGGAAAATAAATGAGAGAAAAATGAAATGATCAATATCAGGAATGAAATGGGGGGATTTTACTATATCTTTTAGTCCTTAAAAGGATAATACAAAAATATTATAAGCAAATTTAGGCCAATATATTCAATAACTTAGGTAAACACAACTTATAAAATCCAACTTAAGAAGAGATCTGAATATTTATATATCTCTTGATGACATTGGATTTATAGGTCTTACTACAAGTGAAGTTCCAGGCCCAAGTGCTGTCGCTGCTCTCCAGCATTTAATGGAAAACACTGGTTGTAAATTCTTTCAGAAAATAGAGACAAAAATGTTTTAAATTAATTTAATGAAATTGGCATAACCCTGATAACAAAAACTGAAAAAGATATTACAAGAAAATAAAGTTACTGATCAATATTCCCAGTGAACTTAGATGGAAATATCCTAAACTAAACAGTAGCAGATTTAATCTAGCAATATGTAAAAATACATCATATTCAAGTGGATTTTTATCCCCAGGATAAAAGCTTATTTCAATACACGAAAACCAATCAATGTGATTCACTACATTAAAAAAATAAAGGAAAAGAATTATATAATCATCTCAATTGCTAAAAAAAAGCATTTGACAAAATTCAATACCCATTTATAATTAAAAATCTCTCTATATAAAAGACTAATATGCTAAGTGTCTGACTGTCTGGGTAATGATGTCACATAGCAATGGCTGGCTTCCTCTCCCTAGTGACCAGCCTCCTTGCAGTTTCTTCAGCCCAGGAGCATGTCTTGCTTTATAGCCGGGTGGAAACATTTTACACTTTAACCAAATGTCTGTGAAGTCCTGGAGTAGGTAGATAGGAGACTTGGTGGAATCCTATTTTCTTTTCATTAGTTGGAAAATGGAGATTTAGAAAGCTTAGAAACTTGACCCGACTGAAAAGATGAAATGGTGAACCTTGAAAATAACTTCAGGTTTTCTCACTGTGCAGAATATAGCCAAACACTGCTGCAGTTAAATATTTCACCCTTTGTTCTCCCTGTGTGATCTACAATGATAATCTGCTTTGTGTTGATATTTACTGCTGTGTTTCTGACAGTTACCTGAAAGAGAAGTTGAGGTGCTTCACTGGGCTGGGAAAAGTTTAGCTACATCAGAAAGCAGGTCTAATTAGGCGAGTTTGTTCTGTATCTATAAAAGGCTAAGTTGACTCACACATGTGTGATACATATAAAGCTCTCGCTGGCGCCAGTCACACCCGTGTGTTTCAATCTGTCATTGTCGATCGTGAATTTGGTTGACACTTCTATTATAAAGGGCAAATAGCGATATTAAAATATTTCTTCTAATTAATTTACTTTCCATGTGCACAGATCCATGCACTGGGCCACTAGTAAGAAAATAAAAGGAAACTTTCATGACCTGATAATGGGCACAGAGAACTGTCTGCTGGGAATGTGGTTAACGATGACATCTGGGCTGCTTCTCCCCAGCCAGCAAGAGCGCTGCTCTGCAGGCCACGGCTGCGCAACAAACAGTAAAAGACATAAAAGGCAAGCAGTTTGAAAGGGACACGTAAAGCTGTCTTTATTTCCTGATAACATGGTGGTCTTTGTAGAAAATCTTAACGATGTTGTAATAAATTTAAATCTAATAAATCTTCACAGGTTTCAGGAAAGGAGTGACTATGCAGAAATCAATGGTTATCTTTATACACTAACAACCAACACCTGAGACCACATTAAAATACAGTTACAACAGCATCCAAAGTATGCAGTTGTTAGGAATACATTTTTAAAAGATGTATAAGAATTATATTCTTAGTGGAAAATATTTCCAAGAGAAATTGAAGAAGATATAAATAAATGTAGAGATATCCAATATTCATGGATTGAAAGACTCAATATGTTGAGATGGCAAATCTCCCTAATTGAGATATAGATTCAATGATGCAATCCTCATCAAAATCCCAACAGACTTTTTAAAAAAGGTAAAATTGAACAAGATTGTTCTAAAATAAATGGATATTGAATGGAGAAATTATTTTGAAAAAGAAGAATAAAGTTGGGAGACCAACACTGCTTGATTTCAAGACTTCCTACGGAGCTGTGAAGGCCTCTCGTTTCTCAGTACTACGCTGCTCCCTGGCTTCTGTGTGCGTCTCAGAATCACAGGTGGTTTTCTGCTCTGTAGCCTTTACCGAGATTAGTCCACATTTCTGGACCATCTCTGCTTTTATCTAGATCACAGCACCTCATCCTTCTAGTCTCTGCGGGATGTCTCCTCCTCACAGTAGCTTCCTGGATGCTCCTCAAGTTAAATCACCCTTTTCTATTTTTCTCTCTCTTAGACTCCACTATGTTTCTTTCTTAGCAATGATCACACTGCATAACTATGGATTGACGTGTTCACTTTTTGCTTAATATACATCCATCCTTCCAGATAATAAGCTCCATGGATCTGGGGACTGAGTTTGTGCTCCATCATATAATGATGCTCAATACAATGCCTGACACAGCCCTGCCACCACACTAAACCCTGCAGGCTGGGAGCATAAGCAGCAGGTGCTCTTTCTCACAGCTGCTGGGGCTGGAGGTCTGAGGTCTGTGTGCTTGCAGGTTTGGCTCCTGGCGAGAGCCCTCCTCCTGGCTGGCAGACGTCACCTTCAGCCTGCTGTGTCCTCACATGGTACAGAGAGAGGGAGCTCTGGTCTCTCTTATAAGGTCACTAATCCTTTCATGACCTCATCTAAACCTAATTCCCTGCCCACCTCTAAGCACCATAACACGTGGGTAAGGACTTTCACATATGAATTTTGGGGAGATACAAACATTAGGTCCATAGCACACAGTGTGCGTCCCCCATACATACATTAAATGGCTGAATTAACTATTGAAGGTAGATTTGTTCTTCTTGGTTTGTATGGAGAGAATTAGGAACTTTGTATAGGACAATTCAATATTGGGATTACCTAGGGACAGAAAGAGGGCTTCTTGGATGGGCCCTGTCTGTAGTCCAGCATACACGCGTGGAGAGTGGAGAACAGCTCACCCGGAGGCGCCGGCAGGGGCTGAGGATGCTGACCGTCTCCCGAACCTGCATTCCCGTGCTGAGTACTGTGTTTTGGGCCACATTCCATGTACATCTCTGCAAGGAAGGAGCTGGCTTTGGTGTTTTGTTTTTCTCTAGGTGTTTATTTTTATCTCGAGAGCCAATATTTATGTTGGATCTCCATATTGATTTGCTGGGCAAAGAGTTGACAGAACACCTTTTTCTAAAGGTCAAATTGGAGATTTTTCACCTTTTTATTTTTCTTCCTTTTTATTCTTCTATTGCTCCTGTCTTCTTGGCTCCACAGTCTGAAATGCAATTTGCAGTCTACATACTGCTTCACATTTGAGCCATGAGATTCATGAACTGAAAAGCTTCAGGTTTCATAGCTGTGATAAGTCATCCGTATGCACAAACCAGCTATAGACTCCCTACTCATGCTCAGGCTTAAGAATGCGCAACACGTTAGCAAGAACTATAGGATCCAGGACAGCGAAGCCAGGGGCGAATCCGGTGTGCAGCTCCTGTGATGGTACACGGCCTCCTCTCTCCGCCACCCTCTGCAAGCACACTATGATACTATTTGAAAATGGGAATGGCATCAGAGTATTGGACATGGTTAAATAGCTGTTTGAAAAAACAGTTGAATTATTGAATTTTTTATTTGATATGGTAATAGATTTGATGTTCAGCTATGGCCAAATTTATAAATGATTTATTTGAAAGGAGGTTAGTGAATGCTTAGAAAGGAAAAAGGGATCCCTAGGAGGCAGTACCAGTTCCCCAGGAACAAGTCTCAGTGGCTTAGGCTACCATCTTTCCGCTTGTGTTTGACCGGTTTCTTCAACTGGTGAGGACAATAACTCGGTAGGAACAGTATATCTTGATTTTAGCAGTACTTTTCATGGTCTTACATAGTAATCTGTGGATAAGATAGAAAATGTGGTTTAAAATTAAATATATTTGCAATTGGTAACAAAAAAACAGCTGTCCCATAGCATTAATATAATAACACTTGGTTTAATTTGACAGATAGGTACCTCGTCAAGTGGCATAGAGTTCTGACCTTGGAACCATTGTGTTCAATGATCATCAAAGACTTACATTAAGATAGCAAAGCACACTGATCAGTTTCACAGATTATGCAAAATTTAAAGGATGTATGATATGTTTATTATAAAAGTACTAGTGGCCCGGTGCACGAATTTCATGCACGGGGGCGGGGGGAGTGTCCCTCAGCCTGCCTACACCCTCTCCAACCTGGGACCCCTCAGGGGATGTCCGACTGCCGGTTTGGGCCCAATCCCTGTGGGACATCCCTCTTGCAATCTGGGACCGCTGGCTCCTAACCGCTCGCCTTCCTGCCTGCCTGATCTCCCCTAACCACTCTGCCTGCCAGCCTGCTCGCCCTCAACTGCCCCCCCCCCCGCCGCCTGCCTGCCCACCCTGTCAGGGCTCTGTGATCAATGCTGCACAGAGGGAGGCCCTGGTCACCCGGCTGGGGCTCTGGGATCAATGGCAGAGCAGAGGCAGGTATTTCCCACCCGGCCTGGGCTCCACCATTAATCCCTGCCCACACGAGGCCCTGCCCACCAGGCCTGGGCTCTGCAATCAATGGCAGAGCAGAGGCAGGCGTTTCCCACCTGGTCTGGCCTCTGCCATTAATCCCCACTCACACGGAGGCCCTGCGATCAATCGCTGCCCACAGGGAGGCCCTACCTGCTCTGCCCACTCTGCCAGGGCTCTGTGATCAATGCTGCGCAGAGGGAGGCCCTGCCCACCCACCGGCTGGGGCTCTGCGATGGGCCCTCCCAGCCTTGGCGGCTTGCCTCTGCCTTCCCAGCCATGGCTTTGTCCAGAAGGAGGTCTGGAAGGTCGTCTGTAAGGTCTCTCAATCTAATTAGCATATTACCCTTTTATTAGTATAGATGTGCTGATTAAAGACAATTACATATAAAAATACAAGAATGTATATTTCAATATATAATTATTTTATTGCAGATTTAATTCCTGGTACATTCATACAGGTATGGCTTATTAAAATTTTTCTCCTTAAGGTAATTTTGATAAGCTGTGTGTGCTGATAATTTTCTTAAATCCTGAAAATCATTTCATACAGTTTTCCTGTGTCAGCTCTGACTAGCAGTCTAACTCCTGATGAGGGCAGCACGCTGCAGCCACGGCACAGACGCTTTTTCTCCTCTGAAGGCCTTCGTCTCTGCAGCTGTGCTTCCCTTCTGGTGTTCTATGTGGAGGGCAATGGTCGGCCCAGGTTTCTGACATCCGGCATGCAGGTTCCCCAGGAGGTGAATGCCCAGCCGTATTCTCCTGCCTCTCACCTGCCACCCCTTTGTTAGGGCTTGAATTCCTGCAGGACACTTCTGACAGATTTTTGTTAGTGTGTGTACAAGTAGTACATGTTTCATTTCATCGGATTTCCTTCCTCTCAATTTTCATGTTCCTATATCACATGGTTTCATTGTATTAGAGGATATTTTTCTTCCATTATAACTCATTAGTAATTACTTAGAGTAGTTCACATATGTTTCAGCAACTCCTGCTTTCCAAGGGTGCTCTGGTCTCTGACTCTCTTCTCTGTATTTTCACTCTCCTCCCATTTCTTTGCTCTCTCACTCTGGATTCAGAGGCAACTTCTGAAGTGTGTCCTTCAAGTAGTTTGTTCTGTGTTCTCAATCCTCAGTGTGGGTCTCGTTTGAGAGGTTAGTTTCCCCTGCAGTTTATTTTACAGACCATCTTCCTTTACATCTCATCCTGTTGACTTTTCACTTCTGGCTGTCTTCTTCTTAGCCTATCTGTACCAGTTCCAAAAATGTTTGTAAAGAAATGGCACATTTGGTATTTTATACAGTTGTAATTTTTTACTGATGGTGTGGCATCCCAACTGCAAAGTCTGGGAGGGCTCTCTGTGGACTGATAGAATTAAGACTCTAAATGTTATCAACAAGATGAAACAAAGTGCTGAAATGAACAAGATGGGTAAATGCAAGCTGACAGGCTGCCTAAAAACAATCAGCCACTAAGTACAGGGCAGGATTGGGGTGCCCGAACTCGTACATTGCCAGGCTTACCCATGCTGCCACTCTCCTGCCCTTCCCGGCAGTCTCTGCAGCTCACTTACCACCAAACGCTGCAGAGGCAGCATCTGGGGCCATGGCCCAGGCCAGGCACCTCAGAACAGCTTGTTTAACTCCGAGCTCATTATCTGGACCCCAAATCGTTCACCAACATTATTCATTAGTTCAAGAGCATCCCCATCTCTCCCAGGTCACTCTCTCATCCTTAGCCCAGCCTGCTCCTGTTTCCCACAGGAGATCACCTGCCACCTAGAGACCCAGTCAGCCTCAGAAAACTTTCCCTCTTCGCTGAACTTCTGGAGCAGGTGCTCATACACCTGCATGACCTCCTCCCTGCACTTGGAGGCATTTAAGTTTTTTCTGCTTTTCTTTCATTCAGTTCCTCCTGAGGACCCTTTTAAAAGACAAATTTGATCATGTTCTTTCCCTGCACCACCCATCTCCAAGGAAAACTTGCCAATGGTTCTCTGCTAGAAGTGTAAGGTGTTTCAGAAACCACTGAAGGTAACATTACAACCTGCACCTGCCTCTGCAGCCTCACCTTTCTCCATTCCTCCCAGGCCCTGAGATATACAGTTATTGATTGTCGACACTATTACAGAAACAGATGTCCTCCATGGACCCCTCCTCTCAGCGTCCCTCCGCCTCTGCCTTCACCACAGTGATGTCGTGTCCCTGGGCTGTGATACACCCACATGTGTTCTTTGGCTAATTTCTTCTAGTCATGCCCACCCCCTTTCACACCCCGACATTTTAATCAGGACAAGGCGCCTCATGTCTGTGCTTTTGCTTCTCTTTTCCACCCTGGAATGCTCTTCCCCTCCCGTCTTCCTGGAAGCCTCATCACTTTCCATTGGAGAATCTACTTGAGTGCTCCATCCTCTGCACCCTTTGAGATCTGCCCGCCGCCGAGGTCAGTCTCACCGTTCTGTGCTTCCCCAGATCTTTCCGCAGACGAGTACGGCCAGCCCCTCTGTTGAAGATGTGTCATTAGTATGTACTATAGGCCACGGAGCCAGGCCCCAAACTCCAGGGAAACAGACTCCTCTGTTCAGGATGTTGCCCCGTGTCTTCATCCTGCTGTTGGGATCCAAAATAGCAGTGGGGTGAGTGGAAGACACACTGACATGCTCCCAGGACCAAACTGGACATACAACTGAAATACAGAAGAACCATCCTGAACAATCAACTGAGGACCAGCAGGAGAGAACCCTGATAACCGAGGACGGAAAGCGGAGACCGCATAGAGATTGGTAGGGCTGGCTGGGCTCCCACAGCCAGCAGCGGAAGTACCAGAAGGCTGTCTCAGCTGTGGGGGGTTCCCACTGAGAACTCTGGGGTCTGAACCCCAAGCTGGGCTCCCCAGCAGAGAGCACCTTAATTGAGAGAGGTGCCCACAAAACATCTGGCTGTAAAAAGCAGCAGTGTTCTGTCTACTAGCCAGAGATGGCTGGAAATGTAGGTACCCTCTTAAAGGGCCAACACACATTTCATGTGCAGTCACTCACCTTGGGCTCTGACAGAGGGAGGGCAGAATAGACTGGAGCTGTGTGAGCAGAAGTCAGGATTGGGGGCTCTGGGGTTGAACTCAGAGGGCAGCGATCTCTGTTTCATATGCTGAGTCATTCCTTCACACTGTGGAGGACATCTCTCTCCAGAGGACCTTTGCTATCCAGGAGGTTTTTGCCTTTGGGGGAGGAGGAAGAGGCAGTTGCCACCCCTGTTGGAAGACCTCTCACCCACCCTGTGGTTGATAGTCTGAGGCTAATCAAGAGGTAGGTCTCTGTAGGCTTGGAGTCTTTGCCTGATCTAATACAGGGCCTGGGGCTAGGAAAAGCACACCCTGGTGAACATCTTGCTCCTTTCCAAAGGCACCCAGCTCCAGCAGAGGAAGCCACAGCATTGGATTTCTGATAGCTCCACACAGGGTCCTCAGGACTAGTCATAAACAGGGTCTGACATTGTCCTACATTAGAGATTGGGAGTTGTAGAAGATCTACCTAATTCACAGACACAAATACAAACATGCTGCCAAAATGGGGAGATAAAAACACAAGCCCCAAATGAAAGAATAAGGGAATTCTTCAGAAGAAGAGCTAAATGAAATGGAGATAAGAACTTTATTACACATTGACTTCAGAATAATGATGGCAGAGATGCGCAACAGCATGAGAAAAGATAAAGTAACTATGAAGAATGACATAGCACTAATAAAGAATACAGTGGGAGGAACACACAACAGATAAGGGGAAGACGAGGATTGGACCAGTGAATTAGAAGACAGTAGAAAAAAATCACTCAATCAGAGAATCAAAAAGAAAAAACAATTAAAAAACAGAAGGGCAGCTTAAGGGAGCTGTGAGATGACATGAAATGCAACAATAGTCACATAATAGGAGAGTCAGAAGAGGAAGAAAGTGAGCAAGAGGTAGAGGATGTTTTGAAGAAATAATGGCAGAAAACTTCCCTAATCTGGTGAAGGAAAAAGTCACACAAGTTCAGAAGGCACAGAGAACCCCTACGAAGAAGAACCCAAACAGGCCCACACCCAGACACATCATTATTAAAATGACAAAAATTAAAGACAAGGAGAGAATCTTAAAGGCAGCAAGAGAAAAGCAAGTTGTTCCCTACAAAGGAGCTCTCATGAGGCTGACACCTGATTTGTCATCAAAACTCTACAGACCAGAAGGGAATGCCATGAAGCACTCAAGGTAATAAAAAGCAGGAATCTGAAACCAAGATTACTATATCCAACAAGGATATCATTCAAAATAGATGGTGAAATAAAGAGCTTCCCAGAAAAAAACAGGCTAAAGTAGTTTATTACCACCAAACCAGCACTATAAGAAATGCTAAAGGATTGCTGTAATGAGAAGAAATAGAGAGAGAAACCTAGGCATAAAGAATTAAAATGGCAAAAATAAGTGCATATCAATAATAACCTTAAATGTAAATGGATTAAATGCTCCAATCAAAAGACATACGGTAGCTGAATGGATACAAAAAAATGACCTAAATATAGTCAGTCTACAAGAGACCCATCGCAGAACAAAAGACTCACAAAGGATGACAGTAAAGGGATGGAAAAATATTTTCATGCAAATGAAAATGACAAAAAACCCTGAGGTAGCAATACTCATATCTGACAAAATAGACTTCGAAATGAAGACCATCATAACAGACAATTAAGGACACAACATAATACTAAAGGAATCAATTCAATAAGCGGATATAACCCTGGTAAATATATATGCACCCAATATAGGGATATATATATATATATATATATATATATATATATATATATATATACTTCTGGAGGACTTTAAGGGAGAGATCTACAGCAATACAGTCATAGTAGGGGACTTTAACACCTTGCTGACTTCATTGGATAGAACTTCCTGACAAAAAATTAACAAGGAAACAGTGACTCTAAATGACAAACTGGATCAGATGAATTTAACTGACATGTACAGAACATTTCACACAAAAGCTGCAGAATATACATTCTTCTCAAGTGCGCATGGGTCAATCTCAAAGCTAGATCACTTGTTAGGACAAAAAAGAAGTCTCTACAAGTTGATGAAGATTGAAATCATATCAAGCATCTTCTCAGACAACAATGGAATGAGATTAGAAATCAAATACAGTGGAAAATGCTGAAAAACATTCAAACACATGGAGGCTAAATAGCATGTTATTAAACAATAAATGGGTTACTAATGAGATCAAGAAAGAAATAAAAATAATCCTGGAAACAAATGAAAATGAGCATACAACAACCCAAAATCTATGGGAAACAGCAAATACAGTCCTAGGGAAGTTCATAACACTACAGACTTACCTCAAAAAACAAGAAAAATTAATAAACTATTTAACCCTACAACTTAAAGAATTAGAAAAAGAACCATAAGAAAAGCCCAGAGTACGTATAAGGAAGGAAATAATAAAGATCAAAAGGGAAATAAATGACACAGAGACTAAAAAAAAATACAAAAGATCAATGAAGCTAAGAGCTGGGTCTTTTAAAAGATAAACAAGGTTGATGAACTGTTAGCCCGACTCATAAAGAAACAAGAAGAGAGGACCCAAATGAATAAAATCAGAAATGAAAGCAGAGAAGTGACAACTGACATCACAGAAATACAAAGGATGGTAAGAAAATACTATGAATAACTGTATGCCAACAAGCTGGACAATGTGGGTGACATGTACAAATTTTTAGAAAAATACAATCCCCCAAAACTGAATCAGGAAGAATCAGAAAACCTGAGTAGGCCAATAACAACTGATGAAACAGAAGCGGTAATAAAAACAAAACAAAACAAAACCTCCCAGTAAACAAAAGCCCGGGTCCAGAAGGCTTCACAGGGAGTTTTACCAAAATTCAAAGAACTAACACCTATACTCCTCAAACTATTCCAGAAAATCTAAGAGGAAGGAACACTTCCAAGCTCTTTATATGAGGCCAGCATTATCCTAATTGCAAAACCAGACAAAGACACTACAAAGAAAGAGAATTACAGGCTAATATCCCCAATGAACACAGATGCTATAATCCTCAACAAAATATTAGCAAATCAGATCAGAAATATATTGAAAAGATCATACACCATAACCAAGTGGGATTTATTCCAGGGATGCAAGGCTGGTACAATATCCACAAATCAATCAATGTGATACATCGCATAAATAAATAGAAAGACAAAAATCACATGATCGCATCAATAGACACAGAAAAAGCATTCAATAAACCCAACACCAATTTTTGATAAAAACTCTCAACAACATGGGAATAGAGGGAACATATCTCAACATAATAAAGGCCATGTATGACAAACCTACAGCCAACATCATACTCAATGGGCAAAAGCTAAAACCTTTCCCCCAAGAACAGGAACAAGAGAGGGATATCCACTTTCACCACCCATATTCAACATAGTACTGGAAGTCATAGCTACTGCGATCAGACAAGAAGAAAAAATAAAAGGCATCCACATTGGAAAGGAGTATTATCAGGTGATGAGATGATGTTGACGAGATGATGTTGACGCCTGGTGAGTTGATCTGACCATGCTTATGGGTTCTGTTTGCTGAATTCACAGCTGAGTCACCTCCTTAATTACTTCGCACAGGCCTTGACAAGAAAATTTTAAGAAAAACTTAACCCCCTACTCACATATAAGTGTACTAGAGGTCCAATGCATGAAATTTGTGCAAGGGGCTAGGCCCTCGCAGCCATGGTGGCTTGCCTTGGCCCTCGCAGCCTCGGCTTTGTCTGGAAGGTTGTCCGGAAGGATGTCCAGCAGGTCGTTTGGCTGTTTGGTCTAATTAGCATATTATGCTTTTATTATTATAGATATGTTCTAAGATTTAAAATAATATGATTACTTTTCAGGTTAATTCAGGTGCTCTGTCTATCAGATTTATTATTCAGTATACTTATAATTCCTTTTAAGATTTCTCTTTATAAACCTTCTATGACATTTATAAACATTCTTATAACTTTCACAATTACTCTTAAGTATTCCTTCTCTAATTTCCTTTCTTCCTGTTATATTCCTTTCTTTATATCTCTTCTTACAATTTTTACTCCCTCAAGTCTAGTTCTTCTTTACTTCTATAGACCTTCTGTAACTTATACATATCTTTTACAATTTATATATACCTTCTGCAACTTACAAATACCTTCTGTAACTTACATATACCCTTTCAGTTTGCCTACTTTACTTTCTTTTTCCTTTATCACTATACCTTCTATTATACGAAAACTCTAAATTCCTTCTAATTAGTTATGATTAAAGGTTAGTTCTACACAGGTTCCTCTATTCCCAGCTTCAGAGCAGCTGGAGTGGTGAGAAGTATGTCTCAGAGTCTGTCTCTTTACCCTCCTGTTGGCCTATCATCCTTGCTCTGCTCATGTCTATCTAACTGCCTACTACATCCCCCTCAAGGATCTTGGCTCTGAGTTCTTACAGGGAAAGGGGACGCCAGTTTCTTCTGAAACTGCTTCGTGCTGATGAAGGTTGGAGGTTTCTCTCAAAGCCAAGAGGTCCTTGCTCTCTGTCAGAAGGACGATGAGGCCTGGGCACAAAGGAGGTGGAAATGGTGCCTAGAGGTGGTATTCTTTAGGTGTAAGTAGGGCTTGTAATTGGGTGGAGACAAACTGTGTTATTAAATTTAGTATTATTGGGCAAAAGGTAGGACAGTTTCTAATAATTTCCTGTTGAAACAGTTTTTCTCCCTATAATCACCCTCATTTATATTAATGACTAATTTACTTTATGTGTTAAGTCTAGTTATAATTTGGCCTGATTGTTTGCATGAGCACAACAAGAATAACAGTTGATTACATCGGCTATTTTTTTTTTTAATGTGCTTTGCTGGAATCTCATGACAAAGTTTACCCGCAGGGAAAAGAAGCCAAGCCACACAGTTGCTATCAGGCTTTGCCTGCAGTACCTGCAGAATTGGGGTGCATTCCTTAAGGTGAGGTCCCTACCAGTATCTTGAGGTTTCTTTCATGCCATCTCTCAGGAAAGCAACCTTCGTTCCTTACCTGGAAAGACTGCCATGAACCAGGTGACCAAGCAAGGTACCAGGCCATTTATCCAAGGGGCTTATCGGCTTCAGTCAGTCTTCATTCCTTAGAGCTTTCTGGTGACATCCACAGTCCTGGCCTGTCTCTTTCAGACATGACATTCCAGTAAAGTTTTGGTTAATAAAACTACAATTGGAAACTGATTTATGTCCTGTTATGAAGAAATCAGATTCTTATTAGATTCATGTAAAAAAACATATTGCCATAAGAACAATAATTACCAAAACTATAATTATTTTTAGTTTATTTAGTTCTATAATCAAATTTTTTTCTCCTGATTTTTCTTGCAAGTATTTCTACAAATCCAGATACTTTATAGAGTAATATAAATGACATGGAATCTTGTCCTTTTTGCAAAACACAATATTCCACACTATTTTAACTTATAACAATTAGTTATAAATGCAAGGATATTTGAATCTATTTAATATGTACATATAAATAGAATATAATTATTACTTCCTTATTTGACAGAGCTTACCATAGACCATTAGTATAAAATTTCCTTCATAAGTAGAGAAAGCAAATCTTAAAATTTAAACCCTGGGAAGGTAGTCAAATACACTAAAAGATTATATATTATTATTATTAAACAGTATTAAGCAATCTATTAATTTAAAGTATCAACTTACTGATTAACATAACATAATCATTTTAATAATATATATAAAACCTTTGTTTCCTAGGCAAATACAGGAAAAACCTTTTTTCCTTTCAGAAATAGGCTTATTTTCCCAATGGAAAATATATTCACATTCTTTTTAAAAATATATCTTTTATTGATTTTTTTTTCCGAAAAGAAGGGAGAGGGATAGAGAGTTAGAAACATAGATCAGCTGCCTCCTGCACACCCCCTACTGGGGATGTCCCCGCAACCAAGGTACATGCCCTTGACCGGAATCGAACCTGGGGCCCTTGAGTCTGCAGGCTGACGCTCTATCCACTGAGCCAAACCAGTTAGGGCTATACTCACATTCTTAAGAAGCATAACAGAGATAGTAAATTCCTTAGCTAAGGAACAATTCCCTCGAACTTGGAAATCCCAAGCAGGCTCTGATGACTTACTGCACAGTTACCTTCATTTTCTTACTCTTTGTTTTTGAGGATTCTATCACGTTTCGATGCATTCCTGGGTCCTCACATGGGGCACCACTTGCCGGGACTGACCAGTAGACCCTGAGTGACAGAGGAATGGATTACACTGACACACGTTTCTGTGAAAGAGAGGCTAAGGGTCTGCCTGGCTTAAAGGAACCAGACAGTCCCATTCGCCTGCCTCCTTAGGCTTTTATTGTAAGAACAGCTTGAACTAAAATTAACTTCTCTAGGGTGTCCCAAAATTCACGCAAGAAGTAATTTTGATAGAAAATACAGGTTTATAATTAAAAATTGTAACATTTTTATTGATTCATAATGTATACAGTATAGGGTTATGTATGGAATAGCACATCAGGTAAATGGCCTCCACAGCTTTGCTGGCACATACACAAAGCTGTGGTCTTCATTGGTCTTCATTGTCCCTGCTCCTGGGCCATAATTGGTACTTGGTAATGCTTATCAAATTGAAGGGATTGAAATCAAAGGGCAACAGATATTAGAATCTGATTCAATAAACCAAGTAAAATTAGGCTTTTATTTTTTGTTGTTGTTAATGCTCACGCAAAATTCAAATCTTGCGTGAATTTTGGGACACCCTATAGATACAATCAGCAGGGTAAGTATCCTTAAGAAGACACATACATCTGTAGTGTCCTTTAAGCAAGAACATTTTGAAGTCTAAATATAATGATTCCAGTAAAACACCCGGGGTCTCAGACATGTTCGGAAAAGTCAAGACAGGGTCTGCCACCTTCGGCAAGGTACCCTTAGTGGCCCCTGACCTTTCGGAGATTCCTCCTCACAGACTTTTCAACAAGGTCCCATGCTTCCCCACAAAGGAGGAAGTAAAACTCTCATTATTCTCAGATGACATGATGTTGTTACCTAGAAAATCCTAAAGATCCCACCAAAAAACTACTAGATTTAATAAAGGAATTCGACAATGTAGCAGGATGCAAAATCAATACCCCAAAATCAATGGCTTTTTTACACACCAATAATGAATCCTCAGAAAGAGAAACTAAGCAAATAATCCCATTTACCATTGCAACAAAAAAAATAAGATACTAGTATTTAGGAATAAACTTAAACAAGGAGATAAAAGACTTGTACTCAGAAAACTACAGGACTGCAAAAAGGTACAGGAAGATATAAACAAGTGGAAGAATATACTGTGTTCATGGATTGGTGGAATCAACATCATTAAAATGTCCATACTTCCCAAGGCAATCTGAAGATTCAATGCAATCCCTATTAAAATACCAACAGCATAGTTCCCAGATCTGGAACAAATGCTCCAAAAATTTATATGGAACCAGAAAAGATCCCGGATAGCTGCAGCAATCTTGAGAAAGAAGAACAAAGTTGGAGGAATCACAATACCAGATATCAAGTTATACTACAAAGCCACTGTGCTCAAAACAGCCTGGTACTAGCACAAGAACAGGCATATAGATTAATGGAACATAACAGAGAACCCAGAAATTGACCCAAGCCATTATGCTCAATTAATATTAGACAAAGGAGCAAGAGCATGGAGTCAAGACAGTCTCTTCCACAAATGGTGTTGGGAAAATTGGACAGATACATGAAAAAAGAGAGAGAAAGAAAGAAAGAAAGAAAGAAAGAAAGAAAGAAAGAAAGAAAGAAAGGAAGGAAGGAAGAAAGGAAGGAAGAAAGGAAGGAAGGAAGAAAGGAAGGAAGGAAGAAAGAAAAAAAAGCAAAGAAACTAGACCACCAACTTACACCATACACAAGAATAAACTCAAAATGGATAAGACTTAAATGTAAGTTGTGAAACCATAATAATCCTAGAAGAAACCATAGGAAGCAAAATCTGTCCTCTCTTATAGCAATACTAGAGACTCGGTGCACAAAGTGCGTGCACTGGGGGGGGGGGGGTCCCTCAGCCCGACCTGTGCCCTCTCACAGTCCAGGACCCCTCGCTCCTTACTGCCCACCTGCTTGCTGCTCCCTACTCCTCGGCTTGCTGCTCCTTAGTGCTGCCGCAGAGGAGGGAGAGGCTCCCGCCACTGCCTCTGCACTCACCAGCCATGAGCCCGGTTTCTGGCTGAGCAGTGCTCCCCCTTTGGGAGCACACTTACTACCAGGGGGCAGCTCCTGCATTGAGTGTCTGCCCCCTGGTGGTCAGTGCGCATCATAGTGACCAGTTGTTTTGTCATTCTGTCAAAAGTCGCTTAGGCTTTTATCATATAGACAAGAGGCCTGTTGCACAAAGAGATTCATGCAATAGGCCTTCCCTTCCCCTGGCTGCCGGCACCGGTTTTCCTTTGGCACCCAGGGCCCAGGCCTTTGCTCCGGCCGGAGCCGTCTTCAGTCTTCACTCCACCGCTTCACCCCACGTATGCAAATTAACCTCCATCTTTGTTGGGTTAATTTGCATACTTTCTTGATTGGCTGGTGAGCATAGTGGAGGGACAGTTAATTTACATGTTTGTCTATTATTAGGCAAGATATTTATAGATACATTTCCTAGGGCAAAGTAAGGAGAAAATAAACAAATGGACTACATCAAAATTAAAAGCTTCTGCACAACATAAGAAACCATCAACAAAATGAAAAGAGAGCCCACTGTATGGGAGAACATATTTGCCAATGATACATTGGATAAAGTTTTAATATCCAAAATATATAAGAAAGTCATATTACTTAACAAAAGGAAGACAAAACAATCCAATTAAAAAAGGGACCACTTCTCCAAAGCATACATACAGATGCCCAAGAGACATATGAAAAAATGCTCAAAGTCACTGATCATCAAATTAAAACAAAAATGGGGTATCACACCTGCCAGAATGGCTACCATCAACAAATCAACAAACGACAAGTGCCTGCGAGAATGTCGATAAAAGGGAACCTTCGTACACTGCCATTTGGAATGCAGACTGATACAGCCATTATGGAAAACAGTGTGGAGTTTCCTCAAAAAATTAAATCTGGAACTGCCATTTGACTCAGTGATCCCACTTCTAGGAACATATCCTAAGAAATCGGAAACACCAACCAGAAACAATGTATGCATTCTTAGCAGCACAATTTACAATAGTTAAGATCTGGAAACAGCCCAAGTGCCCATCAGTAGATGAGTGGATAAAAAGTTGTGGTACATTTATACCATGGAATACTATGCAGCAGTAAAAAAGAAGGATCTCTTACCCTTTGAGACAGCATGTTGGGAGCTGGAGAGTATTATGCTAAGTGAAATAAGTCAGTCAGAGAAAGACAAATATTGCATTATCTCACTCATATATAGGATCTAATGAACAAAATTAACTGATGAACAAAATAGATCCAGAGACATAGTAACATAGGACAAACTGTGGAATCTCAGAGGGAAGGCAAGTGAGGGTAGGTTGATGGGAAGAGATCATACAAAGAACTTGTATGCATATATGCATAACCCATGGACACAGACAATCAGATGGTGAAGGCCTGGGGTGGGGGTTGGAGGTCAGCTCTGGGAGTTCAATGGGGGACAAAAGGGGACATCTGTAATACTTTCAACAATAGAGATTTTTAAAAAAACACAATAAACAAAGTAGTAACAGGGATGTAACATATAGTATAGGGAATATAGCCAATAATCCTATGTAATAAGAGAGGAATATGCTAATTAGCCATTATGCCCTGAGGAGTAACGACCAAGGGCGTCACTACCAGATCACAGATCAGCAGGAGGGTGGGCCAGCAAGGTACAAGCAGGCTGCAGAGAGCTACAGGAGGGGGCAGGGCAGCAAGCTATGAGGGGGAGAGGGGAGAGGAGGGCAGGGGGAGCTACAGGAGAGGGCAGGGCAACAAGCTATGAGGGGTGGGGCGGGGGGAGCTACAGGAGGGCGGGGCAGTGGGCAGAGAGCTTCAGGAGGGCGGCAGCGACTTACTGGCCCATGGATTGGTGCACAGGGCTACTAGTATTGTAATAACCATGCATGGTACCAAGTGGGTATTGAAAATATTGGAAACACTTTATAAAGTATATGATTGTCAAACCACTCTGCTATTCACATGAAACTAATTCAAAATAATATTGAATGTAAACTGTAATTTAAAAATAAATTAAAACATAATCTTACTTCTTTTTAAAAAGTACTATATTCGTCACCGTTTCAAATACAGTTCATTGCTGTCTGTGAACCCCTCATCCCAGGTAGGTGCCCCCATTCCCTCCCACACTGTCCTGCTTCCCCACGGCACTCCCTGCCTCAGTTGCTCTAGGCTGCTCTGTGAGTTGTTCTTGAACTTTTTCAGTTTCATTTCTGTTCCTTCTTTAAAATTTCTTAACATATAAGGTCTGTTTCTAGCATGTTGTATTTTTTTAAAATATATTTTATTGATTTTTTTACAGAGAGGAAAGGAGAGGGATAGAGAGTCAGAAACATTGATGAGAGAAACATTGATCAGCTGCCTCCTGGACACTCCCTACTGGGTATGTGCCCGCAACCAAGGTACATACCCTTGGCCAGAATCGAACCCAGGACCCTTGAGTCTGCAGACGGATGCTCTATCCACTGAGCCAAAGTGGCCAGGGCTAGCATGTTGTATTTTTTTTATTCACTTGATTTTTATTTTTTATTTTTTGACTTCCTGCTAAATCTCTTTATTTTTTTTAAATTTTTTTATTGCTTAAAGTATTACAAAGAGTATTACATATGTGTCCCTTATTTTTTCCCCGCCCTTGACAATCCCCTGGCCTCCTCTATCCGCCCCCCCCCCCCCCCCCAGTGTCTTATGTCCATTGGTTATGCTTATATGCATGCATACAAGTCCTTTGGTTGATCTCTTACCCCCCTCCCTCCTGCCCCCCCACCCTCCCCCAGCCTTCCCGCTGCAGTTTGACAATCTGTTTGAGGCAGCTCTGCCTCTGTATCTATTATTGTTCATAAGTTTATAATGGTCTTTATTATCCATGAATGAGTGAGATCATGTGGTATTTTTCCTTCATTGACTGGCTTATTTCACTTAGCATAATGCTCTCCAGTTCCATCCACGCCGTTGCAAATGGTAAGAGTTCCTTCTTTTTTACAGCAGCATAGTATTCCATCGTGTAGATGTACCACAGTTTTCTAATCTATTCATCTACTGATGGGCACTTAGGCTGTTTCCAGATCTTAACTATGGTGGATTGTGCTGCTATGAACATATGGGTGCATCTATCCTTTCTGATTGGTGTTTCTGTTTTCTTGGGATATATTCCTAGAAGTGGGATCACAGGATCAAATGGGAGTTCCATTTTTAGTTCTTTGAGGAAACTCCATACTGTCTTCCATAGTGGCTGCACCAGTCTGCATTCCCACCAGCAGTGCACGAGTGTTCCCTTTTCTCCACATCCTCTCCAGCACTTGTCGTTTGTTGATTTGTTGATGATAGCCAGTCTGACAGGTGTGAGATGGTACCTCATTGTTGTTTTGATTTGCAACTCTCAGATGATTAGTGACTTTGAGCATGTTTTCATATGTCTCTTGGCTTCTGAATGTCCTCTTTTGAAAGGTGTCTATTTAGATGCTTTGCCCATTTTTTGATTGGATTGTTTATCTTCCTTTTGTTAAGTTGTATGAGTTCCCTATAAATTTTGGAGATTAGGCCCTTATCAGATATGACATTGGCAAATATGTTTTCCCATGCAGTGGGTTTTCTTTTTGTTTTGTTGATGGTTTCTTTTGCTGTGCAGAAGCTTTTTATTTTGATGTAGTCCCATTTGTTCATTTTCTCTTTAGTTTCAAGTGCCCTAGGAGCTGTATCAGTGAAAAAATTGCTTTGGCATATGTCTGAGATTTTGTTGCCTTTGGATTCTTCTAGAATTTTTATGGTTTCCCACCGTACATTTAAGTCCTTTATCCATTTTGAGTTTATTTTTGTGTATGGTGTAAGTTGGTGGTCTAGTTTCATTTTCATTCATATATCTGTCCAATATTCCCAACACCATTTATTGAAGAGACTATCTTGGCTCCATTGTATGTTCTTGCCTCCTTTGTCAAATATTAATTGAGCATATTTGTTTGGGCCGATTTCTGGGCTCTCTATTCTATTCCATTGATCTATATGTCTGCTCTTGTGCCAGTACCAGGCAGTTTTGAGAACAGTGGCTTTGTAATACAGCTTGATATCTGGTATTGAGATCCCACCTACTTTGTTCTTTCTCAGGATTGCTGCAGCTATTTGGGGTCTTTTTTTATTCCAGATGAATTTTTGGAGAGTTCATTCTAGATCTGTGAAGTATGCTGTTGGTATTTTAATGGGAAGTGCGTTGAATTTATAGATTGCTTTGGGTTGTATGGACATTTTAATGATGTTGATTCTACCAACCCATGAACACGGTATGTTCTTCCATCTGTTTATGTCTTCCTCTGTCTCTTTTTTCAACGTCCTGTAGTTTTCTGAGTAGAGGTCTTTTACCTCTTTAGTTAAGCTTATTCCTAGGTAGCTTAATTTTTTTGGTGCGATGGTAAATGGGATTGTTTTTATGATCTCTCTTTCTGAAAGTTCACTATTGGTGTATAGAAATGCCTCAGATTTCTTGGGGTTAATTTTGTATCCTACTAACTTTGCCAAATTCATGTATTAAGTCTAGTAGTTTTTTGATGGATTCTCTAGGGTTTTGTATGTATAATATCATGTCGTCTGCAAATAAGGACAGTTTTACTTCCTCTTTTCCGATTTGGATGCCTTTTATTTCTTCTTCTTGTCTAATTGTAATGACTAATACTTCCAGGACTATGTTGAACAGGAGTGGTGAGAGAGGGCATCCCTGTCTTGTTCCTGTTCTTAGGGGAAATGGTGTTAGTTTTTGTCCATTGAGTATGATGTTGGCTGTGGGCCTATCATATATGGCTTTTATTATGTTGAGGTATGATCCTTCTATTCCCACCTTGCTGAGAGTTTTTATCAAAAAAGGGTGTTGGATTTTGTCAAATGCTTTTTCTGCATCAATTGATATGACCATGTGGTTTTTTTCTTTCAATTTGTTTATGTGATGTATCACATTTATTGATTTACGGATGTTGTACCATCCTTGCATCTCTGGGATAAATCCTACTTGGTCATGGTGTACAATCTTTCTGATGTACTGCTGGATCCTATTTGCTAAGATTTTGTTGAGGATTTTGGCATCTATGTTCATGAGGGATATTAGCCTGTAATTCTCTTTCATTGTGTTGTCTTTACCTGGTTTTGGTATTAGGGTGATGCTGGCTTCATAGAATGAGCTTGGAAGTGTTCCTTCCTCTTGAATTTTTTGTAGTAGTCTGAGGAGGATAGGTTTTAGTTCTTCCTTGAATGTTTGGTAAAACTTCCCTGTGAAGCCGTCTGGTCCTGGGCTTTTGTTTGCTGGAAGCTTTTTGATGACTGCTTCAATTTCTTCCATAGTTATTGGCCTATTGAGATTTTTAGATTCTTCCTGATTGAGTTTTGGAATGTTGTATTTTTCTACGAATTTGTCCATTTCCTCCAGGTTGTCTAGTTTGTTGGAGTAGAGCTGTCCATAGTATTTTTTAACAATCATTTGTATTTCTGTGGGGTCTGTTGTTATTTCTCCTCTATCGTTTCTGGTTTTGTTTGTTTGGGTCCTCTCTCTTTGCTTCTTGGTGAGCCTGGCTAGAGGTTTGTCAATCTTGTTTATCCTTTCAAAGAACCAGCTCTTGGTTTCATTGATTTTTTGTATTGTCTTTTTGGTCTCTATCTCATTTATTTCTGCTCTAATCTTTATTATCTCCTTCCTTCTGCTCACTCTGGGGTTTTCTTGTTGCTCTCTTTCTAATTCTTTGAGTGTAGAGTTAGATGATTTACTACCATTTTTTCTTGTTTTTTTTTTGAGATAGGCCTGTAGAGCTATAAACTTCCCTCTCAGAACTGCTTTCATTGCATCCCATAGGTTTTAGATTGTTGTGTTTTCATTGTCATTAGTTTCCAGGATGCTTTTAATTTCTTCTTTGATCTCATTGGTAACCCAATCAATATTAAATAACATGCTATTCAGCTTCCAAGTGTTTGAGTATTTTGGGTTGTTTTTATTGTAGTTCATTTCTAATATTATCCCATCGTGGTCTGAGATGATGCTTGGTATGATTTCAATCTTCTTGAATTTGGGGAGACTTTGTTTGTGACCCAATATGTGGTCTATTTTTGAATCTGTCCCATGAGCTCTTGAGTGGAATGTATATTCCATGGCTTTGGGGTGAAGTGTTCTGAAGATGCCAATTAGGTCCATCTGATCTAGTGAGTCATTTAGGATTGCTGTTTATTTGCTGATTTTTTGTCTAGAGGATTTATCCAGTGATGTCAGTGGCGTATTAAAGTCCCCTACTATGATTGTATTGTTGTCGATCTCTCCTTTGATATCTTCCAGGAGTTTTTTTTTTTTTTAATGTATTTGGTTGCTCCTGCATTGGGTGCATATATGTTCACCAGGGTTATATCTTCTTGTAGTATTGATCCCTTTAGTATTATGAAGTGGCCTTCCTTATCTCTTCTTATGGCCTTCACTTTGAGGTCTATTTTGTCCGATATAAGTATTGCTACCCCAGCTTTCTTTTCCTTTCCATTTGCCTGAAAGATATTTTTCCATCCCTTCCCTTTCAGTCTGTGTGAGTCCCTTCTAATGAGGTGGGTCTCTTGTAGACAGCAAATGTATGGGTCATGTTTTTTTAACCATTCTGCCACTCGATGTCTTTTGGTTGGAGCATTTAGTCTGTTTACGTTTAAAGTTATTATTGAAAGGTACTTGTTTGTAGCCATTTCTTTTTGTGTGTGTGGCTGTTTTCTTTCTGAGCTTTTTGTTTCTTCTTTTTACACCAGTCCCTTAAGCATTTCTTGCATTGCTGGCTTGGTGGTGATAAACTCCCTTAGCCTTTTTTTTTTTATGTCTGTGAGGCTTCTTATTTCCCCTTCAATTTTGAATGATAACCTTGCTGGATAGAGTATTCTTGGATTCAGTCCTTTGCTTTGCATCACTTTGTAAATTTCCATCCATTCTTTTCTGGCCTGATGTGTTTCTGTTGAGAAATCATTTGATAGTCTAATGGGAGATCCCTTGTATGTAACTTTCCATCTCTCTCTTGCAGCCTGTAAGATTCTCTCTTTGTCCTGAACATTTGCCATGGTAATTATGATGTGTCTTGGTGTGGGTCTTTTCGGGTTCACCTTGTTTGGGACTCTCTGTGCTTGTGTGACTTTTTTCTTCCCCACCTCAGGGAAGTTTTCTGATATTATTTCTTCAAATAGGTTTTCTAATCCTTGTTCCTCTTTCTGTTGTTCTGGCACCCCTATTATTCGTATGTTGTTTTGTTTCATGTTGTCCCAAAGTTCCCTTAGGCTCTCCTCCTGTCTTTTAATTTTTTTCTCCAATTGCAGTACTGTTTGGGTGTTTTTGCTTCCTTGTCTTCTAATTCACTAATTCGGTCCTCCACTTCTCCTAGTCTACTGTTGATGCATTCAATGGTGTTTTTTATTGCAGCTATATCGCTCTTCATTTCTTCTTGGGACTTACATAAGTTGTTGATTTTTTCATCTGTTTCTTCTTGCTTCTTGCATAAGTTGTTGATTTTTTACTCCGTCTGGTTTATGCACTCCAGGACCCTTATTCTGAATTCTTTTTCTGTCATGTTGCATGCCGCTGTATCACTTAGCTGTTTTTCTGGCTAGTTCTCCTTTTCTTTCCTTTGGGGGTTTCTTTGCCTACCCATGTTTGATCTCACGGACATACCTAGATGTTGAGTCGTTCAGTGGCTGCTCCCTGGGTGGCAGTGGCTCCTTGGGCTGTGGTTGCTCCTCAGGTGGTTGCAGTAGCAGCTGCTCCTCAGTTGGCAGCAGCTCCTCTGGTGGGTGCTCTTCAGAGCTGTGGTGGCTCTTCTGGCTGGTGGGGGGAGGCTTCACGTACAGCTGCTGTTCCTCAGACAGATGGTGTGGTGCTCAGGAGGCTGCTGCTGCTTGGATCTGCTGCATTGATTTAAAGGCACAAAATATAACACACAAGGCACCATGTACCAGGCACTGAACACAAATATATTCACGATAATAATAACCCCAAATAAAGGTGACCACCCGAATTAAGAGGATTAGGGGATAAGGAAGAAAGATGAGAAAAAGATAAAAGAGAAAAAAGAAAAGAAAAATAAGAAAAAAAAGGAGTGTAAAAATGAAATTGAGAAAAAAGAGGGGGAAAAAAGAAAAAAAAAGAGTGAAAAGAGAGAATGAAGTAGATGAGGGGAAGAGACTATTTGTATGAGGAGCAAACTCCAATAGAACTGCCACTAATCCCAACAAATTCCAGCAACAGATTCCTGGAGATGAATGCAAACTACAAACAACCAATGATATCAAGAGAGACAAGGGAAAACAGAAGCCCAAATATAACTGGGGGGGTGGGGTGGGGGAGGGGATGGAGGGGAAAAACCAGCAGAAAAAAATAAAAAGAAAAAGCAAAACAACCTCACAACCAGTCCTAAAAAAAAAACACAAAACAAAACAAAAAAACAAAACAATATACTCAACAATGAAGCAAACAGCAAGAAAACAATATAAAGATAAGAGAAGAGCCGAAACCGGTTTGGCTCAGTGGATAGAGCGTCGGCCTGCGGACTGAAAGGTCCCAGGTTTGATTCCGGTCAAGGGCATGTACCTGTGTTGCGGGCACATCCCCAGTAGGAGATGTGCAGGAGGCAGCTGATTGATGTTTCTCTCTCATTGATGTTTCTAACTCTCTATCTCTCTCCCTTTCTCTCTGTAAAAAAAAAGTCAATAAAATATATTTTTTTAAAAAAAAAGAGAAGAGAAAAAAAATGTTTGCATAGTGAAGAAGGATAAGGGATAGGTGTGTAAGGATTTAGAGCAGTGGATTGGAAATAGGATATATAAGCAGGGTGAAATTTTGACAGGGGGTAAAAAGACAGAATAGGGAAAATCTAAAGCAGGAATAGGGTAAGAGAAACAGGACACTAAAAGGGGAAAAGTGAGGAAGAGGGTTTTAGCATAGAGGTAAAATTGAGGTAGGGAAAATTGATGTTAAAGGAAAGATGAAAATAGAATGGAGAACACTAAACTCAAAATAAAATAAAGAGAAAATAAAATGGCATTTTAAAAAATGGTAAAATGGTAGCAGTAATAATACTGGTTAAAAATAAAAATGTAGTAATTAAAAGGGTAAAATCAGGTGATGGCAAAAGAAGAAAAAGAAAAAAAAATTGGTTTCTTAGTTAAAAGGGGGAAAAAAAAAGAAAAAAATTGCAGTAGTGAAGGTCTTTCAGTTCTTCTACTCTTCAGTCTGGCTCGCCTTAGTCCTGCCAGGTATTCAGGAGAGTGTTGAATTTCCCTGCGATACACTGTTCCTCCGTGTTGTAAATCACAGTCCTGATTTTCAAGCAGGCTGTATTTGTGATCCAGACTGCCTTAATTTGTGTTCACCTAAGAGTCAGTTTGTGGCTCAGCCTCTGGGTGGCAGTGTTTTTGGGTTGGCCTCTGAGGCTATACGGCTTCTCTATCCAGCAGCAAGGGTTTATTTTCTCTATTGCACTTAAAACTGGTTTGGGGAGGTCAGTTGCCCAGAGCTGGTTCTTTAATCGTTACCCTGCTCTGTGTTGTTGGTGGGACTGAAAGTCCCTCTATAGGCCAGACCCTGGTAACTCCCAGGGACTAATCAGATTATTTTAATCCTTTATCTCATTCAGGGTGGAATCTGGGTGTGGCTGTCCTCCTTGCCTGGGGGCTGGGGGGAGGAATTCCACCCTCCGGAGAGAATGGCTGCCCCAGTCCTGGGCCCAGGGGTGTCTCAGCACTCAATTCGCTACCACCTCTCCCGCCCCGCCCCCTCCTCAGCCTCTCCCCAAATTCCACTCGTCCGCACCTTCTCCCTCTCTTCAGCACAGGTGAGTGTCTGTATCCGAACTGTCCTACGAGCAGTGTTCAATGAAAACAAACAAACATACGCCGGCCGGCCGCAGAAACGGGGAAGGCCAAGTCTCTGTATGCTCCTCTCTTACCGGCACTGCATCATCTGGTCAGCTCCTCAGGCTGCCTCCTTTAGGCTCAGTCCTCTGTAATTACAGAACCCAAATCTCAAATCCCCAGGTGCCAGCAATCCTGAGGAACTCCTTTCCCCAGTCAGGGGCTGTGTCTGTCCCAAGAGACTCGGCTGTCTGCCAAGCAGTTTCCCTCCGACCCTCTGGGCTCAGAAGTCTGGCAAACTTTCCTGCCCAGATCCCTGGTTTTTTACCTTTCCAGGGGAG
Organism: Myotis yumanensis; assembly: GCF_028538775.1. Classification (NCBI taxonomy): domain Eukaryota; kingdom Metazoa; phylum Chordata; class Mammalia; order Chiroptera; family Vespertilionidae; genus Myotis; species Myotis yumanensis. The sequence continues at coordinate 59,778,430 of NW_027223764.1, forward strand.
CTCTGCCCTTCCCGGCTGCAAACCGTCTCACCAGCTGAGTAATTTCGCCAATTCGGGGTGGGTGTTATTAGTTTCAGCTGTTTACTCCATTTGCTCCGGAACAAGACATGGGACGCGTCTGCCTATATCCACATGTTGTATTTTATTCTCATTGCTTTATGAGTCTTAAAATAATAGTTATATTTTTAATAAATATATATATTTTTTAAAAATATATTTTTTATTGATTTCAGAGAGGAAGGGAGAGGGAGTAGAGATAGAAACATCAATGATGAGAATCATTGATTGACTGCCTCATTCATGACCTCCCCCCCGCCCACTGGGGATCAAACCTGCAACCCAAGCATGTTCCCTGACTGGAATCAAATCCAGGACCTTCCAGTCCACAGGCTGACACTCTATCCACTGAGCCAAACCAGCTAGGGCTATATTTTTTTTATTTTAATATAAAAATTAAAAGCAAAATAAATAACAATCACCAAAATTTTTCTCTCTAAATAATCAACCCTTATATTTGGAAGAAAATCATTTTAGGTGTGTGGCTCTGTATATTTATGGATAGATATGGAGAAGTAATCTAGGAAAAAAATGAGATATGTTTAAACCGAATTTTACTAAAATCATTATGTTTACTAGAGGCCCGGTGCACGAATTCGTCCATGGGTGGGGTCCCTTGGCCTGGCCAGTGATTGCTTAGGCTTTTATATATAGAGATTTTTACTTGATATTGATGAAAAATGAATATAAGTAAAACTTCCCAAGGCATTACTGGAATTTGATGGATATTTCTTCATTACAAGAATTATTACTTACTAAATTATCTTCCATGATTATAAAATCAAATCTGAAAAACTGAAGAAATTCGAGTACTTTTAAACTACTTGCTTCAATTATTTGAATCTCTCATATGGAAGAAAAAGAAATTATCATAAACAGATGTCCTCTCATTTCCCTAAGTATTACTTTCAATTTTTTTGCTAGTTTTTATATTTACATTTTTAAAAATTATGACATTTGGATTTCTTTTCTGTAATTACAATCACCCAGAACTACAAATGGTAGTTCTGTAAGGGAATGACTGTAGGGCTTGCTTAGTACTTGCATTTTTTTTTTAAATATATTTTATTGATTCTTTACAGAGAGGAAGGGAGAGAGATAGAGAGTTAGAAACATCGATGAGAGAGAAACATCGACCAGCTGCCTCCTGCACATCTCCCACTGGGGATGTGCCCGCAACCCAGGCACATGCCCCCGACCGGAATCGAACCCAGGACCTTCCAGTCCGCAGGCCGATGCTCTATCCACTGAGCCAAACCGGTTTGGCAGTACTTGCATTTTTATCATAGGTCACATCTCATGGGTTATCTTGGTTTTTGTACAGAACATTTAAACATCTGAAATTAAAAAAATTTATATATAACAAACACTTATGCCCCGCCACTCACGTGTAAAAAAAATGTTACTTAACCACTTTGCTTCGAATTATTTTTTTGCAATAAAATCTTATAGATACACATTAGAGCCTGGCCCTGCCCCCTTTTGTTTTCTTTTTGTCCTACCTACAGGCATTTACTGATGTGAATGCAGAGTGTTGAGCATACATATCGTTATTTTAACATATTTAATATCTATTTAAAACTATAAATATACTTATATATTTATATCTTTAATATATTCAGTATAATATTCTTCCTATTTTTAAATAAATTGTTTGTACTTAACCTACATAAAGTAGAAAATCTATATACTGCCCTTTATAATCAATATTTTATACATATAGGTCTAGTTCATTTATCCAGGTACCGCAACAGGGTATATTTTGTTTTTAATATATTTTATTGATTTTTTTACAGAGAGGAAGTGAGAGGGATAGAGAGTTAGAAACATCGATGAGGGAGAAACATCAATCAGCTGCCTCCTGCACACTCCCCACTGGGGTTGTGCCCACAACCAAGGTACATGCCCTTGACCAGAATTGAACCTGGGACCCTTGAGTCTGCAGGCTGATGCTCTATCCACTGAGCCAAACCAGCTAGGGAATTACGGTATATTTTAACTCTACAATCATATACATTTACCTCTTTCTCTACAGATATTTGGATTGTTTCCAATATTTTGCCAGTATTGATAACACTGCAGATGCATTTCTGTGGTCTTGTGAGTACGTGGGTGTCATTGCTGGCTCATTGGTCTAGGCCTGCCTAATTGTATTGGGCATTGACACATGGCTCTCTAACGTGCTGCTGCAAGTTCATGTTTTCGAAAGCTGGGTCAGAGTGCTCATTGTTTATCAACACTGAATATATTTAATGAATGTTGGGTGACTTCACACTTTTCCCCTTGGAAAATCTGCTGGGTATAACATACTATTTTATGACTATGTTAATATCCAGTGTGTTAAGCATTTTTCCTAAGTTTATTATGAGCTTCTTTTGCACATTTCCTATTCACATTTTTTGCTTTTGTTCAATTGGATAATTTTAATCTTATCAAGCTTATACTTACATTCATGTGTAAAAGTATTTTCTTTCTGTCTGTGGCTTATATTTTCTCTTCAGTGTTTTTTATTGTGAAGAAGATTTTAATCCTATATAATAAAGAGGTGATATGCAAATTGACCCTCACACCCTCACAAGATGGCTGCCTATGACCAGGTCGGCAGGGGGATTAGTGAGGGATGACCAAATGACTGAACAAGCAGGCTGCATGGGGCGACCAGGCTGGCGGGGGGTGGGGCGGTTGGGGGTGACCAGGCCGGTGGGGAAGGTGCAGTTGGGAGCAACCAGGCCAGGAGGGGGGGACAGTTGGGGGCAATTAGGTTGGCATGAGGGGCAATGAGGGGTGACTAGGCTGGCAGGGAGGCAGTTGGGGGCGACCTTGCCAGCAGCAGGGGGCAGTTAGAGGCGACCAGGCTGGCGGGCGGGGGCAGTTAGGGGCAACTAGGCAGGCAGGCAGGTGAGCAATTAGGAGCCAGCGATCCAGAATTGTGAGAGGGATGTCCAACTGCCAGTTTAGGCCCTATCCCCAGGATCAGGCCTAAACTGGCAGTTGGACATCCCTCAAGGGGTCCCGGATTGGAGACGGTGCAGGCTTGCCTGAGAGGAGATCTGCCCCCTATGCATGAATTTCATGCACTGGGCTTCTAGTATTAATATAGTTAACTTTATCAATTTTTCCCTTTAGGGTTGTTATATTTGTGTGTTATTTAAAACTATCATCCTTAACTTCAAGTGGTATAATTTGTTTTAAAAAGTATGCAGTATTGATTTTCTACATACTGGTCTTTTATCCATCTTGAATTTATTTTGGAGAATATCATTTAGGCAATATGAATAATTTTTACAGCACCATCTATTTATTTATCTTTAAATATATTTTTATTGATTTCAAAGAGGAAGGTAGAGGGAGAGATAGAAACATCAATGATGACAGAGAATCATTGATAGGCTGTCTCCTGCATGCCCCATACTGGGGAATGAGCCCACAAGCCCAGGCATGTGCCCTTGACCAGAATTGAACCCGGGACCCTTCAGTCAGCAAGCCGACACTCTATCCACTGAGTAAAACCAGCCAGGGCCAGCACCATTAATTGACAAGTCCATGCTTTGCCTTCTGAATCTTTTGAATAAACATTTCATTTAGAATAGTTTATATTTACAGAAAAGGTGCACAAATGGTATAGAGAATGCTTGTCTACTCCTCACCGAATTGCCCATGTTGTTAACATGTTACACACAGTGGTATAATTTGCCACTACCATATTCAATGTTAGCGTGGACGCACTCACTAAACGCCACCATTTACTGGGCTCCCCCAGTTCTCCTGCTGGGTCCATCTCCTCTGATCTGTGACAGTTTTTTCAGACTTTCCTTATTTTTTTATGGCATGGGTAGTTTTGAGGAGTGCTGGTCAGGTATTCTGTAGAATGGAATGTCCCTCAATTTGGCTTTGCCTGATTTTTTTATGAGCTTTTGGGAGGAAGATCAAAAGGAAGAAATACCTTTTCAACATCACAGAAACTTTATGTTCTACTACAGCAGGGGTGGGCAACCTTTTTGTGAGTGCGTGCCAAAACCAGCAAAATCTCTGACTCAAAATTCTTCTGTGTGCCAACCCTAATTTTTTGAGAACATGTCACGCCTACTTGATATCTCTTAAGGTGTACGTATGTGAAGAACCTTGAAGAAATAATAAAATTCATTCTATCGACAAAAACACAGTATATGATGATGAAAAATACATTTATTTTTTAATGTATACATGTACACTGATAGTCCAACAGAAAACTTTATGACTCCATTTGATATTATCAGTGAGACTTTTGCTGCTGCATCACTGATGACAGAGATTTTACATCAGGTTTATATTTCGTGACCTTCAGAGATATGCACGAACTACTACTTTCATCTGTCAGGCTACTCCTATTATGAGACTTAACAAAATTCATCACTGAGAACAAAGATTCACAAGCATATGTGGATGAAAACATGGAGACTAATGCTGTTGCAAAGTTTTTTAAACAGAAAAAATTTTCTGGAATGGCATTCCAAGTCCTCAATAGTTCGTTTTCAACACTTCTCTCTGGTACTCCTGTTTCTCATCGCTTTTTTTCAATGTTTCCCAAGTCAACTCTAAGGTCAATAAATTTCTGCTTCCAAATTGGGCTACTCTGAAATTCAATCAACTGCATTTCAAAGTCAGCCATGTCTATCCATAAAAACATTTGTAAGTTTAGTTCCTCCAGTTTCATGCTACCTGGAAACTGAAACCTCATGAAATTTTGCTATCTCTTCCAGTTCTCTGAATTTTGCAAATCTTGAGAAGAACTGCTCAATAGTTGACTCGATGATGTTTAAAAACAGCTTTTGAAGGCCTTGACAGTCTGTTCTGTCATCTTTTGGGAGGTCTTTGATATGCCTCTTGAGGTTTGGGAAATATCTAAATCTCTCACCATCCACATCCCTCTTAAAGACTTCCAGTTTCTATTCAAAAGTCTTTATGTAACCAAACATAACATCAAGTGTCTTGCCAGTTTCTTGTAATTTAACATTTAAGTCATTCAAATGTTCACAAAAATTGTAAATGGAAGATTATAAGAGAGGGTTTCGCGTGCCAGCAGAAGTTACTGGTGTGCCATATTTGGCACGCGTGCCAGGGGTTGCCCACCCCTGTACTAGAGGCTTGGTGCATGAAATTCATGCACTTGGGGGGGTCCGACTGACGGCTTAGGCCCGCTTCCAATGGGGAGCTGGCAGTGGAACATCCTTAGTGCTGCCGTGGAGGAGGGAGAGACTCCTGCCACCGCTGCTGCGCTCATCATCTGTGAGCCTGGCTTCTGGCTGAGCAGTGCTCCTCCTGTGGGAGCATACTGACCACTGGGGGCAGCTCCTGCATTGAGCATCTGCCCCCTGGTGGTCAGTGCACATTATAGCGACTGGTCGTTCCACCATTAGGCTGAAACTGGCTCTCCGACATCCCCCGAGGGGTCCTGGATTGGGAGAGGGCACAGGCCAGGCCAAGGGACCTCATTGGTGCACAATCGGGGCTGGGGAGGGACGTAGAAGTTTGGCCAGCAGGGGAGGGACCACGGGAGGGCTCCAAGGCATGTTCTGCTCATCTCTCTCAGTCCCAATTGGCTGGACCCCAGCAGCAAGCTAACCTACCTGTTGGAGCATCTGCCCCCTGGTGGTCAGTGCATGTCATAGCAAGCAGTTGAGCAGCCTTAGCATATCATTAGCATATTACGCTTTGGTTGGTTGAACGGCTGACTGGATGACCGGACACTTAGCATATTAAGCTTTTATTATATAGGAATGGACATTCCTTTCTACTGGTGATGTGAGCCTTTTTCACTGGGCAAAGGTAATGTTTGCCAGATTTTCCCAATGTGAAGTTCCTCTTTCTTCTTTCCATCCTACATCCTTTAGGACAAGCCATTTACCCAGTGCACACTCCAGTGGAGGGGATCTGAGATCTGGAATTTTTCTCTAAGGGGGATTCATCCCTTCTCTCCCCATTTACTTATTTACTCAGTCACTCATTTATATTAGTATGGGCTAATGTTTTTTTATTCAAATCATAATCGAGCACTGCTGTATTTATTTTGTTTCTCAAATGATCTCAGCTTTGGCCATTGGGAGCTCTCTCAGGTTGGCTCCTGTGTCCCTTGGGCACCCCTGTTTTTTGTTTTGTGTGTGTGTGTGTGTTTTAAGCATTCCTTGCATTCTGGCATTAAGGGATGCTACATGGTCATCTTGTATATTCCTTGCTTCAGCCCTATAATCAGCCATTTCTCCCAAGAGTCTGGTTCCTTTTGCTTTGAAATCATAGAATCTAAGATGTGGGCTTCAGGTGTGCTCATTGCTACTGGGTGTCACTATTTCTAGACTTTTCTAGCACTCCCAGCAGTCTGACCCAGAAAACATCTGTACATATGCTCACTGGTAACTGTAATTGCTTCTTTGTCTATTCAGCAGTCCCTTTACTAAGCTAAATGTGAGCACATACCGGTCTTTGAGTCTAATCCAGTAGCTCATGCTTATTCTAGTTTCTCCCCTTGCTTATCTGTAATTTTCCTCCCGAGCAGTCAGAAACCTGATCTCACACTCACTAGTCATTTATTTGTTCAAGCCCAGTGTCTATGCACAACAGTTTCAGAATTAACTCTGTTCTGTGAGACATAAACTTACCAACTAGAGCACATGGTCCATGGACACTTTCTCTTGTCTTGAGGCTTAGCTCCCGCCCAACACCATGTTCTGAAGTGACTTAGGTTAGCCTCTTCTTCCCACACCTGCCAGAGGTATGGCAGATGTGTGTTACAGTTAGATTCCTGTCACCATTTATATCCTCTCCGGAGCTCCCTTGAAGTCCTGGTCAATTTTTAAAAATGTGTAGACATTAAAGTTCTCTTTCTGCTCTAAAGTTCTACGGTTTCACAAGCTCCCCTGGTTCCCAGTGCCTCTTCTATCACATGAGCAGACTCGCTTTCCCCGAGCCTCTGTCCACCTAGCTTTTCTCTTCCAGGGATCTCTGTGCCTGCCCTACGCACTGTAGTACTTGTGTAACTGCCACACTCACTTTTGGCTTTCTTTTCCAGAACTGCCTTTGAAGCATTACTCTTTTTAGTGCATTTTTAAATAAGCACCTTAGATTTTACAAAAACAAAATCATGATATATTTGTAGATAAATTTTGGGATAATTGGCATCTTTCTCACATGAATCTTTCTATTCATGAACATAGTATATTCTCCCTCCCTTCCTCCTCCTTTCTTCATATTGAATTTTCTAATCCATGTAAATAGTAGTCTCTCTATTCAAGCATTCTTTCTCTCACTTTTAATTTATCTCAATAATGTTTTGCCATAAATACATAAATATCTTTTGTTAGATATATTACTTGGTACTTGAAATTTTCATGGTATTTTAAATGTTATCTATAATTTAAAAGTTTATTTTAAATATTCATGTTACTGGTATATAGGACAATTATTTAGTATATTGATTTTAGATCTAGTTACTTTTCAGGAAAATCTGTTCACTCTAATAACTTAATTACAGATTCTCTTGGGATTTCTATGTATATAATTATATAATTTGTGAAAAATCAGGATTTTATTTACTTTTCCCATTCCTTAAAGCAGTGGTTCTCAACCTTCTGGGCCTTTAAATACAGTTCCTCATGTTGTGACCCAACCATAAAATTATTTTCGTTGCTACTTCATAACTGTAATGTTGCTACTGTTATGAATTGTAATGTAAATATCTGATATGCAAGATGGTCTTAGGCGACCCCTGTGAAAGGGTCATTCGACTGCCAAAGGGGTCTCAACCCACAGGTTGAGAACTGCTGCCTTAGAGTTTCATCCCCTCCCCCTTTAATGTACTAAATAAATGCTGAATAAAAGCAATGTTAGTGGGTGCTGCATTGTATCTGCCCCAAATCCATAGGTTGAAGCCCTAACTTTCAGTAGGACTGTTCCTGGAGCTATAGTCTCTAAGAGGCAACTAGGTTAAATGAGGTCATAAGGTTGGGCCCTAATCTCATAGGACCGTGGCCTTCTGAGGAGAGGAGGAGAGATCTCTCTCCATCTCTCTGACAGGTGGTGCCACCTGCAAGCCAGCATGTGCCCACTGGGGCTCCCAGCCTCCTGGACTTGGAGAGCATAAATGTCTGTTTTCCAAGCCGCCAGGCCGCGGTATTTTGTGTGGTAGTTTGAACTGATGCTGCAGATGTCGGTGCTGGGAGTAGGTGCTGTGTGACACATGGAGCTGCGTGACGGCGAGGCGGGAGGAGCTGCGAGGTGCAGGCCAGAGGCGGATGCTCAGGGAAGTTCTGGGTGGTCTTGAGAACAGGAATATGCATTGGAAACTGAAAAAAGACAGTCCTTGCTATAAAGTGGTAAAGCGTTGCTCTACCATGCTGCAGTGCTTCGAGGAAGGTAGAACTTATGAACAGAAAATTCAATATATAGTTGAGAGATGTCTAAGCCACGTGCTGAGGAGCAGCGCGGTTCCTCCTGACTGATTGTGGTGAAACTAGAGGCCCGATGCACGGAATTCGTGCAAGAGTAGGCCTTCCTTCCCCCGACTGCCGGCACCAGCTTCCCTCTGGCACCAAGGATCCGGGCTTCCCTCCAGGACCCGGGCTTCCCTCCGGCCCTGGCTTCATCCAGAATGACATCTGGTCTAATTAGCGTATTACGCTTTTATTATTATAGATAGGAAAGGAGAGAGGAGTTGAGGAAGAGATGCTTAAGTGAAAAGAAACCGGAACCTGAAGGTTTCGAAGATTCTCAGCTTATCCACAATGCAAAAGCGGAGAAAGCTTGTTCCAAAGAGCGCTCTGCGCGTGAGGCTGGACAAGCATTTAATGGCGAGATCACAGGTGAGGCAGGGCCTTCGTCAGCTGCCTCAGCGAAAGCCGTATGCACTTCTCGGCGTCTATGAGACTGGCCATCGATTTCCGTGGCTGTGAATGTGCACTATTCTTCAAGGACAGGGAGTCACCTGAAGGTGACTGGAGGTTCTCAGGCTGTCACTCCTCCCACAGGCCCAGGGGCAAGGAGTTTCAAAGGGTGAGGCTGCCTCTCTAGTTCAGTGAGCTGGTCTCATCCCTTGGTGCCTGGGGGTGGAGCCATCCTCTCAGAGAGCCTGCGGTAGAGAGCCCTCCTGGAGCTGAGGGTGTGTGGCCTGCAGAGCCTCTAGGGTGGAGAGTGAGAGTCAGAGTAACTAAAGAGGATGATTCTTCAGCCTTAAGGTCTAATGGAACTTACCTTTGCTAGGTTTTGAATCTGCTTGGGACCCGTTTTCTCTCCCAATTTCTTTCTTTAAAACGGGACTATCTGTTCCTCTCCTGAAGTCTGAGGTCACCTCTTCCGTCGCTTTTGCATGGTTTTGCATATTGCAGTTGAGAAAGACTTGTGCCTCCCTACCTGCTTTCACACTCACCCCCCTCAGGGTGTCTGCAGAAGATCACTCCACTGCTGTCCAGTGGAATCTTATCTTCCTGTTTTTCTTCTGCATGTCTGCCATAGGCCTCTAGAACTTTCTATAAAGTGTGGTCTCTCACGTTGAGTAGGTTTCAGGCAGAGATAGAAGGACTAGCTGTTGGAATTGCAATTTATTTGGGAGTGGTGGTGAGCTGGGTGTGAGGGCTCATGACTGAAAGGTTGTCCAGCCCTGAGCCATTGTTCCTGGGGAGGGTGCGAGAAGGAGAGGCTCTTCTTCAGCATTTGAAGGGAATTATCGGAACAGGCAACACTGTCATTCTTCCCAGGCGCCTCTACTCGGTGAGCTTGGCTGCACGCCAGACACAGGCGCTCACCAGGCACGTTGCTGGTCCATGCAGGCACGCTGGAGGATGTCTCGGCCACCTATTTACGCCCAAATTGGAAGTCACTGTTTTTGTTTCTTTTTCCACCCAGTAAAGATAGATGTCCATGTGTTCCAGGGAGGTGGATAGAGTGGCAAATGGAATTCATATTTTTCTGAGCCATAAGCATGAGTGTGCTGGAGTCAACTAGTCCAGGGACATCACGTTGTAGCTTAGAATTGGCCGTGGTGGGAGTACCATGCCATAGAGATTTCCATACTCTATAGTTCAGGGATTTTTATATAGTTAGTTAGTTGTTTTTAAGTATACAGACATAGATATAGATATAGATATAGATATAGATATAGATATATAGATATAGATATATAGATATATAGATATTTATTTCAGAGAGGAATGGAGAGGGAGAGAGAGATAGAAATATCGATGATGAGAGAGAATCTTTAATCAGCTGCCTGCTGCACGCCCCCTACTGGGGATCGAGCCCACAACCCAGGCCTCGGTCCTGACTGGGAATCGAACCATGACCTCCCGGTTCATAGGTCGATGCTCAACCACTGAGCCATGCCGGCTGGACAGTTAGTTGTTTGTTGAGGTGTGTTAATGAACAGTCACTCCATGGACCATACACCATAACTGTACAATCACCATGTCTAGACTCGCTAAATGTCTTAAGACAATGTTTTTATGTCTCACAATTTCATTATCATTCCAAGTCTGTGAGGGGGGTGCCATGTTATTCCCACTTCCCCGAGGAGGAAGCAGTGGATCTGGGGAAGCAGAGATGGCTCTCGGGAGCCCTGGCCCTGCGACGTGCCGCTCATTCTTCTCATACCGGCTCAGCAGCTTCCCCTCCACCCTCACGGCCTCGTTTGGGACCCTTGTCTCATGCCACAGAGCAGCCCACTGGTCCTGAGAGGCAGCCCGTCTCCCTGTCCTCGCCACCCGGGACTCTGCCGCTCCTGCTCGGCCAGGGAAGGAAGGCTCCAGGCCATGATGCGGGAGGCAGGGATTGCCTGTGTTTGCTGGTGTGTCGGCTCTGCCAGCGACTTCACTGAGGGCATGATTTTGAATTAGTTGCCTTGGGTGCCCTGACATCTATTCAGCTGTGATTGAGCCTCACTCTTTGTGGACTCTGCTGAGCCTGTGTCGGGCGAGCGGGCATATGTCATGTGTAGAGAAGGCCTCTGCCAGAGGAGCTGCTGGATGTGGAGAGCAGACATCCCGCCACCCTGCAGCTCGGCGCGTGTCTGTGGAGAAGCCGCCTGTTCAGTGTGGGCGTGCCTTCCGCTCCTGTCTGCAACCTGGGCAGCAGGGGCTCCCTGGGGACTGCATCTCCCTTTGGGTGTGCCTGACCCCCACGCTCCAGGCCTCTTGCCTCTAGTGGGGACCCCACACATGCAGCCTGAGCCGAGGATTGTGGCACAAATGGTTTACGGGCTGGCGTGGAAGGGAAGGATACCAGGAGAAGCAGCAAGAAGGAATCGGGTGAAGCGGGGACGCTGCTCAGTCAGGATGCACCAGCGGAAAGCTGGCTGCAGAGCAACAACGAGCGCGTGAGGGGACGGAGAGAGTGACTTCCAGGGAGGTAGCCCCTGGGTGGCGGAGGGCAGTGCTCCTGTGTGTCCGTGGGCAGACAGCACTCCCGGAGGGCAGGGCGCGTCCTCGCAAGGGCGGATCTAGGAAGGGCATCGCAGTGTCCTCTGTGGGCCGGCTGGGCCCCTTCCTTGAGCAGGGATTGGGATAGGCCTCTGCAGCTCACCCTGCGGCCCTGCGCATCCTTCTTAGTACCACCACCTGGGGACAGGCAGGGAGGAGGCGCAATTGGCTCTCTACCCTTGGGCCCAGCCTGGGAGCTGACCTGGGCCTGACTGGGGACCTTGACTTCCCTCCCTCTCACGGCTTCCCCCCAGGCCAGCCCTCACAGGGGCCTGGACCTCACGGTGCCGCCATGGTCCCCGACCTGCTCCACCACCCCAAGCCCCACGCTGTCCCTCTCGGGGGACAGTCACACTGACACGGCCACAGTGTGGCTGCACCGGGACCAGCTGGGCCCTGGACAGGCGCTGCTCCCTGTGCCTAGTGTGCAGGCTGACTTCCTGTGCTTCCGGTCTCCGTCCGCTTGGGAGCGAGGCAGCCCCTTTCCAGGACACACACGTTAATTACCTTGCTTTGTTGTTGCTCAGATGCCTCCCCGAGGGACCGTCAGCCACGCTGCAGGAGGGATCAGAGAGCCCGCAAGTGGCACACAGTGTGGCTCTCAGGTGCCTTCCGCGGCAGGCAGTGGTCCCGCTCGGGCAGCATTTGCCCCGGGGGGATCCACACTGTCCCCGACCTGGAGGAACGGGGTGGGGGGGGAGGGTTGGAGGGGCACCTGGGTTCCAGACTGCCCTACAGGGAGACTGTGCTCAGTCCGACTGGCCCCTCTGAGCGCTCCCAGGGGGCCGCCACCAAGAGGCACTGCTGGGCCCTCTCGCAGGGGAGTGTCTCTGAGAGCTTTTCCTGAGACAGGGTTCTGTTTTGGGGCAGTTTGCCTCAGAGGAGCCCACACAGTCCAGCAGCACTGAGCCTGGGGGACGGTCCCTCATCGCTCCCGAAACAGCCAGTGATGAGCCCCAAGCTCAATGCAGACGCCACAGTGTAGCACCACTGCTCCTTCCTGAGCGCCCGCCTGGGTTTGCCCGTGGGCCGTCTCAGGCTGAACCTCCCTCCACGGGTGCTGGGAGTCATTGCTCCTGTGCTAATGGGGGTGCGGGGGCAGAGAGGGTGCAGAGAGGGCAGCGGCAGCGCCCGCACAGCACAGCTCTGAGGTTCTGAATGGCCCACCTCTGCGGCCGCATCCTCCTCATCATCCGAATGGGATGAAGGACTGCACTTGAGCTCATGGCACAGCCTCGAATCCGTGCACCCTGTGTGCTGCTTCCAGGGGTTGTAACGTGTCCTCTGAGCTTGCACCTGGGAGCTGTTATGTCACCCGAGGTCTGGCAGGGCCCTTCTCCGCGCCCTTCTGGCACTCTGCGCAGGGAACAGGAGCTGCTTGCCTTTAGGCTCTCCTCACACCTCCTGGTCCTGGCTGCCCCCTGGGTGAGGCGTCTGCGGGATCAGAGCCAGGCAGAGAAGGGCCGGCGTCCATTCCCGTGAACGCACATGAAGGACAGAGCAGCTCCCCGAGTGGCGTGTGACTGCGGTGAGTCATAGCGCTGAGGCCGGAGAAGAGCCCCAAAGAGAGGGCATCTGTCTGGAAGGATGGCGACAGGGAGCGGAAAGGAAGCCACTCAGAAGGACGGGATGGCCAGTGGAACAGGCAGCACTGAGGGGAGGGAGCAAACAGCCTTCCCTGTAGCCAGGTTAGAGGATGCTCTGTGAGTGAGAGGCGTCGGGCCAGGAGGTCAGGACGGAGGAAGGGGAGCAGCAGTCAGTCTCGCTCTGTAGGTTACACAGGAGAGGTTATGGAGTCTCCCAGGCTGCATGCTGGGGGCTGGGAGGATGGCAGTGTCCTCACGGGAAATGAGAAATCAGATGACAGGCTGGCTTTGCAGCGGGAGGGGTGAGTGACGGGAGGCGCTGCTGCGGCCTGTGCGCCAGGCCCGAGGGACCAGGGAGAGCAGCAAACATCTGTCTGTGGGTGGCGGAGGGGAGAGAGGGGATGGGAGAGGTGACCAGCGTCTGAGGTGGGGATGGAAGAGAAAGGCGCGCTCGTGTGTGATCAAGTCGGACATCAGGGATTCGGCATTTCCAGGACGCCCCCCCAAGCCCTTGGGTGCTGGCGTCCCACTGACGGGGATGGGGCAGGAGGTGGGGATGCAGGGCCTGGGGATGCAGGGCCTGGGGCTTCACGGGTGCTTTCCGTGCTCGCGGTCCTCCGTGTGGTCTGTGGACCCGAAGCCATGGCTTCCGATTCTCCTGGGCCAGGGCCCTGTAACCTCGTGATGCCCTTAGAAAAGGGACTGCGCGTTCTGGGCTTCATTTTCTTGGTCCATAAATGGAGGCCACTTTGCAAGGTTTCTAAATTTCACCCCCACCCCCAAAGTTTGTAAGTTTATCAACAATTAGCTAGACTCTGGTCTTACAAAGTAATCTCCACAGAACCTCTGGGAAGTGGCTTCTCTGGGCTCAGCACACCGAGAGGAGCGGCCCCATGGGAGGCCACGGCCAGACCGGCTTTTCCCTCTGCTGCGGACTCCCCATGGGGGGACACATGTCAGCCACAGGGACCCACGGAGGTGGCCACACACACAAATACAGTCACATACATATGCACACATGTACACACATGAACACAGAGACACATGTACAAGTGCATGCAGATGCACACGTGTACGCATGCTCACACAGAGACACATGTATATAGATGTACACACATGGGCAAAGGCACACACACATGCACATGTGCACACATGCACACACAGCCACACATGCAGGCATGCACACAGTGTCACAGCTCCCACTCTGCTGTGCACACGGAAGGAGTCTGACCTCTGTGCATGGCCTTCTGTGCTTCCCTTGAGTTTGGCTGGGAGAGCGGGGTCAGAGCTGCCCTTTCGGTGCTGGGGTCTGTGCTGGAGCTTTTGGGTGCTCAGCTGGCGGGTGTGGGAGGTGTGTGCGTGCCCGGTGCCCTCACAGGGCCACTGCCTCCTACCAGAATAGCGATGGTCAGAACACACGGCCGGTCAGCACGGGCTTTTCCTCTGAACGTGGGGAGTACTAAGCTGGCCAGGCGGGGTGATCTGCAAGGCCGGCTTTCTCTTGGGGCCTGGGGCATGTGGGAGCAGTGGGTACTGCCCAGTGAGAGCGTTGGCTCAGCTGGGTCAGTGGGGGCATGGAGAAGGAGACGGTGCCATTTCTTGTGGGGGAAGAAGCTGGGTCCCACAGCAGGGCCAGGGCAGAGTGTCACTGAACTGTCCCCAGGGCTCAGTCAGGGTGTGCTCTGCAACAGGACAAGAGGGCTCGCCCCTCACCACCTCTTTCCTGGTTGTTTACTGTCACAGGCTCGTGTCAGTTCTGGGACACCCTGTGGAATAAGTCCGACCGATGGGTAATTCCATGGAGTGTCAAGCATGACAGTGCTGCTGGGAGCGCGGCGTGGGAGCCAGGGTGCCAGGGCCCATGTCCCGGACCCAGGACCTAATGGGTGTGACTGAGCACATTAACCTGTGGGTGGAGACGAAGAGTAGCCCCCCCTAAAAGGGGGTTCTGCACCCCCCGGACAGTGCTCTCCACTGAGCACTCGCAGTTCATCTTCTCTTATTTGTCTTTCTTCTTTTTAAAAAATGACAGCTTGTTGGGGAACAAGTAAGCAAATGTGAGTCATAGAACACATGTAAGACTTTGGCTAAAGGAGAGGGTGCCGGGGTGGCGTCCACTCTTCTCTGTTACTAATGAGACTCAGCTCTACTCTCTCTGCTCCTCTCTGCTCTGCTTCCTTCTCCTCTCCTGCAGCCCGTGAGCATGCTCTGTGTGTCCTGGAACTAGGGCATTGGCACTGTTGGCGGGAGAGAGATCTGAGGTCACTGAGAGGTCAGCCTGCGCACACCTGTGGGATGTGACAGATGCAGAAGGGCTGAGTGAGGGGCAGGCGGCCCCGGGCCCCGGAGCTGGTGGTGCTGACCCGACCGGAGGCGTGTAGGGAGTGCACTGGGATGGGCACCAGGAGGTCCAGCTGGGACCAGATTCGTTTTAGATGCTTATGGATGCCCAGGTGGAGATGCCCAGCAGGTAATGACTGGAAGGAAGCTCAGGATGAGCTGAGGTCGTGTCCCCTGTAGTGTGTGAAATCATTCAGTCTTACTGACTGCAGTGAAATTGGCCTAAATAAAAAAAATACAAACATGAGAGTCTCTGAAATCACCCACCATCTCCTCAAGCCTTACAGATTAACCCAATTAAGTCTCAGCCGGCTGGCCAGCCCCTGTCCTCCCTGGGGCAGGCAGCTCCTGGCTGGGAGGGGCAGCAGGACGCACTGGCCTGGCAGGGAGCCCTGACCCGCGGGCGCCGGCCAACAGGAGAACTGCCCAGAACTGCTGGCTGGGACAGAACCTCTTCATTCTGCCCTGGCCCCCAGGCCTCCTGTTTCATCAGAGCACTGGGCAGGTGGTCTTAGGTAAACATGGATCTAATTGCGGCTGAATTAAAAACTCGGCTGTCCTCCTGGCCAGATCAGGAGACGTTTATAAAAGTGCTGGCCTAGTTCTTTGCAAAAGGGCTGGGGGATCAGGTAGTCACTCTTGGTCTATTTTTTTTTGTCTGGTTTTAGGAGGCCAGACCAGAGCCGTGACCTTCAGGGGTGAGCTGGACACTGTCCCCTCCCCTCTGTGGTGGGACTAAGCAGATCCTGCCTGGCACACGCCCCCTTCCCCGAGAGCCCAGTCCTGCTGTCCCTGTTGTCACTGTAATGAACACACGCCTGTGTGCTGGGTGACAAAATTAGGCTGCAGGGGTGGCCGGCATTTATATCCCGAAGGGAGAGAAAAAGGTGTTTTGTGCCGTTTTCCTTCTTGAGCTCCGTTATTAATCTTTGCAATCAATACCATGTTATTTCTGGCTCGAGGATTTGGTGAGAGGAGTCAGACTGCCAGGCTTTAGGCAACATCTGCATGAGCAGGAGAGATGGCCTGGCCCTCTACTCTCGGTGAGAGGCGGTCCCTGCCAGCTGGGCAGTGCCAGGCTCTGCGATGCCTGTGCCAACTTTATGATATGTTTGATTTAGGTAAAGAGCCCGGAGCCTGCTGGGACCCGGTTGTTATTAAACACCATCTGCAGTTTTCACTTTTATTAATATCATAAGAATTGGAATCAGCTTTCATCACCGTGTTAACCCTTTACAACCTTGGGAAGGGGGGAGAGTGGGAGGGGTGGGGGCGAGAGGCCTTTGAGGCGCCGTGCCTGCGCCTGCGGTTGAGCTCGCAGCGTTCAGCGGTGGGCTGCTCACTGCCCACACGAGACCCCGGCTGCTGTTGGCTCACGTGGAAGGGAAACTGGACCGAATGGGCTGGTAGAGGAGTTCACAGGAATCTCAGTCACACCCGCTCCGGACTCTGCCAGGAATTTACTTCAACAGCAGCACGCTGGTGACGATATGATGATGATGATGATGGCATCTGTGAGTATCATTTATTGAATTACAATTTTTTATGATATTCACAATATACAATAAAAACTCTATATTTGTGTATATATATTATATACGTATAATCATATACATATATATTATATACATATATGCACATACACATATACACATACTAGAGGCCCGGTGCACAAAAATTTGTGCACTTGGGGAGGAGGGGGGTCCCTCAGCCCGGCCTGTGCCCTCTCGCAGTCTGGGACCCCTCAGGAGATAATGACCTGCTGGCTTAGGCCCGCTCCCGGGTGGCAGAGGGCAGGCCCAATCCCTAGGTGCAGCCCCTGGTCGGGCTAAGAGCAGGGCCGATTGGGGAGTTGGGGCGCCACCCCCTGTCATGCACAGAGCAGGGCGGATCGGGAAGTTGCGATGCCACCCCTAGTCACACTCAGGGTACAGCCGATTGGGGGTTGCGGCACCGCCCGCTGTCACACTCAAGGCAGGGTCGATGGGGAGGTTGCGGCGCCACCCCTTGTCACACACAGAGCAGGGCCGATCAGGGGGTTGGGGCACTGCCCCCTGTCATGCACAGAGCAGGGCCCATCAGGGGGTTGAGGAGCTCCCCCCTGTCATGCACAGAGCAGGGCCCATCAGGGGGGTTGGGGAGCTCCCCCCTGTCACTCACAGAGTAGGGCCAATAGAGGAGTTTGGGCACTACCCCCTGTCACACACAGAGCAGGGTGGATCAGGGGGTTGGGGAGCCACCCTCTATCACCCACAGAGCAGGGCAGATCAGGGGGTTGGGGCGCTGCACCCTGTCACACTCAGGGCAGGGCCGATGGGGAGGTTATGGCTCTACTCCGTCACACACAGAGCAGGGCCCATGGGGGGCGGGGTTGGGGCACCGCACTTTGTCACACACAGAGCCACAGGGCCAATCATGGGGTTGGGGCGCTGCACCCTGTCACACACAGAGCCGCAGGGCGATCAGGGGTTTGGGGAGCTCCCTCCTATCAGGCACAGAGCAGGGCTGATCAGGGGGTTGGGGCGCCTTCCCCTGTCACGAACAGAGCAGGGAGGATAGGGAGGTTGTGGCCCGGGCCCCTGTCACACACAGAGCCCCAGGGCAATCAGGGGGTTTGGGCGCTGCCCCCTGTCAAGCTGATCCCAGTGCTGGGAGGCATATTACCCTTTTACTATATAGGATAGAGGCCTGGTGCACGGGTGGGGGCTGGCTGGTTTGCCCTGAAGGGTGTCCTGGATCAGGGTGGGGGTCCCCACTGGGGTGCCTGGCCAGCCTGGGTGAGGGGATGATGGTGTTTGCATCTGGTCACACCCCCTTCAGTGTGGGGGTCCCCACTGGGGTGCCTGGCCAGTCTGGCTGAGGGGCTGAGGGCCGTTTTCAGGCTGGCGGGTGACAAGCTCCCAACGGCTCCTTTTTTTCTTTTTTTTTTTTATTCTGGGCCAGCTTTAGCTCTGAGGCTTGGCTCCAGCTATGAGGCCTCCGCTGCTGAAAGCAGGTTTCTGGCCTTTGTTTACATTCTGTATTTGAAACAATGCTGCGATCCTGCTGGCTGAAGCCCGGCTGACTAAAGCAGGTTTCTGGGGTTTTGTTTAGCATCTATATTTGTAACAATGTTTCAAACTGCAAGCTCAGAGGCTGGCAAGGCAGGTGGGGAACCTGGCTTTCTCCATCACTGGAGCAAGCAAGCCTCCTTGTTCGTGTCAGCTGCCTGGCTGCCGGCCGCCATCTTGGCAGGCAGTTAATTTGCATAAGGATATGCTGATTAGCCAATGGGAAGGGTAGCGGAGGTACGGCTAATTACCATGTTTCTCTTTTATTAGATAGGATTGCAATTGTATCATTCATTTCTTTTATAGTTTGTTGTTGTTCTTCCAAAAGACCTTTTAACATTTCTTTTTGTTTTTTAAATATATTTTTATTGATTTTAGAGAGGAAGGGAGAGGGTGAGAGAGGTAGAAACATCAATGATGAGAGAGAATCATTGGTTGGCCTCCTCCAGCATGCCCCCTACTGGAGGATCGAACCTGAAACCCAGGCATGTGCTCTTGACCAGAATTGAACTCAGGACCCTTCAGTCCACAGGCTGACATTCTATACACTGAACCAAACCAGCTAGGGCTTAACATTTCTTGTAATACTGATTTGGTGGTGAAAACTCCTTTAGCTTTTTCTTGTCTGGGAAGCTCTTTATCTGTCATTTGATTCAAAATGATAGCTTTGCTGAAAAGAGTAATCTTGGTTGTAGGTCTTTGCTTTTCATCACTTTGATATGCCAATCCCTTCTGGCCTGCAAAGTTTCTATTGAGAAATCAGCTGGCAGTCTTATGGGCACTCCCTTGTAGGTGACTAACTGCTTTTCTCTTGCTGCATTTAAGACTTTTCTCTTTGTCTTTGACATTTGGCATTTTAATTATGATGTGTCTTGGTGTGGGCCTGTTTAGGTTCATCTTGTTTGGGACTCTGTGCTTTCTGGACTTGTATGTGTATTTCCTTCACCAGGTTAGGGAAGTTTCCTTTTATTATCTTTCCCAATTAGGTTTTCAATTTCTTTCTCTCTCTCTCTCTCTCTCTCTCTCTCTCTCTCTCTCTCTCTCTCCTTCTTCCAGCAACCTCATAATGCTTCAAGTGTCCCCAGAGCCTCCCTACACTTTCCTCATTTTCTTTTTGGATTCTTTTTTCTTTTTGCTGTTCTGATTGGGTATTTTTTGCTTCCATCTCTTCCAAATCTGTGATTCCCTGTAATGTATTCTTCATTTAGTTCGTGTATCATTCATTTTTGACTGGTTTCTTTTTATGTTTTCTATCTTCATTTTTATGTTACCTGTCTCTCTGTGGAAGCTCTCACTAAGTTCCTCAACTCTTCCCTTAAGATCATTGAGCATCCTTATCACCAGTGTTTTGAACTCTGCATCTGGTAGATTTCTTGTCTCCATTTTGTTAGTTCCTTTTCTGGAGATTTTTCTCTTCTTTCATTTGCAACATATTTCTTTGTCCCCTCATTTTGGCTGCCTCCCTGTGTTTGTTTCAAGGTGTTATGTAGAGGTGCCATGTCTCCCGGTGGCACAGCCTCCCCAGTCACCTGAGTAGGGCACTCCAGGTGTCCCCCCCTCCATGTGGGCGGTGTGTGCCCTCCTGTGAGCTTTGATTGCTATTGGCAATCTTGACCAGAAGCTCATTTTCATGTCATCATTTTTGGACTTTTATTCCATTATACTCTCCTGTAAGTATTTTTTTAAATAATTATCCTTTTGCTCCTATCCTTAGTGCTTCGTAGTTATTCATTATTTTTGCTCCCTCACAGTAAACTGTTAGACATTTCCAGAAGGTTTTGTTTTCTCAATACACGCATGGTTTGGAAATACTGTCAATGGGAGGGATTTGCCCTGTGCCAGTCGGTTGTGAGGACTAGCCTGACCACTGTGGAGGATCAATTGTGCAGGGTCCAACTCCATGGAACAGGACTCACTTCAGCAGGTTCAGTTACCCGCTGGGTCCATTCCTTCAGTGTGTTGCTTGTGGAGGTGGTTGGGTGGTTGATGTGGTCCGAGGCAGCCCACTGGGTGCACTGGCACTGGGGCCTCCCGGGAGGTGCAGGCCTAGGTCACCTGCTGCCTGTGTCACCTCCAGCATGAGCTACAAAATGATCTGCAAATGGCGGCTACTTGTGCTAGGTTTGGAGGTGCCCAGGAGAGGTCAGGCTTCAAACCAAGGCCAGCTGCCACAGTGCCAGGCCTGGAGCCACTTAGTGAGAGGTATGGGTACACAGAGGCCAGATGCTGTTTGTTTGAGTGATTTTAGGAATGTTGGCAGCATGCTCCAAGCCAGGACATTTATATGGAAAAGCCACTGGAAGGGGCTTGGCCCAGGAGTTGGGTGGGGCAAAGTCTCAGGGAGTCCCAGAGCAGAGCCCATAGTTGAGCCAGGTTGATGGAGGCTCGGATGTGGCACCTGCCTGCAGGGAGAGGGCTCAGCACAGGAACAATGGCCCCTGCACTTCTGTCTGGGGTCTGGGAGAAAGCTGCTCCCTCCGAGCACTTGCCCTGATGTTGGACAATTTAGTTCCTCCACGTAGGACAATTTAGTACCTTTCGAGCTGGAGCTCAGAGGGAGTGAGTCCAAGTAAAGATTGTGTGGCCCTTTAAGAGGAACAGCTGGGACTCTGGCTGCCTCTTGCTCACTCAGGCTCAATCCCCACTGGTTTTCATAAACAGAAGTTATTAGGATTTCTATTCCAGGCACTAGAACCCCGGGGAGGGGCGGGCTGGTGTTTAGCTGGGGACTCCTTGCTCCTCAGGAGGTATCTACAGCTGACAGACTGCTCCAGTTTCTGACTGCTGCACATGGGTGTGAGACCAGCCCATTCAGGTCTTTCCCCTTGTCCCAGTCTCAACGTGGCTTGTTCTTTATATCTTTAGCAGAAGAACTTCCGTAGAGCTAGATTACAGGCAGTTCTGAATGATGGTTGTTCTGTAGTTTAGCTGTAATTTTGATGTGATTGTGGGAGGATGCGAGTACCACGTTTCTCTATGCCACCAACTTGAGCGAAGCTCATTTTCCCATCAATATTGCACTCGCATTCCATTATACTATCCTCAGTATTTCAGAGTAACTATCCCCTCGATCCTGCCCTTAGTGCTTCTTAGTTTTCATAATTTCTGCTTCCTCACAGTAAACTGTTAGATGTTCCCAAAAAGTTTCAAACTTTTAATAATCCATGCTTTGAAAATAGTCACCTTTGCCCAGAACATCTTTTATTCCTCTTTCCTATGTGTCAATTTTCACATTCTCTTTACCTGCTAGCCCTCTATCTTTGTCCTCAGCCCAATCTCATCGCCACCTGGAGATTTCGCATCATATTCCGAGGACTCTAAGCTTACTCCCAGGATGTATTTGCACAGTGGTTTCCAATGTCAGTTTTCTTGTTAACTCCCCTCGCTTGCCTAGGGGCTGCTTACCATTACAGTGTCTGGGCTTTTGGATCAAGCAGCCCTGACTGGGAATACAGGTCTTTTACTTGCTGCTTCTATAACCTTCTATCCATTACTTCATCTCCTTTAGCCTTCATTTCTTCATCTGTAAAACGGGGTGATACTAATAACTTCATGAAAAAGTATGGCCATGCTTAAATGAAGCAATACAAACCCAATATTAGCCATGTCTGGGAGTTAGCATTATTGCAGCTTCCTTCCAGCATAGCCAGGGACTGCCTGCTGAGGAGCTGACATAACAGAGGGGCTCAGTCAGAAGCATGAAAAAGGAGGGGAGGGCGGGGAGGATGGTGAAAACAAAAGCCAGCGGGAAGAGAAGCTCCTGCAGCTGAGTCTCTGGAGCAGCCCTGCCAGGAGGCAGCGATGGCACCTTCAGGCCTCCTGGAGGCTGCTGCTCTGATTTGCATTTTGGTCACATTTACGCAGCCTCATAATGATGGATTCGAAGCCTCAGCACTGAAACATTGAAAGTTAATGGTGCATCCTGCTTTTTTATTGGTTTGTGGCACCAAATATTTGTGGGTATTGAGCTCTGGGAGCCAGCTGTGTTCTTGGCATGGAGGTGCTGCTGCCTGGCAAGAAGGATATTAGAGAAACACGTGCTCTCAATGGCCACTCCAATGGCTAACTCACCCCCTGCGCCCTTTATATAACCACTTCCCCCATCATTTTCCATAACCTTATTCTGCTTTATCAAGCTCCATTGCACTCCTGACCACTGACTATATGACGCCAGGCCACATCTGACCTACAGCCCATTTTCCTCCAGCCTGAAAGCTACGACTTTTTCTTTGTTGAAAGATGTCTAAAGTGCTTCAACTAGAAAACACACAGAAAACCATGAAATATGCAACAGAAGAGTATATGGCTCTCATTACCCACACAGGTACAGTCTGTACCTTTCCAGAAAGTTTGCTGAGGTCACATAACTGTTGTGTTTAGTGTTGTTGTTCATGTTTGTTTCTCTGTCCCCACCTCTGCCAGGTAAACTCCACCAGAGCAGGGGTTCCTTGCTGTTCACGCTGTATCCTTCGATCCAGAACACCAGCAAACACTCTTTAATGAATGGATGGATGGAAGGATGGATGAATGGATGGATGGATGGATGGATGGATGATTGGATGGATGGAAGGAAGGAAGGAAGGAAGGGAAGGGAAGGGAAGGGAAGGGAAGGGAAGGGAAGGGAAGGGAAGGGAAGGAAAGGGTGAATGACTCTGGGAAGCCTCTCAGAGTGCAAAGTTGAACTTGCTTCTTGCAGTGTCTGAGCCTTCACCTGAGGTCCTGTCCTCTGTGAAGAGCCTGGGTCTGGGGAAGGAGAGAATGGGAAATGTGGCAAACCTCAGGGCGGGGTACAGTGCGTGGGAGAAATATCAGAGGGGACACAGGCACGGGGGCCAGGGAGATGGCAGCGCTGTACCCCACGCTCCTGTAAGCAGGCTGTGGAGATGCAGCCAGGCAATCCCCACTGCTCTGTGCAGCAGTAGCGCCTGTGGAGTTGGACACGAGAGGAGAAAAGTGGACGCTGGAGGACAGCAAAGGCATCTGGGGCTGAGTTAAGGCCGGCAATAGCAGAGTTGAACACCCCACCCATGCCTTTGGCTACTCCACGACTTTCTTTTCTCTTGAAGGATGAATAATAGGGCTTTGGGACTTAAACTTATCAGAGCCATGATTGTGGCAACCCTGCAGTTGTTAAAATCTGTTTTACATAGAATGTGTATTGATTCTGTTCTTGTGGCAAGTGTATTTATCTCCATTGCCAATGTAAATATTTCTGCAACATGCAAAGATATATTTATAAATTCTGTAGTATTGATTTTTCTCACATGGCAAACACATTTATCTCTTTGTTACTGAAAATGTATCTGGGAATAGAAAGACTGATTTAAGGAGAAAGGTATGAGGAGGGAGGGAGGGGTTCTAAGCTAGACAGACTGTCCGTGGCCACAGCTGAAGGAGACCATGTGGGTCAACCAGAAGGTGCATATTTAACTGGAGGAACCACTCTCAGAGGCAAGGCATGCTTACAAAGTCCTTTGGCAAAGCAGTCCGATGTGCTCAGAGGAGTCAGCTATGTGTTCATTAAGAGACCCCCCAGGATCAGCAGTCCAGGGCAAGAGGTTCAGAGAAGCAGCTCCCATTGGTCCCAAACCCAGTTTCAGTTAGTGTCCCTTTGAGTGACAGGTATTGGCTGTAAAGGATACTGGGAGGGAGACTGAACTTTGCCCTGGGAGGATGCCAGCACCAAACATGACTAAGGGGTGAAGGAGAGAGACAGCAGACCACAGTGATGAAAAGTACGCTATGGAACGCCTGCACTGCACCTTGACACCTGATCAATCCAGACCAGGTGGACGCCTGGGGAGTGATGCTCTTACTTTTGTGTTCCTTCTTATATTTTTTTTCCATCACCATTTATCCACCATATACCCCTTCCACCTCTTCCCCCCAGCAGCCACTACACTGTTGTCCATGTCCATGAGTTCTTTCTCTTTTTTTTCTTTTTTGCTCAATCCCTTCTCTCCTACCCTCCCAACATTGCCCCATCAGAGCTGTCTGCCTGCTGTCTATGAGTCTGTTTCTATTTTGGTTGGCATTTCAGTTTGTTTATTAAATTCCATATCTGAGTGAAATGATGTGGTACTTGTCTTCCTCTGACTGGCTTATTTCTCTTAGCATAGTACTCTCCAGGTCTATCCATGCGGTTGCAAAGGGTAAAATTTATTCGTTTTTACAGCCTAGTAGTATTCCATTGTGTAAATGTCCCATAGCTATTTTATTTACTCATCTACTGATGGGCCCTGGACTGATTCCAGATCTTAACTCCTGTAAATAATGCTGCAATGAAATAGGGGTGCATATATTCTTCTGAATTAGTGTTTCAGGTTTCCCAGAAGTGGAATTGCTAGGTCATGAGGCAGTTCCATTTTTAATTTTTTGAGGTAATTCCATACTGTTTTCCACAGTGGCTATACTAGTCTGCATTCCTACCAGCAGTGCACAAGGGTTCCCGTTTTTCCACATCTTCACCAACACTCGTTTGTTGATTCATTAATGATAGCCATTCTGAGTGTGAGGTGATATCCCATTATGGTTTTAATTTGCATCTCTCTGATGATAGTGACATTGAGCATCTTTTAATGTGTCTATTGGCCTGTATGTCCTCTTTGGAGAAGTATCTACACAGGTCCTTTGCCTATTTTTTAATTGGATTCTTTTTTATGTTGAGTTTTATAAGTTCTTTATACATTTTGGATATTAACCCCTTATCAGGTGTGTCATTGGCAAATATGTTCTCTCATTCAGGTGTTGTCTTTTCATTCTGTTGGCAGTTTACTTTGCTCTACAAAAACTTCTTAATTTGAGGTCGTCCCATTTGTTTATTCTGTCTTTTGTTTCCCTTGCCCTAGGAGATTTACCAGAAAAAGTATTGCTACAGAGGGCTGTGAAAACAAGATTTTATGGCCTGTTTTCTTCTAGGATTTTTATAGCTTCTAGTTTAACATTTAAGTATTTAATCCATTTTTAGTTTATTCTTGTGTGTGGAGTAAGGAGATGGTCTAGTTTCATTGTTTTGCACATATCTGTCCAATTTTTCCAATGCCATTTATTGTATAAACTGTCTTTACCTCATTGTATATTTTTACCTCCTTTGTCAAATATTAATGGACTATAAAGGTATGGGTTTGTTTCCAGGATCTCTTATTCTGTTCCATTGATTTATGTATTTTTCATGTCAGTACCAGACTGCTTTGATTACTCTGACCTTGTAGTACAGTTTGATATCAGGTTGTATAATTCTTCCAACTTTTTTTTTTCCCTTTCAGGATCACTGTATCTATTCTGGGTCTTTTGTGGTTCCAAATAAATTTTTGAAATATTGTATATGTTCTGGTTCTGTGAAATATGCCATTGGCATCTTGATAGGAATTGTGTTGAATCTATAGATTGCTTTGGGTAGTATGGACATTTTAATTATGTTAATTCTTCCTTTCCATGAACATGGTATATGCTTCCACTTATTTGTATCTTCAGTTTCTCTCTTCAGTGTCTTGTAATTTTCTGAATACAGGTCGCTTACATCCTTAGTTAACTTTATCCCTAGTTATTTTATTCTTTTTGAAGCAATTATAAATAGAATTGTTTTTTAATTTCCATTTCTGTTAGTTCATTATTGGTGTATAACAATGCAACTGATTTCTGGATATTTATATTGTACTAGAGGCCCGGTGCACAAAAATTTGTGCACTGGTGGGGAGGCGTGTCCCTCAGCCCCACTTGTGCCCTCTCACAGTCTGGGACCCCTTGGGAGATAACGACCTGCTGGCTTAGGCCTGCTACTGGGTGGCAGAGGGCAGGCCCAATCCCTAGGTGCAGCCCCTGGTTGGGTTCAGAGCAGGGCCGATTGGGGAGTTGGAGCGCCGCCCCCTGTCATGCACAGAGCAGGGCGGATCGGGAGGTTGCGATGCCACCCTCAGTCATGCTCAGGATAGGGCCGATTGGGGGGTTGGGGAGCCGCCCCTTGTCACACTCAAGGCAGGGTCAATGGGGAGGTTGCGGCGCCACCCCCTGTCATGCACAGAGCAGGGCCCATCAGGGGGGTTGGGGCTCCATACCCTGTCACACACAGAGCAGGGCTGATCAGGGGGTTGGGGTTCTGTACCCTGTCACACACAGAGCAGGGTCGATCAGGGGGTTGGGGAGCTCCCCCCTCTCACACACAGAGTAGGGCCAATAGGGGATTTGGGGCACCGCCCCCTGTCACACACAGAGCAGGGCCAATCAGGGGGTTGGGGCACTCCCTCCTGTCACACTCAGGGCAGGGCCAATGGGGAGATTGTGGCTCCACCCCGTCTTCACTCACAGAGCAGGGCCCATGGGGGGGTTAGGAGGCCACACCCTGTCACACACAGAGCAGGGCTGATCAGGGGGTTGGGGCACCTTCCCCTGTCACGAACAGAGCAGGGCAGATAGGGAGGTTGTGGCCCCGCCCCCTGTCACACACAGAGCCGCAGGACGATCAGGGGGTTTGGGCGCTGCCCCCTGTCATGCTGCTCCAGGGGCCAGGAGGCCTCGCTGCTCTGCTGATCCCGGTGCTGGGAGGCCTCGTGGCTCTGCTTGACACAGGGGCAGTGAGGCCTCGCTGCTCTGCTGATCCCGGTGCTGGGAGGCCTCGCTGCTCTGCTGATCCTGGTGCCAGGAAGTCTTGCGGCTCTGCTGACCCCAGTGCAGGGAGGCATATTACCCTTTCACTCTTATAGGATAGAGGCCTGGTGCATGGGTGGGGGCCGGCTGGTTTGCCCTGAAGGGTGTCCTGGATCAGGGTGGGGGTCCCGCTTGGGTGCTTGGCCAGCCTGGATGAGGGGATGATGGCTGTTTGCAGCTGGTCACACCCTCTTCAGGGAGGGGTCCCCACTGGGGTGCCTGGCCAGTCAAAGTGAGGGGCTGAGGGCCATTTTCAGGCTGGTGGGTGACTGTAGCTTCCAACCTGTCCTTTTTTTCTTTTTTTCTTTTATTCTTGGATTTATTTACCTTCTATGGCTGTCACTGGAGCTGAGAGCCGGCTTTAGCTCTGAGACCGGCTCCAGCTTGAGGCCTCTGCTGCTGAAAGCAGGTATCTGGTTTGTTTGGGTTCTATAATTGTAACACAGTTTCGGTCCTGCTCGCTCCAGCTCTGACGGCTGAAAGCAGGTATCTGGGGTTTTTTTTGCTTCTATAATTGCAACAATGTTTCTTAAACTGCAGCTCAGAGCCCAGCAGCGGAAGGCGGGGAACCTTGGCTTCCTCCATCATGGAGCAAGCAAGCCTCCCTGTTCGCTTCACTGCCTGGCTGCCGGCCGCCATGTTCGCTGGCAGTTAATTTGCATATCGCCCTGATTAGCCAATGGGAAGGGTAGCGAAGTTATGGCTAATTACCATATTTCTCTTTTATTAGATAGGATCCTGCTACTTTACTGAATTCATTTATCAGTTTTAGTAGATTTTTGGTGGAATCTTTAGGATTCTCTACATACAATATCATGTCATCTGCAAATAATGACAGTTTTACTTCTTCTTTTCCAATTTGGGTGCCTTTTATTTCTTCTGCTTGTCTGATTATTCTGGCTAGGACTTCCAATACTATCTCTACTAATAAAAGGGTAATATGCTAATTAGAATGGATTTCATCTGGAAGTCCTTCCGGACGTCCTTTCAGACAAAGCTCCAGTGGCTGCCTGAAGCTCAAGCAAGCTGTGGATGGTGGCTGCCACTGCAAGGGCCGGCCCAAGGCTCTGGCAAGCCGCAGTGGCTGCGAGGGCCGAGGCTTAGGCAGCCGCGATGGCAACAGTGGCAGCAGCAACAGTGGCGGCAGCAGAGACATGATGGGGGTGTCGCCCTTCCCTGATCAGCCTGGGTGCCTCCCACAGAGGGAGGCTAGAGGCAGCAGCAGCGAGGGGGTGATAGGGGCGGTGCCTTCCCCTGATTGACTGGTCACCTCCCACAGAGGGAGGCCAGACTGCAGCTTAGGCCCGCTCTCCATATAGAGCGTGCCTAAGCCATCAGTAGGACATTCCTTGAGGGCTCCTGGACTGTGAGAGGGGGCAGGCCTGGCTGAGGGACCCCTCCAGTGCACAAATTTTCATGCACCGGGCCTCTAGTGTTAAATAAGAGTGGTGAAAGCAGACAACTCTGTCTTGTTCCTGATCTTATGGGGAATGCTTATATTTTTTTCCCATTTAGTATGATGTTGGCTATAGGTTTGTCATATATGGTCTTTGTTATGTTGGGAAATGCTTCCTCTATTCTCACTTTGCTGAGAGTTTTTATCATAAATAGTTGCTGGATTTTAGCAACTGCCATTTCTGAATCTATTGATATGATTATGTGATTTTTATCCTCCATTTTGTTTATGTGGTGTATAACGTTTATTGATTTGTGAATATTATACCAGCCTTGCATCCCTGAAATAAATCCTACTTTGTCATAGTGTATGATTTTTCTAATGTGTTATTGGATACAATTTGCTAATATTTTGTTGAGGATTTTAGCTTCTGTGTTCATCAGGGATATTGGCTTATAATTTTCTATCTTTGTAGTGTCTTTATCTGGCTTTGGAATTAGGATAATCCTAGCCCCATAAAATTAGCTTGGGAGTCTTCTTTCCTCTTGAATTTTTTGGAGTAGTTTGAGAAGGATAGGTGTTAGTTCTTTGAATCTTTGGTAAAATTCACCTGTCAAGCCATCAGGGCTTTTGTTTGTTTAGAAGTTTTTTGATACTGCTTTAATTTCTCTAGTTGTAATCTGTTTATTACAATTCTCTGATTCTTCTTGATTTAGTTTTAAAAGATTGTATGTTTCTAGGAATTTGTCCATTTCTCTCAGGTTGTCCAATTTGTTGGCCTGTTCATAATACTTTCTTACAATCCTTTGTATTTCTTTGGTGTCAGTTACTTCTCTTTCATTCTGATTTCATTTATTTGGGTCCTCTCGCTTTTTTTATTTATGAGTCTGGTTAAAGGTTTGTCAATCTTATTTATCTTTTCAGAGAACCTGCTCTTGGTTTCATTGATCTTTTGTATTTTTTTTTAGACTCTATTTTGTTTATTTCTGCTCTGATCTTATTTTTTTCCTTCATTCTACTCGCTGGTGCTGATGCTTTTAAAGACATCTTCCGTAGCAGCTTTCCTCACCCAGATGCTCACTACTTCCTTAGGGAGGCCTCTGCTACAGAGTCACCATGATGATCCACTGAGTAAGGGTCCAGATTGCCTCTCAGGGAAGTTCGATGTCCCATGCACATCCTGGGTTCAGACTTTCTCAGATCTTCAATTTGGGCATCCTAAGGTGACTAGATTGGGTGCTATAGTGAATCATTGGCTTGTACTTTGGCAACAAGATGGAGACACGATCTACCACAGGCATCTTACTAGCTGGGCCGATGCCATGAGCCTGCAAGCCCTGGAAATGTGCTGCCTGCCCACAATTGCTTCCATCCAGGTGTGAACACCTGGGTGCTGTCACCCATCTCTCCTCACATGGCTTCTCGGCTTCAACCATTGCAATACCTTGTTGATGGCCTAACAGAGGAGCTGGCATTTATTAAATACTGACTGCATGCCGGGTATATGTCTGTGATCTTTGACCTTCACCAAGCCTGTGAGAAAGGTATGCATCAAGAAAAGTAAGACCTCAGACATTAGATGGCTGGCCTCAGTGAGTGGTCATGGACTTGCACCTGCATCAGAATCACCTGGAGGGCTGTGAAAGCAAACTGCTGAGTGCCACCCCAAGGTTTCTGCTTCAGTAGATCTGAGGTGGGGCCCCAGAATTTGCATTTCTCAGAAGGTCCCCGGCGGTGCTGATGCCTGAAGTCAACTCTGAGAATGACTGGTTTACCTCAAACAGAGTTAGGGTTCACCTCACAGTCTGTCTGGTTCCAGACCTGCGTGTTTCAGCTGAGTGCCTTCTCCCAAATGAGCCATGTTTCTTCATGTCAGGGCCTCCTCAGGCAATGCCTGCTCTTCCCACAACACTCTAGCCCTTGGCCCTCCAGCTGGCTACCTCCACAGCCCTTGTGCCTGGCTTACTGTTTCTTCTCTAGGAAGTCTTTCTTCTTTTCAGGAGCTGACAGCCCTCTGAGCTCCCAGAGCCTGAAGAATGCCACTCTAGTCTCTCATTGTGCGGCCACTTCTCTGCCCACAGTCCCGCTCTGTGGACCCCTTGGGGGTGCCCAGCATCCAGTCCTTGCTGTATGTGCCGCTGAGTCCTACCTAGTAGGTCAGCTGTTCTGTCACTGCTGGTGGAACAACTATTGGAATGGCCTCGGCCAGTTGCACCAGGCACCGTAGGCTTACAGAAGCCCCACGGCTGAGGAGCGGCTCTTCATTTCCCGGGGGTGCTCTCTAGCGGGTGCTGCTGAAGAGCCTACACTGACGAACAGGCTAGCGTAAGTGTGCTGCCAGGGCCGCTTCTCGGGGCCGGCGGCCCCCCTGGTGTAGACGGGCGTCCTGTCTGACGCGGGCGCCTGCTTTCTGCTGGCTGCCCGTGTGGGCTTGGAGCCTGGGTGCTAGTCCTCCCCCTGTGTCCCTTCCAAATTTACACCCCGACGAGAGGGTGTGCCCAGGAAGATGGCTGACTCGGGGTGTGAATAGCTGGGCTCCCTGTTCAGACCTCCAAATGGCTTTCTGTAGGTGCGTCCACTGAGATGGGTGGCAGTGCCCGGTGTGTGCTGGGCACGTTGGTGAGCTGGAGATTTTCCTTGAGAGAGGAAGCTGCATTTGAGATGGGAGAGCCCTCCCTGCAGACTAAAGGTCATAGAGCAGATGGGTGGAGGCCTGGGCCGACCACCGGCTGGCAGAGAGAAGATGGAGGGGCATTTTGCGGCGGGAACACTGAGCTCAGACAGCAGGGGTGTGAGGCAGCCTCTTTGTCATCCAGAGGTGCTCGCCGAAGCTCTGGGCAGGTCACCATCGCCAACACGTGTCCGGAGGAGAGAGCCTCTCTCCTTTCAGAGGCGGGAGGAGCCGGTGCTGAGCGCTTGGAGGCTGCACCCGTAACCGGCCCGTGGAAACCGCAGAGCAGCCCGGTTTACTGGCACCTGCATCAGCCGTCCTGGTGCTTCCCGCCCATCAGAGCCTGGCTGTGTCCATGTTGCCATGGCAAACATAAAAACATGTGTAAATGTTCCTCCCTCACAGGCAATTACGGCGGAGGTATAGCCCACAGGCCCTGCAGGCAAAGGAGCATCTTGCTTCAATTTGATAAAAGTAATGGGCGATAATTAGAAAAATTTCTCCATCAGATTTGTGATTTTGTGCTCCCTTTCATCCGTGATGCATTGAAATGAATGCTGAGCTCTGGGCCTGGGCTGCACCAGGGCCTGCAGAAGCACAGAGCGGCCGCAGAGCAAGCGGCGCCCTTGGCTGTGAGGCTGGGTGAGCCCAGCCGCGCTGTGGGGCAGGAGGCGCCCCCCTCCCCCTGTCCTCAGGGCCACACTCCATGGAGGACACACCAGCAGTGCCGGTGCCCAGCACTGGCTCACGCCACGTGTGGATCTGCGTGGGGCACTGCTGCTCTGGGGCTGAGCACACCACCTCATTTCATGGCCACGGTAGCCAGCCACGGCAGGCTCTGCTTCTGACCTTACTTTTAAAAGGTTTGAAAACTGAGGCACAGACTTTAGCGAACTTGCCAGGCCGCCGGGTTGTGAGGGGCGCTGGGGCAGGGGAGGCCTGGCCTCCAGGGTTGTGAGGGGGCACTGGGGCAGGGGAGGCCTGGCCTCCAGGGATGTGAGGGGGCGCTGGGGCAGGGAAGGCCTGGCCTCCAGGGTTGTGAGGGGTGCTGGGGCAGGGGAGGCCTGGCCTCGGACCCACCTGCCCTCACTGGGCTGTGCGCTGCCTCTGAAGCCAGCAGAGCTCAGAGTGGCTCAGGAGGGCGGGCACAGCCGGGGCTCCACGGGGAGAGTGGCAGCTGTGTCTTCAAGAGGTTCGCGGCAGCAAATGCCAGAAGCAAGGGAATGGGTGGATGAGTGAGATAAGGGATCCCAGGGAGAGGGGCGCTGGGGCCTGGGGCCCGGGACAGGGACCTGGACGGGACTTCTCAGTTTAGCATTGGCTCTGGCTGTGGAGGGCCCCGGCGGAGATGAGGCTGGGGAGGAGGGTTGTGAAGGTCAGGTGAGAAGACTGGTCTCACTGGAACTATGACTCAGTGAGGGGGGGATGGTGTTCGGTTGATGAAAAGGACACAGGTTTCCAGAAGAGACATGAGGACAGGGTGAGCGACTGGAGCTCAGGAAGAGGCTCCTCCCCACGGAGGCCTGCGTTCCCTGCCGTTCTGTTTTGTGTGCGACATTCTCGCAGCACACTGAGCAGGGGCGCAGCTCGCGCAGCTGAGCGGGGTGCCCACTGGCCGGGCGCATCTCACCCCAGCCTTCCTCCTCTGCCGGCCTGGGCGCTCCCGGGCTTTCCTGGGACACGCCCTTCCTCACGGTGTTCCTGGCCCGAGCTGCCGGCTTCTCCTCCATGGACAGCGACCAGAGGCCCTCAGAAGTGTTTTGTTTTATCTTTGCCATCTTTTCAATAATTGTCAACACTTAAAAATCAAGTGATCTCATAGGAAAGCCCAGATTTATCCCTTTATTGAAAAACAAAGTGGCCGGAGATGCTCAGAGGGTGACAGTGGGTGGACCTCGGCCCTGCTGCCCGCTGCAGAGGGCCCGCCTCTAAACTCCAGGCCAGTGGCTGTCCTCAACCTCGCCAGCTGCCTTCTTCCCTGTGCCCTGGGTGTGGGTGGAGAGCGCCAGTACCCGCCTCGCCCTGCGCTGAGGCTCACTTGCAGGTCGTCTCCGCGAGTCTCCACAGCTGGACTCCGAGCTCCCGGAGGCAGGGTCATGACCTGCTCATCCTTTGTCCCTTGAGCTCAGCACAGGCCCTGGTCTGAGGTGCTCAGAACTTTACTGAATTAATCTTCACCGAGGAGACAACTTCGATAGAATGCAGTCTTGGCAAGTCTCGCCCTGGGCTGAGGGATCTGTGCTGCTGGGGTGGGGTGAGCAGTGTGGGTCGGCCACCACTGGGCTCAGACCTCAGGAGGCCTCGCAGCCCATTTGGCCCTTCAGTGGGCAGCCTGGGCCCGTGGCTCACAGCCTGTTTGCATTTCAGGACGTTCCAGGACCTGTCCAAGCAGGTGGAGCTGCCCTACGGGACGGTGCGCGGCTCGGCCGTGTACGAGTACTTCCGGGCCAAGGGCACCAACCCCCTGGAGCAGGACAGCACGTTTGCCGAGCTCTGGCGGACCATCAGCAAGAACGGGGGCGCCGACAACTGCGTGTCCAGCCCCTCAGAAGGCATCAGGAAGGTAGGCAGGCGCGGCCCGGCCTGCGGGTGCTGTGGGCGCGGTCACCTCTTTGAACAGCCCTGTCACTGCAGAGCTTCCACCTCCAGCAGGTAGATCGGCATTTCTCCCAGCACGTGGCTGCCACGTGGGACGCACGCGTTTCCTGGGTAAACGCACATTCTTGGCAACACACGGAGGGGCTGCTCATTAGGTATCAAACCGACAGTTTTCAAGGGGTCAGCGAAGAGCAGGCGGCTTGAGCCTGAGACATGGGCCTCCTTCCTGTGGTCTCAGGATGCCGGCCCAGCGGTGCCTGCCACCCGCACGAGGACACTCAGCAAAAGAAAACGAGAGGCCAGGCAAGGCGCGGAGGGAGGGAGGGAGGGTGCGCATGGGTCTGCCGGTGGCGAAGGTTGTGCAAGGGAGACGGTGGTGAGGGCATTGGGCCGAGGGTGCAGGCTGTGTTGGGGGAAACTGGGGGGGGGGGGGGGGGGGGTAAGGCTGGAAGGAGCCAGGAGAGAGGAGGGTGGAGAAAAGCCATCACATCCTTCAGGAGTGGGTTAGAATTTGCTCATTTATTTCAGGTGATTTCCTCTGGGCACTGAATTAATCATGATCATCCCATTACACAGATACAGTCAGACACTGCATCACCTCCCTTAGGGGGCGGCGCCAGGGGTTCAGGCTGAGGAGTTTGCCTTTATCCAGCACGGGCCTGGCGGTCAGTGAGGAGGAGGATGGTGAGAGGAAGGTGGTGTCAGGAGCTGCCGGTGGGGGCACCCTCTGTCCAGTGGTGCTGGCCTCCGGGGCTGCTGTCCCTGTGGTCATTAGTGAATGGTGTGAGACAGATGTGCCCCTGTGAGCAGGCGCTGGCCAGGGTGCCTCAGTACCCCTCCCTTGTACCTATGGCACCTCCCACACACATGCCACATGCCTCTCTCTCACATACACACCCTCAGGCAGACACACACACACAGTGTCTCACACACACACACACACAGTATCACACACACACACACACCCCTGTCCAGCCTGCCTCGGTGTCTCCTCACTTCCTTCTGGTATAAGGCCCCTCTGTGTGACCAGCTCACAGGTTCTCACACTGTCACCCACACTCCCACATACTCACACTCGTGCACACACCTATGTTCCATATCCCCAGCCACTTGCTGGCAGTTGCAGAGCTCCGTGGCTATGAGGGGACCATCTGGGGAACGCTCCAGGGCCACCAGGACCCACCGCCCTGCTCTTCATGATGTCAAGGGTGCTCAGAACCCTCCCAGCCCCACCCCCCAGGGGAGCCCACAGGCCCAGGGAGAGAGGCAGAGGTCTGGGTCCTGCTGTAGAGCCAGGGGCCGTTCAGGCTGAGTGTGGCTCCTGTCCAGGGGAGACACAGTGACTGGCTCTGTGCTCCTTGTGGAGTGAGAGCCCATGGGTGGCGACCTCACACTGCAGTTAGTGCAGAGTGCTCAGCCACTTCGACAGCAGCGTGTGTGGTTCTGGAGCCTGTCACACCTGGGTGCAGGTCCCAGCTCCGCCTGCCACACGTGGGTGCGGGTCCCAGCTCCGCCTGCCACACGTGGGTGCAGGTCCCAGCTCCGCCTGCCACACGTGGGTGCGGGTCCCAGCTCCGCCTGCCACAGGTGGGTGCAGGCCCCACCTCCGCCTGCCACACGTGGGTGCGGGTCCCAGCTCCGCCTGCCACACGTGGGTGCGGGTCCCAGCTCCGCCTGCCACACGTGGGTGCAGGTCCCAGCTCCGCCTGCCACAGGTGCCTGTGGGTCCCAGCTCCGCCTGCCACAGGTGGGTGCAGGTCCCAGCTCCGCCTGCCAAACGTGGGTGCGGGTCCCAGCTCCGCCTGCCACAGGTGCCTGTGGGTCCCAGCTCCGCCTGCCACACGTGGGTGCAGGTCCCAGCTCCGCCTGCCACAGGTGGGTGCGGGTCCCAGCTCCGCCTGCCACACGTGGGTGCAGGTCCCAGCTCCGCCTGCCACACGTGGGTGCAGGTCCCAGCTCCGCCTGCCACACGTGGGTGCAGGTCCCAGCTCCGCCTGCCACACGTGGGTGCGGGTCCCAGCTCCGCCTGCCACAGGTGCCTGTGGGTCCCAGCTCCGCCTGCCACACGTGGGTGCAGGTCCCAGCTCCGCCTGCCACAGGTGGGTGCGGGTCCCAGCTCCGCCTGCCACACGTGGGTGCAGGTCCCAGCTCCGCCTGCCACACGTGGGTGCAGGTCCCAGCTCCGCCTGCCACACGTGGGTGCGGGTCCCAGCTCCGCCTGCCACAGGTGCCTGTGGGTCCCAGCTTCGCCTGCCACACGTGGGTGCGGGTCCCAGCTCCGCCTGCCACAGGTGCCTGTGGGTCCCAGCTCCGCCTGCCACACGTGGGTGCAGGTCCCAGCTCCGCCTGCCACACGTGGGTGCGGGTCCCAGCTCCGCCTGCCACAGGTGCCTGTGGGTCCCAGCTCCGCCTGCCACAGGTGCCTGCGGGTCCCAGCTGCATGCCCACCAGTACCTGTGGCGTTTTTCCCACCAGGAACCCTCAAAGTTGAGAGAGGCTGGGGCAAATCTGGGGTCTCCAGACACTTAAAACACATAAAAAGTTCATGTTACGGCAGACCTTGAATATTTACATTTAACCAAGTGATACCTTAGCAAAAGTAATAAAATGCAACATAAATGGTGCTATTGCCATGCTTGCTGATTTATTAACACCTGCATAGGATGGCGCTCTGACCCTCAGCTGTCGGTGTCCCCTGAACCCTGGCACGGAGGCGCGTGCGGTAGGTGCCTCATGTGGAGATGATGAGGACAACGTTGATGTAAGGCCTCTCATTAATGTGCAGCCTGGTCCGGGTCCCTCCCTGCTTCCTCCTCTCCCAGAGCCATCCTCCACCCACACAGGGAACTCCCAGGGCTCATTGCAGCAGAGCTACAAAAGCACTTGTGGTGAAAGAAAGGATGGCTACTTCTGACTTTATTAAACTTCTATTAACTATAAGACACTTAAAAAATAAAAAAGCACATATGACAGTGGCAGGAATATTTACAAGGCATATACCCAATACAGGATTAACATCCAGATTATATAAAGACCTTTTACAAATCAGTAAGAGAAGTTCAAACAATTTAATAGAAAAATAGGCTACAGACTTGCACAGGCCTTTCACAGAAGAGACAACACATATGGCCAATAATTATGTGAAGAGATATTCAAAATCATTAGTGATCCAGGAAATGCAAATTGAGACCATAAAGATATATCATTTTCCATCAACTAGACTCCCACAAAATAAGAGGTGGTGGGGAGGGCAGGAGTGGCAGGTGGCTAATAGCTAAGAGAGTGTACTCAGTACAACCACTTTAGCAACAAGTGTGCCATTCTTTTATACAATGAAATATTTACATACCCAGGATCCATCAGTTCCACTCCTGTGTATCCACCCAAAATAAACTTCCATATGCATTCCAGAGACAAGAAAGGCCATGGGAGCCTTGCTTATGGAGCCAGAACCCTGGAAACAATCCAACTGAGCATTAAGGCAAAAAAAGTAACCAGCAAAGAAATGAATCCACTCTAGCTCCATGTAAGAGTATGAATAAAACTTAGCAGGATAAGAATGAGTAAATGCAATTCACCTGGGTCCACTAATGGAAAATAACTTACAACATGATACCCTTTTAATAATATGTAAGATTCTCGCACCCCGCCCCCACACACACATACACAGTGACGTGCAACACAAGGCCCGCGCTAGGGACTGTGCAGAGGGAGTGGGAGAGCTGGGGAGGACAGCCTGTGGGTGGACAGAAGTCAGGGTCTGTATTAGCTTTAGATTCATGGCTGTATTTTAAGTTTTTGGTTCTCATTATAATCAACTAGAGGCCCAGTGCACAAAAATTTGTGCACTCGGGGCTAGGGGGTCCCTCAGCCCAGTCTGGGGCCCCTCAGGGGTGACCACTTGCTGGCTTAGGCCTGCTCCCTGGGGGATTGGGCCTAAGCTGGCAATCAGACATCCCTCTGGCAGCCTGGGAGCCCTCGGGGGATGCCCACTTGCCAGCAGGGAGCAGGCCTAAGCTGCAGTCAGACATCCTTAGCACTGCTGAGGAGGCAGGAGAGGCTCCCACCACCACCGCTGTACTGGCAGCCATCAGCCTGGCTTGTGGCTGAGCAGAGCTCCCCCTGTGGGAGCTCACTGACCACCAGAGGGCAGCTCCTGCATTGAGCGTCTGCCCCCTGGTGGTCAGTGTGTGTCATAGTGACCAGTCATTCCCAGTCTTTCTGCTGTTAGGGTCAGTTTGCATATTACCCTTTTATTATATAGGATAGAGGCCTGGTGCATGGGTGGGGGCCGGCTGGTTTGCCCTGAAGGGTGATCTGGATCAGGGTGGGGGTCCCGCTTGGGTGCCTGGCCAGCCTGGATGATGGGCTGATGGCTGTTTGCAGCTGGTCACACCCTCTTCAGGGAGGGGGTCCCCACTGGGGTGCCTGGCCAGCCTGGGTGAGGGGCTGATGGGTGTTTGCAGCTGGTCACACCCCCTTCAGGGTGGGGGTCCCCACTGGGGTGCCTGGCCAGCCTGGGTGAGGGGCTGAGGGCCGTTTTCAGGCTGGCGGGTACTGAAGCTCCCAGCCTCTTTTTTTTTTCTTTTTTCTTTTTATTCTGGGATTTATTTACCTTCTATAGCTGTCACTGGAGCTGAGAGCCGGCTCCAGCTCTGAGGCTGTGGCTGGCTGAAAGCAGGTATCTGGGTTTGTTTAACTTCTATAATTGAAACTCTGTT
Source organism: Myotis yumanensis (assembly GCF_028538775.1). NCBI lineage: Eukaryota > Metazoa > Chordata > Mammalia > Chiroptera > Vespertilionidae > Myotis > Myotis yumanensis. The sequence continues at coordinate 59,816,930 of NW_027223764.1, forward strand.
GCCATCATTGGCGCTCTAAGCTCTGAGCCCGCTGGTGGCTGAAAGCAGGTTTCTGGGTTTGTTTAGCTTCTATAATTGCAACATTGTTGCATCTGGAGCTCAGAGCTGGGCTGCGGCAGGCGGGGAACCTTGGCTTCCTCCTTCACTGGAGCAAGCAAGCCTCATGTTCCCTTCAGCTGCGTGGCTGCTGACCGCCATCTTGGTTGGCAGTTAATTTGCATATCTCGCTGATTAGCCAATGGGAAGGATAGCGAAGTTACTGTTAATTACCATGTTTCTCTATTATTATATAAGATGTTAAGTGAGTTGATTAAAAAGATGGCCATCTCTGCACAAAGGAAAGATGTGGGAGCAGGGTGTGATGGGTGGGAGTAGCCTGGCAGAGGTGGTCACCGTCCACCATCCAGAGTCGGGTCAGGGATTCCGTCACGGCGCCCACCCCTGGAGCCCTGTTTCCTGCCAGGTCCACTCAGACAGGGACAGCGCCCCCTCTGGGCTCTGATGGAGAGCAGGAAGGAATCTGTCAAGAGGGGGAAGTTTTACTGATTCATTACAAGCCAACAACATACAGGTTTTCCAACAAACCTCCCTGGCAACCAGTAAGTTTCAGTAAATACTGATTGTCCGTGAGGGAGTCACCTGTTTGCTGTCTGACTGAGCCGAGGCACACACATTGGGGAGGCAGTTGGTGCTATCAGTTAGCTCAGTGATTCCCAAAGTGGGTGCTACCACCCCCCGGTGGGCACTGCAGCGATCCAGGGGGGCGGTGATGGCCACAGGTGCATTTGGGGGCGATGAGTAACTGCTATTAAAATTTTTAAAAAATTAATTTCCAGGGGCTGAGTAATATTTTTTCTGAAAAGGGGGCGGTAGGCCAAATAAGTTTGGGAACCACTGAGTTAGCTGGTTACCCTCCTAGCTTCTGGGATGCAGGGACAGGGGATAGCGTCAGCGTCCCAGTCAGGCTTATCTCTGGATACTATTCTCAGGGAAGAGACCCGCTGGTCCTCAGAGACGGGAGGGGCTGCCTTCCTGCCCCTCAGCCACCTGCGCTGGTCACACCTGAGGCAAGACTAGACCAAGGGCTGGCAAATTACTGTCCACAGGCTGTCTGGCCCACCACCTGCTTTTATCAATAAAGTTTTATGCCCTAACCGGTTTGGTTCAGTGGATAGAGCGTCAGCCTGCAGACTGAAAGGTCCTGGGTTCGATTCTGGTGAAGGGCATGTGCCTTGGTTGTGGGCACATCCTCAGTGGGAGGTGTGCAGGAGACAGCTGATGGATGTTTCTCTCTCATTGATGTTTCTAGCTCTCTATCCCTCTCCCTTCCTTTCTGTTAAATATCAATAAAATATATTTTGAAAAAATAAAGTTTTATTCAAACAGCCAAGCTCATTTATTCACATGCAGACTATGGCTGCTTTCCTGCTACTTTAGCAGATCACGAGGACCCCACAGCCTAACTGTTTATTTCCTGGCTTTTCCCGAGAAATCTGAGCCGTGGGTGTCCAGGAGCACTGGCCTGGGTCTCTCCTCTACACCAGGTGGCACACCCGGAGAGCAAGACGCTGACACCCAGCTTATTCCTGGCCTGGCCTCCCCCCCAGCCCCGAACCTGTTGAGCAGTCCACGTGCCAGGCACTGTGCCAGATGATCTACTACATTATTCCTTCATCCTGGACAGAACAAACTGCTCAGTACTGTCTCCCTCGTGTAGAAATGGACTGAGCCTCAGAGACGGTGGCTGCTCCGGTCCCCTGACTCTGAGTCTCACTGTGGCCTCCCTCCAAGGCCAGGTCCTCATCTCTGCACCCCAGCGCGCCCGGCCAGGCATACTCCTATGCTTTCATTTTCCTTCCTCTTTCACATGAACTGAGCAGCACCTGGCGCCCACGTGTGAAGCCTTAGCTCTCCCCCCACAGTCGCAACAAAGGTTCCATATTTTTGATTTCCAAACTTAAAAATATCAGTTAGAGATTTGAGATGCAGAATTGAGCTGACAAATGATTCAAATTTATGTAATAACTTTGTAACATGAAATCACTTTAATGTTGTTCATGGGATGTTGTTCTTCGGCTTTTCAACTCTACCCAGTAATGTCCGGCAGACCCGGCTTCTGTGTAGCCCAGGGCCGGCCTCCCGTCAGGCGGGGCTAATATTCAATAACATTGCCAAGCAGACTGCAGTGCTCACGGTGTGAGTGTCAGCCTCCACGGCTCCCGGGGCTCTCTGAGTGAACAGACCCTGAAGCTGGAGATGGCATGTTCAGAGCGTAGCTCTTGAGTCGGGCAGGCTAGCGGCAGGTGGCTCTCCATCCCTGAGCACCACGGTGTCACAAAGCACAAACGCGAAGGCTGAAGGAAACGGGCTCACACCTTATTTGCTTCCTCACTGATGTACCCCTAGCCCCGCACCAGGCTGTGTGTGGGGATCCCCGTGAGCATTCACCTTTGCTCCAGCCCCTGGCTCGCTGCTCTGAGGCCCGGGCTGCCCCACGGCACACACTCCCGGCTGAGTGTCAGGGACCCCTGACTGTGGGAGGGAGAGTGGTCCCAGAGGACTCGGCCTCCATGGGACTCAGCCTCCAGAGGCTCGGCCTCCGTGGGCTCAGTCTCCGTGGACTCAGCCTCCATGGACTCAGCCTCCATGGGCTCAGTCTCCATGGACTCAACCTCCATGGGCTCAGTCTCCGTGGACTCGGCCTCTGTGGGACTTGCCTTCCGGGGGCTCGGCCTCTGTGGGACTTGGCCTCTGGGGGCTCGGCCTCTGTGGGACTTGGCCTCTGGGGGCTCGGCCTCCGTGGACTCAGCCTCCAGGGCCTCAGCCTCTGGGAGAGGACAGGAACCTGGTGCCCTTCCCTGCAGTGCTCTCCTTGCGGAGGGAGTGAGGGGAGGAAGCATTCTGGTCTGCGGCCTGTGGAAGAGGCTTTCCTGGGACGGCACCCTCTGTATTCTAGGGACAATCAGGAAGCTTGGCCAAGTTCATGGAAGGGACCCTGATACAGGTCTGATTGCCTAGAGATGGGCCGGATAAACTGGCCAGCCCTGCGCAGTGCCTGCAGTCCTGCTCCCTGGGACACGGACCCGTCCTCTCTCTGCAGATCTGCTTCCACGTGCTTCCTTCCTTCTTGCAGGGGATAACCACTTATCTCTACTTGCTCAAAAGGCACTTCTACCCATTTTCTAAGTTGGACAGTCCTTCTCTTTATTCATTCAGCTATTCCATGATTCATCCACTCAAGAAATTAGTTTCAATAACTTCTGTGTAGGAGTTTGGTAATTAAGTTCCATTTTCAACCTAATTGAATCTGTGGCATTGGTCAAGTGGCCTCCCCGTCCTGAGCTCTGTGAGAGGGAGAGCCTGCCAGCGTGCTGGGAGTGCACCAGTGCGCCAAGTGGAGAGTGCTGTGTGCACACAGCGCAGGTTGGCAGCCAAAGATGCCAGCAAACTGCCTCAGCATCTACTGTGTTAGGAAAAGAAGCGAATGAAAGTATGAAGACAAATATCACTTGGTCTTTTTATGAGATACTAGAGGCCTGGTGCATGAAATTCGTGCATGGGTGTGTGGGGGTGTTCCTCAGCCCGGCCTGCACCCTCTCCAATCCAGGATCCCTCGGGAGATGTCCAACTGCCAGTTTAGGCCTGATCCTGCAGGGGATCGGGATATCCCTCTTGCAATCTGGGACCGCTGGCTCCTAACCGCTCACCTGCATGCCTGCCTGATCGCCCCTAACCACTCTGTCAGCCTGCTTGCCCCCAACTGCCTCCACTGGCCTTCTGGCCCTCAACTTCCCCCCCTTGCTGGCCTGATCGCCCCCAACTGCTGCCCCCTGCCAACCTGCTCACCCCCAACTGCCCCCCTGCCAGGCTGCTTGCCCCCAACTGCCCCCCTGCCAGTCTGATTGCCCCCAACTGGCCCCCCTCCCAGCCTGATTGCCCCCAACTGCCCCCCACTGCCGGCCCGCTCTCCCCCAACTGCTCCCCCTTGCTGGCCTGCTCACCCCCAACTGGCCCCCCCTGCCAACCTGATCACCCCCAACTGCCCTCCCCTCCTGGCTTGATCACCCCTAACTGCCTCTGCCACGGCTCCACCACCATGGCTTTGTCCATTAGGACGTCCAGAAGGTCTCCCGGAAGGTCTCCTGGTCTAAGTAGCATATTACCCTTTTACTAGTATAGATATTTGGTGTACAATGAAATGCACATATATTGTTAATTTCATGGGTTTAGACCATTGTGTACAATGATGCACTCACCATCCAAAATGATATGTAGAACATTGCCACCACCTTGAAGAGATTTCTCATGTCACTTTCTAGATACGTCCCCCTGCTCCCAGCAACTCCTAGTGCCACAGATTAAATTGACCTGCTCTGGTCGTTCCTATCAGTGACAAGACATAAAATATGCGCATTTGGGCTTAGTTTCTTTCTCCCGCCAAATCTCTCTGAGATTATCTGTGAAGCTGTTGCTATCAGTACTTCTTCTTTTTTCCCTGTGAATGGTATACTATTCCATTGTATGAACAAACCTCAGATTTTTTATTTATTCTCCAGTTGACGTACATTTAAGCTGTTGCCAATTTATGGCTATTATGAATAAGAAGTATGATGATTTCATACGTCTTTGGTGGAGATTTATTTCCACTTCTCTTTGCTAAATATGAGAGAGTAGAGTTCTGGGTCACGGGGTGGTGGTGTGTTTGCCTCTGTGGGAAACTGCCCCCCCCACCTCCAATGTGGCCATTCTAGTGTCACTCCCACTGACAATGTCGTCTGCATACTGTTGAGTTCAGCCGCTGGACACACCAGCGGACGTTCGGGGCTGTCGGCCTCTGACCGGACAATGCCAGGTGTCTGACGTGAAGGGCACCTGCTCTGAGCTGTGCTCCTTTGGTGGCTAAGGATGTCCATGCTCTTTCATGTGCGCATTGGCCGTCCAAATAGCTTCTTCCAAGAATTGTGTGCTCAGATCCTTTGTTAGTCTTTACTGGACACTTTGAATTTTCACTGTGTGATTTAGATGAGTTTTAAAAATATTTTATGGATATAGGTCTTTGGTGAAATATAAGTACAGCAAATATATTTCCCAGTTGGTAACTTGCCCATTTGCCCATTCATTTTATGAATGGTATCTGCTGAGGAGTAGAACATTTTAATTTTGATAAAACCCCAGACATATTTTGGAGTTAAATTTTTATTGTTGAAAGTCTTACATACGTCCCCTCCCCCACCCTCACAGTGACCCCTTATAGCCTGCCTCACACCCCACCCCAGGCCTTCACCACCCTATTGTCTGTGTCCGTGGGTTATGCAGATATGCATGCAAGTATTTTGGTTGATCTCATCCCAACCACCCACCCTCCGCCACCTTCCCTCTGAGATTCCACAGTCTGTCCTATGCTTCCATGTCTCTAGATCTATTTTGTTAATCAGTTTGTTTTGTTCATTAGATTCCACATATGAGTGAGACCATGTGGTACTTGTCTTTCTCTGACTGACTTATTTCACTTAGCATGATACTCCCCAGGTTCCCCCATGCTGTCTCAAAGGGTAAGAGATCCTTCTTTACTGCTGCATCATATTCCATGGTGTAGATGTACCACAGCTTTTTATCCACTCATCTACTGATGGGCACTCGGGCTGTTTCCAGATCTTAACTATTGTAAATTGTGCTGCTATGAATATAGGGGTGCATACATTCTTTCTGATTGGTGTTTCAGGTTTCTTAGGGTATATTCCTAGAAGTGGGATCACTGGGTAGAATGGGAGTTCCATATTTAATTTTTTGAGGAAACTCCATACTGTTCTCCACAGTGGCTCACCTGTTTGCATTCCCACCAGCAGTGTACTAGGGTTCTCTTTGCTCCACATTGTCGCCAGCTCTTGTCATTTGCTGATTTGTTGATGGTAGCCATTCTGACAGGTGTGAGATGGTACCGCATTGTCATTTTAATTTGCATCTCTCAGATGATTAGTGACTTTGGGCATGTTTTCATGTCTCTTGGGCATCTGTATGTCCTCTTTAGAGAAGTGTTTATTTACTAGTAGGTCCTTTGCACATTTTTAAATTGGATTGTTTGTCTTCCTTTTGTTAAGTTGTATGAGTTCCATATATATTTTGGATATTAAACCTTTATCAGATGTATCATTGCCAAATATGTTCTCCTAAACAGTGGGCTCCCTTTTCATTCTGCTGTTCAGAAGCTTTTAATTTGGATGTAGTCCCATTTGTTTATTTTCTCCTTAGTTTCCTTTGCCCTAGGAGGTGTATCTGTAAACATATTGCTACAAAAATGTCTGAGATTTTGCTGTCTATGGTTTCTTCTAAGATTTTTATGGTTTTGTGACTTACATTTAAGTATTTTATCCATTTTGACTTTATTCTTGTGTATGGTGTAAGTGGTCTAGTTTCATTTTTTTTTGCATATAGCTCTCTAATTTCCCCAATACTGTTTATTGAAGTGACTGTCTTGACTCTATTGTATGCTCTTATCTCCTTTGTCAAATATCAATTAAACATAATGGCTTGGAATGATTTCTGGGTTCTCAGTTCTGTTCCATTGGTCTATATGTTTGTTCATGAGCCAGTACCAGGCAGTTTTGATATCTAGCATTGTGATCCCTCCAACTTTGTGCTTCTTTCTCAAGATTGCTGCAGCTATTTGGGGTCTTATTTGGTTTCATGTAAATTTTTGGAGAGTTTCTTCTAGATCTGTGAAATATGCCGTTGGTATTTTAGTAGGGATTGCGTTGAATCTGTAAATTGCCTTGGGTAGTGTGGACATTTTAATGATGTCAATTCTGCCAATCATGGACATGGTGTATTCGTCCACTTGTTTATATCTTCCTGTATCTTTTTTCAACATCCTGTAGTTTTCTGAATACAAGTCTTTTACCTCATTGTTTAAGTTTATTCCTAACTATCTCAATTTTTTGTTGCAATGGTAAATGGGGTTGTTTGTTTAGTTGTCTTTTTTCTGAGAATTCATTATTGGTGTATAAAAAGCCATAGATTTTTGGGTGTTGAGTTTGTATCCTGCTACATTGCCAAATTCATTTATGAAATCTAGTAGTTTTTTGGTGGAGTCTTTAGGGTTTTCTATGTACAATATCATGCCATCTGTCGTTAATGAGAGTTGTACTTCCTCCTTTCCAATTTGGAGGCCTTTTATTTCTTCTTCTTGTCTAATCGCTGTGGCTAAGACTTCTGGTATTTTGTTGAATAAGAGTGGTGAAAGTGGACATCCCTGTCTTGTTCCTGTTCTTAGGGGAAATGGTTCTAGTTTTTGCCCACTGGGTATGATGCTCGCTGTAGGTTTGTCATATATGGCTAATTAATATTTCATCAAATACATGTGAAATAATTTATATAAACATTTCCTTCTCCATTGTCATTTGGGTGATTTCTAATATTTCACAAATATAGGCGTTATAATGGCAATGGATTTGTAGTTACTAAATTTCTTTCTTCTTTTTTTTAATATATTTTATTGATTTTTTACAGAGAGGAAGGAAAAGAGATAGAGAGTTAGAAACATCGATGAGAGAGAAACATCCATCAGCCGCCTCCTGCACATCTCCTACTGGGGATGTGCCCGCAACCCAGGTACATGCCCTTGACCGGAATCGAACCTGGGACCTTTCAGTCTGCAGGCCGATGCTCTATCCACTGAGCCAAACCGGTTTTGGCCTAAATTTATTTCTTCAGGTCAAATTTTTAAAAGTAGAATTATGGTGTAAAAAAAGGATATAAACATTTAAAGCTCTTAACACAATATCACTGAGTATCACAATAAGCAGGGCTGTAAGTTAACTTTATTCTGATCTTTGGGATAAAAAGAACACCCAGGCTTCAGTGGATTTGTGGTTTTTTTTTAAATCAAATTCTGTGGATTTGTCTCCAGTAGGATTTTTTTTTATAAATGGGTATTTTTTCTACTTTTCTCATATCCTTCATTATGATTTTTTCCCTTTTCTTTCTCCTCACATATTTTGCTTTATTGTTCTGGGGATGAGTGTGGAGGAAATCCCTTTCCTTTCAACTCATTTTTCCTTGGCCCAGGGATCCTGTCATGGCTGAGGAACTAGAGTGAGATCACAGTCAGATATCTCCTTTAATAATCAGACTGATGCACATACACCCCTTTCCCCAAACGTGGGCTTGTACAGTGATTTACTATTTGAAGTCTGTCTTTCACCCGTTCATTTATTTCCACCACTCATTTCCTGGTGCTGAGCTCAGTCACTGTGTGGAAGTGTGCTTCACGCTCTCCTCTTAAAGCTGAGTTAGAATTGGAATAAGGCCACAGTGCAAACAAAGACTGACCTGGGGCAGCATATTATTCCAAAAATAAACGATGTTTTGTTTCTTACTTTATGCCAGAGCCTTCCTTCTGTCAGGGCCTTGGTCAATGTGTGGACAATTAGGAGATTAGTTTAATCAGGCAGTTGCACCAGAGGCCACAGGAGAAGTGCGGATGGGTGCCTGAGGTCTGTCCCCATGCAGCAGCTCAGCTGTGCTTCCTTTTGCTGAGGAGGCAGGTAAAGGTCTAGAGGGCAAGAGGCTTGCTGAACCTCAGGCTTTAGTCAGCATTGGACCCAGGTTTGGAGCTTAGCATTTTCTTACTCCAGCAAGTGTGGCATTGCCTGGTGACACTCTGCAAACTGAGGGGATGCATGATCAAGGCAGAGCCTCAGCCCCTCACACTCCTCCCCTCACTGTGTGCTCCTTCCTCGGCCAGTGCTTTTGGACTGCTCTTAGTCTCTAATGGAGCAGGGTCCCTACAGCTGACCACACTGCCTTAGTCTCTAATGGAGCAGGGTCCTACAGCTGACCACACTGCTCTTAGTCTCTAATGGAGCAGGGTCCCTACAGCTGACCACACTGCCTTAGTCTCTAATGGAGCAGGGTCCCTACAGCTGACCACACTGCCTTAGTCTCTAATGGAGCAGGGTCCCTACAGCTGACCACACTGCCTTAGTCTCTAATGGAGCAGGGTCCCTACAGCTGGTTACGCTGCCTCAGTCTCTAATGGAGCAGGACCCTACAGCTGACCACACTGCCTTAGTCTCTAATGGAGCAGGGTCCCTACAGCTGACCACACTGCCTTAGTCTCTAATGGAGCAGGGTCCTACAGCTGACCACACTGCCTTAGTCTCTAATGGAGCAGGACCCTACAGCTGACCACACTGCCTTAGTCTCTAATGGAGCAGGACCCTACAGCTGACCACACTGCCTTCGTCTCTAATGGAGCAGGGTCCCTACAGCTGACCACACTGCTCTTAGTCTCTAACGGACAGGGTCCCTACAGCTGACCACACTGCCTTAGTCTCTAACGGACAGGGTCCCTACAGCTGACCACACTGCCTTAGTCTCTAATGGAGCAGGACCCTACAGCTGGCCACACTGCCTTAGTCTCTAATGGAGCAGGACCCTACAGCTGACCACACTGCCTTAGTCTCTAATGGAGCAGGGTCCCTACAGCTGACCACACTGCCTTAGTCTCTAATGGAGCAGGGTCCTACAGCTGACTGCCTTAGTCTCTAATGGAGCAGGGTCCCTACAGCTGACCACACTGCCTTAGTCTCTAATGGAGCAGGGTCCCTACAGCTGACCACACTGCCTTAGTCTCTAATGGAGCAGGACCCTACAGTTGGCCGCGCTGCCTTTTATAGCGCCGGCTTCTTAATTCTGTTTGATGCCAATTGGTTTGGGTTAATACAGCCCAAGAATCAAGGAAATCCCCACAGTTCCTCTCTTATTCAATTACTTTCCTTTGGTTTTGAGTATTGCTAAGTAAATCTCGTTACGGATCCTTCAGTTACTTTTTGCCATTGTTATAATTTGCTACGGTGAGCTTTGGAATCCAACCAGTACTGGTGCCATTATGTTAACTTGATGATTTTCAAACTTCTCAGGAGAGGGGTGGGAGGATGTTCGTGTGCTTGGATTTTATTTTTCAGATTTCCTCTGCCCTCGGTTTAGTTTGCACCCAGGCCTGAATCGCATCGCCTTAGCGCTGGCTGTAAATGCGGGCAATTTCACTTTATTTCTTCCATTGAGTATTTGTGCCTTTGGTTTTGTGATTTCAGTTTTTACATTTGAACTTGTTTGTCATTTGATAAATTAAAATCAAGGAGTGATTGCTTTTGAAAACAGTTTTGATTTATTGCATTAGCCAGATTCCTAGCAATTTTTAAGCCTATTTTTATTTATATTTTGTCAGTATAATGTTGTTTGTCCAAGAACAAGAGGGGGAGAGAGAGGGAAAGAAAATAACATTTATAAAAAAGTTATTATATTTGGCATTGTGTTTATTTTGTCTTCACCCTTGAGGGTATTTTATGAGATTTTCCTTTTGAAAACAAGGAATGCAAAACTCAGAAAGGTTAAACAATTTGCACAAAGATTATCGGACTCCTTATACCGTGTTTATTACTGTGACTAGTATTCCCGCCACCATCCTTGTCATCCTCACTGTGGGAGAACTATTTGAGGAGGAGCAGTTCCACAGGGATGGTGGCTCTGCGGCTCTGCACGCTCCCCACCTCCCCACACGGGTTAGGATCGGCTTTGAACCCACCTTTTAAAGTGTGTGTGTGTGTGTGTGTGTGTGTGTGTGTGTGTGTGTGTATGTGTGTGAGGGAGAGAGAGAGAGAGAGAGAGAGAGAGAGAGAGAGAGAAGAGAGAGAGAGAGAGAGAGAAAGAGAGAGAGAGAGAGGAGAGAGAGCGAGCGATAGCACATGCACAAACAGAGATGGGCAGAGACAGACAGAGAGGCCGAGAGTGAGAGATGAGAGGTGGGATTGGCTCAAATCCGGAAGAGGAGAGAGAAGAGTAGAAAGCATGCCTCCCAAGGATCAGGTAAAGAAAGCAGAAACGGTGAGGGAATGGTGAGGGTAGAAGTGGAATTTGCTGTCTCTACTATTTCAAGACTCCCCAGGGAAAAGGTCTAGGGCCTATGCAGTAGCCCTGGTATCAGACCTCAGCTGGTCACATGGGCAGTGCTGGTCACATAGGCAATGCTGATCACATGGGCAGTGCTGAGGGGCCTGGGCAGTGCTGGTCACATGGGCAATGCTGGTCACATGGGCAGTGCTGAGGGGCCTGGGCAGTGCTGGTCACATGGGCAGTGCTGGTCACATGGGCAGTGTGGAGGGGCCTGGGCAGTGTTGGTCACATGGACAGTGCTGGTCACGGACAGTGCCAAGGGGCCTGGACAGTGCCGGTCACGTGGGCAATGGCACTGCCCTGTATCGTGTGGGTCCGGCACCTGGGCTACGTGGAGGCTGTGGTTGAGCCCTGCCCCTCCAGGGGCCAGTCTTTCTGATTCTCTGACTTCCCACCGCTGCACACCCCGACAAGGAGAGCCCAGAGCTTGCTGCTGAGCCCCGGGTTCCTGCGAGCCCTTCCTCAGGGCGTGCCCACCTGCTGCATCTCCTCGCAGTTCCGCCGGAGCCCGGGCAGTGCTGGGGCCTCGCTCTCAGGGCGGTGTTTAGAAAAGGCCACAGAGGACACCGCACGCAGGGGTCACAGGATGAGAGTGTGGGACAAAGCTGCAGGGATGGTTTGCACACAGTAAGGGACACTCCCAGTATCAACTGTGTCCACCTCAACATCACTGCTTCTCTCTGCTTCCAGCACAGACCGAGGGCGGGTCCCAGCCTTTGTGGCTGGAGGGCACTGGGAGGAGCCTGCACAGACCGAAGCCTCCACTGCAGGCTGTCCTTTCCGGGTCCACCTGCACGGTCTCCCCTGGAGGGTCTCACCTGGTGGTTCTCAAAGCAGGACACGGCTCAGTGAGGCCAACTGGGTGCGGCCCTGGTATGGGTGGGAGTTGGTGCATGGTTCTTGCACTCATTGTTCAGAGGCGTGATCTCGGGCAAACTAATGCCTGGACAAAGTTATAGGAAAAACAGGAATAACAACACATCTTCCCAGAGTTACTCTACAGATTGCAGGTGATATGAAGGGTAGACTTCAACACAGCGGTTCTCAAAGTGTGCTCCTTGGGACAGCAGCAGCAGTGTGACCTGAGGATGTGTTAGAGATGAAATTCCTGGGCCCACATTAGACCTGATGCATGAGCAGCTGGGGTGGGGAGCGGGGTTAGTGTCTGTATGTGAACGTGCCTCCAGCTGAGTCCCCTGCCTCCAGCTGAGTCCCCTGCCCCCAGACGGTCCCCTGCCTCCAGCCGGTCCCCTGCCCCCAGCCGGTCCCCTGCCCCCAGCTGAGTCCCCTGCCCCCAGCCGGTCCCCTGCCCCCAGCTGAGTCCCCTGCCTCCAGCTGAGTCCCCTGCCTCCAGCTGAGTCCCCTGCCCCCAGCCGGTCCCCTGCCTCCAGCCGGTCCCCTGCCCCCAGCTGAGTCCCCTGCCTCCAGCTGAGTCCCCTGCCTCCAGCCGGTCCCCTGCCCCCAGCTGAGTCCCCTGCCCCCAGCCGGTCCCCTGCCTCCAGCTCTGAGTCTCCTGCCCCCAGCCGGTCCCCTGCCCCCAGCCGGTCCCCTGCCCCCAGCCGAGTCCTGTCCCTCCAGCTGAGTCCCCTGCCCCCAGCCGAGTCCTGTCCCTCCAGCTGAGTCCCCTGCCCCCAGCTGAGTCCCCTGCCTCCCAAGGTTGCGGACATAGGTTTGAATGGATGGTGCTTATTATGATTGCTGTTCGTTAGGATTTGTTGGTTCTGGAATCTTAGAGGTGACTCAGGCAGAGGCCCAGGTGCCTGTGGATGCTGTTCATGGAGGCGCTCGGGGGCAGCAGGCCGACCTGCCCAGCTCACTTTGATTCAAGCTGCAGGCTTCCCAGAGGTTATCATTCATCCCTTCAGTTCTTCACACATTTATTCAGCACCAACTGTGTGCCAGGTACTGTGCCTGGGCAGTGCAAGGAATGGCCTGGGGACTGCCTTCTACTATGTGTATACAGGGAGCACTGCCTCTTGCCTCCTGCTGTGCACACGCCAGGAGGACCGCCTCCTGCTGTGTGCCTGCAGGGAGCACTGCCTCCTACTGTGAGCATGCAGGGAGCACTGCCTCCTACTGTGCGAATGCAGGGAGCACTGCCTCCTACTGTGCGCATGCAGGGAGCACTGCCTCCTACTGTGCACATGCAGGGAGCACTGCCTCCTACTGTGCACATGCAGGGAGCACTGCCTCACACCTCCTGCTGTGTGCATACAGGGAGCACTGCCTCATGCCTCCTACTGTGTGCATGCAGGGAGCACTGCCTCATGCCTCCTACTGTGCGCATACAGGGAGCACTGCCTCATACTGTGTGCATACAGGGAGCACTGCCTCATACTGTGTGCATACAGGGAGCACTGCCTCATGCCTCCTACTGTGTGCATGCAGGGAGCACTGCCTCCTACTGTGCGCATGCAGGGAGCACTGCCTCCTACTGTGCGAATGCAGGGAGCACTACCTCCTACTGTGCGCATGCAGGGAGCACTACAGGGCTAGTCCCTCTGCTTGCTCCTGGGACGTCGGCCACACGAGTGTCCGTCCTGCTTAGGCTGCTTCCTTCCCCAGGATGACCTTTTTCATTCTGTATCTTTTCTCTCTGTAACCTTTTTGAAATGTCTAGTCCAGCCAATTTACTTTCTTTTAGAACATTCTTAATCCTTCCTATGGAGTAACTCAGATTAGAATTTGTTTATCATGGTCTTTGGACAATTAGAACTTTTGACACATCACTGGACATCGGTGTGTCCTCTGCCTGCTGGAGGTTGTCTGTGGGCCCGGAGTCGCTGGTGGGTGCAATGTCAGACTTCTCGGAAGGAGAACAGATGCTTCACTAACAGCTGCCAGGTTGACCTGAATGGAGGAGGAAGGGAGAAGAAGAGGAGCTTGTGTGGAGCCTGGCTGTGCAGGGATGTGCCTTGCCCCCTAGTGTACCAGTTAATGATGCGGATTTTTTCAATAGATAGAGTTACACATATGTTCATATATATGCAATTTGATATGTGTGCTATTTTGTTGTATTGACAACAAGCTTCAAAACTTCATATGTCAAATTTTCGGAAGGTGTTAACATCATAGATATTTTTATGCTCAAAAATGTCGAATTTCATGCCCAAAAAAAGAGCATTTGCAGGAAGTTTTAATTCATTATTTTGAAGTAAAGTGCTGCTAAATACTCCGGGAAGCTTATGGTGAACATGCTCCATATCAAGATACTTGTGAACACTGGTTTAAATGCTTTAAAAGTGATGATTTCAATGTGAAAGACAAAGAACGTCCAGGTCAACCGAGAAAGTTTGAAGCCCAACAATTACAAGCATTATTGGATGAAGATGCATGTCAAACTCAAAAACAACTTGCAGAACGATTAAACATTGTTCAGCAAACAACTTCCGATCGTTTACAAGCAATGGGAAAGATCTTAAAGGAAGGAAAGTGTGTGCCACATCAACTGAACGAAAGACACATGGAAAACCGAAAAGTCATCAGTAAAATGTTGCTTCAATGGCACGAAAGAAAGTCTTTTTCCATTGATTTGTGACTGGCAATGAAAAGTGGATTTATTTTGAGAATCCCATATGCACAAAATCACGGGTTGATCCAGGTCAACCATCAACATCGACTGCAAGGCCAAATTGCTTCGGAAAGAAGACAATGCTCTGCGTTTGGTGGGATCAGGAAGGTGTGGTGCATTATGAGCTTCTAAGACCAGGTGAAATGTTAATACTGATCACTGCTGACAACAAATAATCAATTTGAACCACGCTTTGATCATGAAACAACCAGAATGTGCCAGAAGACATGGCAAAGTGATTTTGCTTCGTGATAACACACCATCACACACTTCAAAACCAGTTAAAGACACGTTAAAAGATCCTGCCTGGGAAGTATTAACCCACCTACTGTATTCACCAGACCTTGCTCCTTCAGATTACCACTTGTTCCGGTCGATGGGACACGTGCTTTCTGAGCAGCACTTCAAAACCTACGAAGAAGTGGAAAATTGGGTCTCTGAATGGTTTGCCTCAAAACAAGAAAAGTTCTATTGGGACGGTATCCACAAATTACCTGAAAGATGGGGGGAATGTGTAGCTAGCGATGGACATTACTTTGAATAAAGCACTTTTGATGTTTCTCTTGAAATTATCTTGTTTTCTTTGATTACAAATCCGCATTATTAACTGGTACACCGGTTAATAATAATAATAATTCCACACCCAGCACCTCCTCCAGGAGGCGGTGATCAGCCCCAAACTGCAGGTCCGCAGAGGAGCGGGCTGTGGCGGTGGGTCGGTCTCATCCAGAGTCCTGCACCTTCACCACATGGTGCTCCAGGAAGAGCCTGGCACAGCGGCCACGGCAGGAGAAACGCTTGCTGACCTGCAGGAAACGCGGCCTGTGGCACAGGAGAGTGCGAAGGTCCCCATGTGGCATCAGCCAAAGATGATTGGGCTTGTTTCCATTCTTCATAAACAAAACGCTTTCACACAGTAACTGTGAAGGGTCACAGTGTACACATCCTGTTGCAACGGCTGTTTGCCATAAGCGCTGTCGTTCTGGTCATTTACCTGCACTTACCCTCTGCTCGCAGGCCCTCAGTGCACCCCATGTACTGAGGCCTGAGATCCTCGCTGGAACCCTTCACACCCAATGGGGCTGAGGCCGGGTGCCCAGCCCCCCGCTGCACTCCCACTGCCAGCAGGCGGAGGGGCTGGGTTCAGTTCACACAGCTGGGGCCCAGGGCCCAGGCTGCTCATTCCTGTGAGCAGGTGTCTCCTGTAAACCCCATAGTAGCCGTAACATCCTCTAAGATTGGCATTCCCCGGCTCAAATTGCCATTGCCGAAATCCCGCTGCCGCCCACTCCCACCAGCAGACTGCAGGCGGCCTGGTGACTTGGCACAGGGAATGGACAGGTGTGACTGCACCAAGGTTCAGGCTGCGTGTGGGGACGTAACCAGAGGAGCGAGCTATGCGACACGGGCGCTAGAGAGGGTCAGGCACTGCTTTGTTGGGGTGCCGGGTGGACAGGGAGAGGCAGTTGCGTGCCACTGGGCGGTGAAAGGACTTGAGGGGCCTCAGGTTTCCGAGTCCCCAGCGTCCAGAGGCCCCACCTGAGCTGCGCGGGCATGGCTCCCCCTCCACCACAGCTCCCTGGGGCGCAGCGGAGCAATTCCCCAGCGGGCAGAGGGGAGCGCGGCCTCACAAAGCAGAGGGCCGCCCAGACCATGCTGCTAACTCCGCCACTCCCTGTCTGGGTTTATTGGGGACAAGTTACTTCACTTTTCTGAGCCTCAGTTACTTCATCTGTAAAAGGGGATTCAAGTTCTGCCCTCCGGGATTCTACTGGGTTCTGAAGGGCCCTGCGCCAGCCGGTACCCCACGCCCTCCTGTGCCCGGCCCCGCAGACACCTGATTCCTCTTGCACTCCTTCCTGGCATGCTGCTTGGCGCTGGCAGCACGCATTCTTGGGCTGGGAGCAGTGTGGCTGTGGTCCACAGGCAGGCAGGATGGAGACGGAGGCCGTGGCTCCCGGGAAGGCTGCTGTCTGCAGGACTGTGCTCTGAGTGCCTCTGAGCAGCACACCGCGCAGTGAGGGGCGCTTCAGTCTCCTTTCCTTAGCAGCGAGGGCACAGCCAGTCCTGGTCTTCTCACTCAGGGCTTGGTTTATGGTGCCCAGCCTTCCTCCCGTCACTGACGGTGTCCCTGCATGGCCGGGGCCAGACCCCTCATGGTCTCGGTCCCTTTCCATTTGTCCCACTTAGCATGTTCGTGGATCGGATGGAGTGACTTCAGGGAGGGCGTGGACCTGTGTGCAGGAAGGAAGGCTGCCTGCGCTGCTGGGTCCGGGATGGATGGCCGACACCCTTGGCTTCTCTAATGCCAGAACTGCTCTTCTCTCCTTCTCCAAAGTCCTCGTGTCTGTTCTTTTTATGTGTGAACTCAGTGCCTGCTGTTTTCTTGTAGTATTCTTTTTCTTTTCTCTTTCCTTTTTTTAGGGAAAGGGGAGAGTGAAAGGAGGGAGACTTTTAGAGGCAGGTCAGTTGTGTAAAGCAGACATCCCCTCCCCATGCTGGGCAGCATCAGGGGCAGTGCCCGAGGGGGAGGTCTGTGGCTTTTGTGTTCCACAGATGGGCAGGGGTGCCTCCAGTGCCCAGGCCCACAGGGAGAGGAAGGTCAGATTTGGTGCCTATGGACTGGGTGATGTCGTAGCTTGTATAACAGGGTTAAAGAAGACATTTTAATCACTTTGTCCTAAGACTCATCACTGATCCCACTCAGGTTTGTAATAATCCTTTATATATATAGACTGATTTCAGAGAGGGAGGGAGAGGGAGGGAAGGAAAGAAAAAGAGAGAGAGAGAGAGAGAGAGAGAGAGAGAGAAAGAAACATCGATGGTGAGAGAGAATCATTGATTGGCTGCCTCCTGCATGCCCCACACTGGGGCTCAGGCCTGAAACCTTGAACCCTCACCTTGCCATGACCTTGAACCCTGACCTCCTGATTCATAGGTCTATGCTTAACCACTGAGCCATGCCAGCTGGGCTCCTGTCCACCTGTGGGCACATCACATTTCACATGTATAGAGAACATTGCCTAAATTGTGGGGCGTGAGAATTCAGGCTGAGAAATGGACTGAGGCCCTTGTGGTTGGGGGATGTACTAGTATCCTCCAAGATAGAATGCTTTTTTTATGATGAATCACATGTCCTTCTAAGTTTCATATTATTACTAGAGGCCCAGTGCATGAAATTTGTGCACTGGGGGGGGGGGGGTGACCCTCAGCCTTGTCTGCACCCTCCACAATCCAGGACCCCTTTCATTTATAGGCGTTTCTGTGTTTCTGAATGGTCTTTATAATTACTATCTGTTGCACAAATCCCCATGTAACTTGTGAACCATAATTTATTAGATTATTTCCCTAAATTAAATGTTGAAACTGTTCCCATGCTTACTTATAGGCAACATTGGATTTAGAACAATTGTTCTGTCTTTAAGATACAGAGATGCCCGTGCCTTACGTTTCCAGTTAAAGGCGCAGTTGCCGGGGTAGAGATGGTGAGCAGCTCAGATAGTCACGCTGTGTTTGCCGCCTCACCTGCCGACAGATCGTGCCACCTGCGATGCCCAGTGCCATGGAGGACCTCGCCCACGTTATCAAATCCTCACTAACCCTGGGCACTATCAATGTTAAAAACACGTGTGGAGGCAGCAAATTGCATTTCTAGGCTATGTTACCTTTCAGACCTCCACTGCAAATGGACCTGCAAATGCTATTCATCGCTCCTGGAGGAGCCGGGGCTCCACTCCCAGGACCCAGAGCTGGCCTGGAGCGCTCCTGCTTTCTTTGCCCTCCTGGGCTTGTGTAGAGCCCCAGGTAGGGGGTTGGGGATGAAGGCCACCTGGGCTTGTGTAGAGCCCCAGGTGTGAGGGGTGAAGGCCACCTGGGCTTGTGTAGAGCCCCAGGTGTGAGGGGTGAAGGCCACCTGGGCTTGTGTAGAGCCCCAGGTGTGAGGGGTGAAGGTCACCTGGGTTTGTGTAGAGCCCCAGGTGTGAGGGGTGAAGGCCACCTGGGCTTGTGTAGAGCCCCAGGTGTGAGGGGTGAAGGCCACCTGGGCTTGTGTAGAGCCCCAGGTGTGAGGGGTGAAGGTCACCTGGGTTTGTGTAGAGCCCCAGGTGTGGAAGGGCTGGCTGGTTCCCAGGCCTTGATCCAGCCTTACTTTCCACCAGCTGCACTCCAACATACTGAGGCACACACAGACGTGTGCTGAGTCCCTAATTAGAAATGAGGAATATATTGAATATTGTAAACGAGCAAGCCTGGTAAAGGCCATCTAACCCACTAAGGAGGTGAAATACAGTATTTTTTTTTGTTTTAATGCAGAACACAAATCTATGGGGTCACTTTGTCCTTTAGGCATTAGGAAATCTACATCAACGATCTATTTGTGAATAGTCAGCACTCCCCATTCATTCCCCCAGCCACCTGGGAAGCAGGGGAGGAACGGGACTGAGAGGCCCAAGGAAGATTGAGCTGGAATGAACAGAAAGTGGCCAAATAGCCAACTCTAATGGTCTGTTGTGTCGCACGGCCCAGGCGCCCAGCTCCTGGATGGGGGCTGGATTCACCCTTCTCGCTCTGGAGGAACAGCTGATGGAGCACAATTGAGAAGGGAGTAAAGTTTGTCTTCCCAAGAGACGGGAAAACCGCAGCAAAAAGGAGCAGTTACTAAAGTAGGACAGGAAACCGTCTCAAAGTGGCCAGGCCTCCAACTTGGAGCTGGGGGAGGCGGGGGAGGGCAGGAACGCCTTCCCAGAGGAGGAGAGGGTGGATGGGCTGGGCCCACAGGGAGGAAGCTGGACCTCTGAGCAAAGTGGGGTAAATGCTCCGACGCAAGAAAGGAGAAGGAGCCGAAGCCGGTTTGGCTCAGTGGCTAGAGCGTCAGCCTGCGGACTGAAAGGTCCCAGGTTCAATTCCGGTCAAGGGCATGTACATTGGTTGCGGGCACATCCCCAATAGGAGATGTGCAGGAGACAGCTGATCGATGTTTCTCTCTCATCGATGTTTCTAATTCTCTATCTCTCTCCCTTCCTCTCTGTAAAAAATCAATAGAATATATAAAAAAAAAAAAAAAAAAAAGAAAGGAGAAGGAGGAGCTGGTAGGGCGGAGCCCAAGGAAGGGCTCAGCTCCTTGGAGGCAGACAGTCCATTTGCTGTCCCGCCACATGGAGAAACCAGAGCTAGTGGGTAGCAGCATCGAGTAAGAAGGTGGGCACATGATTACCAGGGGCATGTGAGGAACTGGTTCTGATCCGACAAGGAGGAGCTGCATCTTGGAAGTTAGGGTGTCCTGCTCATTCTGCATGGGGCAAGAAGGGGGCCCTGGTGGGGCACAGTCATGATGGGCGGGCTGTGCGGGCTTCTCAGAGTCTGGGATGTCCAAGAAGAGTCGGCGCTAAGGAGCCTCTGGCGCATGCAGGTCTGTGGCCCAACGGGGAGAGTGGGAGCTTTGCAGAATGCCCAGGTGGCCTTCATGGCTTCCAGAAGGTTGTCATTGAAACCCATGAAACTTGAGACACCCAGGAGGTCCCGGTACTGCATTGTCCTCCGCAAGGAGCTGAGAGAGGAGCCAGGAAGCCCGAGGGAGCTGAGGAAGGCGCGAGGGAGGCTGGGGAGACCATGTTTCATGGGAGTCAGGGCCCCTGACTCGGCCCGCGTGCAGGCTGGGGCCCAGCGGCCCCTCGGGTCCCTGCTCTGACTGTGCGGGCAGTTCTGGGTCAGCCTGTGCCTCTGGAAGCAGACATAAGAGATGCCCTAGGACAGTGGTCGGCAAACTGCGGCTCAGCAAACCGTGGCTCACAAGCCACATGCGGCTCGTAGGCCCCTTGAGTTGGCTCTTCCACAAAATACCGACTTCTGTGCATGGGCCACGAAGTTTCAATCGTGCCCGCATGTGGTATTTTGTGGAAGAGCCACACTCAAGGGGCCAAAGAGCCGCGTGTGGCTCGTGAGCCACGGTTTGCCAACCACAGCCCTAGGAAACTGAGTCCCTGCTTACAAGTGAAGAGGCTGAGGTCCGAGCCCCGCAGCAGCCAGAGAGGAAGACTCCCACCTCCCCTTCCCGCCACCCGCTGGTGGCAGGGGCTTGCAGCCAGGACATGGCTGAGCCTGTGCTCACCTGTCACGTAGCCCAAACCGGAGCCACCCTGCCTGGGCCCGGAGAGGGGGTGCCATCCGCAGGGCCAGCCCGCTGCCGCTGCCGTCCGCATGTGTCCACCGGCTGGCCCAGCGCTTTTCCTTTTCCTTTGTGGAATCACCTGAAAGGTAGACGGAAACATAATCTTAATTCTTCCTTTAGCAAGACATGCCCTTTTGAAATCACACAAATAACAGTGTCCGATTGTCATGGTGAATTGCACGTGTGGATGAAAAATGCCTCCGTCAGGCTAAAGCCAGATATCAGGTCATAAGTCAACATTTTGCTGAAAAACTTCATTGCTAAGAGGCGGACAATGTATCTTTCCTTGGGAAAATGCGTTTGCCAGCAGGGAAGAATTTCACAGACTGCTACCTCCCACGGGGAGGGGAGAGATGAGGTGACTTTGCAAAGTGCTTTAGGGACTTCTGGAATCGGCGTGGCCGGGAGTGAGGGTCTGATGTCCTGGAATTGCTTCCCGAGGTGAAGCTCTGGGTGGCACGGGCGTGTCCTTTCTTAGAGGACCGTTGGGCAGCATCATGCACGCTGGGCACAGCCTGTTCTGGGAGTGCCACATGCTGTCCACACCCCCCTGGTGGGAAGCGCTGGTGAGAAAATGAGCCGTGCTGGCCCAGGCACTCCGGGCCCCTAAAGGAGTCCAGTCTCGACCAGCTTCATGGAGGCAGCGGCGGTTCCCTTCGGAGAGTCTCAGTGGACAAAGACTCAAGGAGGGCGACAGGGACACGCTGACAACGTCGTGGAGCTGCTGCTTGCCACCCAGCCTTCCTGTCTGCGGTGTATCGGCCTCCCCACCAGCCCGGCCTGCGTCTCCCAGCTCCCGTGGGAACTGCGGGAGGCATGGGGAGAGGGCAAAGAGCACATGCTCTCCGTAGGAATAAACCAGACTTGGCTGCATTGAGAACATCCTGCTCTATTTTCAAAGTCGGCCAAGGGACAGTGTCGACTTTGCCTCTCCTTCCAGAATGCAAAGCAGCTCACACTTCTTCCCGTGCGCCGGCCTCCGGCACAGGCAGAGCTCTGGCTCCGGGGAGCGCCTGCCGAGGAAGGCGGATGGCGGTGCATGTGTGTGGACGTGGGTTCTCTTGTGTGGGCAGTGAAAGGCCAGTAGCAGAAACCCAGGCAGACACCCTAACAGCAGGAGCCCGTCCTTCATGGTTCCTCCCCATGTTGTGTCGTAAATCAGCGAGTGAGATACCAGACACCTTAATGAGCCAATTAATTAGGAGTCGTTCATTACGCGCAGCCCAGAGGGAGGTGTTTCTTACAATTCTCTGATGAAGACACAGAGGAAGTGTTTTGTATTTATACCTTTCGAGCTTCTTTGTCTGCAGGTTTTACAAAGGGCTCTGTGTGAGCGATTGTTACAGACAGTTTGTAATTTTGGACACATAAAGAACAAAGAACAAACATTTGGCATAAGAATACGGGAATTATTATCAGTATCAGTCCATTACGTTAGATGGCTAGCTTACAAGGTCAGACAGTTAAGTTTTTATCTTTTTCTATTATTCAAACTAAAACAGTTATTTTATAGAATATGAGACCTACTAAAAATGACAGAGTTTACAGAGCAAGGGACTATCTCACAGTAGCAGAGAATTTCAAACAGCAGTTTTATACAAGATGGAGGTTACTATGCTTCACCCATCACAAGTGCCTGACTTAGGTGGTGAGTCACAGCCCCTTGGGAGCACTGAGCCTGGGGCATCTCCCCTGTCCACCCAGCAGGGCTCAGCCGGGTTCCATGGAGAAATAGTAAATGGAAGCTTCTATGCTCCCCCTAGATCTCTGGTGGGAAAAATCTCAGTTCCCTGGGGCCAGGGCAAGCCTGTGCTGAGGGTAGGTCCGTGCCCTGAGGTGTGGGCACGGAGCCTGCAGAGGCAGCATCACCCCATCTGTCCGATCCCAGCCAGTCGTGGCGTCAGTGTGGCGTGGCGGACCTGCGGCCAGAGCACCAGGAGAGTGCGCGGTGCTGGCTGGCAGGCGGGCGATCTCGGAGGCCCCTCAAGTCCCACCATCGAGGAGCCTCGCTGCCTGAGGGGAGTATAGCAGGCTGGCCTGGCTGACTGCGTGGTCTTCTCTTTCAGGCAAAGAAGGGGAACTACGCCTTCCTGTGGGACCTGGCGGTGGTGGAGTACGCGGCCCTGACCGACGACGACTGCGCAGTGACCGTGGTCAGCAACAGCGTCAGCAGCAAGGGCTACGGTATCGCCCTGCAGCACGGCAGCCCCTACCGGGACCTCTTCTCCCAGAGGTGGGTGCCTCGTCAGGCAGCCCGGGGCCTGGGGTTGGAGGTGACCTGCTCCAGGCGATGAGAGTCAGCGCACACTTGTCTATTCACCCCCTCTCCTTGGCGCCAACCTGTGCACTGCTTGCTCCCCCCACCCCAGTGGGCTCCAGGCCAGGCCAGGCTCCAGGAGAGGAGGTGCTGATCTCGCTGGCAGCTGGGTGGGAGGGCGAGGCCAGCAGCAGGGACCACAGAGGACACCCCGGAGCAGGAGGAGACCGGGGACCTCCCAGAGGAGAGGCTTTGCAGTCTGAAGGATAAGTAGGAATTACCCAGGAATTTAAATTAAATGAATAAGTAATTGGGTCTGGCAAGGGCCCAACAATTACTTCTTAAGATAAATGCAAAGTAGGAAGAGTCACTGTGGACACGAAACAGAGGGCTGGTCAGAGGAGCAGAGGCTCCATGGTGCTGTGTGTGTGGACTGGGCAGACGCCCTCGCTTCCCGTCGCCCAGATCAGCATCCTGGTCCTCACGGCCAGCGAAGGGCGGGGAGGAGGGGCGGAGGGCTGTGTGGATGCAGAGGGTCCAGCCTGCGCTGGCCTAGACCTTCCAGGGTGGTTTGCTGGCACGAGTGCACCCCGTGACCCTGCGTCTGGCTCCTGGGCGTGATGGTTTCTAGAGGCTCCGTCTGCACACCTGGCCAGCCTCCTGGAGGACAATCGTCTTCGTCATCCCCGGGTTCCGCCACAGGAGCGTGCCTCGGTCCTTGGCCAGGGGCTGGCCTTCCTGAGGGTGGAAGTGGAGAAGCTCAGGGGCTTTGCCAGTGGCCAGCCCGCTCACAGGAGCTCTTGTCCCCAGGATGTCTCAGCCAGAAGCCCACCACTCACACCTGTCTGTGAGGTGACATCCTGGTGGGTGAAGGGGGCAGAACTGGAGCCCAGAGAGGCGTCCAGAAGGGCTGGCTGTGCCCAAACCCAAATGTGGCTGAAGTGCCGAGGGAAAAGGCCCACCTGGTGGACAGGCGTGGGGTCAGCCCTGTGGCCCGATTGGTGCCCTCACTCCAGCACCGAGGGTCACCCATGAGGAGGGCAAGTGTCGTTAGAGGTCATCAGAGCAGCACGCTGAGGCCCTCAGGGGGAGCAGACACCGGGGCTCACCCGCCGCTACCCGGGAGTTGGAAGAGAGCAGCAGGCTCCCTGCCCCAGGGCTGGCCCATGCTGTGTTGGATCTGCAGGCTCTTCCCTTCCTTCCCTTACCGCCTCCTGGGTTTGGACTGGGGTCTTCTCATCACCGGCAGGTGAGCCCCATCTAGAAAGGCCGAGGAGGGCCTCTGACTCACCCATCAGAGACTCGTGTGCAAAACTGGAAAAAGGAATAGAACTAATGAAGTGAGATGAGGCTTGGGGTTTACTGTAGCTTTTAATGAAGCAGACACCCTATGCCTCCCTTTGCTCCCGGAGCAGAGAGAAATGACTAGGGAGGAGGAGGAGAAGGAGGAGGAGGAGGGGGAGGAGGAGGAGGAGTGGGGAGGAGGAGGAGGACGAGGAGGAGGAGGAGGAGGAGGAGGAGGAGGAGGAGTGGGGAGGAGGAGGAGGAGGAGGACGAGGAGGAGGAGGAGGAGGAGGAGTGGGGAGGAGGACGAGGAGGAGGAGGAGGAGGGGGAGGAGGAGGAGGAGTGGGGAGGAGGACGAGGAGGAGGAAGACGAGGAGGAGGAGGAGGAGGGGGAGTGGGGAGGAGGAGGAGGAGTGTCTCAATTGCCCAGATTGCAAGCCTGAAGACAGAATGGCTTCTCTCCAGGTGCACAACCCACTGGTGTTCCTGAGGTTTGCCCCAGTCGGTTTTCTGAGACAGGAGGCCCAGGGCATTCCACAGACCATCAACCTGTGGGCACCTCTCCCCAGCAGAGGTCAAGGGGAGCCTGCTCACCTGCTGGCCTGCTGGGCCCCAACTGCCCCCTCCCGCTGGCCTGATCACGCCCAACTGCCCCTCACTGCCAGCCTGCTTGCCCCAACTGGCCTCCCCTGCTGCCCCCCCAGCTACCCACCAGGTAGCTTATGTGCCCCCAACAGAGCTCAAGGAGGCACAGGGTCCCGGCGGGAGGAGCCCAGGGCCCCGCGCATGCCCTGCTGGGCTCACCCTCCCTGCACTGGAGGGGAGAGCCAGACCCGCCGCCCCTCGTCATCGCATCCTGGGATGGTTCAGTGGAGTCAGGGCAACGGGGTCTCAGAGGAGGTCAGAGGGGGACCTGAGGGTACCCCACCCGGAGGAGGTGGTGGGGAGGGGGTGCTCACCCCCATAACTAAGGCTGAATTCAGAAGGAAGGCAGTGTCTTTTGTGGTGGAGCAGGACCCAGTCGGGCTGGGCCTGCGCCTTCCCTCTGCACTTGCTGGCCTCCGGGCTCTACGCAGTGTCTCTGGACAGAGGCCCATGGGCTGCTCCCGACCGGGGTCACCATGAGCAAAACTGGCCAGTCCAGTGTCCTTTGTTCTGGCAAGAAAGGACTTGTCACTCTGCTCGCCTCAGAAGGCCTCATGCTCTGAGGAGGTGCGAGTCCCGGGGCTGTGCTGGCTCCTGAGCTTCTTGTCGTCTGTACTGCAGCCCCTCTGGGCCGGGTGCACCTCCTGCCGGGCGATGGGTGCTGCGCGCGGGTGCTCAGACCTCCGGTGACTGATGGTGCTGCTGGCTCTGGAAGAGCCTGCAAGTGTGCAGACCGTGGCTGTCCCCGGCTGGGCGGCCTGGAGAGCGAGGGGCAGGTCCCCACAGCCCTCCGTGCCCTTCACAGGCAAAAAGGTGTCCTGTGAACAGCAGGCCTCTGTCTGCTCTGGAGTCAGGGCCACCTCCCCCCCCTCCCCCGCCCCCGTCCCAGGGCTAACATTTCCTCTGTTTGCGCCTCTTGCTCTGCAGAGCACGGGGCCCACAGCACAGCCGAGGTGCGGCGGGCTTGGGAGCAGGCGGAGTGGGCGTTCAGTACACGCTCAGCGTGCTTACCGGGCCTGCGGCCTGCGGCTCTGCTCCTGGCTGGAGGAAGGCGCCTGCAATTCTATGTCTGGAAAATAGGAGGGTGGCTAGGCAGAGGCTGCTCCGCTGGCTTCCTCGGGAGCAGTGGGGGTCACCGGGGGGCGTTCAGCCAGCCTCGTTCCAGGAGTCAGGCTGTGCCTGTGACTTGCTTATCTTTCCTCTGTTGCTGATATATTTACATTTTCTTTTTGATTTGTTTGTTATGTGTTTTACTTGATGTTTTCCTGTAAATTGCCTTGCATTCACCCTGGAATAATATTGGGCATAAAAAATGCAAACAGTTACAAGGAGCTAAAAGGAAACACATCAGCAAAACTAGGCAGCGGGCCTGCCATTGCAGCGTGAGCAGGAGAGTGGGGCTTGGCCAGCGTCCCCCTGAGCCAGACCCCCAAGAGCGCAGGCGACCTGCATTGCAGCCTGGGGCCCAGGAGACCAGGGCCTCTCGGGCCAGATGACTCGGCCCTGAAGAGGAGCTTGGCCACTTTCTTACTGCAGCTGTGGCAGGTCATCTAGATCAGAGCCCAGGTCTCAGCAGTGAAACCAGTTGGTAAGAACCACTAGAATGTACCGCGAGGACTGGCATGTGGACTGGTTAGCGCCCACTGCCTTTCAGCGAGGCGGCCTCTGTCAGTGCTGGGCTGCGCACCTGCCCCACCCGAGGCCCTCCCTTCTCCTCCTGGAATGCTAACGCTGCCAGCCATCACAGGCTTGGCAAGATAGCTCACCTCTGTGCCTCAACAGAAGTAACCATCTCAGAGGGTTGACATGAGAATTAAACACTATTGTTGAAGCACTCTGAACATTTCTTCTTTTTTAAAATATTTTTTATTGATTTTAGAGCGAGAGGGAGAGGTAGCGAGAGAGAAACATCCATGAGAGAAACATTGATCGGCTGCCTCTTGCATGCCTCCTCCTGGCATGTGCCCAACCTGGAATCTAACCATGACCTCTGGGTGCACAGGACGATGCTCAACAAGCTGAGCCACACCAGCTGGGCAGAACCTCCTTAACACACAGGATGTGCTGGATGCATGTGATTCATCATCTTCAGGCTTCCAGCTCCCTGTCACCTCCTCGCTGAGGTTTCCCTAACGCTCCCGTTCAGGCCACCGTCCCGAAGCCCCACTCGCAGCATCTGCCTCCATCCCATCGTGTTGGGCACAGCTTCTGACTTCACTCTGACTGCTGTACTTGTTTGTGTGTGTGTGTGTGTGTATGTGTGTGTGTGTGTGTGTGTGTGTGTGTATGTGTCTCAGGAGCTCAGCATGGAGAACATCATACTTGGCACAGTGAATGAGTGAGTGATTTGGCTAATCCTACTGGGAGCGACTTAGGATACAGTGATTGAAGCTTGAAAGAAATCATGTTGTAAGCATGACTCCTCAGTCCGCAGCTGAGTGTGTGGCTCACCCCTTCTGCATTGCCAGCTCCCTCTCCTCACGCCCAGGGCCCACCTGAGGCCCGGTGTGCTTTCCCTCGGACCTCATCCTTGGGAGGTAGGACGGGGTGGGGTGGGGAGTGGAGAGGTCTGGAGGCTTTTGAGGAGGAGAGGGACAAAGCCAGACCTGTGTTTTGGAAAGTGCACACACAGTGAGGAGCCGATGGGCGGGAAAGGCAGGGGCCAGAGCGGCTGATGATGCACCCTGTGTGGTGGGGCCGCTGAGGGCACAAGGTCAGGACCTGTGGCTCATGTGCGTGCGTCCTGTCTTGCAGAATCCTGGAGCTGCAAGACACCGGGGACCTGGACGTGCTGAAGCAGAAGTGGTGGCCGCGCACAGGCCGCTGCGACCTCGCCAGCCACGCCGGCACCCAGGCCGACGGCAGGGCCCTCAAGCTGCACAGCTTTGCCGGCGTCTTCTGCGTCCTGGCTGTCGGCCTCCTCCTCGCCTGCCTGGTGGCCGCCCTGGAGCTGTGGTGGACCAGCAACCGGTGCCGCCAGGAGACCCCCAAAGAGGTCCGTGCGGGCCCTGTTCCCTGTTCTGCAGCCAAGGCGGGGAGTCCTGGGTGGCGGTGGGCAGTTTCCGTCCGGGCGGTGCTGACTGAGGCTCCTGCCATGGACAGCGGTGCACATGGGGGAGGACGGTGTATTTGTTTCATTTTGATTTTAAAGCCAGAGACCACATGTAGGGGGTGTTTTCATGTCCAACAAAGTGCCAAGGCAGCTGCCATGACCGCTGACTTTCCCTGAAGAGCGGGCACAGCCTGAACCACGCAGGAGGGCCCACCCTGCCGCCCATGCCCACCCAACCTGCAGGGCCCAGCCTGGTTCTCCTGGGCTTCTCACCCAACCCAGTGGAGGGGGCTGGCCCTGCCCCTATCCCCCCCTTCCTTCCTCCCTCCTGGCCTGTGGAGCCTGGCCCGCCCTCCTGCAGGCACACCCAGCCCTGGGAGCCCCGCAGCCCCCAGCTGCCCCTTCCCTCCCTCACCAGCCTCAAGCTGGTTCTGCCTTCACACTTCCTTCTCCTGGGTTTTTGCTCTTCTTCAAGCTCTTTTTTGTGTGTGAAGTTTTCGTTAAGGTCCCCTGGAGACAACTTCTCTAAGGGAGGGTGGTGAGGAGTGGGGCTTCGTAAGGATACACGGCCATCGGAACTTCCACGCAGGCCCGTGGCTCCATCACAGGCCATCGCTGTGGCTATATACACCCCGCTGCTTCTCGAGCCACCGTCCCTCTTCCAGTTCAGGTGGAGACAGGCAGGTCTGAATTTCAAACAAGACACAGTAGAGGAACCAGCACCAAGACCAAAGGGGCAGCACAGCCATGACTCTGCCGCCTGGAGAGCGGGCCAGCCACACCCAGGCATCAGGCTGTGCGGCCTGGCAGCTGGCGGTGAGGGGACTCCTCCCCGCGAGTCTGTGTGTGCAGAGCGTCAGGGCCAGCGGGGTGTCTTGGAGCCGCTCCTGCAGGGCTGGGCGGACAGGCCCTCGTGGATCCACTCCCCATGGCTTGTTCTTTAAAACCGAAGCCCAAAGCCCATTTCCTTTGTGCAAATTCCCCTCAGGTCAGGGGAAGGGAGAGATTCCACAGGAGGGTGCGTCACACAGACAGGGAGGTGCTGCCCTGGGACCCTAAGCAGGCTCAGCCTCAGAATGTTCCTGGGGAGCCAGGTTCAGCGAGAGTCATTCTTCTTCTGGACTGGAAGCCCTGTCTGCTCAGGTCACGTCCCTTCACACCCTAGTCTAGTGTTTAGAGACAGGCTCAACCTGGACAGCCCAGAATGCAGAGCTGTGAGGGTGTGTGTGAGAGAGTGTGTGTGAATGTGTGTGACTATATATAAGTGTGTGAGTGACTGTATATGAGTGTGAGAGTGTGAGTGTGAATGTGTGTGAGAGTGTGTGTTTGTGTGAGTGTGTATATGTGAGTATGTGTGACTATATATAAGTGTGTGTGAGTGACTATATGAGTGTGAGGGTGTGTGTGTGAGTGACTGTATATGAGTGTGAGTGTGAGAGTATTAGTGTGTGTGAGTGTGTGTGATTGTATATAAGTGTGTGTGAGTGTATGAGTGTGATTGTGAGAGTGTGAGTGTGAATGTGAGAGTATGTGTTAGTGTGAGTGTGTGTGACTGTATATAAGTGTGTGTGAGTGAGTGACTATATGAGTGTGAGGGTGTGTGTGTGAGTGGCTGTATATGATTGTGAGGGTGTGTGTGACTGCATATGAGTGTGTGAGTGTGAGAGTATGTGTGAGTGTGTGTGACTGTATATAAGTGTGTGTGTGTGTGTGTGTGTGTGTGAGTGGCTATATATGAGGGTGAAGGTGAAGGTGTGTGTGAATGTGTGTGTGAGTTACTATATGAGTGTGTGTGTGAGTGGCTATATATGAGGGTGAAGGTGAGGGTGTGTGTGAATGTGTGTGTGAGTTACTATATGAGTGTGTGTGAGTGGCTATAGATGAGGGTGAGGGTGTGTGTGAATGTGTGTGTGAGTGGAGAGGGAGAGGCAGTCTGGGGAGACGGAGGCAGAGGTGGAAAGAGAGAGACAGGCCAGGAAACGGGGCGGTGGAGCCATGTGAGCAGCTCCCTCCTTGGCAGTCAGCCCCCGTCTTCCATTCTGGCTCCCGCATGTGCCTGGGCGCGGGCCCAGGGGTGAGGATGAAACATGGGTCCTGCTCCCACGGGAGGGAGAACCGGCGAGGAGGCCGGTGGAGAGTGCTGGGTGCTGCGTGTAAGGACAATGCTGTCTTTTTCCTGTGCTCACGCGCTTCTGGTCTTCAGGCGAAGTCCCTCCCTCCCTCCCTCCCTCCCTCCCTCCCTCTTTTCCTCCTTTAATGAGTGCACCTTACCTCCCACGGGTTTACCTCCACAGGCAGGTGGACAGAGAAGCCAGCCAGGCAGTCTCTGTCCTGGGAGGGAGCAGCCGGTTCCCTCAAATGCCCGGGTCCTCAGGTAGGGGTGCAGGGCTGCGGGTGAGGGAGAGCTCTTGGGGGTTGGGTTGTAGAGCTGAGTGTCGCAGGGTTTGTACAAATCCTGGGGCTGGGATGAGATTGGAAGTCGCCTGCAGGAGGGTGAGCAGCACAGGCAGCCATCTTCCTCCCAGAGCCCTGGGGCTGCCCGGAATCACAGGCGGCTGCAGGGGGCGGTGCTGGAGGGGAGGCAGGGACTTGCTCCCAAGGACTGAGCGGCCAGGGGTTTGGACCTTATCAGAGAGGGAACAGGAACCAGGAAATCGGTTCAAAAGCAGGGTTTTAGAAGCATGTCTTTAAAACCTTCCGTGAGTAATGAGGGATTTAATCCAGACCAACTCGGTCACTGGCTGCCTGTGTCCTGGAGAAGAATGTGCAATCCGGCGGAGTGTCTGGCTCATCACACGGTGCGTTATGTGGGGGCACAGCCGGTTCATTCAGAGCCGGAGACCTGCCTTCCGGGGCAGCCCTCGTCCCTGTGAGGGCTTGTGAGTTTAGACACTTACTTGAGGAAGAGCAGTAATGTGAGCTCAACCCCTTAATATTCATGTGGGTCTGAGCTCACATTCTTCTGAGGAATCAGATGAGCATGTAGCTACCAGTGCAGGTGAGCATGCCACCCTCTGCAGGTGCAGTGAAGAGCCAACACCAGGTTTAGGGGGAAAGTGGAGTCATTGCTCTGAGAATAAACCATTCATGAAATAAAGATGAGAACTGCGAGAACGGGAGAGGCCATGAGGACCGAGGGGTGAGCATCCATCACTGGGCGGGACCTGGGGTTCGGTTGCTGCCTGGCTGCGCCCCCTGCAGATAGGAGCTGACCCAGGCCGGAGCCAACCTAGTCTTGCCAGCTCCCCTCCAGGCCAGGCAGCTGGCCTCGGAGCAGCTGGGCCCCTCAGAGCAGGCCCTCTGGTGGCCAGGCTGACCCTGCCTGCACGCCCTCCTGCTCTCCATGAAGATTCCACCTGGGGCCTCCCTTTGGCTCTACCCCTTCACGCCCCCACTCCTGATGCTTTTCCAACTCCATGAAGAGGTGCCTCTGCTGCACCCTCTCCAGCCTCACTGACGCCAGCCTCACAGCTGCCCGAGGCTCCAGGAGGGAAGGCGTCCAAGTGCCTCTGTAGCCCTGTCCCCTGGGTTGGTCACTGGTGGCCCCGGGGCTACTCCCTTAAAGGCCCTGGTGATGGCAGGAGGGACACAGGGTCAATGAGTCGTGCGTGAGTCAGCACGTACCCCTGTGCCAGGGAGAACGGCATGTTCTCCTGGGCTCTCCTCCATCCTCAGAACATCAAGGGGGCATCTGACCCTAGGAAGTAGGGCTCAGGAGCGATCCAGCTGAACTGGGCCGTGCTCAGGTGTGTCCTTGGGTGTGCCCTGGGCCATCCTCAGGTGTGTCCTGGGTGTGCCCTGGGCCGTCCTCGGGTGTGTCCTTGGGTGTGCCCTGGGCCGTCAGCAGGTGTGTCCTTGGGTGTGCCCTGGGCCGTCCTCGGGTGTGTCCTGGGTGTGCCCTGGGCTGTCCTCGTGTGTGTCCTGGGTGTGCCCTGGGCTGTCCTCGTGTGTGTCCTGGGTGTGCCCTGGGCCGTCCTCGTGTGTGTCCTGGGTGTGCCCTGGGCCGTACTCGTGTGTGTCCTGGGTGTGCCCTGGGCCGTACTCGTGTGTGTCCTGGGTGTGCCCTGGGCCGTACTCGTGTGTCCTGGGTGTGCCCTGGGCTGTCCTCGTGTGTGTCCTGGGTGTGCCCTGGGCCGTACTCGTGTGTGTCCTGGGTGTGCCCTGGGCCGTACTCGTGTGTGTCCTGGGTGTGCCCTGGGCCGTCCTCGTGTGTGTCCTGGGTGTGCCCTGGGCCGTCCTCGTGTGTGTCCTGGGTGTGCCCTGGGCCGTCCTCGTGTGTGTCCTGGGTGTGCCCTGGGCTGTCTTCAGGTGTGTCCTGGGGTGTGCCCTGTGCTGTCCTTCCGGGCTTTATAGACCCCGTGGAACAGGAAAAACCCGGAAGGAACACAGGAAAGAGGAGAAGGCAAGATTCAGCAGCTGAGGAGCCCCCAGCCCGCTCTAATCCCAGGACCACCTGCTTGGCCAGTAGTTTTCCTTTTCTGGGAGCTGCAGGCTCTGCCAGGGGTGCCTGGCCTGTCCAGCTTCCTCCAAATTTTGCTGGCTGCGAAGAGAAGGGGAGGTTGTATTAAGAACCCCAAGAGCGTCTGAAGTTCTCCCTCCAGTTCTCCAGCTTCCGGGAACTCTGGTACCAGTTCGTGCCTTTCATAGATTCTGAAACGACAATAGTCTGTAGAGTCAATGTTTGCCAATGCAGCTGTGGCCTGACTGTGGCTAATGCAGACACAGGAGCCGAGTTAGGAAGTCCTCACAGCCAGCAGGAGGCTGGTGGTCAGTGGGGGCAAGGCTTGTCCAGAGGCTGAGCCCAGGCCCAGGATGGCGTCGCGGAGCAGGGGCTGCTGGGGCACGCCACTGTACTGGACGGCACAGCACCCGCCAGCCTCGGCACCTCTTCATTCACCAGCTTCAAGCCTGCTGCCCTCGCTTGGGCCACGCCCTGCCCTGGGCGATAGGCTGGGGCCCTTTCAGCACTCTCCTTCCGAAAGGAGGTGAACCCTGGCCTCCCAGCCAGGGCGAGTCACCTCAGAGGGGCCCTGAAACATGGCAGTGAGCGAATACTATCAGAGATGCCCTCACATGCAAGAGTAACCACAGACACAGGAAACCCAGGAAAGGTTACGGGGAGAACAGGATCGGCCATGCTGAAGGGACTTGAAGAGAAATTTTTACCAACTGTGGAAGGAGTTGGGGAAAGACAGTGTGTGCATCACACGTAGTTAGTTGAGCAATGAAAAGGCTCACAGTCTCCAGCTGCTTCCGCTAAGAGTACCCCTGACATTTGCCACCCAAAGGTGCTCTCCACTCAGGATGGTCTCCCAACAGCAGCCGTGCGTTCGGCGGTGTGGGCTTCAGGTCACTGGTGTCTGTGTGCAAGTCATGAGCGAAGACAGGTGTAGAGAGTGTGGCTCTGCTCTCCCCGGGGGGCTGGGAGCAGGGAGGGACGCGGAGCGGCCCATGAAGGCTGAGTCCTCGCGGGGTCAGCACGCGGCTGTGCACTCGGCGAGAGGATTCAGACCAGCCCCTTAGGGCTCCCACTGCCTGGTCCCTCCCCAACCGGCACTCCAGGGGCAGCCGCTGGCATGGCCCTTAGATCTGTGTGGTTTCTTTGTCTTTTTTCATTGAAAACACAGTAAGGACTTTCACATTGTGTGGGGTTTCTGACACCTGTACCAGGCGGGCAGCAGACGGTTCTCCCCCTGCGTGGGGGCCGGCCTCACACAGCCTGAGCTCGTGGGATGCTCACCCCAGGCTGAGCTTGGTCTGCCCTTTGGAGTTTGACGTCAGCGAGGTATGGGCAGCAGGCACGACCTTGCCTGGCACACGGCACAGGCGCTGCTGGAAAAGAGACTGCGGCTTCCAGCACCACATGGAGGGCGTGGCGCCTCCACTGAACCATGGAAGTCGATTGCATTGTCTGTTTCTAAGGAACTTCAAAGCAGTTTGATGTCCTTGGTTTATTCTCAACAAATAACCAAGTTATTTGAAAGGAAGGTCACATGTTCTCTTTTCCTTTCTTTCCTAAGCAAACAAACAAACAGACCAATTTTCTTGATGCCACTCACCATAAGGAGAGACTCAGGGGTTAGGATCCCTCCATCTCCACAGCCTCAGGCCAGGATACCAGGAAGGTCGGCTGACCCTGGGAAGTCCCTTTCTCTGCCCTTC
This sequence comes from Myotis yumanensis, assembly GCF_028538775.1. Lineage (NCBI taxonomy): Eukaryota > Metazoa > Chordata > Mammalia > Chiroptera > Vespertilionidae > Myotis > Myotis yumanensis. The sequence goes on from NW_027223764.1 coordinate 59,851,021, forward strand.
CCGCCCATCACCCCCATCCCCAGCCAGGCCCAGGCCCTTGAGCCTGCAGCACAGGGACACGCCCGCCTGGGCATCCCTGGAGGTGGCTCTGGGAGAAGTGCTTCCTGCTCCAGGCGCTGCCTCTGTATCTCTGCCCCATGTTTCCAGGGTGTGTCCAGGTGTGTGTCGTGGGGTGTGTCCCGGGGGTGTGTCCCGGGGTGTGTCGTGGGGTGTGTTCCGGAGGTGTGTCCTAGAGTGTGTTCTGGGGGTGTGTCCTGGGGTGTGTCCCGGGGTGTGTCTCCAGGGTGTGTCCCTGGGGAGCTCATTTGCCTTCCAGAACCCCAGCTTCTTTTATGTAGTGGGGAGAGGGGGTGATTACGCATCTTTTGAGCATCATGAACACGGCATGCAAATGCATGGGCACATAGCTAAAGGGCTATTCCTTTGGCCCCATCAGAGAACACCCTCCTGTGTCTCCAGTCCTGCAAGCATCTTCCCCCAAGGTCACTGGGTGTGACGGCAGTGATCCTAACGAGTGGGAAGGGAGGCGCACTGCCCAGGCTGGCTTGTGGGGTTTTGCTACTAGGGGCAGTGTCCTAGGGACGGGTCCCCAGCTCGCCAAGGGCTGGCCCTGCAGCCAAGGGAGGAGGGGAAATGCGCTTGCTCACCACTGTCCACAGGCCCTAGAGGCCAGGGTCTGCAGCCTCCGAGAGCTGGAGAAAGCCAGCCGTGGCTCCCGGTCGTGTTCCCAGAAAGGGGCCTGGCCCTGAGCAGTCTGCCTGGGGTCAGCCGGCCGGTAGCATGTAGGTTCTTGACTTCATGCAGGAAAGATTTCACAACACGAGCCCAGGTGACTGTGAGGCAATGTTTATTAAAGCCGGGACGGAAAACAAGAAAGGGTTTCGCATAGAAGCAGCAACAGGAGTGCCCGGCTGGGCCGCTAGCTCTCTGGGGAGTCAGAGAAAAGGGGGTCTTGGGGTCAGGTGGAGGGGACTAGCCTGGGAGGAGCTGCCACTGCCCATTGCTCCCCAGGTTGCAAGCCTCATGGGGTCCCTTAGAGCAGGACTGCTTGGCTGTGGGGAAGGAGAGGGGGCGGCAATGGCGGCGGCTCCTGGGGAGAGCGCTGGGTCCTTTGTCTTGGGGGTTATTTCTCTCGCAGGCGGGAATCTGAGGGGTGGCCTGGGGAGGGTTCCAGCAGAACAGTCACCAGTTTCCAGGTGGGCTCCTCCAGGGCCGTGGTGGCCACCGATGGGTCAGTGCCAGGGCAGGGGTGTCAGGCATCACAGCTGGTCCTGGTGCCGCCCACCTGGTTTTGCGGCTTTTCTGGGCCTGGAGCTGAAATACAGCCAGGGTGTCATCTGTGGGACATGTTCTCTGCGGGAGGGGCCTGCTGGGACTGCTCTGCCGGGGGCTCAGCCAGGGCCTCAGCGCCCTGCCCCCGCCTGGCTGCGGGCCGTCGGGGAGCGGGGGGCTGGCTGACCTCCCTGTGCTTCCCTCCAGGACAAGGAGGTGAACCTGGAGCAGGTGCATCGGCGCATGAACAGCCTCCTGGATGAGGACGTCGCTCACAAGCAGATCTCCCCGGCGTCCATCGAGCTCTCGGCCCTGGAGATGGGGGGGCTGGCGCCCGGCCAGGCCCTGGAGCCCACGCGGGAGTACCCGAACCCCCAGCTCTCGGTCAGCACCTTTCTGCCTGAGCAGAGCGGCCACGGCCCCGGCCGGACACTCACGGCAGGGCCCAGCGGCCTGCCGCTGCCGCTGGGCGGCTCAGCCACCATGCCCTCCGTGCCCTGCAAGCACAGGTCGCCCAACGGGGGGCTGTTCCGCCAGAGCCCGGTGAAGACGCCCATCCCCATGGCCTTCCAGCCCGTGCCCGGGGGCGTCCTCCCCGAGGCCCTGGACACCGCCCACGGCACCTCCATCTGACCAGCCTCCGCCCTCCCGCCGCCCACCCACCCGACCAGCAGAGCTTTTTAATACGAGGAAACCACACACACAAACACACACACACGCACACACACACACACGCACACGCACACGCACACACACTCGTTTTTCTTGTACATACCTGTAAATAATGACAGAATGGAGTGGGGTAAAAGTGTATTTTGAATATTCCCAATTTTCGAAGTCAGTAAAAAAACCACAAAAACGGTGTGAACGACTTTGTAAGTTTTGTTCTATATGAATAAAAAGGCAAATTCCTTGTGATCGTTCTGAAGTGCCAGAGAAGCGGGGCCTGGCCTTCCTGAGGGCAGGAGGACGGGTGCGGGGCTGCAGGGGGGTGGGAGGTAGGGAAGGAGGGGGTGCAGGCCCCAGAAGCCCATGCTGCCAGCCCGCTCTGTACCTCCTCTGCGGGCTCCTCTCAGGCCTCAGGCAGGTGAGGGCCCCAGGCGCCTGGGCCTGGCCGGCGCTGTGCGGCTGTGCGATGGGGTCGCGGGTCCTGTGGACCTGGGGCCAGGGCAGGCCGGCTGGTCACCCACCACTGCATGTGACCCGGGCTGTGCCGAGAGGAGCGCCATGTGAGGGTCATGTGAGGTCTCTGAGGGCTTTGGAGCCCTGTGCTCTATATTGGCCTCAGTTCTTCTTGGTTTTCTCACTTAGAAGAATCAACAGAAAGCAGGAGGGATGGGGAGCCCCATCCCTGCCTCAGAGGGGTGGGTGGGTGGGGGGCGCGGGGAAGAGGGGAAGGGACCCGAGCACCAGTGGGCAGTAGCCGGGCCTTCGAGGAGTGATGGCTGGTGAGGTGAGGACCCGGCTCTCGCCTGCAGGGAGGTGAGCCACACCCCAGGCTGTCTCTGGGGCTGCCACTGGGAGCACAGTCTGCTGCGCAGGAGCCCACGTGCGCCCAGGCCCTGCTTCGCCTCTTATCGCACCCCGGAGCCTTCCAGCAGCGATGCGGCTCCCAGCAGGCCGGCCGCCAGCGCACGGTGCAGGACCCAGGCCCATCCTGCGGGCGGTGGCCTGCTGCTTCCTGCTCCAGCTGGAGGCCTGGCAGCAGCCCCTCGTCCCCTTTCTGGGCAATCAGACCATAGAAAACTAGGAGCAGCTGTCACCTCAGTGGGCCCTTCCTCTCCTGCTGCAGACCAGGAGCTGCTCTGCTGACCTGCAGGGTGGGACGGACCCAGCCCCGCCGCTATGAGGACGGCCCCCCAGCAACACTCGGGGATGCCAGGACTACGAAGTCCTGCTGATGCCTCCCTATGGCCTGGAGGCTTCCTCCTCCTCCTCCTCCTCGGATGGATGTATGAGGGTCGGTTTCTTCCCCAGTCCCGAGCGACCAGAAGAGCAGGAAGGAATGGCCTCATTGTCACAGAAAACCGGAGAAGAACCAAGCAGCGCTTAGAGAGATGGAGTTACATGTATTACTGTTATTATTACGCTCGGGCCCAGAGGAAAATGTCTCTAGAATTCTGGACGAAGTCACACAGGAAGTTTCCTGTATTTACACCTTCTTACCCTCTTTGTCTCCCAAATATGGTGCTTTCCGGTCCCCTTTGCAAGTTCTTAAAGAGCCCCTATGTGCTGGGGCTTTGAGACCTCAACCAAAGGCTTGGCCCGGTGCCAGCACTGATAACTTCATCCGGGGAAGGTTTAATGGCCTCTCTGAAGTGGGAGTAATCTTATTTTCCTTATTATTTAAGCCAACAAGCATGTACAGAAGCCAGAAATAGCAGGGTTAAAATGTCAAACAGCAGTTTTCATATACGGTGGATGCTTCAGCATCACATGCAGCAGAGAGCTGCCTGGAGGGGGTTCATAGTCAGGCTGTTGGTCTCCGATGCTCTGGGCCTGACACCAGTGCTTCCAGGTGGTGGCTGGCCTGTCTCCCATCAGAGCGTAGGAGGGAGTGGCCTGCGCTGGGTGCCGGGGGCCTGCCTGGCTTACCCCAAGGGGCAGCTCCACACCTTTCCAGCAGCACGGGGCCTGCCCGATGGTCAGTGTTTCATCTATTTTTTTAATCAAATCGTGGTCTCACTGCCGTATCTCTCACCCACATGGGTTTCCTCCGAGACTGCCTGCCTTCTAGGGAATACCATGGCTGTTTTCTTGGGCAGCTTTGCTTAGAAGGGTTTTAGGAAGAGGAGAGAGATGACTCACATGGTGTGTGTGTGTGTGTGTGTGTGTGTGTGAGAGAGAGTGCACATCTCTCATGGTGTGATTCTGCACCAGGTTTATGCTATTTTTAAACATTTCTTACCCTTGGCATGAGGGAAAATGACTGACTTCAAGCAAGTTCTTTGGGAAAAGAGATCTCCCATCTCAGATTTGTGTCCGCTCAGAATGCATCACTTTTTCATTCTTTGCTCTTTGGATTGATAACTATGGGCTAGTCCATACAATGTAGACATATTTTGTGCCTTCAGACATTGCAAATAACAGTCGGCATTTGGATTCAAGTTGTTTGATAATAAAACCTGGCTTTCTCTCTGCTCTTCTCTGTGTGAAGAAGTGCTGTCTGTCGGTGCTGCTTGCTGTGGCCAGAACCGGTCTGTCCACTGCTGCGGCCAGTCCTGAGGATGGGGCTGAAACTGGCTACGTCGGGCTGGGACCTGCCTCTGGCCAGGACACCCAGGCACAGGGTTTACCTTTGAGTCTCACTGGTCCCAGATATTAACGACACTAACACCGACCCCGACTGAGAACTCCGCCATCTGCGCAGCGGGCGCCGAGCTCCCGTCATGGCCTCCTGTCGTGTCCGCACAGGCAGCTGCTGGGAAGTCGGGGCTCAGAGAAGCGCCTGTCCCACGTGGGCTGTGGAGGAGGCGTGTGGGGTCCAGGTGGGCAGAGTGCGGAGCCCGTGCTTCTGCCCAGGACCCAGTACTAGCGCCTCGAGGACCATGTGGGCGCAGGCTGAGACCCTCTGTGCCTGCCTCACTGGCAGCTGGGGGTGGGGTCAGGACCCAGACTAGACAGATGCTGAGTGTGATTAGAATAAGCGAGAGCAGTTTCCCCTTGGGTCTCGGTTCTCCAGGGTGTGACCTTGAACTTGAGGTAGAGAATGCATCTATAGCACTGGGGCCCTGACTGCCAGATGCTGTTTCCAGTTCTAAGCTCTCCTGTGACAGGAGCCTCTGGATCCACGAGACCCCCAGGCCAGGCTGGTTCTGGCCGAGCCCTGCACTTGCCCCTCGCCTGTGGAATGGGTCCCTCGCCCCTCGCCCCTCGCCCCTCACCTATGGAATGGGTCCTGAGCCCTGAACTCTGAGCTGTTGTGAGGACCAGCGATGATGCAGGTAAGCGCCTGGGCACGTGCCCCCTCCCCATTGGCAGGTCTCGGGGTGACCTGCATGCCTACAGCATCCTACTTCTTGGTGGCAACTGCTGAGCCTCTGAGCTTAACCACCCATCGCCTCATCCGCAGCTCACATGGCAGCACTAACTCCAGCCGGCAGCGAGCGGAGCGCCCAAGCAGTGAGAAGCAGCTTCCATTTCGCCCAGCACTAAGGGCTGGCGGTGTGCACCTGCCCCCCCACCCCTGCCCCCCAGGAGCTGCTAGTGTGGCAGCTCTGGGTCTGTTCCTGGGGCAACCCTGGGGCAATGGTTCTGATTGTTCCCAGAAATGGGAGAAGCCCTGAAGGCAGCCTGGCTCCCAGGGGCCTGGCTTGATGGCGAGCTGTCCAGTCAGTGCCCTCAGCACACAGGGCTTGTGCTGGGGAGGAAATGGGACAGGAGCAGCCGGGGGTGGGGGGGTGGAGGGTGGGGGGCAGCTGGTGCAGGGGGCTCAGCAGCTGCAGGGCACCGAGGACCCGCAAGCTTTCAGCTGGCGGGTGAAGGGCACATCATCTGTGCCATGAATCTCGGGACCTTCAGCGGCTTCTTGGGGTGGCAGCCCTCTGCTTCTTGAAGTGATATCCAAGTTCCTCATGTTTTGTAGAAAAAATAGACCCATGATTTTGAGCCACGACGGGTATGTGTGCTGATAACTTTACATTTACTTGTGCCTGTTTTTAGCTTCTGCCACCACCTGAGTCTGAACCGCACACCAGCGACCTGCGGTCTGGGCCAGGTTGTCTCAGGAGGAGAGAAGGTGCCCTGTGTGCAGGAGGAAAGGACAGCTCATCAAGGCCCTGCAGTGGGCAGGAGGGACCCTGACCGGACTCTGAGGAGGGGCTGTCCCCCAGGGAGGCCCTGGGCAGAGCAGCGGTGGCTGTAACAGCAGCGCACTCCCCTGGAGGCAGGGGCTGCCACAGGCCCGCCAGGAGGGAGCCATCTGATAGGGCTCCGCTGCTCCGAGAGAGAGGAAGAGAGGATGGTGGGTGAGCCCTCGGGTCCTCTCCATCCCCAACAGCTGCGCAGGGAGCCCTGGAGAATGCTCACACTGACCAGCCTCCTGGGACAGAAAGCGGGTGGAGAAAATGAAGAATGGCTGTGGGGTGTGAGGAGGAAGGGAAACAAAACACACTTAATGTAGCTGGTGCAGAGAAGTCAAGGGGTTCCCATGGATTATGTGCTCATCATGTCCTGGGAGAATTATCTTTTCTTATCTCATTTCTTACCTCAGAAAATGAAGAAAAGATGTTTGACAAATGAGGGCGATGAGACTCACAGCGGTTCAGTGGTTTGCTCCAGGTGGTCCCGCTGGTCTGTTGGCCTCAGTAAAGCCCGTGCCCTGCCCACCTGGACAGCCCAGTGTGTTTAGAGCAGGCAGTGAATAGACACTTTCAGGGCCCGAGGATTCTGCAAACTGTGGTGAAGGTAGGCAGAGTGAGTTGCATGGCATTTGTGGAGAAAGGACTCGACTGTTTTCCACGGTCAGGGCAGAGTGCCTGTACCCAGCAAAATTCTAATTGGTTTGTTGGAGCCAGTCTTGAGAGTGGATCCCCCAAGAGGACCAGGCGGGGAGCTAGGAGGCCGGCGCTGGAATCAGAAAGTGTGCTGTTGACGTCCGGCCCCGTTCTTTTCTCCCTGTATGTCCATCAGGCACAGCCTCCCTGAGCCTCGGCTCCCGCATCTATGAATGCAGTACAGTGAGGGCAGCAACCCCATCACCAGGGGTGAAGTGAGAAGACGGGAAGAAAGCATCTGTGGGTAGAACAGAGCAAGTGCTCATTTGGGATGACCATTACTGTGAGGAATATGGTGGCAAAGGGCCCAACTGCAAGGCCACAATTCTAAAATATATTTTTAAAAAAACTATAAAATACACTCAGAAAGGTGCACAAATCATAAATGTACACAGCTCGATTCATTTCAACAAGCCGATTGCTCTCTTGTAGCCACCAACCAAAACAGAATAGGACATGATGCCTTCCTAAGCGATACCCCAGGACCCCGGAGGTACCCAGGCCTGCCAGCCTTGCACCACAGGTTAATTCCAACTATCTTTGAAATGTGTATGGGTAAACTCCACTACCCCTTTTCTGGTCCAGCTTTCTTTCATTCATTTTGGCTTTAGAGATTTATCTGTTTCTGCATGAAGTTCATTTTCCTTGCTACCCAGGATTTAATTGCATAAATGGCACTATGTATGCATTCTACCATCGGCAGACTTTTGGTTTCCTTTCATTTTGCAGATTAGAGTGTGTCCCTATGGACAGTTTTGGGCATGCTTCTGGGTGAACTGACCTCTGCCTTTGTGTCGGAGTGCTGGGTCATCGTACACGCCTGTGCTGCTGGATCTAGAAGCTACTAATACGTTCTCAGAAACACACTAAATTTGCACCCACCTGCCGTGCTAGAGAGCTGCCGCTGTTTCACATGCTTGCGGACACCAGTGGGCGGTCAGGTGTTTTCCTGTCAGCCAGGTGCATGGGGAGTAGAATAGCTACCTGTGGCTTTAATGTGCAGTTTCCTGATGACCGATGAGGCTGAGCCTTTACATATGCTTGTCTGAATAGCTGCTTGTGTGAAATGCCTCTTCTCGCATGGCTGGCCTTCGCACTCCCTCTCCGGAATCACTGGATGAACAGGAGCTCTTGATTTAAATGTAGGCCATGTCCTTCCTCAGAGCTCACACGCCCTGCTTGTTTCTCAGAGCTGCATCTAACCCACGCCAGGAGCTGCTCTCTGACGAGTCTGTCTAGATGTGTTGCTGCTGTTTTGCCTCTCTCATTTGTATCTGTGGTCTTCCTGGAATGGATTTCTAGGTAGGAGGTGAGATAGAGGTGAAAACACAAATACAAATATTTGGTTATTCAAGCACCATCCATAGAAAAAATCCCCATTGTCACCACATTGAGTGTCAGATATGCCACTCACCAGGCGGCCTTGTCTGTGTGGCCTGTGCTCATGCTCCTTCTGTTGGCCACGCGTCCACGCTGCACTAACACCACACTGACGAGTTACTGTAGCTTTGTAATCAGTCTTGGTATCTGGTATGTGACTTAGTGCTTGGCATTCACACAGAGATTTTACAATCACCATCCTATTTTCCACAAAAATCCTCGAGATTTTGATGGAAATTGCATTCAACCTATATGTAAATTTGAGGAAAACTGACATTTTTCCATTTCATACTTTTCAACTTTTCTGTGATCTTGTATTTAAGGTATGACATTTGTAAGCAGATTAAAGTTCTCTGTGAGTGTGTGTGTCAAATTTAATATAGTATTTTTTAATCTTTAATTGAAGTATTTAGTTCATTCACATTCAAATTAATTGATAATGTATGAGGGTTATAGCTATAATAATTTTTTCTTTATTCTTCTTGTTCTACGTTAATTATCTCATTTTTTGCCCTCTTTGTAGTTAAAATAATGCTTTGTTGTTCAGTATTCTATCTGTTAGCTTATTGGTTACACATTCTTATATGATATAAATTCTTAAAGAATTACCTGAGAGATATAAATATGTATTTTTACCAGTTCCAAAACAAGGTTAGGAACTTAAAATACTTTAAATCTATTTATTATTTTATTTCCAATCTTTTATTATTTTAATTCTACATATATTTTCAATAAGACATTATATTGTTATATATGGTCAGGACTCATTTGGGTTTATCCATATATTTACCTTTTCTCTGTGTCTCTTCATTTATTCCTTGGTTTCTCTGTTTCTTTCTGAGATTATTTTTTCTTTCGCCTCGATAACTGTGTTAAAAATTTCTTTAGCTGTTGGTTTGCTCATTTCCAATATCACCCCCTTTTGTGGGGGAGAAAGCTAGAAATATATCTTCATTTTATTTTTCCTTTCAAAGGATAATTTCACTGGGCACAGAATTCTGGGTCAAATTTACTTTCTTTCAATGCCTTAAAAATATCACACTTTTCTTTTCTGGCTTCCAGAGTTTGTGCTGAAGTCACTTCTCAGTACTATTGTTTTTTGTTTTGTTTTTAATGTATTATGTTTTTTCTTCTGACTGCTTTTAGGGTTTTCTTTGTTTTTTTTTTTTTTTTTTTTTTTTTTGACAGTTTTACTATGATGTGCTTAGACATCATTTCTTTGAATTTCTCATGTTTGCTTTTTTTAGATTTTCTTGAATCTTTGAGTTATTGTCATTTGTCAGTTTTGATAAAATTTCAACCACTTTCTTTTTCTTTCCCTTTTGTGCCTCCATGTGTATTTAAGTATTTTTAAAAGCATAATACATAGATCCCTTAAGCTCTTTGTTGTATTTTACATTACTTTTCTGTTTAACTTTTTCAGCCTAGCTATTTTTTTATAGACTGATCACATCTTTCTTGTTTTTGCTTTGTCCAGCTCCTAGATCCCTTATGGGTCTGATTTTATAATTTGTGTTTTCTCAGTCGGTTGTGTTTTTAATTTGCTATTTCATTCTTTAAAAATTTTCCACGTTTCATATATATTTATCCTTAGTATCATAACATTATTATTTTAATAGGCTTCATTTTTATAGTACTTTTAGGTTCTCCGAAAAATTGAGTGGAAAGTACAGATAGTTCGCACGCATGCACAGCCTTCTGCACTATCAACATTCCGGTCCAATGGTTTTATCTGTCTTTTCTGTTTGATTCCTTCTTTAAAAAATCCACCTCTGCTTGCATTACTCTTCTGTTCTTGCATGGTGTCTACTTCCCCATTAGATCCTTAGCACATTAATCATAGCTGCTTTAATTCTTTGTCAGGTAATTCCAGCATCCCTGCCTTATCCGACTCTGGTTGTGATTTTTGCCTTTAGCATAACTGTAATGTTTCTTCTCTCACATGTAGATCTGAGGTCCCTGGCAAAAGGAGCGGGTAAACAGGCTTTCAGCTACGTGGTGGCAGGTGTGGGGGAGCAGCATTCCGAGTCCCGAAGTAGGTCTGTTTTTAGCGAGCCTGTGCCCTGGTCTTCGAACCTCACAAGTGCTCCCCCCTTGGGTTAAGATGCAGAGGTGATACCCCGAGTTCTGGAAGCCCCAGAGCAGCAGCTCTTAGCATCAAACTTGTGAGATGACCTATGTCAGGGTAGCTCGGGGCTGGATGTGCGTCCCTTCTCCAGTGCTGCCTGGGTTCTGCTAAGCCCCAGGCTAAGCTTGGCAAGTCAGTCTCTCCTGACCTCCAGCCTGTCACAAAGGACAGAGCGCTCTGGGACATTTCAAAGCGGCTGCCTTTCCTCCTCTTTCCCCGCATGGAGCAGGCAAAGGTTTCCCTCTGCCGTTCACTGTGAGGACTGGGGGGGGGGCACCTGCAGATGAACCCTGACACCGCGAGGGCCCCTCTCTGAGGCCCTGGCATCCCCAACTCTCAGACGTCCACACCGCGCCTCGGCCATGGGGCGTTCCGGCTCAGGTCCCTGCCCGGGTGCTGCTCCGTGGAGCTGCTGCGGGTGGGTCGGCTGTGGGACTGTGATTCCCGCATCTGCTGCTCTGTCGACGTCTGTGCAGGGTTTGCTGTGGCCTCTCTTCTCTGATGGGCCTTAGAGTTGATTTTTCAGTTTGTTCAGAATTTTGCTTGTTAAGATGGAGTGGTAACTCCCAAGCTTCTTATGCATGAAAGAGAACCCAGAAGTCACTGTTTCCTGATGCCTGGGAGACTTCTGTTGAAAGTTGGACACTGTACATGACAAATGATGAAGACTCAGGATGATATTCACTTTGTCCAGAGCGAAGGTCACTCACCCTGTTATAAGGCAGGCGGCTACATCGAGACAGATCGCCCCGGTCAGTCAGGACTTGGCCACCTGCGCCTGCGTTTCACTGTTCATGAGATTCTGTGTCTGCCCCGCCCATTGCACTTTAGGCTGCGGTTCCCCGGGGGCCACCCTGACGCCCCAGTGGTTCCCTCCTCACGGTTGATCTCGTCTCTGTCCTGGTTCTGTACCGCAGTGACAGGGCCCAAGAGTCTACTCACCACTGTAGTTCCTTTTCTCCTCAGTGTCTGTCTATTATGCCACGCAGCTTAAAAATAAGCAAATGATTCTGATACCGTTCACAGCGGGTCTGAGGCCGCCTGTCACTACTTGAGCCAATTAAGCAGAGACAGGGTTGAACCTTAGATGAGCGCTTATTCCAATGATGCCGTCAGTTGGGGAGAGCAGGTGGTCACCCTGGAAATTCTGGTCTGACCCCTCGCCAGTTGGCTGGTTATATCCACACGAGGGAGAGACAGCTAGTGCGGCTGCGAGTGGAACGGGAAAGGGGAGGGAGGGTCTGCAGTCCGGCCTTCCGGAGCTCAGAGCCCCATAACAAGGAGGCTAACCTGTGATGTGACACACAGCTCAGCCCTTGCCTGGGCCCGGGGAATGGTCAGCGTCCTGAGAAAACCTCCCGGAGAGGGTCAGGGTCCGGCACAGCCACCAAGTCAAAGCGTGTGCTGTCCTTGGTCTGTTCTTTGAGTAAAGGACCCACCGAGGCACCTGATCGTTCTACAGCCTGTCTCATCCTCCAGTGCCCAGGGTCTGTAGGAAAACATCCCATCTCTAGCTAGTCAGATGATCATTCTTAGGCAGCAGCGGCTTATTCTCATTACGTGCCCTTCCCATCGCCGCACAGGGAGCCTGCGCAGAATGGGCTCTCGCTCCACTGGCCCTGCCTCTCTCCAGGGTTTTGGTTCCTAAGACCTGGCTGCCTGATTGGCCCAACCTCCAGCTGTCACCTCAGTTCCATGCGACAAGGAACGCTTCGTGGAACTCAGGAGTTTCCTGGGCTCTACTGTCGTCAGACTCACTTCTCAGCTCCTCTGGATCACCAAAGCGGGGACTTCAGGGCCAGCCTCGGGATCACCAAAGCGGGGACTGCAGGGCCAGCCTCGGGATCACCAAAGCTGGGACTGCAGGGCCAGCCTCGGGATCACCAAAGCGGGGACTGCAGGGCCAGCCTCGGGATCACCAAAGCGGGGACTGCAGGGCCAGCCTCGGGATCACCAAAGCGGGGACTGCAGGGCCAGCCTCGGCCTCTGTGGGACGGCCCCTCACTTTGGGAGCTTTCAGTTACTCCCCAACATTCAGACACTTAGGTCTTTTACTTTGTTCAGCTTTTCTGTTACTCTGGGAAGTACTGGTCTCAATAAGCAGGAAGGGACAACCTGGCCTCTTACTTAAAAAAAGGTAAGTCCTGCCAACTGCCCGGCCAGGCGAGCAGAGACGGGGAGGGTCCTGAAGGCGCCTGGGGGGCAGGTCTTCCCCCAAACCAGGAGCCACCACATCCCATGGAGCGCTCTCCTTCCAGGCGTGTGTGTTCTGGGGGGGATGGAGCGATGCCCTGTCCCAGGCTCCCCCCGCAGAGCGAGGGAGCAGCTCCCCAGGCCACGGAGTGAAGCTTCTGGGTCAGGAAGGGATGCCTCCCCGCAGGGCCAGGAAGGGCGCCAGGGCAGCGTGTAAGATCCCGTGACCACTCAGAGGGGTCTGTCCTGTGCCTCGTCCCCGCCTCTGCGGGTAACAGGGCGTCAGTAACGGGGGTGGGGCGGGGCTGGAGGGGTGGCTGTGGTCTGTGGCATTCACCGGAGGGCTGGCTGTGCACATGCGCAGTTCATGACCTTCCAGAGGTGCATGTGGGCAGAGCGCAGCATCGGCTCAACAATTTGTTGGCGCTGATGAGGAGGGGAACTTGGTTCCAGGCCCCATGCGAAACCTTGCATACAGCTCATTACCGAAACCTCACGGAAAGGCTGTGGAGGGGTCGCGGAGGCTGGAGACTGTGTGAGGTTGCCATAGCAACGCAGACTGACCCTCACATTGCTGTACTTGCCACTGCACTAAACATCCTCCTGGCAGCAGCAAAAAATGGAGGACAGGTTCTAGATTAGAAGTATGGACAAGTGTCCAGTTATTGAGAGCAGATGTGAGACAGTGTTGTGTGGCAAAGTCCAAAGAGTCCAAAGGCTGGTGCCAAACTGAACACACAGTGGGACCACAGGAAACACAGGCAGCTCTGAGGCAGTGCTGCCGGTGCCCGGTCAGCAGGAGAGCAGGCTCCCGGGAGCTGGGAGGCAAGAGCTAGTCACAGGCACCTCTTTGACTGGCAGACATGGCTCAGTGGCATGGAGACTGGAACGGGCGATCTGAGAGGGGAGCAAGCCGGCTGTCAGCAGGAGCCCAGCCATGGGGCTTGGTGGGGGCTTCCTGCTCTCACAGCAAGTGCTTCCCACGGTGAGCCCCGACCTCAGAGAGCTGAGGCTCTAAGTAGGCTTCCAGCCTGGTCACGGCCTGCTCAGGGCTGCTGTTTCCGGGAGAGGCGGTTAGGTCGGAATGAAAGGAGCAGGCCGGATGCTGACTGTCCAGTGGCATCAGGGTACACAGGACTCTCAGGTCCCCCGACCTGTGGAGAGGCCCCTGGCGAAGCCCTGAGAGCTGGGGAAGGGAGTCTGCAACATGCTCAGGACTGAGCAGGCCTACCAGCCAGCCCCGGGCAGGGCCCGGGTGTGGGTCTGAGGGACTCAGCGCAGTGCTCAGACCAGGCGGGCCAGGGCCTGAGTGCAGAAGCCACAGGCCCAGGGCAGCTGTCCTTGAACCTGGGGTCACAGCCTCTGCGTGTGCAGGTGGGATAATACGTGCCCCCTCCTTGCTGCTGAGTGTTGTTCTTTGGGAGCAGGTGGAGGGCACGTGTTCTAACGAAAGCCAGGCTTTGCTGGGTGAGCCTGGGAGATGTCGGGTGGGGAGAAGCTGAATGGTCTGCATGTGAGGACAGACTAGAGACACGGGACCGGGATGGGTTAGGGGAGGTGGCTCACGTTTATCAAACACAACAATTTGCTGGGATGCGGAGGTGCACGCACACTCCCTGGGGTATCAGAGCATCAGGAGGCAACCGTACATCCTGATCTGCAAGAGCAGTGCAGGCAATGGCATTGTCAGCAGGATGGCTTTATTGGAAGGGTACTCTGTGTGTCACTCTGGCTATCAGGATATGCTGGTTGATGGTTAATGTCATGTCAACGTGGCTAAGGCCCTGGCATCCAGAATGTTGCTGAAACACCAGAGTAGATAAGATGTCTCAGGAGGTGTGCTTAGAAGAGATTAATGAATAGAGCAGGTGACCACTCACAGGGTGAGGAGGCCACATCCAGTTAGCAGAGCCTCAGGAGACCAAGCCCGCGGCCCCAAGGGCGGAGAAGCTGCTCCCTTCTGCCTCAGGCCCAGGCCCCTGATTTCCAGCCTGCTGGTTTGTCCCTGCCGACCTCAGCTCAGACCTGCCAGCCTCCTCCATTCTCTCTCTCTCTCTCTCTCTCCCTCTCTCTCTCTCTCTCTCTCTCTCTCACATGCTACTGGTTCTGTTTCTCAGGAGAGCCCTGACTAATGCAGGAGTTATGACTAAGGGAGTCAGGTATAGTTGCAGGAGGCTCTCTCCTTCTGGGCCCAGGGGTGAAGGGCAGGCTGTCAGCCAGGAGGCTGGCGAAGGAGCAGCATGCAGCTGGGGAAGAGCGTGGGGATGTGGGGAGGACTGTGTGTCTGGGAACCGCTGGGCAGGGGCTGGGAGAGGAAGTGGTGGGCAAACTCTAAGGTAGCGGTTCTCAACCTGTGGGTCCCGACCCCTGAAAATATATCCTGCATATCAGATATTTACATTACAATTCATAACAGTAGCAAAATTACAGTGATGAAGTAGCAACGAAACTAATTTTATGGTTGGGAGTCACCACATGAGGAACTGTATTAAAGGGTCGCGGCATTAGGAAGGTTGAGAACCACTGCTCTAGACAGATTTAATGGGGCAAACCTGGGTCAGCATCCCTTTCCCTGAGGCCCCTTGGCGGTGGTGAGGTGGGGGGGAGGGACCACAGGGATGAGCTGAGGGTGTGGTCTCTCTGTTTGGTTCAGAGTCAGAACTCCCTACCCGTCCAGGCCACTGCAGGGGCGATGGAAAGGGCAGGGTCGGATTTGAGAAAAATCATCCTGCATTCCTTGTTGCTGCACCTGTTTGGTGACACCTGTACCCTGAGTGACCCAGCCACCTGTTTCCTCTATTCCTCCATCCAGACACTGGATAAAAGCAGGGGATAAAAGTTCCACAGTAGAGCAGATTCGTTATAAATTCATGATCACGTCTCAGAGACCTGAGCGTTCTACCAGACTCCCTGGCCAAGTCAATCTGCAAACCCAGCTACTGCTCCCACTGGTCCGTGCATGAACATGCCTCTTCCCCTCCCTCAACACTTTAAAGTTAAACTTTTTTAAAAATTGGGATAATTGTCGATTCACATGTAGTTTTAAAAAATAATACAGAGAGATCGATGTACCTTTCGGTCAGTCTCCTTCAATGGTGAGGTCGACAGTACAATACCACCACTGGGACACTGACATCCACGCAGCCGCGGGCCCAGCGTGTCATCCTCTCACTGCGGCGCCACGTCCCTCTGCCCCTCCCAGCGCCTGGGCACCGCTATCCGTTTCTCACTCTCATAAGTTTGTCATTTCAAGTGTATTACACATGTGGACTCCTACTGTATGCATTTTTGGGGACTGGCTTTTATCACTCAGTATTGTTCTCTGGAGATTCTCCCAAGTTGTGTGTATTAATAGTTTGACCCTTTCCATTGCTGAGTAATATTTCATGATATGGACAAAGCACTGTTATCTTCACATTCACCACTGAAGACAATCTGGAAGTTTTCTGGTTTTGCCTTTTGCAAAAAACCTGCTACAGACATACATGTTCAGGTTTTAACGGGATTATAAGTATTCCCTGTTATGGATAAATATTCAGAGTCTACGTGCTGGTTGCAATTATTATGAAAGCTTCATGTTGGTTTTATGCTGGGGTCCAGCCCCAGCGGTCCAGGGGTTCCCAACGGTGTGGACGGAGTCGGCGAAGAATGTTTACACAGAGACAGCGTTCAGAACTCTCCAGCTTTCCTTAGTCTCTGTGGATCTTCCCTGCGCCTGGCTGAGGCCACAGAGAAAGATCCCAAGGCAAGCTGAGCCTTTATTTTATAGTGAGAGGTAAACAAGGTAGTGGTTTCCATAGTTACACAGTTCCTGTGAGTTTCACTTGTTTTGGCCACTTCCTGCACTTCCCTCAGCCCAATCATTAGCTTCCCAGATAAGATCTAGAGAGCCTCATAAGGTCAAGCCTAATTATGCTAAGAGGACTGTGCCCTCTAAGATGGGAATTGTTTATGACTTTGCCCACAGGTCAGTCCGAGGCTTAACCCTCTATCAGCTCCCCACAGTTTTATAAGAAACTGCCAAAACCCTTCCCAAGATGGCTGCACTGCTGACACCCCCACCATCAGCAGCAGGGCCCAGTGACTCGGTATCCTCTCTAGCATGTGGTGGTGTTGATTTTTTTTTTCGCCATTTGTATAGGTTTCTAGTGATAGTTCATCGTGACTTTCATTTTTATTTCCCAAGTAGCTAACAATTTTGAACACCTTATTTTACATTCTGAGCATCCTCTTTGGTGAAATGTGCCTTATGTCTTTACCTGTTTTCTAATTGAATTACTTTACTGTTCCGTTTTAAGAGTACTTTATGTACTCTGGATACTTGTCATTTGTCAGACATGTGCTTTGCAAATATATTCTCCAGCTATAGCTGGTCTTTTCAACCTCTTCACAGGACATTTCACACAGCGAGCATTTAAAATTTTGAAGTCTAATAATATTTTCCTTTTATAAATAGTGCTTTTGAGGTCAAGTTTAAAAACATTCTGTCTGGCTTTAGGTCTCCAAGATTTGTTTAAAATGGTACCTTTTCCCCATTGACTTACTTTACTCTTTTGTCAAACATTACTTGGGCGTATTTACATAAGTCTACTCCTGGATTCTCTCATTTGCCCATAGATCTAGGTGTGCAGCCTTCCACCAATGCCACTCAGTCCACTGATGCCACAGACCACCAATGCCACAACCCACCAATACCACACAGTCCACCAATGCCATTCAGTTCACCGGTGCCACTCAGTCTACCAATGCCACAGCCCACCACACAGTCCACCAATACCACGCAAGCTTGATCACTGTGGCTGCGGGATAAGTCCTGAAGGCAGATACATTCTTTTACTGTTTTTTTATCCATTTTAAAAATTGTATTAGCTGTTCTAGTTCTTTGCCTTTCTATTATATCTGGAATCATTTCATCCATATTTATAATTATTGCTAAAAATTTAATATCAATTGCATTAAACTTGTATATCAATTTGAGAATTCCAATCTATTAACATATGTTTCTCCATTTACTTAGATCTTATGTGATTCCTTTCATAAACTTTTTAGGTTTTAGCATAGCATAAAGTTCTATACCTTTTTTATTATATTTACACTAAATTATCTCATGTTTAAAATAAATGATAATATAATTAAAATTGTGGTATACTTGTGTTCATTGCTAGTATATATGAAAACAAGTGAGTTTGGTATATTTATTTTACATTCTGCGATCCTATGAACTCATGTATTAGTTCTAAGATTATTTTGTGTGTGTGTGTGTGTGTGTGTGTGTGTGTGTGAGTTCCTGGCATCTTCAGTGTAGGCATTCATGGGTTATCTTCAAGTAGAAAAGGCCAGTTTCATTTCTTTCTTCCCAATCTGTATGCCTTTTATTTCCTTATTGTAGCGGCTATACCATCTGGGACTGTGTTAAGTAAGACTGTGACAGTGGACATTCTTTGTTTCTGGCTCATTCTTCACTATTCAGTGTCATGTTACATGTACTTTTAAAAAATTATTTTTTATCAAGTTGCAGACATTTCTCTCTACTCCTATTTTCCTTAGAGTTAGTGTCATCATCATCGAGTGAAATCAAATGTTTTCTTCCGCACTGACTGATACGATTGTGTGACTTTTTCCCCTCTAACTTTTTAATGAAGTGTATTGCACTGACTGATTTTCAAGTATTGAGCCATCTTTCATCCCTGGGATAAAACTCACTTGGTCACAGTGTATAATTCTTCTTAAAGATTGCTGAATTCTACTTACTAATACTTGTTTAAGGATTTGGTTTATATTTATCAGGAAAAATATATCCATATTTTCTCTTTTTGTACTGTCTTCCTCATAGCTTCATAAGAAGTGATTTGTGTATTGGGTGTTAATTCATATAAATATTTGGTAGAATTAATCAATGAAATTCTGTCTACATTTTTGGGGGGAGTGGTGGTTAAATAATAAATTCGTAAATAAAAAATAGTCTATTAAAACTATGTTTCATATTGGATGAATTATAGTAATTTTTATTTTTTGAGAGATTGGCCCATATCACCTAAATTGACAAATATGTATTTGTTTATGTGTTCATAGCATTCCTTTATTGTCTTTTTGATGTCTTGAGGACCTGTAGTGATATCTCCTGTTTAATTCCTAAGATTGGTAATTGGTGTTTTTTCTCTTTTTCTTTGTTAGTGTTGCCAGAGGTTTTTCAATGTCATTGATCATCTGAATTAGATCTTTGTTTCACTTATTACTTTTTTTCTGTATGACAATTTTATTGATTTCTGCTCCTTTCTTTATTATTTTTTTGCTGTTGATTGCTTTGGATTTGTTTTACTTTTTCTCCCTAGGGTCCTGAGGTAGAGGCTTATATTACTATGCTGGCACTTTCCCTCTCTATAATGTATATATTTAGTGCTAAAAAATTCCTTCTCAGTGCTGCTTTCACTGTGTCACATAAATTTTGATAATGCGACTTAATGACTTTTAAATGTTTTCCTAGAGAATTTCTCTCTGATTTTTTGTTTATTCATAAGTATTTTGTTTAGTTTCTGAGCATTTGGAGATTTTTCTGTTATATTTATGTTATTGATTTCTGGTTTAACTTTATTATGATCAATGAACACACGGTATGGTTTCAATTCGTTTAAATGCATTGAGGATAATTTTATGGCCTGAGATATAGTCTGTCTTGGTCTAGGTTTTGCAAGAATTGAGACTAATGTATACTTTGCTATTGTATGGCAGGGTGTTCTAAAAATGTTGTTTAGATCTTGCTGGTTGAGGATGTTGTTAGGTATTTCTATTTTCTTGCTGATTTTTTGTTCAGTTGTATTGATTGTTGAGAGGGGGCATATTGGAGTTGACAGCTACAATTATGGATTTGCCTAATTTCCCTTTCAATTCTCTCAGTTTTTGTTTCACATATGTTGCAACTCTACTGTATTGTGAATTTGTCAGAGTAGGCAGTTAGGAAGATATGAGCTGACAAAGACAGTTGGAGCTCGGAGGAAATATGTGTGAGACGTGACAAACCAAAAATCGACAATCAAAGTGGCAGACCCTTCTAGAGCCTCTCCATGATGTGGTCGAACCCATGGCATAAGACCCGGTGAGGGAGCATTATAGCTTAAAGATCTCTCTCTCTCTCTCTCTCTCCCCATATGTGTGTGTGTGTGTGTATATATATATATATATATATATATATATATATACACACACCGGTGGGGTCTCTCAGCCTAGCCTGCACCCTCTCGCAATCCAGGACCCCTCGGGCAGTCCGACATCCCTTGAGGGATGCAGTAGTGCACAAAGTGGCAGGCGGCATGGGAGGAGCCCAAACCCTGGCCAGGTGCCACGCTGCTACCACTCATCCCAGCCCTGCTGCACCTGCTGCTCAGTAGCACAGCCACGGAGGAAGGAGAGGCTCATGCTGCCGCGGCTGCACTCACCAGCTGTGAGCCCAATGTCTGGCGCCCATTGGTCAGCTGAGCGCACTGACCACCAGGGGAGCAGCTCCTGCATTGAGTGTCTGCCCCCGGTAGCTAGTGCATCATAGCGATCAGTTGACTGGTCATTCGGTCGCTTAGGCTTTTATATATACCAGCTGTAGTGGTTAACAATGCAGATTTTTTCAATAGATGGAGTTACACATATGTTGATATATATGTGATTTGATATGTATGCTATTTTGTTGTATTGACAGCAAGCTTCAAAACTTCATATGTCAAAACTTTCTGAAGATGTTAACATCATAGACATTTTTATGCTTAAAAATGTCGAATTTCATGCCAAAAAAAAGAGCATTTAAAGAGCATTTGCGGGAAGTTTTAATTCATTACTTTATTTTGAAGAAAAGTGCTGCTGAAAGTTATCATATTCTTCGGGAAGCTTATGGTGAACATGCTCCATCTCAAGATACTTGTGAACTCTGGTTAAACGCTTTAAAAGTGATGATTTCTATGTGAAAGACAAAGAATGTCCAGGTCAATGGAAAAAGTTTGAAGACCAACAATTACAAGCATCATTGGATGAAGATGTGTGTCAAACTCAAAAACAACTTAAGAAAGATTAAACGTTGCTCAGCAAACTATTTCCGATCGTTTGCAAGCAATGGGAAAGATTTTAAAGGAAGGAAAATGGGTTCCACATCAACTGAACAAAAGACAAATGGAAAACCGAAAAGTCAACAGTAAAATGTTGTTTCAACGGCATGAAAGAAAGTCTTTTTTCATCGAATTGTGACTGGCATCAAAAGTGGATTTATTTTGAGAATCCCAAATGCACAAAATCATGGGTTGATCCAAGTCAACCATCAGCATCGACTGCAAGGCCAAATCGCTTCAGAAAGAAGACAGTGCTCTGTGTTTGGTGGGATCAGGAAGATGTGAAGTATTATTAGCTTCTAAAACCAGATGAAACTGTTCATATTGATCACTACCAACAACAAATAATCAACTTGAACCACGCTTTGATCATGAAACAACCAGAATGTGCCAGAAGACACGGCAAAGTAATTTTGCTTCATGATGATGCACCATCACACACTTCAAAACCAGTTAAAGACGCGTTAAAAGATCTTGCCTGGGAAGTATTAACCCACCCGCCGTATTCACCAGACCTTGCTCCTTCAGATTACCACTCATTCTTATAGATGGCACACGCACTTTCTGAGCAGCACTTAAAACGTACAAAGAAGTGGAAAATTGAGTCTCGGCCTCAAAACAAGAAAAGTTCTATTGGGACGGTATCCACAAATTACCTGAAAGATGGGGGAAATATGTAGCTAGAGACGGACATTACTTTGAATAAAGCACTTTTGATGTTTCTCTTGAAATTGTCGAGTTTTCTTTGATTACAAAATCCGCATTAATAACCAGTACACTTGGTATACTAGAGGCCTAATGCACAAAGTTTTTGCAAGGGGTTCGGTCCCCACTACCACAGTGGCTGCCTTGGCCCCACCCGCTGCAGCGGCACCGCCTCTGCCTTGGCCCCTGCCACCATGGCTTTGTCTGGAAGGTAGTCCGGAAGGATGTCTGGTCTAATTAGCATATTACACACACACACATATATATATATGTATATATATATATATACACACACACACACACACTGAGTGGCCAGATTATTATGACCACCTGATGTTTGTAGGCAAATTAGCTATAATTTCGTGCTGAAGTTGCTAGAGGGCTAGACCATTATAAATAGGGAAGCAGATTGTTTACCATGACAGTAGAAGTGATTTTTTTCTGAAGATATGAGTAAACAATGCAATTTAACAGCCTTTGAATGTGGGATACATTTGAACATGAGTGGACAGATTATTATGACCACCCCATCAGTACTTCAGTGGACCACCTTTTGCCTTCAATACTGCGGCGATTCTTCTTGGCAGTGACTCCACGAGATGTTGAAAGGTGATGCGAGGAATCTGACATCATGCCTGATGAATAGCACTGTCCAGTTCTGTGAGATTTGATGGTTGTGGAACCAGCTGCCTGATGGCTCTTTTAACTTTGTCCCACAAATGCTCAATTGGATTGAGATCTGGTGATTGTGGGGGCCACCTAAGCAAGGTAAAGTCTCCCTCATGTTCTTGAAAACACTCCTGCACAATAGGAGCACCATAGCATGGCGCATTGTCTTGTTGGAAGAAGCCCTCTCCATTGGGATATGCCATCAACATGATTGGATGAACTTGATCAGCAACGATACTTAGGTATGTTGTGCTATTCAGATGTTGTTCCACATGAATTAAAGGGCCCAAGTTATGCCAGGAAAACATGCCCCAAACCATAACACTGGCCCCACCAGCTTGAAGGATTGTGATATGATTGTGGGGTGCATGTGTGGTGCATGTGGGGTGCATGCTTTCATGCTGTTTTGGCCAAATTCTCACTCTGCCACCTGCATGATCCAACTGGAAACGTGATTCATGGGACCACATGACTTTTTTCCAATGCTCAACTGTCCAATCCTTGTGTTCCTGTGTCAATTGGAAACGTTTTATCTTGGTAACTGCAGACAGCAAAGGTGTTCGAACAGGTCTTTGGCTTCCATATCCCATACAATGCAGTGTACGGCTAATTTGCCTACAAACGTCAGGTGGTCATAATAATCTGGCGCATATATATATATATATCTCCCACGTTCAAAGCCTGTTAAATCTCATTGTTTACCCATATCTTCAGAAAAAAAATCACTTCTACTGTAGTGGTAAACAACCTAACAACCTACTTCCCTATTTATAATGGTCTGGCCCTCTAGCAACTTCAGCGTGAAATTATAGCTAATTTGCCTACAAACGTCAGGTGGTCATAATAATCTGGCCACTCAGTGTGTGTGTGTGTGTGTGTGTGTATTTTTGAGAAATAAAGAAGGTGAGACTTACTGAGCTAGGGGTGTAAGTACCCAAGCCCCACCTCAGCAGGATAGTTGGTTTGGATTTGGCTAGCTGAGTTGCCCTCTTAGGTTCTATCTGAGTGTATTCCTTTTTTTGCAAATAAATTCTCTCCTGTGTTTTTATTATTTGTTATCTCTTATTTGATTCATTCCTACAAGTAAGACAAGAACTGGAGTGCAATGTACTGTCTCTGGCCAGAGACCCCCTTGACCAGTGCTGCCATCTTAGTGCCATGCCTTGGATTTCAAAGCTGTAAGTCCTCTGATACCAAGGACAGAGATGAGGCTATTTTGCTTTGCTCTGTGTCTGTGCTCGGGAAGGAGAGGTAGTAATCATGGTTAACTGGGAGAAATGACTGTGAGCGAAAAACAAAAGTGAGTGTGTAAGCTGGTGATAAACTGGCACAAAAGATGGAGGCACAGCTTCCCTCTGGCCTGTGCAAGCAGACACGTTCAGGTGACTGAGGGTCTTTGTGAAGGTGTCGGAGGGTCTTCCTCGCAGTGTGTAAGGGCCTCATAGGGACTCCAGAATGCACTTGTAATTAGATGCTGACCCAGCCAGGGGGGCACATAAGGGCTGGTCACCTAGCACTCGGATCTTCACGGTTGTTTTACACTGTAGGCTGCAGAGAGAAGCCAAGGCACGTAAAAGGAGTGGGTATGGCCAGTGGTGTCACGGCCTCTGGGCGGCCCTCTACAAAGAGCACGCTTTGACCCACCACATTTAACCCCAGGAAGTCCACTCGCAGCCATGACTTCCTTCCTTGTGCCCACACTCCTGGCACATTATTTTGTCTCATATGCCTTGTTAGGATTTAATGCACTTCGCCTGCCCAATTGGGCTTCTTGATCTATATTCTCTCCTTCCTTTGTGTAGAAGCTGTACTCTGAGAGATTGTTGCATGCGCTGCAGAAATGGGGGTAGGTACCACATGTTAGAGGAATCTGAGATCCAATTGCCTGGGCAAGAGACAGGCTCCCCGTCTCACTTGCACTCTTCAGCATTGAGTGAGAGCCGTTGCCATGATGTGCTGAATGGGCATGTCCTCATTTCACGGACACATGCTATGGGCCCTAACTAGGAGCGCATGTGGAGGCCTGTGCTCTGTCGCTGCCTGGCTTCTGCGAGCCAGTGGCACCCCCTCATCTGCACTCCCTGGTGGCTAATCTCTGGGCTGCATGGGACTTGGGGATCTTTAACTCCTCCCTTCAGGCTGCTTGTCGCTGACTTTCCCATCCTTAGGAGCTTCTCCAGAAATCTAGAAAGGCCGATAGGGACAGTAGGAGATGCCTAATGTTCAACTATTGGGAAAAATTTGGAGTTACTATGGGTCTAGGCTCCCCACATTTCTGTTGAGTGAATGTGGCCTCCCTCATTTCTTCAGGCATTTAATAAGCATGAGACCACAGAGACCCAGAGATGAAAGTCCAGGGAATCAATGCAGACTAAGTGGCAAGTTTCTCTTGCCTCCAGCCACACCACCTGGGTTAACTCCTTTCTCTCTCATTATAAAACCTACCAGGAGCCTGGATCCACTACATCCTTAAGCCAATTAGCTGGAATCTCCATCCTCCAATTTTCACAAGATCATGGGCAAGCCCAGAGAGCATCCTTCAGGGAACAATAGCAGGCCCGCAGGCTATGGGTACATCCCACGGGATCCCACAGGCCCACAGGCTATGGGTACCTCCCACGGGAGCCCACAGGCCCACAGGCTACGGGCATATCCCAGGGGAGCCCACAGGCCCGCAGGCTATGGGTACATCCCAGGGGAGTCCACAGGCCCTCAGGCTATGGGTACATCCCAGGGGAGCCCACAGGCCCTCAGGCTACGGGCATATCCCACGGGAATGCACTTTAGAGAGGAACAGAAATTACGGCGACAACAGCATAAGAGGACTAGAGGAGGCTCCGTGTAGGGAGGCTCACAGAACGCATGGTCTGAGGTCTGGGGTGGCTAGGAGGTAGGGACACCAGTCCTAATCAGCATAGAAAGGTCCCCTGCCTGTTGGAGTAAATCCATCCTCTCTGTGAATGGCCGTCACAGAGGGCTTTGGGAAGTCTGCCCTCAGAATATGGGAACTTGGTTTTTTCTGAATCACAGACGGATACACAAACACATGGTAAGGGTACCTAGTCCAAGGTCTGGAGTCCCTAGATTTTTTCCTCTATTCTCTTACAGATGGAAAATAACACTTCTATTCCCCAAGACTTGCCTTTGGGATGCCTTTTGAAGAACTGGGATAAATTTGACCTCCAAACCCTAAAAAGAAAGAGATTAATGTCCTTCTGCAACACAGCCTGGCTGCAGTGTAAATTAGAGGGTCAGGAAGCCTGGCCTGAAAGCGGCAGTCTAAATTCCAGTTCAATTTTACAACCTGGTGTATTCTGCCACTGACAGTACCAGGGGGCAGTGTCCTCTGTCCCAGCCTCATGGCTCTGCAAAATGACCACAGCCTATGTCAGGGCTGCCAAGGAGCCCCCGCCATGCTTGCTGCAGTGACCCATGGTCCCAAACCATGGGTCAGAGGCAAGGGAGAAACATGAGGAAAAAAGGCAGGCACAGTCGTTAGCTGCATTACAGGGATACCTGCCACAACAGGGAAAGCCACCCCAAGGCTAGGGCCCGAGATGGGGGAGGGTCACCAGTGTGGGGAGCCTGAGCACTGGGAATCAGAACGCCCTCAGGCGGGCTGAGTGGACTGCGCTGGCCCTGCCTTCCATCTCACAGGAGAGGCCATTGGGATCGGGACTACCTGGAGGGCCGGCGGCCTCTGGGCCGGAGTCCCACTCCTCATGACCTTGAATTGATGGGGCGCTCAGTCTGCACTGGCTCCTGCTGAAACCAGTGACGTCACGAGGACAGAGCCTGGGGTGACCCTAGGTTGGCAGGGAGGCCTGCTAATGTCCTTCTTGGTATGGGAGCCGCTTACTTATGTGACTTCCTAATCCGGGAAACTTCCCTCACAAACCAGGCAGGTAATGGGATGGAGGGGAACCATCCTCAAAACACGTCTCACCTCCTTTAAATTGCCTTTGGGGATGTACACATGTGTACACTCCTCTCCAGTGGCCCTGAACACCCACCCTGCTGGGGCGAGACAGGCTAGCCCAAACGAGAACCAGTGTAATCGTCCAGGTCCTGAAGAAACAGTAACCTCCTAACTGAACCAACAAATAAGAAAAGCTCTGAGGAAAAGCCTAGACTGAGACGGAGACCCACAGGTCTGGCACAGGCAGACCGGTTGGCTATGATTAGATGAAAAGATCCTACAAAATTTTCTCACAAGAAGCACTGTTCTATTAATTCTGAGCCAAGAGCAGGCCTATAAGAAATTACATCTGGATTCCGTGAGCATGGCCTTTGAACCCCCTGCCGTGCTCCCTGTAACACTCCTGTCCTACCTCTGAAGAAAGCTGGGAAAGGTCCATGTCCAGGACTGAAGTATAATTAATAAAGCAATGGTTCCTCTCCACCCTGTGGTTCCAAGTCCCTACACTGTTCTAAGCAGAACACCACCAGGGAACGCATGGTTTTCAGTACTATATTTAACAGATGCCCTTTTCTGTATCCCATTAGACCCAGCTTGTCCATTATATTAAGCACTGGTGGGGGGGCGTGGCCTGCAGGGATCAGCCCGCTGTGGGAGCACCGCTCATCCAGGTCAGCAGAGCAGCTGTGGACCCGCCCCCTGAGCAGCTGCTCCCTGGTCCAGCATCTCCCGTGGAGCCGGAGCACTAGCCTCTCCAGGGGACCCGGTTGGGGTCTGGCCCAGGGACGATAGCACTGAGAGGTGGCAGAGTAGGCCTCAGTCCCGCAGCGACCACAGACCCACCTCCCAGGCTCCAGGGTCAGCTCTGTGAGCCAGGCAGCAGCACTGCGCAGCCTGCGGGCATCCAGAGGAGGCAGCAGGGAACAAGGAGGAGGAGCCTGGAACGAGGAGGCAACGATTGCAGCCCACGTTCCTGCCCATCGGCCCGGGGTTCACAGTGGGAGCAGCTGCTCATCATGGTCAGCCAAGCAGCACTCCCACTGTGGTAGCATACTGACCACCAGGGGGCAGCTCCTGTGTTGAGTGTCTGCTCCCTGGTGGTCAGTGTGTGTTATAGCGACTGGTCAACCAGTCATTCTGCCATTTGGTCTCTGGGCTCTTATTATATAGGATTATTATAATAGAGGCCCAGTGTATGAATTTGTGCATGGGTAGGGTCTGGCTGGCCCACCCCGATGGGGCCATCGGGCCCGGCCAGCAGGGGAGGGGCTGTGGAAGGTTGGCTGGCCAGCCCCACCCCCAATCGGAATGTTGGGGGCCGATTGGGGCCCAGATCAGGCTGGTTGACTGCCACTGTGCATGTCATAGCCACCGGTCATTTCGGTCATTCTGGTCATTCTGGTTGCCGGGCTTTTATATATAGAGATTTTTGCCTTTGAATGTACTGACACTCAGGGGTTTCAACAACAGCTTACTCAGACGGCCTCCCTCCAGGCTTCAGAGATAGTCCCCAGCCTTTTGGGCAAGGCTTGGCAAACAATTTATAGGACCCATCACTTGAGGGGGCAGACAAATCTTATAATATGTTAATGATCTTTTGTTTTGCTCTCCCACCAAAGAATAAGGGCAAAAGCATCTAGTGCAGAATCTAAATTCTTGGCAAAAGGGTATATAGAATTTCTAAAGAAAAGGCACAGCTCCTACAGCAAAGAACAGGCTACTTGGATCTAATCTCAACTCATGAAGAAAGAATCCGATCCCCAAAGAAAATACAGACTATCCAAAACCTGCCAGGAACACCTCGGGGCAAGCAGGATAGTGTAGGCTTTGGGTCTTGGGATATGAAGAAAAGGCCAAACCCCTGTATGATGTCCTACAGGGAGACAACATAGTTTTGTTTGGGGGAAAAACACAGGAAATGGACATATACTGTTGTGTGTGCTGCTCCAACGGTCGCTAAGGTTCCAGGCTTTGCCGCTTGGATGCATCACACCCGGGTAAGGCCTTGTTCCAACCCGGACGGAGAGCAGGCGGTGGGATTACCCTTTGAAGTCTGGATGGCAGAGCCACTGGAAGATTTACAACTACTCTTTAAGAAAAGGAGTTACCTTTCAAGAAAACTTCACAAGAAATAAGTAAGGATCAGTAACGAGATGGTAAAGCAGCCTCTGTTCTGGCTTGTGGCTCCTTTATAGTTTGTTTGAAGTGCTTGACCCTTGCCTTAACTGGTTTGGCTCAGTGGATAGAGCATTAGCCTGAGGACTCAAGGGTCCTAGGTTTGATTCCAGTCAAGGGCATGTACCTTGGTTGCGGGCACATCCCCAGTAGGGCGTGTGCAGGAGGCAACTGATCGATGTTTCTAACTCTCTATCCCTCTCCCTTCCTCTCTGTAAAAAACCAATAAAATATATTAAAAAGAAGTGCTTGGCCCATACATGCAGCTGTGCATTTTCCTTCAGGACAGAACTAGAATTCTCGCAAATGTCTATATAATCCTTCTCCTCGTTTGCTCGTTCCCTGTTCCCTTACACACCACCAGACACCTGTTTGAGGATTATTTTAATCTTTTTGTTGCTCTATGCTAATCAATCCCTTCAGATGCAAGAGAATATGAAAGGCCTCATTATAAAAGCCACAGACCTAGAAACACACACACAAAAATCCCCGCTTGGTGGAGTCCCCTCACTTCCAACATCCTTCAATGGGTAACTCCCTCTATCCCAATACTATTGGGACTCTTAATAACCCTTATTTTTGGACCCTCAATTCTAAACACCCTCATCATCTTTATTTCAGATCAAATATAAACTACAAGATTCCAAGTAATAATGGCTGAAGGATTTCACTCAATCCCGATGCACCTCCACCCCCTTCATTCAGACTGTGCTCCCAAACCCCCTAGATCAGGCTGTACCATGCTTCCCCTCCAGCCTAACCTAGCCACTCCCAGGCCAAGAGCCAGGGATATAGGCCAACTCAGCTCTACGCCCAAACTCAGCAGGACGTAGATCCAAAGGTCAGAACTACATCCTCCAGCTTCCCAAATGAATGTGTCCCATATCTCTTGAGCAGGGAAATGCTAGAGCAGGCACTTAGAAAGATATGAGCTGGGGAAGGCAGTTGGGGATTGAAGGGAATATGTGTGAGACATGACAAACCAAAAGTAGACAATCAAGGTGGCAGAACCCTCGAGAGGAAGAAAGAGTCAGAACCCCTCCAGGATGTGGTCCAACTGGTGGCATAACGCCTAGGTGAGGGAGCCTTATAGCTTATGTATGTATGTATGTGTGTATGTATGTATGTATGTATGTCTATATATTTGAGAAATAAAGAAGGGGGCCCTTAGGTGTGTCAGTATCTCAAGCCCCACCTCAGCAGGATAGTTGGTTTGGTTTTGGCCAGCTGAATCACCCACTCTGTTTCTGAGTGTATTCCTGTTTCTGCAAATACATTCTCTCCTGCATTTGCTACTATTTGTTGTCTCTTGTTTGATTCATTCCTACAAGCCAGACAAGAACTGGGGGTGCAGAGTCTTGTCTCTGGCCGGAGACCCCCTTGACCATTGCTGACAAGTACACATATACATTTAGGACTTCTAGGCTGTCTTGGTGGATTGATTCTTTCTAAAATATAATGTCTCTGGTAATAATTCTCTTTGCTCTGAAGTTTACTTTTTCTGATAGTAATTTAGGCACTCCTGCTCCCGTTGATTAATGTATGTATGGTATTAAAGATACGATATAGTTTTTCCATCCTTCACCCTCAACTTGCCTATATCATTATTTTAGGATTTTTTGTTAAATAAACAGAACATAGTTGGGTCATAGTTTGAATTTGACTCCAAATATCTATGCTTATATTTTAATTGTTAAGTTGCTAAGGTTTAAGTCTCCCAATGTTTTGTCTTTGTTCCCTTTCCATTTCTGTGTTTTATATTTCTGTGTTTGTTCCTGTGGGTTCTGTGAACATTTTATTCTATTTTCATATAACATTTTTGAGTGGATCTCTTTGCACTGTCTACTGGTATTGTCCTTTTACCAATTGGACTGAAATGTTGTAACCCTATGTCCCTTTCCAACTTTTTACATTTTCTATTTATAATATAATCACCTTAAAATTTTTCCTTTACATACATTTAGGACCACATAGAGCTATGTTACAATTTTTGCTTCAATCATCAAATATAATTTAGTACACTTAAGAGAAGAAAATTCTATTGCATTTATCAAAATGTGTGCTTACATGTTCTCTCTTCCTTCCTGATGTTCCAAGATT
This sequence comes from Myotis yumanensis, assembly GCF_028538775.1. Taxonomy (NCBI): domain Eukaryota; kingdom Metazoa; phylum Chordata; class Mammalia; order Chiroptera; family Vespertilionidae; genus Myotis; species Myotis yumanensis. The sequence goes on from NW_027223764.1 coordinate 59,881,144, forward strand.
CATTCCTCTACCATTCTGTTTAGAAAACTCACTTTCATTATTCTTTTAGGGTAGATATGTTGATTTTCCTTTATTTGAACCTGTTTCAATTTCCTCTTTTTTTCCTGAAGATATTTTTACTATAATTAGGATTCTGGGTTGGCACTTCTTTCCTATCAGCACTTGAAAGATGTTTTATCACTTCCTTTTCATCTACATGGTTTCTGATGAGAATTTCACTATTATCCAAATTCACTTTCCTTTATAGAGAATGCTATGTTTACTAGTATTTCCACTTGGTTCTTAGTTATATCTTCTATTCATTTGTTAAAACTTTATTTCTTTGCTGAGACTTTTCTTTCTGTTTTATTTTGTTATTTATCAAGAACATTCTTAACTGTTCATTGAAGCATTTTTTGAAAGCTGCATTAAACTACTTGTCAGGTAATTCTAACATCCCTGTCTCCTCAGCATTGGCATCTATTGATCATCTTTTTTTCATACAGTTTGGGATCTCTCTGGTTTTTGGTATAATGAGTGATTTTCAATGGAAATCTGGACATTTGTGGTATTATGCTTTGAAGCTCTGGGTTTCTTTAAACCTTCGGTTCAACTGGCTTCCTCTTACTGATACTGTTCTTGAGCGAGATGGTGTGAGCGCTGCCTGGTTATTTTTATGTAGATGTAGAAGATCAAGCTGAGCTCTTGGCCTCCACTGACATCCAAGTTTGGGGGACTCTGTTACTTCTGGGTGGAGGCAGAAGTTTCCCCACTCATCCTCCACTGATAACATGGTCGGGGGGTGACTTATTCCTGTTGGGCAGTCTTGAAAGTCCTGACTCTCCCCCAGGTCTCCTTGGGCACTACCCCAGTTGTTAGATAAAATGGATCCTTTTTTTTTTCTTTTGGTTTCCTACTTGGCCTTATCTGTTGGTACCTCAGTGAGGGGGAGGTGCCTTGTTGCAACTTGACAAAGGTAGAAAGAAATATAAACTACCCATTTGGCTTTTGTTGGCTTGGGTAGAGGTAGGGCCACAGTTTGTTTTGTTTTTCAGTTGCTGTCTGTAGTTTTCTGTCTTGCCAGACTATCCATTTCCTGATCTTTTGCTAGAGAGAGCAGGTTTTGTTGAAGCCCTCCCCCACCCCCCTTTTAAATAACCTATGCCTATTAGTATTCTCAGGTTTCTGCTTCTCTAGCTCCTGTCTAGGATACATGAGACAGAAAGAAAACCCAGGGAACTCACTATTATGTTTTCCCTCTCATCCTCAAAATCTGCCAGTATGACACCATCTTGTTACCTTTCAAAATCTTCTATTTGTTTTACATATGTTGTCGCTGAGGAAGAAGATACCTACTAAGAAGGGCTAATGGTAAAACAGAGCCTGACAGCCGTTCCTACGCAGATAGCAGAAACACAGTGCAAGACTCTCACCCAAACCACACTTCAGGCATAAACCTGCATTGAACTACCTGCCTCTTCACTGCACTCCTGTGTTTTCTGTCCCTTGAACCAGCCCTTATAAATGAGATCCTGGCATCCTATTTCAACCAATAAGACAGGTTTTCCCCATCCAATCACAGTTGTACATCTATATCCCAGCAGCATCTTCCCCAACCAATCAGAACAGCTCCATTCTTATCAATCAGGACAGTGCCTTTTAGGCCAATCAAACTGAGAGGATTTGGAGTCCTCATTGACATGAGTACAGACCAACCAGGGACCAGAGGTTGGGACTCTTGTCTATATAAGTTAGCTCCCCTCTGGCTTTGGGAGAGCACTTTCCCTTTCCACCAAAGACTGAGGACTGTGTTCCCTGACTGAATTGAAGCACAGAGGATGTCTCACTGGAGCAGACTGAAGCAGACCATGCAGCGCAAAGCAGACTGGCACAGAGCAGAGAGCTGTCTAGTCGGGGGCGGGGGGTGAGGGGTGGGGGCTGGCCCCAGGGCCACGTGCCCCAGGGATGCTTCATAGCCTTCCTGTTTTCACAGCTGTATTACAATTGAGCTGTTTTCCACTGAATAATGTTTCCTTCTTCACTGTACCCCAAATTGGGGATTCCTCTTGGCATTGAATTTGTGTCAAAGACCATCAGTTTACATATAGAATGTTAACATTGATTATGCACATGTGAATTTAGAGGGAGGCATAGGGAGGCCTACATCTTCTCCATCTCCCTTGAAGGAAGAAGTCCTTGCTCAGCTTTTTTACTCCACATCTACAAGAAAAAAATATAACTTATAAAACAAGAATTCCCTTTTCTCCCAATTACAGACCTATGAAATGACCTGTTTCTGCCCCCAGCTCCTCCTCCTTTTGTTCTTATTATAACAAAGAAGTCTTCCCACCTGGAAGCTAAGAGCAAACCTCCTATTGAGCACTGGATCCCCCTATACCTGCTTCCCTGGGGCATTAAAAATAGATTATCTTTCTTTCCCTTCTGTATAGCTTCCTCCAGTTAGCTCGATTTTTCTATCAGCTTTTAATTGTGCTAAACCCCTTTCCATTAAATACAAGTCAAATCTTGGTCTCACATTCCTTCCAGCTATTGCTCTGGCTCCCTCCTCTTTCTTGAGTTTCTCAAGAGAAATGTCCTTATTTTCCTCCCATCTGCTCCTCAACCATCCCATGTGGCTTTGGTTATCAGAATTCCACCTCCAAGGAGCTCTACTAAGAGGAGGCGTTTTTGTAGGCCATCTTTCTTGAATTCTTAGCACCTTTTGGCTCTGATGATGATATCCCGCTTCTTGAACCACTTCCTGCCTTCAGCTTCCCTGGGGCAGCGCTCTCCTGGTGTTCCTCTTACTTCTCTTGCACTGCTCTGTCTTATTTCTGAACCTGTTCTCTCCCACCAAAAATTGCTGACGTTCTCAGAGTCTGGTCACAGGTCTCATCTCAGGTCACTTAAGTTTTTCTCCCTGCATATTCTCATCAATTCCATGGTTTCATTCAACAGCTCCCTGCAGGTATTCCCATATTTATATCCAGACCCATCTTTTCTCTGTTTCACATTTGTAATCTATAATTCTTCTGGGAAGGCTGAAAGTCCCTAAAACCAGTATATAGGGAATTGAAATCAAAATCTCCCCAACAACCCCTTAGTACCTTTCCCCATCATACAAGGCTCTTCCCCTGTTCTCTGAGTGAGTGTATAGCACCATTATCCATCCAGTGATAAAAGCCAGGAGCCTCTGTAGTAATCAGATGTGCTGCCTCTTCTTTATCTCCCATAGTCAACACATCACAGTGTCCTGTTGATTTTACCTCCCAAATAATTTACTAACTTAGCCACTTTTCTTTAGTCCCATTGCCCTTACATTCATGGGAGACAGTCAAGGGAACTAAAATGGAAGCAGGAGGCTGTGGAGAAGTTTTCGTTACGTGCATCCCACCCACGAACTTTTGAATTTTTAAGGCAACCATGAAACCACATCCTGAACCTTATTTTCTATTCCCATGGTAACCAGACCATCCACTTTCTTCATTCTGATAGGAGCCAATCCATTTTGCAAACCAGCATCTTCATTTATGGACAGAAGCATGGAACCAGACAACATTCTTCATTTGCATAGACAACCTGAATGGGAACTGTAGTTGTGGTTTTTGCCTTTGCAAACCCTGTCTCTCTTTGTCCTCTTCAGATCACAGTTAAGGTTGCTGCCTGAATCTGTGCCTCCCACATCACGATCCTCCCTACCCCCTTTTCTTGCTCAAGTAAGTGCTTTTTATTTTCCATTATGGCTTAAAGATTTTTTTGTTTGTTTTTGTTAACAAGACCATCACCTCTTTCCTGCCATAGCTACATCTAATCTTGCTCCTTACCAAGCTGGTTCTCACACTCCAGTCAGAGTAAATTTTTTAAATTTAAATTTGATTCTCTGTCCCTCCATTTTACTTTCTTTTTCTGTCTCTTTCACACACATACCACATGCTTACAATCTGCAGATGTCTTCAATCGTCTCGCCACTACTCTAGAACAGAGGCAGAACTCATTTATGTGGGCTAAGCTCTGTGTGGTCAGTTTTTCCCCTCCCCAGTCTTCAGTCTCACTTTGCACAATTTCTCCCCAATTTCTGCTGGCCTTTCAGTGAGAAGTCACTTCCCTGCATGAGCCCATTTATCCTCCTCTATTTTACTCTATCTTTATTTCATCCTTCAACCCCTGACTCAATCATCATTTCCTGATGTATCTTTGCAAAGGCAAATTTCATTTATTTGATGTTTATCTTATTGATGGCCATGACCCGCCATTTGACTTTGTGAGTGGTGAGGCAGAACATGTTGTTTATTGCTTGTCCTCGTACCCCCATGTAGCACAATACCTCCCAGAGTGTGTTGCACAAAATGCATGATGTCCATGGCAGTGTGCTTGCTGCAGTTGGTATTTACTTCACATGCAAACGATTTCAAGTAACTATTTTAGAAGGAATGAGATTAAATCAATGGGACTTAATATTAATTGGCCATATGGATAGGAGTAATTGATGTGAAAAAGTCAAGTGTCATTCTTACATTCTGACTTTGAGCAGTGTTGTTGATGCTAGTGCAATTAACTAAAACAGATTACAAACACTATTTTAGTAGGAGGAGATCAGGTTCATTTATAGACATGTAAGTTTTGCTAAGTAAGTGTGGATCTCTATTTTTCAGTTGAGGTCCAGGATTGGTAAATTGGCTTTGTAATCATCAGCTTATGGATGGTATTTGTAGTCTTTAATGGAGATCTATGCAGTGGAGGAGAGGGAGCGCTAGAGTGAGGAGAAAAGAGGGTCAAAAATAAAGCCCAGAGTACCCCACCTAAGATTAAAACTGTCATCACAGAAGTCACTGGAGGAGGAAGTTTCAAAAGGAGGGTATGATAAGCACTCTCAGAAGCTACACATTTTCATTGATATGAGGAGTGAATTGGAGATTGTGGTGTTAGTCTTTCTGTGGAGCCATGGGTGCGCCATGTGGAGACTCAGGAGTGAATGAAGCGATTGATGATAAACACGAGGACACAGTGGGCACTTGATAGCTAGACAGGATCCAGGGAACTTTTTGACAAAGTGAGGTCCTACTGAAGACCAGGCTATTTGAAATCTGGGGTTGGGGGCAGAAATAGGTAAGGTAAAGTGATTTCAGGGGCAAGTGAAGGAGTTCATGCTCAATTTTCTCAGTGACACAGACTATTTATTCATCCGCTGAGAGAATGAGGGCAGGAGTCTGAGCGGGGCCTGGAGAGTGACTACTGTGGGGACAGGGAAGGGAACCAGCTAGAGCAGTTGCAAGGATTTTTGAGTGAGACCCAATGCTCAACCGCAGCCGACTTCATACTTGTGTGTGGATTTACCCAGCAGCACTCTGATAGGCTGGGCATCCTCAGAGCCCATGCAGAGGAGGATGTGGGAGCAGGGGAGTGGAGGGAGCTGGTAAACGTGTAGCTGAAATGATTGACAAGAGCAACCATATCAACAGCAAGGCAAGAGAAGCTGGGCTGGGATGGACGCCCTGGGAGATAAAGGAGGAGTCTGAGAAGGGCTTCTCCAGGAGGCTTCATTAGGGCAGTGCTATTGCGACAGGTGAGGAGGGCTTCCTCAGCCAGGCATTGAGAGGCGAATTCGAGTTTGTGGAAAAGAAGCAGTAACATGAAACCAATAAATGCATCACTTGGGGTTAGACATGCCTGTGAATCTTGTTTCTTTTAATTAACAGGTGTGTGAACCTAGAACTCAATTGTTTAATCTTTAAAGTGGAGATAACAATAGTGTTCGTGTCAAAAGCTTGCAGTGAAAACTAAATGTGATAATGCCTGTGAAGCAAGTGGCACGGTGTAAAAGCTGGTGCACTCTCTAGAAGTAGGCGGTGTTTATACTCTTGCTTTTATGACGGCCATGCTATGACACCGGGGGCTGTCCCTGAGGGGCTGACAATGTGCAGAGGTGCAGGATTTGGGGGGAGAAGGGTCGAGACCCGCGCATGGGAAGGGTAATTCACATGGCTGTTTGGGTGGATAACAACATCCTTGCTTTGTCTCCTTACTGACCTGGGTGCCATGGCGATAGGCTGGAGATGGTGCTCCTGCCTTTCCTGCCTACACAGGGCACTTAGCCAAGACAGCCTGAGGCCCAACCCCCTGGGACCATTTTGCAACTGCAAGTACATAACCAGCCACTTTCAGCTTTGTTTGCTCAAAGTCATTTCCTTCATATCACAGTGTTTCATTTGCATAAAAGGTGCCCTGGTCTTAGTGATGATACCATTTTAATTATTTGGTTGCTGCACATAAATTGGCTCTGAGTCAGCCAAATAGGCTGCTAATTAGGAGACAAACCTCAGAGGCCAGTCTGAGCACTTCTTTTTGGCTTATTTGAAGTCAGCTTATCTGCAGTCAAGCCGTATTGAGTCTGAGAGCTTCATTCAGGCTGCACCCACATATGCATTCAGCTCTACACAGTCAGTGAGGGCTCAGGTGGGCCTGGGAGTGAGTCTGCGGACTTGCCAGGAGTGTGCTGTCACCATAGCAGGTGGAGAGACTCCGGCCCCTGCAGGATGCACTGGTGCTGCTTCTGCGGACGCAGACCATACCAGCAGCTGCAGGCCCCCGTCCAGCTGGCAGCACATTAAAGCCACAGGTGTGGGTTCCCAGGGCAGCCTGAGAGACCCAGCGAGACAGATAATGGGACCCAGCATAAGAAAAGAATGCAAGTTAGCAGGTAGTCAGTGTCTACTGTGTACCAGGTACTGTTCTATGTGCTTACTGATGGAAAATCATTGTACTCTCTTATAGCAAAGAGACCTAGACTCAAAGAAGTAAATGCCTTGTCTAGGATCACACAAGTGCTGAAACTGAGCTATGAATCCAGGGGAAAGGCCAGGTTCTGGGAAATCCTGTCTGGAATGAGTGGGAGGGAGTCATCAGTCAGGCTCCAGGACAGGCTCAGGTCAGGGCATGGAGAGGGTGCGGCAGCTCAGTGCTTGTCACTGTCCCAATGATCTCCCTCGGCCTCAGTGTCCTTAATTATGAAGTAGAGAGGGATCCCTGATGGTGGGTTCCTGTGAGGCCCAGGGTATCATGAGCATTGCAGCAACAGGGGTGAGAAACTAAAAGCAGGAAGCGTTCTCTGCGAACCAGGCTGGCACTAAAATTCCCCTTAATACTCACTTGTAAAAGTATTATTTTTCTTGTTTCATAGACAAGAAAAAATGAGTTAATGAGGCACTAAGTCATTTATTCCAAGTTATATGACTGGAAAGTACTGGAGTTACACCTGAGAACCAGATAATAGGGAAAAGGAATTAGACATAGCTAAAATATTTCCTTGCCACTGGGATTGTAAAAAATCCAGGCTGGGTGCCCCACTGCCCCAGTGGGTCCTTTAGATGCAGGCGGCCCAGGGGTCTGGCTCCTTGGGTCCATGGCCCATGGTGGGTTCTTGGCTTCGAGCAGGAAAGAATTCAAATGCAAGCCAGCATAGAGTTTAAAGTGAACGAGCGCTTATTAGTGAAGTGACAGAGAGTGGCTACTCCACAGACAGAGCAGCCCCTCCTTGGTGGGGCTTAATTCTCGCATTGAGGTTTATTCAGTCAAAGGAAAGGGCATTCTATAAAGGGGAGGAATACTCAGGATTTTTCCTGGAAAGGATTGGGACTACTTAGAAGAGCCCTGTTGGCCATTTTGTGTCCATTTATGGGCTTTCCTTCTGGATCATGGTGGCTGGGGAGGGGGTGTGGCTGGTCTGCCAATGTGTTACAATGAGCGTATAATGAGGCTGGGGTCCCCACAAGGTGAAATTAGTTGCCATGGTGGATTGAGCTGGTTTTCTGCAAGTTCTAAGCCCTAAGTCCATTGGGGTTGATCTCACTATCTCCATGACAGTCCCTGTGGCCTGTATAGGCCACAGCCATCTGTCACACACCCTATGTCACCTTTTACTGAGCAGAATGGCCTGGGATGATGTCACTCTGCTTTGAAGTGTCTGAGCTACAGGATACTTGATGGTTCTCAAAAAAGCTGACCCTTTCAACCTGAAATTTTGTATTTTTTAAAGAAGAAAAATAATGAGTCCTCCGAATTTCTATTAATTAGAGAATTGACCACTTCAAGAAGATAATTCAGAAATAAAATGGAGTAAGATCTGTTGCAGGAATGCCCGGGAGTGCTGTCAGGGATTATTTCTTCTTGGCCCGAAAGAAGATAATCAGCTCAGAAAAAGAGAAGATGGCTTTGCATATGAAATCTTTTACAAAATCTTGTTGGCAAGCATTTAATCAGGTGGAGATGTACACACTTTAATCCACTGAAACCCAGACGTTCACTCTTCATTGGGAAATTAATCATTTCTAACTGAACTAACTTTTCCAAAGCCAGCTCTATGGGAGGTGCAGGGCTCCCTGGGAGATCCCTGGGTCATGGCTCTTGGAACTTGGTGGATGCCTGGAGCTGCCATCCTGCTTTGATGTAGGAAAGTCCAGGCAGTCTGGCTTTCACAACTAGCACCTAAACATTATACATCTGAAAATGAACAAATAACCTACAGATTCTGATCTTTGAAATGATCATTTTAAAATGCTTATTCATGAACTTTCAATTTCTGTAGAGAAGATATTTCTAAAGTGGGGGAGGGGGTAAAAGTGACAGCTAATCAATGTGGAATTAGAAAACCACCAATGCAACTTATAGTATAAAATTTTATTAAAGAAAATATTAACAATGAATACAAAAACTGTTGGGAAAATGATTTGGGGAAAAATTAATGCAGTGATAAATATCACTGACCAGTTGTAACAACAACAAAAAATTGCAGGTTTGGTTGCTGCCATAATAAAGCCAAACTCCTGAGGCAGGTTCTGGTGCAAAAGGAAAGAGGTTTATTCAAGTGTCTCGACCTGAGAGAATGGTGGAGTCATGTCTCAAAGACCACCTCATCTTCTTGCTCAGGCTCTTGGTTCTGATAGGAATAGGGAGGGGAGGGTTTTTTTTGTTTGTTTTTTCTTTTTGTTAATCTTCACCTGAGGATATTTTTTTCCATTGATTTTTTAGAGAGAGTGACAGGGAGGGAATAGAGAGGAGAGAGAGAGAGAGAGAGAGAGAGAGAGAGAGAGAGAGAGAGAGAAGTGAGAGAGACACATCAATTGGTTGCCTCTCCACGCACCCTGACCGGGGCCAGAGATTGAACCTGCAACCACGGTATATGTCCTTAACAGGGAATCGAACCCATGAACTTTTGGCATGCCAATGCTCTGACCACACTGAGCACACCCGCCAGGGCAAAGTCTTTTTTTCTCTATTTCAATTATCCTGCTAGCTTTTAGTGTGCTTGGGCCCTATCATACATTGTTCTAGCCTTTGGTGCACTCCATGTAAGAACCTCCTCCTGCACCATCCTGGCCAGTGGGGGAGGCTCCCCAGCATTCCCTGACTGTCTATGATATCAGTAGGGAGGGGGGTCACTGCTGAACCCGCCATCAGGAAGCCTGGAGATGCCACAGCCCTCAGCCCACCTCTCAACAGTAAACAGGGGGTCCACACACCTAGGGGAGCCAGTTGCAGTCTGGGGCACCCCTGGGTCCCAGTGCACCTGCGACCTCTGTGCAGCCCCTGCATGGTGCACCCCTCAAAGTGGCCAGCTGGGCTGGCATTTCAACTGCTGTCTACGGCAACAACTTCCTCCTTCAAAACTCTGGAGCCTTGTAATCGTATAGGTAAATGGATGGAGGGCTCTTCTGTAGCTTCTTCCTGCTGTCAGAGGGTGTAGCTTTACCTATCACTGGGTCCAGAGACTCTTACTATCTACTAAGGGAAGAAGGGAGTCAAGGATGGAGAGAAGCCTTCACAGGAGGGAGGAGGATAGCTGTCTCAGAAGGCGGCATATGTGGCATCTAGGGTGGCACTGCTGAGCCAGCGAAGCTGGTAGGCTGCTTCATGTTTAAAGAGGCAGTGCCGCCAGTGGGCTTCCAGAGTGAGACCTGTTGTGCAGACAAGCAATCAGGTGCTCAGTGAGGGGTATGCCTAGTAGTGCAGTGGGAATTGCAGTTAAATCAGGAACGAGAGACTGACGTATCCCCATGATCTAATCCTGAGTGGGGTTGGGGTGGCACACCCAACAACAGAATAAGTTTGCTGAGGACCCCACTGTCTGGGAAATGTGGACAAAGACATTGTCAGTCCAAGCATGAGCAGAAAGTACAGCAACTGTCAAAAAATAGTAAGAGAATAAGAAGTAACACTGTCACTAGCCATGGGGGTGCTGTCCCTTCCAAGAGGGGAACTTAAACCTCCCTCAGGAGCAGCAGCAGCAGCCGGACCCGAGTCCTCCTCAGGCAGGCCGCTTTCTCTGTGTGGAGGAGTCAAGGCTGATCCCGTGAGCTGTAGGGAGGCATCATAGGGCGGTTCATTGCTCAGCTCACTGCTCTTCAGGATCTTGAGTCTCCCAGGTCTTTAGTAAGACGGGTCTCCCAGCTGGAATGGGTGTAAAGCTCATCAGATGAATAGATGGACCTGCAATGAGCAAAGTTGTTGGTGTTTGCCCTAAATGTTGAACATATTGTTTGATTTCTGATTCATGTTCTAAATCTAAAGGGAGTGTTCCTAAAACAGAAACTTAGAAGGGTCTCCCATAAACTATTTTTAAAAGGTTTAGTTTAAGTCCACTCAGGGCACGACCCTAAGCCAGCGCAGGACAGTAGGGTGTGTCTGGCCCCATTTCAAATGTGTTTCCTGGCATATTTTTGCCGGGGTCTCCTTTATTGCGGGGCTCATTTTCTCAGGCTTCCTCATAGATTGTGGTCTCCAAGATGCATGCACTTTCCATTGAATCTGTAGTGTCTATCCTATCTTCCAGGTGATTTCTGAAGTGAACAAGGGTCCATTGTCACTTTGAATGCTATAAAGAAGTCCAAATTTAGGGATTATTTCTTTGAGAAGTTCTGCTACCTCAGTTGCTTCTCAGTTCTGGTGGGGTATGTAAACCTCTACCCGTGCAGAAAAGGTGTCTACAGAAACTAATAAGAATTCAACATTTCCTATGGTTTTAGGCATCCTTGTAAGGTCAACTTGCCAGTCCTCCAATGGGCACATCCCTTTCTATTGTACTCCCTTTGCTGTGGGGCATGTTCTGTCTTGGGACTGTTTTTGGCGCATATCTGAGAGGCTTGGGTCATCTTCTGAAGGCCTTTTGTAAGTGATAACTCTGCAACTGTGGGCTAATGAGGTGCATTAAAGCATCCCTTCCATAACGGGCCCCTTCATGTAGATGTTTGAGGATGGGATATGAGCTTCAGGGAGTAAGATCAAACATGAGGGTTGATCTTCCATATAGAATAGGGTCGGTATTAGAGAATCCCCATCCACAGCTCCTTCCTCATCTCTCTGTGCAATGGGATTTAAATTCTGACAGGTCGGGGTGGGGAATTAAAGCCCCAAGGAGAGGTGGCCCCTGGGTGGCTGGTCCCGCTGCTTTATCGGCTTGTTTGGGAACCGTCCTTCTGGTGTCCTGGGCAGTGCATTATGACAATCCGGGTCAGTGAATTCACTGCCTCTGCCAATTTTAAAATCTCTTTTGCATGTTTCATGTCTTCTTCCCTGAGGTTAAGAGCCCTCTTTCTTTCCATTATTGCCCACGGGCATGGACTACCACGAAGGCATGTTTAGAGTCAGAGTAGACGTTAACATTCTTTCCCTGGGATAATTCCAAGGCTCTGGTGAGGGCTGTCAGTTCAGCCTTTTGTGCAGAGGTTCCTACAGCAATGGCCTGGACTTCTATTTCCTTGTCTATGGCGAGTACCACGTGCACGGCTCTTCTTTGACCTGCAGGAATCTCCCATCTGTAAGTAATCCCCAGTCAGGTTCTGACAGTCAGAGGCCGGTCTGCTGGGATAAACTTTGTCAATGATTTCTAAACAACCATGTTTGAGGTCTGAGCTTCCCTCTGAGTCTGGGAGTAGGCGCCCAGGTTTAAGTTATTTACAAACTAAGGTAGCGTTTGGATTGTCTAATAAAATGGCCTGATGTTTTCCCATGTGCTTTGCCATCAGCCAACACTCTCCTTTCTGGTCTACCAGGGTCAGGGCCTGGTGTGGTACAAATGCCTTCGTAGGCTGCCCAGAGTGAATTCTCTGCTTCCTGTGAGATGTCACAGGGAGCTGCTGTTGCCGGGAGGCATGGTAGCATCCCTTTGTCTGGTGATCTAGTTTCTTTGAGAAATAGGCTGTGGCTGGAGGGTTTTCCCAGGGTCTGGGTTAGCACCCCAAGTTCAATTCCTTGCCTTTCATGAATGTATAATTTGGAAGTTTTCTGTAAATTTGGCAATGCTAGTGCAGGCACCAAAACTAGTTTTTCCTTTAAGGTGTCAATGCTGCCTGACAGTCTCTTGTCCACTCAAGAGGTTCAGAGTCTAGTCCTTTCAAAGAATTAGACAGTGGTTTCACTTTAAGGCCAAATTCGGCAAACCCCCATAATCCCTAAGAATCCACGAAGCTGCCTCGTGTTTTCCTAGTGCCCTGTTTCAATTGGAATCCCCGGTACGCCACCTCCTGTTTGCAAAACTGGGCCGTATGGGGCAATACTTATGTTCTCTTTTTTTGCCAAATGATCCAAGACTGTGATGGTTTTGAGCAAACAGTCTTTGTAAGTATTACCAGCTAGTAGTAAGGCATCTACATATTGTAGAAGAATTCTCGATTTAAATTGAACATCCCTTCAATCTTTCGCTAATATTTCCCCAAGTTTGGGCTGGGAATTCTTAAATCCCTGTGGCAACAAGTCCAACAGTATTGGAGCATGGCTTTAGTTTCTGGGTATTGCCATTCAAAGGCAAATAATAGTTGAGCCTGTTCATCTATTGGGATGCAGAAAAAAAGCATCCTTTGAGTCTAGGTCTGAAAATCATTTGCTGTCCCTGGGCTCTGTGGTCGTCAAAGTATAAGGTTGGGCACCATAGGATGAATGTCCTGGACAATGTCATTTATGGTCCTAAGATCCTGTGCACATCGATATTCATCAGAGTGAGGCTTTTTCACTGGCAAAATGAGGAGTCTGGCGTGGCCAAATTAATCCTGATTTTGAAGCTTCCTTTAAAAAAAATGTTTTTATTGATTTCAGAGAGGAAGGCAGAAGGAAAGAGAGACAGAAACATCAACAATGAGAGAGAATCATTGATTAGCTACTTCCTGCACGCCCCCAAACTCCCACCCACTTGGGATTGGGCATGCGACCTAGGCATGTGCCCAGACCAGGAATCGAAACATGACCTACTGGTTCATGGGTCAACACTCAACCGTTGAGCCACACTGGCTGAATTGACACTTCCTTTTTTCTGTGGGATCTACTCCCCTTCTTTAGGGTTAATTGTTGTGGGTTGGATGTTAAGTGCTCTACCTGGGGTTCCATCAGCCCAAACAGCTCCATCAACCGGCTTGTAGATCTCGGGTGGGAAGAGTTCACCTCTGGCTCCTCCTGGGCAGGTCAGGAGCACCTGGAGCTGGAGAGCACGGTCCAGCAGAACTTTGATATGTAATTGCTGCTTCTCAGGGGGAAAAGTTATGTGTGCATGCAGTTTGCATAGTAAAAGTTGGCCCAGCCCTGGAACCAGGCAGTCTGGCAGGAGAGAAAACTATGCACAAGTTTTTGATTCTCAGGCTGGCATTCTAGAGGTTGCAGGAACACCTGTTTTGTAATTGGTCACTCAAGCAACCATCACCGCAGCTGGGCTTCTCTTGGTTAGTTTTGTACTTAGTGCTGAGTAAGTAGCTCCTGTAGCTACAGTGATTCAGTTAGCTTGTTCCCCACCCTTAATTGTACCTGAGGCTCCTGCAGGGAAATAGTAATGGGTCGGGGGGTATAGATGCGCCCCTGGGCCTCCTCATTGGTCATCAGATTCATCAGTCTTTGCTAACATTTCTTGGTGAGAGCTCTATCCATTTTGTTTTTCTGTGTTCCAGGCAGTCCTTTCTCCAATGGCCTTCCTCTTTGCAACAGGTTCATTGATTGGTGCCTAGCGAGTCCCTCCTGTTCCCACTTCTCCCTCTGGTTTTCCCCTGTTTCTAGAGGTTGAATCAATCACCAAAGACCAATGATTTAGTCACTCAGACCTAAGCAAGGAAGCTTCCACAAACCCCCACGGGCAGAATTTAGAGAGCTGCTGGTGTGGTGAACTTGTGGAGGTGCGAGGGAATCCTAGGCTGGAAGGCCTCCGTCCTCCCCACATACTGGCCCTCCACCTCTCTCTTCTGGTTGTTCCCAAGCTACATCCTTGTATAATAAATTGGGAATTTAGTAAATAACATGTTTCTCTGAGTTCTGTGGGCCACTCTAGCAAATTAATCCAACCCATTGGTGACAACCTGGACTTGCTATTGGTGTCTGAAGGGGAGGCAGACCTGTAGGACCGAACCCTTCATCTTTGGGATTTGACACTGTGTCCAGACAGTGTCAGGATTGAGTTAGTTATAGGAGACTGGCGTAGGGAAACCCTCACTTACGTCAGAATTGGTGCTCAGAACCTTCTCATGGTAAAGCAAGATCATATTCACTTTTAAATTAAAGAGTCTTACTGTAATTCCTAGGACAGCCACTAAATATAATACAAAAAAATATCACTGAAAACCTAACCAAGAAATTAAAATCAATTATAAAAAAAAGAGTTTTTAAACAAGAGTAAGATAAAAGCATAACAGAAGATAAAAAACAAACAAACACAGGATGAACTGAAATAAATAAAATAATGCAACTAAACTCAACATGTCAATAAATACATTAAATGATAAGAATTAAACCCTCCAATTAAAAGGCACAGTCTATAAGATTCAGATTAGGTTATGCAAAAATGACAACAGAAACTTGGCTATATGTGTCTGTAAGAGATGAACTCTAAATATACTTAGATTGTTTAAGTAAAAATTGATAAACATAATACCATGAAACCAATAGCCAAAGAACACTGCTGGCAATATTAATTATAGACCAAATAGACTTCAAGTCATGAAGACTTACCAGTGAAAAAGAGAAATATTTTATAATAATAAAAATGTCAGCTTATTAGGAAGACATAAGACAAAAGAATAATAAAAATGTATGCAAGTAAGTTATGAAATAAATGGATCAAAATATAAGAGAATAATCATCAAACTAGACAAATACCCAAATGTAGTTGGAAATTTTGTCACTTATTTCTCGTAACTGACTGGCCAGCCAGACACAAAAGCAGTGAGTGCATAGAAGATCTGAATGATACCTAACTGCAAAGTAAACATTCCCTTCAGTATATATAAAAGGCTCAGCGAGAGAGAGAGTATAGGCTGACTGAAATTACAAATCTCAACACACTGATAAATATTGAAATTTAAAAGATAAAAGATAAAAGATATCTGGCCAGAACAAAATTAAATTATGAAAAATAAAATAAGCCTAAAATATTTGACAACCATAATTCAAAGAAAAACTTGAGAGATTTGAAAATATATTAAAGGATTAATTAAAAAATGCAATGGTCATATTAGAAAAAAAAGGTTTAGAATAACCTAATGTTTTACCTTAAAATTATAGAAAAATATAATCACATTGAGCACAAAGCAAGTAAAAAGAATATGTGAAAGAGCAAAAACCAATGAGAAAAAAAACAGACCAACCATACAGAAAATGAACTAATGAAAAAATTGTGCCTTTGAAAAAAGGAAATACATTATATAATCCCATAGCAAGACTGGTCAAGTTGAGAGAAAAAAATAAATTTTCTATATCAGAACTGTAAAAATGAATGCTGCTACAGATTTTATAGTTATTAAAAGGATAATAAGAAACCATTCATAATTTTACCAATAAATTTCACAATTTAAATGGACTAGTTTCTTCAAAACACATCTTAACAAAACTGCTACAAGAGCAAGTGGAAATTCTGAATAGTTGCCTTTAATTAAATAATTCAGGTTATATTTAAATGTAATTTACATTCACTTGAAGAGGAAGTAAAACCAATCTTACACAAGCTTTTTCAGAAAACAGAGTGGAGAACATTTTTTTCAATTTAGTTTTCAATGCTAATATAACATTGCTGTCAAATCTGACAAAACTATTACAAAAAAAGAATTATAGACTAATACCTTTGTGAATATAAATATACATTCTTAACGTAACAAATGCAAATTGAATCCGGAGTATATGAAAATAATAATAGATCATAATGAAATTACATTTATTCTATGAATGAAAGATTATTTTAAATTAAAAAAAATCAATGTAACTTACTAGATTTTTAGAATAGACATGAAAAATCATGTGATTATCCTTAGTAAAGCCTAAAAATCATTTGATAAAATTCAAAATTTATTTATGTTGAGAACTCTCAGAAAACTAGAAAGTGAAGGAAAATTCCTCAATCTGAAAAAAGATTATGTGAAAAATTATACCTAACAGCATACTCAATGATAAAATATTAAACATTGTACTGAAGGCCCCAGCCACTGCAATATGGCAAGAAGTAAAAAATAAACAGCATAAATAATTGGTAAAGTAAAGAGTTAAATTGTCTATGTTCACTTAAAACATCATTTTTACATATAAAATTTTGAGAAAACTATTTTAAAAACCCAACTTGAATAATAATTAAGTTTTGTAAGATTATGGGATGCTGGGAAATATTCAAAGCATGTAATTCTATGTAATAGAAAATAATTAAGAATCTATAATAATAAAAGGGTAATATGCTAATTAGGGCAGATGTCTTCTGGATGTTCTTCTGGACAAAGCCGCAGAGCTGTGAAGGGCCCAGGCTCAGGCTGGCAGTGGCAGCAGCAGTGGGGTAATGGGGGCGGCGCCTTCCCCTGATCCACCAGGTCGCCTCCCACAGAGGGAGGCCAGACTGCGGCTTAGGCTGGGGGCCGAGGCAGAAGCAGTCAGGGGCAATCAGGCTGGCAGGGGAGCAAGTTAGGGTTGATTAGGCCAGCAGGGGGGCAAGGTAGGGGCGATCAGGCTGGTGAGAGGGCAAGGTAGGGGTGATCAGGCCGACAGGGTGGCAAGGTAGCAGCAATTAGGCCAGCAGGGGGGCAAGTTAGGGGTGATCAGGCAGGCAGTTAGGTTAGCAGTTAGGAGCCAGCAGTCCTGGATTGTGAGAGGAATGTCCGACTGCCAGTTTAGGCCCGATCCCACAGGCAGTTGGACATCCCCCGAGTGGTCCCAAATTATAGAGGGTGCAGGCCGGGCTGAGGGACCCCCACACCCGTGCAAAAATTTTGTGCACTGGGCCTCTAGTATAGAATAAAGATAAAAGAAAATTCATTTAAAAGTAGGATAAAAACTAGATGAAATGTATGCACCAAAAATGTTAAAGCATAGCTGAAAGAAATCAAAGAAGACCTAAATAAATGGTAAGATATATCATGCTTATGAATTAGAATTGGCCATCTTTTATGATGTCCATTTTTCCAAATTGATATATTGGTTTAAGGCATTGATTTTCACCTGGTGTGCCAGAAGAATGTTTATAACATGCAGCAACCAACTATTTAGTCATGGGCACCAACCTCTTTTCCCTTAGACTGCCAGATTTAAAAAAAAATTACAACAGCCAGCACAACAATAGCTGTCTGGTGTGAATGAATCAAAATTACACCTATTTTTTTGTCAGATCAGCAAAAAATATCTATTTTGTTGTGCCAAAGAATTTTAGTAATTAAGTTATTTGTGCAATGAGATGACAAAGGTTGAAAATCACTGGTTTAAGGCAATTCTAATCATAATCTCAGTTAGTGTTTTGTAGAAATTTACAAACTGAATCCACAGCCACAGTAGTCTTGATAAATAAGAACAAACAGAAATATTAAACTTTGTAACTTTAAGACGGGGTCCTCAAACTTTTTAAACAAGGGATCAGTTCACTGTCCCTCAGACCATTGGAGGGCTGGACTATAATTTAAAAAAAAAAAACTATGAACAAATTCCTATGCACACAGCAGTGGCAAAAACACCTGGCGGGCCGGATAAATGTTTTCGGTGGGCCGCATGTGGCCCGTGGGCCATAGTTTGAGGACCCCTGCTTTAAGACTTAATGTAAAAGCTACATTAATCAAGATTGATTTTGGAATAAGGGTGAACAAATATATCAATGGAAGAGAATCAAGAATCCAGAAATAGACACATAAATATTAATTTTTAGAGGTTATATTTTAATGTATAATTTATTTCTTATCCTATCTAATAATAGAGAAACATGGTAATTAGCCGTACCTCCGCTACCCTTCCCATTGGCTAAGCAGGGCAATATGCAAATTAACTGCCAACAAAGATGGAGGCCGGCAGCCAGGCAGCTTGAAGCTAACAGGAGGCTTGCTTGCTTCAGTAATGGAGGAAGCCAACGTTCCCCGCCTGCCTTGCCAGCCTCTGAGCTTGCAGTTTGAAACATTGTTACAAATATAGAAGCTAAACAAAACCCCAGAAACCTGCTTTCAGCCAGCCGGGATCTCAGAGATGGAGTTGACACAGTGTTTCGATTATAGAACCCAAACAAACCAGATACCTGCTTTCAGCAGCCGAGGCCTCAGAGCTGGAGCCAAGCCTCAGAGCTAAAGCTGGCCCAGAATAAAAGAAAAAGAAAAAAAGGAGCGGTTGGGAGCTTCAGTCACCTGCCAGCCTGAAAACGGCCCTCAGCCCCTCACCCAGACTGACCAGGCACTCCAGTGGGGATCCCCACCCTGAAGGGGGTGTGACCAGATGCAAACACCATCATCCCCTCACCCAGGCTGGCCAGGCACCCCAGTGGGGACCCCCACCCTGATCCAGGACACCCTTCAGGGCAAACCAGCCGGCCCCCACCCGTGCACCAGGCCTCTATCCTATATAGTAAAAGGGTAATATGCCTCCCAGCACCGGGATCAGCGGAGCAGCAAGGCCTCCCAGCACCAGGATCAGCGGAGCCGTGAGGCCTTCCGGCACCGGGATCAGCGTGACAGGGGGCAGCGACCAAACCCCCTGATCGCCCTGCGGCTCTGTGTGCGACAGGGGGCGGGGCCACAACCTCCCTATCTGCCCTGCTCTTTTCGTGACAAGGGAAGGCGCCCCAACCCCCTGATCAGCCCTGCTCTGTGCCTGATAGGGGGGAGCTCCCCAACCCCCTGATCGCCCTGCAGCTCTGTGTGTGACAGGGTGCAGCGCCCTAACCCCCTGATCGGCCCTGCTCTGTGGGTGATAGAGGGCAGTGCCCCAACCCCCTGATCCACCCTGCTCTGTGTGTGACAGGTGGCGGCGCCCCAACTCCCCTATCGGCCCTACTCTGTGAGTGACGGGGGGAGCTCCTCAACCCAATGATTGGCCCTGCTCTGTGTGTGACAGGGGGGAGCTCCCCAACCCCCTGATCGGCCCTGCTCTGTGCGTGACAGGGGGTGGCGCTGCTACCTCCCCATCGACCCTGACTTGAGTGTGACAGGGGGCGGTGCCCCAACCCCCCAATCGGCTCTACCCTGAGCGTGACTAGGGGTGGCATCACAACCTCTGGATCTGCCCTGCTCTGTGCATGACAGGGGGCGGTGCCCCAACTCCCCCATCGGCCCTGCTCTGAGCCCGACCAGGGGCTACACCTAGGGATTGGCCCTGCTCTCTGCCACCCGGGAGTGGGCCTAAGCCAGCAGGTCATTATCTCCCGAGGGGTCCCAGACTGTGAGAGGGCACAGGCCGGGCTGAGGGACCAGTTGAAGCAAGCTGCAGTATTATGAGCTTCCCGTTGGAGAGACTAGGTGTTAGGGAGCTGAAGTCCAATTGCTAGTAAAGAGCTGAGGCCGTCAGTCCAACCAGCTGCTCGGAACTGAATCGTGCCCATAGCCTCATGGGTGAGCTGGACTCGTGTTTCTCCCAGCCACACCTTGGCAGCGGTCCCGTGGGAGACCCTGAGCCATAGGCCCCACTGACCTGGGCCCAGATTCCGACCCACAAGCATGGTGAGATAATAAAGGTTTGTTGCTGAAGGTGCTAAGTTTTGTGGTAATGTGCTACACAGCAATAGATACCTAATATACTGACTTTGTCAAAAATCAGTTATTAATTGGCTCTATTTCTGGACTTTCTCATTGACTGACCTATTTATTTTTTACCCTATGATTGCTGAAATTTTCAAATTAAAGATTCCAGTCCTCCAATTTTGTTATCCTTTCTCAAGGTTGTCTTAATTATTCTAAGCCTGTTGTTTCCCACGTTAATTTTGGCACCACATTACCAATTCTTAATATAAGTAAATACATAAATAAATAATGTAAACCTGATGTGATTTTGATTGGGGTTGCATTGAATTTAGATTATTTGTAAAAAACTGACACTCTTAACCAAGTTGAGTTTTCTAATCCAGGAACATGATTGATATATCTATCATCTATTTATCTATCTATCTCTTTTGTCTTCTCTAATTTCTTACTGTAATGTTATAGTCTTTACTATAGAAGATTTCATACTATTTAATTTTTTCTTAAATATGTTTATGATGTTGATGGTATTATTATTTTGTAAATTTTGTCAATTATCTTTTGCTAGAATTACAATTATATTTGGTTTTATATATATTGACATTATTCTCTGTGACTATGCTAAATTAATTTTTACTTCTAGTAATTTTTAGCAGATTCCAAGTGGTTTCTATGGATGCAATTGTTATCTGAACATAGTAAAAAGCAACAGTTTTACCTCATCTTCCAATCCTTATTTCCCTCTCCTCCCTGCCTGCCTCCCTCGCCTTCCCTCATGCTCACTGGCCTGGTTTCCCGGACAATGTTGGCTGCACATGAGGAGAGCAGACATGTTTGCCTTCTTCCTGATGTTGGAGGAAAAACATCCAGTGTTTCACAGAAAAGCATGGTGTTAGTGACCTGGGGCTTTTTGTTTTTGTCCTAGAAATGTACTTGATCAAAACGAGGGGCTTCTCTTTTGTTCTTGGTTTCCTGAGAGCTGTTTCCATGGATCGGTGGTAAATTGAACCAGACGCTTTTCTGCGCTGGCGAAGGTGATCATTGCCTTCCTTCTGTTAATATAGTGAGTTGCATCCCTTGATTTCTAAGTGTTAAAACAACCTTGCACCTCTGAAATGAATTGCAGTTGATGAGTTATTGTCATTTTTATTAACTGCCAGGAAAGATTTGCTAATATTTTATTAAGTATGTTGTGTCCATGTTCATGAGGGATATTGATTTGTAATAATTTTAAATGTCTTTTTTAGGTCTTGGTATCACTATTATGTCAGTTTCATAAAATGTGTAAGGAATTACCCCTTTCTCTTTTATATTAAAAAAAGTTTGTGTAGAATTTGCATTATCTTAATGTTTCATTCAATTGTTATGAAGTCATCTAGGGCTGAAAATTTCTTTATGGGGAAATTTTCTTATTATAAATTTAATTTTTTAAATTGTTTTGTTGATTTTAGAGAGAGGAAGAGGGAAGGATAGAGAAAGATTCATGAGAGAAAAACATCATTCAGCTGCCTCCTGCACGCCCCCTACTGGCAATCGGGCCGAACTCTGGGCACGTGCCCTGACTGAGAATCGAACCCTGATCTCTTGGTTCAGGGGTCGACTCAACCAGTGAGCTACACCAGTCATGCATACATTTAATTTTTAAATAGATATTGAGACTTTTCGATTTTGTCTTTCTACTTGTGTTAACCTTGGTAAGCTTTGCTTTGCAAAGGGTGGCTCATTTAAGCTGTGTTAGAGCTGATTGTCATCAAGTTCTTCATGCTCTTCCTTTATCATACTTTTAATGTTTCTGGATTTACCATGAGGTCTCTTCTTTTATTCCTGATGTTGCTAGTTCGTGTTTTCTTTTTTTGTCTTAACTAATCTTGCTAGATTTTGACTAACTGTATTACTATTTTTCAAGTACTGTTATTTTTTAAAATTTGTCTCTTTTATAGTTTATTGGCTACTAATATTTATTGTTTTTCCTTCTACTATTTTTGGTGTCATTTTTTTCTGGCTTCTTAAGGTGGAAGCTAAAGTAATTGGTTTCACCCTTAACCTTCTTTTCTAATACAATCATTTAAAGCTATTTTTCCCCTCTAAGCACCTTTTTAGCTGTAACCACTCATTTAGATATGTTTGCTTTTACTATCACTCATTTTGAAATACTTTAAAATGTTATGATTCCTTGTTTGACTAAAGGGTAATTTAATATGTTATTACTAAATTGCCAAATATTTTTTTTCTTTTCTGGATATCTTAATGTTCTTCATTTCCAATTTGAAATCCTTTTGGGCAGAGAATATACTCTGAACAATTCCACTCTTTAATATTGATTGAAACTTATGACCTAGAATGGAAATCCCGAATGAGCCTCAGGCCTAATTATTTTATTACTAACATATAACTAGTGTTTAGAACATATCTGAATACATGGTAGGTAATAGAAACTGTAAAGTGAATGTAAAATTGATAACACTTGGCATTACAAATCCGCTGGGAAAGCAGGGATTATCCAGTAAGTGTTTTGGAGCAATAGCTTATCCAATTGAAAACAACATATTGCATCCCACCTTCACACTATAAAACAAAGCAATTCCAGCCAATTCAATATCTGTTGTGAAAAGTGAACTCAAGAGTGTTTATCAGAAAATATAGCAACATATCTTTATGAACTTGATATAGGAGCAGGGTTTTAAAAATATACCAATAAAAATATAACTATACCAAAAGGAAAATACGGATGTTTGACCATAACTTTTTAAGTCAAAAACATAAATTGAAAAGATAAGCCTCGATCAGGAGAGATATTTGCAATATATAACACTTACAAAGAATTAGCATTCAGAATATATAAAAGGTACTATAAATCAACAAGAAAACAGATAAAATGGGAAAATAGACAAAAGGACATGAACAGGCAAATACAAAGGAGTTAATAAAAACATAAGATTTTTAACCTCAAAAAACTTTTCATATTCATCAATAAATAAAATGAAAAACCAACAACCAGGATGTGGAGGTGCAGGTTCCTCCATGCAATACTGATGAGGACGTATTGGTTCTACCAGTTTGGAGAACCACTGGCAGTATCTACGGAAATCAGGCACCGATGCCACAGGAATTGCAGCTCTAGTTTCACACTATGGTGAACACATACACGTGTAACAAGGAGACGTGTGTAAAGATGCTCATGTCAACGTTATTGGTTAATCCTCAGCCGAGGATATTTTTTACATTGATTTTTGGAGACGGTGGAAGGCACAAGGAGAGACAGAGAGAGAGAAACATCGATGTGAGAGAGACACAGCGATTGGTTGCCTCTGCACGCGCTCCCCGACCAGGGCCTTGGGATTCAGCCTGCAACTGAACATGTGCCCCTGACCAGAATCAAACCCAGGACCCTTCTAGTGATCAACATTATTTGATCAAAAATATTGAAGCTGTCTGTCCATGAATAAGACAAGGAAAAATACGATATGATATATTCATACAGATCTAAAGTCAAAATGAATATAATAGATGTACAAGTAATGGCAAAAAATTTTAAATCATAATGTTGAATAAATCAAACTAGATTCCAAAGGATATGTTCAATATGATGTCTTTTTTATTAAACATGTAAAACAATCTATATATTGTTTCTGCACAAATACGGTGCACACGCAGCAAATGCATAAAGGAATGAATAGAAATTACCAGCAAGGTCAGACTAGCTGGTCAGGGGAGAGAAACTGTCCTTGGAGATTCACTTTTCAATTACATGTGAGGTTGAATTTTATTGGTGATGTTTTATTTCTTAATCTGAGTAGCAGGTAATGGTTGTGTGTGTTTTTTTGTCCTATTATCTATACACTTATATACCCAACATTTTCAATTCTTGATAAAATTAAAAACTGTATTTCGTGTTGTTTCCTATGTACTTAAATTTTAATTTATATTTGTATATGTGTGTATGTGTGCATACAGATATGTGTGTATATATATATTGCTTTGTTTTTTTACTTTATTCACTCAGGATATATTTTGTTTTGTTTTTAATATTACCTGGGTTGCTCTATGCAGGTCTTCAATGCCTCTGAGTTTTGTGATTCATTCCAACATTCATCCCTTGCACTGACTTTTATTCTGCTAGCAACGGACACGTAAATGCCTTCTGTCCCTTTACCTGTTGGATGTAGGCCTGTGCAGGAGTTTTCTGGGTGCTCATGGAATGTGCACACATGTGCTTGGATGAGGTACTTCCTGATAACTCTACACCAGCTCACTCCAAATGACATCTCATTACACATTTACCAGAAGCAGATGAGGGATTCTATTTCCACAATCTGCTAGTCTGTCATCAGTTAACAAAATCGGCAGGATCTTTCGTTGAACAGGAATTCTTAAAGGTGCTGAAGCAAAATTAATTCATTGTTATTTTGTACTACATGAGATTTTGCATCTGATTTAGGAAGTTCATTGCCACCTCAAGATTACAAAAACCTTGTGGCTGAGGATTCATTGTTCTAAAGGTTCTATCAGGGAAGAGCAGACCCTTACATGCTCTCAGTCAAGAAGTATCCTCTTCTATCTAAGAAGGCATCCTCCTTACCCACAGGCTGTTTCAGAAAGAGAGCCCGTGGTGGTGGCGCGCGTGACTGCATCTGGACAGGCAGAGTCTCCGTGTCGTCTGACGATTGACAGAGTGGGGGGCAGTCTTGGGAGGGCATTGTCACTGGTGTGTCTGAGACTGGGAGCAAGGTTTGACTCAGCATTTCCCTTTCTGTGCCTTGGGTTCCCCTGTGCAGCACGGAAAGGAAGGTCAATGAGGTCCCCATTAAAGTCGATGAGGGAGTGTTTTATGCCAGCACACAGTCCAGAGCTGCCAGAATCAAGCTTGGAGATAGTTTCCCCTGTTCTCTAGAACAAGTCAGATTCCAGTGAGGCCATTTAACCTGTTTGCCAGTATATGTACCACTCTCGCTTAATTGCCATGGAGATAAGTTATCAAACCTCAATGATTTGCCACAAGAGAAACCTATTTCTTACCCACGTGAAGTCCAATCCAGTGTGTCACGCAAGGCCCTGAGATTCTTCTATCTGTGGTTCTCCCCTTATTGAGGTTCTTGGATACTCTCTGGTCCCTTTCCAGACAGGAGCAGAGAGCAGGTCACCATGGAAGGCATGTGGGGATGAAGCCAGAAGCGCACACAGCACTACTGTTGGTATTGTCCTTGTGGGGACTTGGTCCCAAGGCCGCACTGACAGACAGGTTAAGGAATCAGCCCAGGAGCCATGAGGAGGTCACACCTTTTGGCTAACAGAGCACCTGGGCCATGTCGGACCACTGCCCGCCCAGCACTGTGGCAGTGTTATGCCCAGATTTCAAGACCCCCCACAGAACCACCAGGGAGCACCGAGTCTGATGCAAAAGCATAGAGTCTTTTATTCAAGCTAGCTTGGTCCCCCTCTGCCTCCATTACTGGATGCGAGAGAGAGCCCGGAGTCCCAAGAGAACAAAGAATTTATAGGGCTTGGGGTCGGGGGGTGGGGGCACACTCGGACCACTGATTTGGCCAATTCCGGTTGGTTGAGTGAGGGCCGGGGGCTAGTGACACAAGGGCAGGGTGCAGTTAGGGTCTGGTTACACAAAGACAGGGGGGTGTTCAGCATACTTTTGGCCTTGAGCTTGTTTTCCCTTGCATTCCCATTGGCTGAGATAAGGGCAGGCTGAGTAACTGATACATTCTATGGCTTTTGCTGGAAGAGGAGTTAGGAACACAGCTATCAGTCCTGTTCTGTCTTTTCAGCAGAACACGGATTCTGCTTTGCTTTAGTTACAGAAGCAATGTAACAACACTACCTCAAACTCGGGAGGAGTCACCCTGAGCCCATGCCAGGAACAAAATACCTGTTAGTATCTATGCAACTCTACATAGCTGTAATCTTAAAGGGCATGCCGCTCTCCCTCTCTCTCTGCCTCCACGCTCCTTCCCTCCCTCCCTACTTTCCTTCCCTGCTTTCAGACTTTCTAATTTCCTTCTTAAAACATTTCTTGATGGTCTGCTGGGCTAGACACCAAGAACACAAAGATAAGATACAACATCAAAATTTGTCCTCAAGAAGTCCCACTATTGGGAGAGCAGGCAAGTCACCAACTATTACAACACAGCGTGACAAGGCTGTGATGGAAATACATAAGGAGTGTTGTGGTAGCACTTATCTCAGGAAAAGATGTCTAGAGAAGCCGGCTGGTGTGGCTCCGTGCTTGAGCATCGACCAATGGACACAGTTTGATTCCCAGGTCAGGGCATCTACCCAGGTTGTGGGCTCAATCCCCCCGGCGGGGCGGGGGTGGGGGCTGCAGGAGGCAGCCAATCAATGATTCTCTCCTTTTATTGATGTTTCTATCTCTCTCTCTCTCTCTTTCCTCTCTGAAATCAATAAAGACATATTTAAAGAAAAGATTTCTAGAGAAGGTGATATCTGAATAATCAATAAGAACAGAGAGCAGCTAGTGTGGCAAGAAGGGTCCAAGAGCGTCCAGGGATGCGGGCGCCCCTCTTAGAGCCTGGAGGCCTGAGATGCACAGTGAGCCCTGGGAACTACATGTAGCTCAGATGGATTGGAACGCAGAATGTACTGAGAGGTGGTGAGGGCGCAGTCAGGAGAACTAATGGGGTCAAGCTGTAGAGATTGTCAGCTCTGTTAAGGAGGTACAATTCTAGTTTATAATTTACCATGAAACATCTGAAGCAGAGAAGTGTATCAGAACAAAACCCTGGTTCCTGTGTGAAAAAATGCACCAGAGGAGAACAAAGTCAAAGGCAAGGGATCATAAGTCATATGAAATATGATAGTGGGCTGACTTAAATTGTGATTGACATTGGAATAGTTATATAATATTCAAGAGATATTTAAGTGGTAGAATCAACACAGCTTAGGAATTGACTGGATATGAGGAATTCGAGAGAGGGATATGTTAGGAATGAGTCCAAGATTGTAGTTGAGATAATTGGATAAACAATTAAGACTGGACCTAGTGCCCAGCCAACATGGCTCAATGGTTGAGCATTGACCTGTGAACCAGGAGGCCATAGTTCAATTCCTGGTCAGGGCACATGCCCGGGTTGTGGGCTCCATCCCCAGTGTGGGACTTGCAGGAGGTAGCCGGTCAATCACTTTCTCTCATCATTGATGTTTCTACCTCTCTCTCCCTCTCCTTTTCTCTCTGAAATCAATAAAAATATATATTTTTAAAAAAGACTAGACCTATTAGAGAATAAGAGAGGATAATGAATTCAGATCTTCTTTTTAATTTTGTGATCATTTTAGAAATATAAGTAGAGGAGGCTGGTAGAGGGTTTGTTATAAAACAAATTCAGCCCTAGCTGGTTTGGCTCAGTGGATAGAGCTTTGGCCTGCAGACTGAAGGGCCCCTGATTCAATTCCGGTGAAGGGCACATGCCCAGGTTGCAGGCATGTTGCCAGTAGGGGATGTGCAGGAAGCAGGCGATCAATGATTCTGTCTCATCACTGATGTTTCCATCTCTCTCCCTCTCCCTTCCTCTCTGAGATCAATAAAAATATATTTAAAAATTCAGAAGAATGGCCTGCATGGAGGTGCGTTGCTGGGAAAATGTCGGAGTAGAAGGTGGTGTCCAGAGGCTGGGTCGCATGTAAGCGAAGGATGAAAGAGCTAAAGATGTCAAGGAGGCTGTGAGGAGCAAGCGAATGAAGAGCAATAGAATGAGGATTAGGCCACAGGGACTAAAGGGAGAAAATTAAGTGCTAAGACATCAAGGAAAATAAAGTTGGAAAAGTACTCATTAGATTTGGCATCAAACAGTTCACTAGTGCCCCTGTGTGTGCTTTTTATGGAAATGATTCAGAGGACTTTAATGGAGAAGTGAGTGGAAAGTGAGGAATGAGAGATAAGGGCTATTCATGAAGACCAAGGAGAATGGGATAGAACTTCAGAGTTTATTTGAAGAGGGATTTTTTTCTTTTTTTAGAACTGGAAAGGATTTAATAAAGTTAAATGCGTTGGGGAAAAAATCTATACTGTTCTGTTTACTGTCCTTTATATAAATTTTAATGCATGTCTAGATTTGTGTAACCACCATCATAATCAGCAGACAAAACAATTTCATTACTCCAAAATAACTATATGTGTCTTCATATTTCCCACCCACCCATGATGTCTGGCCACCACTGATCTGTTTTCCATCACAATAGTCCTGCCTTTTGGGAATGACATATGAAGGAAATCATGTGATAGCATAACCTTTCGGGATCGGCTTCTGTGACACAGCATAACGCCTTTGAGATTCATCCTGGCTTTCTGTGTGTCAATAGATGATCTTTAGTGTGGCTGAGGGCATTCCCTGGGACGCATGCGATATGATTTACATCTTCCCTAGTTGAGAGGCATTTGGGTTACTTCCGGTAAAGGTGGTTAAGAGTAAAGGTGCCCTGAATGCCCATGTACAGGTTTTCAGTGTGAATGCCAGTTGTCATTTCTCCAGAAGTGAGATTGCTGCATTCTCTGATACAGGTGTGATTAACTCTAGAAGAAACTGCCAAACACCTTTCTGTAGCGGGCGCATCATTCCAGGCCCCAGCGCTGTGTGAGAGACACTGCGCCGCCCCTCTGCCAGCACTTGGTATTGTCAGCAGCCTCTGCTTTGCACAGTTGTAGATGGCAGTTAGAGTTCATCATGATTCTGATTTGCACTCTGTGGCTCATCAAGTTGAGCATGTTCTATGTGATCCTTTGCTATCCGTATAGCTTCCTTGGTAAGGTGTCTATCAACCTATTTTGCCCATCCATTAAAAAAATTGAGGTTTTTTGTTTTTGTTTTCCTATGAGTTTTGAGTGTTCTTTATTATCATGGACAGGAGTCTTTTGTCAGAAACATATTTATAAATATATTCTCCCAATCTCTAACTGGTGTTTTCATTCTTCTGATAGAGTACATAACAAAGTTGTTAAATTCAATGGTCCAATTTATTTAAAAAAATTTGTTTTATGCCTCAGGCTTTTGGTGCTATGTCTAAGAATTGTAGGCCATGAAAATTTTCTCTTAAAATATTTATAGTCTTGCATTGTACATTTAGATGTATGATCAAGTCTAAACTAAGTTTTGTATAAGATGTGAGATGTAGGTTAAGGTTTTGTGTATTTAAAATTGTTTTAAAACCATTTGTTGAAAAAAACGATCTTGTCTCCATTGCAATGTTTTTGCAGCTTTGTCAGATATCAACTGGCCGTGTGGGGGTCGCCTGTTGAGCACTCTGCTGTTTCTCTCATCTGCGTGTTTATTCCTCCACCAACACATGGTGCCGTGATTACTACAGATTCATAGCCAGTGTCAAACTCCACAGCATGATCACTCCAAACTTATTCTTTTTTATCAAAATTGTCCTAGGTATTTAAGCTTTCCTACCTTTCCGTATAAAATTTAGAATCAGTCTGTTTAAATCTATAATATGTTTTGTTGAAATTTTAGTCAGGATTATATTTGTTTACAGATCACGTTGGGAAGAATTAATTCTTCACTATACTGAAGCTTTAACCCAGGAACATGTCATAGTCGGCAGGGCTGCTGTAACAAAAATAACATAGACTGGATGGTTTAACTAAGAAACATTTATTTCCCACCGCTCTGGAAGCTGGGAAGCCCAAGACCCAGCTGCGGTAGCACCGTGTCAGGTGAGCGCCCACCCCCTGCCTGTGTCAGCTCCTTCTCTCTGTACCGCCCATGGCCCCCTCATCTCGGGGTTCTTCTAAGGGTGCTCTTCCCCTTCGTGAGGGCTCTGCCCCGGTGACCTACTTGTGTCCCAAAGGCTCTGATTGGGTATTGCCCTGCAAACCAGGCTTCAGCATGTGACTTGGGGAGGAGCACCAACATGCAGTCCACGGGGGCACGACAGACCTCCCGGTGCCCCGCCTCTGATGCAGCGTGCTCTCCAGCGCTCAGCAGAAACACTGCGTTTGACTTTTAGATGTAAACCCAACTATTTTACTTCGTGTTGGAGCTATTTAAATGGCATTGCTTTCATTTCTATTTTAACCGTACATTGTTAGTACCGTAGTCCCTCCTTAACTGCAGTTTTGGTATCCACGGTCTGAAAACATTACAAGAAAGGGAGAAAGGAAGGAGGGAAGAAGGAAGGCCAAAAACATGCGGACACGTCCTTTCTGTTGCAAGTCATCATAACGCTTGTTCCATATAAACGTGAAGGCTATTTTATACCATAAATAAAGCGATCCTGTTGAAACGCGGAACCAAACTGAAACGCGTGGTTTCTTCTGAGCAGGATGCACAGGTGCTGTCTTTCCCGGGTTCTTGCCCAGGTGGATTCCAAGAATGAAGCCACGGACAAACGGTGGTGTGTGGAAAGGTGGACATTTATTGGGAAACAAGCACAGACTCCCCGTAGGGAGGGGGTCCCAAAGGGGGTGGCCCACTGAGCCCTTTTTCCTAAGGTTTATAAAGGCCGCAGTTCTTTGTGTCCCAATACTCCCTTCTGATTGGTCCTATAGCAGCTTCAAAGCTCAAGCCCCAGGTGGGCCCCCTCTTTCTCTCCCCCTTCAGTGGTAGAATTCCCTGTCCCCTGTGAGCACCTGTCTTCCTCTTTCTCCCTTTTGTCTCTCTGCTCCCTGTGGCGTTCCCTGTCTTCTGTGAACGGCTGTCTTCCTCCCCCTTATCCTGTGGCGTCTCTTTTCTTTCTCTGTGAATGTTTGCCTTTTGGCAGTTCCCAGCTCCCAGCTTTGCAGCCCCCCCCCCCTTGGACCCTCTTTATTTCTAAAACTCTCTAAACCCGCCTATTTTACCCCTAAAAACTCCTTTCAGTGAATAAGAAAAAAAGGTGCTAGACTCGCAGCGGTTCTCAACCTGTGGGTCTCAACCCCTTTGGCAGTTGAACGACCCTTTCACAGGGGTCGCCTAAGACCATCCTGCATATCAGATATTTACATTACGATTCATAACAGTAGCAACATTACAGTTATGAAGTAGCAACGGAGATAACTTTATGGTTGGGTCACAACATGAGGAACTGCATTTAAAGGGCCAGAAGGTTGAGAACCACTGTGCTAGAGAATTGATGAAGATGGAGAGCGTTATGCTAAGTGAAATAAGACAGTCAGAGAAGACAAATACCAAATGTCACTTATGGAATCTAATGAACAAAATAGAAACGGAGGCCTGGGTGCATGGGACAGACTGACAGCTGTCAGGGGCAGGGGTGGAGGGACGAGCCCCGGAAACTGATGCATAGCCCACAGATAGGCCACAGGCAGTGATGGCCAGGGGGAAGGGGGGGATGGTGGCACAGGCAAAGGGGGGATGTGGGGGCTTCTGTAATAGTGTCAGCAATAAAAATAAAGTTAAATGAGAGGAAAGAAGGGCAGAGGTCACACATACTACATCCTCTGTGCCTGCAGGGCCTGGGCCTGGGTAGAAAGGCCTGGAGGCTGCGGGTGATCAGGAGACACAGGCGAATGTGTGTCACTGACGCCATGTTCGCAGGCCCTTGAGCTGGGTGAGGAGATGAAGCCTAGGAGGTGGCACTTGGGTGGATGGGCAGGGAGGAGTGTCCGAAGGTGCGGCCCTGAGCAAAGCCCTGGGCTGAGGGCCAGGCCTGCAAAGCCCTGGGGCAGCGCTGGTGGGCAGCAGCACTCAGAGCCATGCAGTGTTTGGGGGTGGCTGCAGGTGGGCCACACTATGGCTCATATTTAAATACTAGAGGTTCAGTGCACAAAATTCATGCATGGGTAGGGTTCCTAGGCCTGGCCGGTGATCAGGGCCAATCAGGGCCTTCCAGCTGCTGGGCAGGGCCTTCCTTTGTTTTGTGCCGCCCCCTGGTGGTCAGCGCATGTCAGAGCAGGCTATAGAATTCCCAGTCTCCTGGTCGAACTCCCAAGGGGACACGTTGCATATTAGCCATATATATATATGATAAATTTGTAAATCAATGCACAAAGAAATAAATATCTCGCTTTAATAAAGAACTTTCTTACCTATAACTCTTTTCCATACTGTCTGCCCTAATCCTGGTTTCACTAATCTAACTGTTGATAGGCCATGTTGAGTACCTATTCCTACCAGAGGGCATTGCTAGCCACCACGTGTCTAATCTCGCGCTCAGAGAACCCTGAAGGCACCAGGCTGCTGGGATTATCCTTGCTGATGAGAAGCTGCATTTGTGTATATCCCTCCTCAGACTTCGCCAGATACTTCAGACATTGAATTTGGCTTAATCTCAGAAGCTCTAATTTTTCAATGATGTTAACTCAAGAAAGGCGTCAAACAATCTCTGTTTTTATTTGATGTCTCACTCTGTCATGGGTGCTCTGCTCATTTTTATTCAATCCCCCATCTTTGTTGTCCAGCAATATGAAAGCATCCAAGAGGACGGACCATTCAGGAGAGATGGAAGAGGAACCAGAGTGGGAAGCCATCTTTCTGTAGCAGGTCCACGTGGTGGGCAGACGTCCAGGGATGGCACTCATGATTCTGCACCCTAATTCCCAGCACCTGTGCCTGAGCAGAGATATTCCCATGGCTGTATCATCTTCCATAACACACTTGACCCAGAGAAGGAGATGATTCTGGCAAACCTGACCCGATCACACAAGCCCTCAGAGCACAGACCTTCCTCTGGTGGGGGAGAGAAAGCAGGAGGAAAGCCAGGGCTGTGGGGGTGAGAGGACTTGCTGCACCTTTGCTGTTAGAAGGTGAGAAAGAGCACAGAGGAAGGTGGCTGCTAGGAGCAGAGAGCACCCCCTACTGACAGCTCAGACCGAATTCAGCCAACAAGCTAACTGCGCTTGGGAACGGATTCTTTCCTACATCTTCCAGAAAAGACCCGGCCAGGCCACATCTTGTTTTCTGTTTGTGAGACCCAGTGTGGAGAGCCTAGCTGAGCTAATAAAAAGTTTTATTTTATGCTGCTGAGTCTGTGGAAATTTATTACAGTGGCAATGGGAAGCCAATATATGCTCCTTCATGTGTAATCACGTTCTAAGCAGAAGAAGTGAATGGAGTCCCCGAATGTCCTACTGACAAGAACTCAGTTAGAGGGTGCGCTCACTGCCTGCTGAAGGGTTCTCTGCATTAGAGAGGATGCAAAGTTCCCTTTAAGCAGCACTTGAGTGTTTGCTCACAGATCATTACTTGCTTAACAGAGGAAGACGTGACAAGCTGAAGTGCTCCAAGCTATTGCCGATTAAGTAGCTACCAGAAATGGAGATGAAGTGGGAGGTCATAGCAGTAACGTGTGGACACTTAGACGTGCATTTCAAATATTTTCATTGTCCATGACCGAGAGCAAACATCCCCAAAGCCCGCTGTCCCGGGCCCCTGCTCTTCCAAAGTGCAGGCAGGACACCGCCCGAGGGCCGGAGGCCTGGAAGAGGAGACAGAGTTCTTGCCTTGAAGCTCTTTGCTCCTAATATTTTGCTTTTTAATTCTTTCTAACACTGACATTTTGAGTAGAAGAGCAGGAAGGGAGGAAGAAATATCAGGAATCTCAGAAACTGAGGTGAAGAATCCCAAAAGCAGGGTCTTGACTCTGGGGACAGGCAGAGGGGAGCCCTACCCCCGGGGCTGCAGGCGAAGGAAAAGAGGTCCCTGGCACCTGCTGAGGAAGAGCAGGCAGATTTCACGTGGCCTTTGCCGCGGGGCCAGTGGGGTTTTACAGGGAGCCAGGGAGCGAGAGCGAGGTCTCTACTCCCAACAGACGAGCAAGTGGGAATGTGGAGTCCAGTTGCAGAGTGGGGCCCGAGGGTGGAAATGTACTACAAAACATCAGGAGTGAGAAGGTTCTGGCTAAACTGATCTAACAGGATTCGTGCTGAAGGCAGGCCACGGTGACCACACTGCCCTGGGGGATGGCGAACACTGGATTTGACGAGCACGCGGTGCATAGAGGGACTAGGAGAAGGTTCGGGGCTTGGCTGATTGGTCAACCACAGGATCTTTGTCACTGGGCCAGGTTCACTTAACTCACATCATCTCTTTTAATTCTGCAAGATACACAGTTTCCCCCCATGGTTTAGGTAACTAGACCCAGGCTCCATGAGGAGAGCCAATTTGTTGACCTACAAACATGTAAACAAAGGCAGACGCAGCCTCTCCTACTGTTTCTGGCATCACAAGCCACCTCCTCCAGGACGCATGCGGGGGCGGGGTGTGTGTGGGGGGGGAGAAGTTGCCAAGTCTTCATTAGGCAACACCACTGTTACCTTGAAACAGTGGCCTTAGGACCTGCCCTGGGAACAAGATTCAAAACATTCCTCAGCCTTCGATACTTCCTCCTCATACACACACCAACAAAATGGTAATTGGTCCTAATAATTTTCACAATTACCCTGAATGGTTATGATGCAGGCTCTGGGCGTCCAGGGACCCGAGGGCCTGTGGGTTCTTGGCTTCACGCAAGAAAGAATTTTTAAAAAGCCAGCTGAGAGTTTAAAGTGAGTGAGGCCCTAGCCAGTGTGGCTCAATGGATAGATCATCAGACTGTGGACCAAAGGGTCCTGGGTGTGATTCTGGTCAAGGGCACGTATCTCGGTTGCAGACTCTTTCCCGTCCGAGCCCTGATTGGAGTGCAGGCAGGAGGCCACCAATCCATGTGTTTCTGTCACATCGATGTTTCTCTCGTCTTTCCCTTTCTCTTCCACTCTCCCTAAAATCAATGGGAAAATGTCCTTGGGTGAGGATTAGCAACAACAAAAATAATAATAAAGTGAAAGTGAGTTTTTCGGGGAAGCGGTGAGAGGGACAGTGGCGACTTCAGCGGAATTTGCTTCCTGGATGAGGTTCATTTAACTGGGGGGCTGGGGTACGGTATTGAACAAGGGGCAGGGATACTCAGGGTCTTCCTGGAAGGGGAGGAGACTTCTCGGGGAGCCGCCAGCATTCTGTGTCCTTGTGTGGGCTTTCCTGCTGCATCAGGGCTGGGGTGCTAATTGCTGCGATGAACCTATAAGGGGGCTGGCGTGGCCACAAGGTGAAAGTAGGCTCCCTGTTGGATGGAGCTGGTCTCTGCGGGTTTTAAGCCATAAATCCAATGGGTGGGTGGCCTTGCTTCTGGACAGTTCCTGCAGCTTCACTGACTTTAGCTGTTTCGCACATGCCACCTCAGGTGGACTCAGAATTCCATGCACGCAGAGAAACAGCAGGTGCAAGCAGCCTGTTGTCCATCAAACTGACAGTGGAAATGGCTCCGCCCACTGCTGGGGCATCCACTCGCCTGAATGCAAACGTTGCCTTCAGGATGTTAGTCTTCATTCCAGCCAAGTAAGCGTTTGTCCCTTTGCTTTCAAAGTAATTACAGCTCGGCGAGTGCTGAGCTAGTTCATCATAAGCTCAGTTTACTAAACACTTCATCCAGCATAAACTAGGCTCCCAGAAGTATTTCTTCAATTACAATATCGATCTCTGCTGCCTCTGACCTTCCTCATGCCTCGTGGGCTCAGAAATGCCGTCAATTATAACCCTCCTTGATGCATTGAATAATGAGGGCCTCATGCTCACGTTTGCTGCACTTCTGTTTATTTCTTCCAGTCTTTCCAGTAATTTTTTAGTCCTCACCTGAGGATACTTTTTTCCATTGATTTCTAAAGAGAGCAGAAGGGAGGAAGAAGGGGTGGGGGAGAGAGAAACATTGGTGGCTTGCCTCCCACATGTGCCCCTACTAGGGCTGGGGAACCTGCAAGCAAGGTACATGCCCTCAACCGGGAATTGAACCCAAGACCCTTCAGTCGGCAGGCCGACACTCTAACCACTGAGCAACTGGCAGGGACTTGGGATTTTTTTTTTTTTTTTTTGTAGTTCAAATAAGGGTTGAGCCTTGATTGATTTCTATCTGGCAAATAAATTCCCATAAAGTATTTACTAATTTTGCTGCTGGCTGTGTGCATGATGGTGTATGTGGTGGCGTCAGCTCAGAGCTCAGTGCAAACCACCAAGAAGAGGGTGGAAGCTGATGAGGGATTTCTAGGGTTTTCCAGAAAGGAGCCCCCAGGAGACATGAGGAGGACTCAGCCAGCAGGTGCGGGAAGAGTTGAAGGACAAGGCACGTGCTCTTGCGGGTGTGGGGCGCTCAGGGGCACATTGAGAAGCTCTGCAGAGTTGGCTGGGGCAGGACGGGGCCTGGGAGGCAGGGAGGCGGCCTCGCCCCAGGTGCTCGGGCTCTGCTGGCTTGCAAGCTGAGCAGGTGGTCCCATGTCTGGCAGCGCCCTGGCCAGAGGCAGAGCCCCCAGGGTGTGGCTCCCTCCTGAAGTGCCAGGTGCAGCCGAGCTGGCATGAGGCTGTGCCCTGCAGCGGGGCTGAAGGAGAGACAGGCCAGGGATGGTAGCTCAGTTGTTTGCGCGTAACTCCTAGGTCGCCGGGTCACTCACTGCTGCCAGGAAGCCCAGGAGCCCCGCTGAGACCCAGTTAGAAGCAGGATGGCTTGTGAAAGGTCCAGCCAAAGGCCGGGGGGAGCCTGGACGATGGCGACGCCCACCCCCTGGCTCCTGGCACCTCGCGGACCTTGAGCCTTTAGAGCCAGGGTGGGTCCTGACCCTGCCTGGGAGTGAGGCTCTGGGGGAGACACAGACAGACATCGGGGTGGGCAACGCTGGACTGGACAGTGGTTTCAGGAAAAGAAACGGATCCTTTAGAGCAGCGGTTCTCAACCTGTGATTCTCGACCCCTTTGGGGGTCAAAGGACCCTTTCACAGGGGTTGCCTAAGACCATCGGAAAACACATGTATAATGACATATTGTTTTTGTGATTAATCACTATGCTTTAATTATGTTCAATTTGTAACAATGAAATTGGGGGTCACCACAACATGAGGAACTGTACAAAGGGCCGCGGCATTAGGAAGGTTGAGAACCACTGGCTTAGAACATGTACTTTCCAGTTTCCCAGGCTCCACATCCCTGCCTCTTCCTTCTGATCCATGAACACACTCACCCTCCCTCCCTGACCCTCCCGGTGCTGAGTCTAAGGCAGCGGTTCTCAACCTGTGGGTCGCGACCCCTTTGGCGGTCGAATGACCCTTTCACAGGGGTCGCCTAAGACCATCCTGCATATCAGATATTTACATTACTACTCATAACAGTAGCAACATTACAGTTATGAAGAAGCAACGAAAATAATTTTATGGTTGGGTCACAACATGAGGAACTATATTTAAAGGGCCAGAAGGTTGAGAACCACTGGAGGCCTCCAACAGAAGGCTGATCAGGGAGCTCCAGGGGACCCAGGCCAGTGCGGCAGGGATGACCCAGTAAAAGCATCGGGAGAGCAGCAAGAGGGCCAGGAGGGCCCCTGGAGCAAGCGGGTCCCTGAGCAGAGACGGAGAAGCAGCAGTTCCGATGCTGGGAGGTGGCAGGTGCGTGTTGGCTGCCCTGTGAGGGCAGTGATGCTGGGAGGTGGGCAGGTGCATGTTGGCTGCCCTGTGAGGGCAGTGATGCTGGGAGGTGGGCAGGTGCATGTTGGCTGCCCTGTGAGGGCAGTGATGCTGGGAGGTGGGCAGGTGCATGTTGGCTGCCCTGTGAGGGCAGTGATGCTGGGAGGTGGGCAGGTGCGCGTTGGCTGCCCTGTGAGGGCAGTGATGCTGGGAGGTGGGCAGGTGCGCGTTGGCTGCCCTGTGAGGGCAGTGATGCTGGGAGGTGGCAGGTGCGTGTTGGCTGCCCTGTGAGGGCAGTGATGCTGGGAGGTGGGCAGGTGCATGTTGGCAGCCCCGTGAGGGCAGTGCTGCCTGGACAGAGCCAGTCTGTCTGTCTGCTACCTGTGGCGTTGTCAGAAAGTCGGAATTTTAAGAGCCAAGTTGCTTATGTCTCTGCTTCACTATGACTTACCCACCAGGATTATCGTCGATAAGACCGACATTTTATTTAAATTGTCAGAACCGTTTTACAGGGAGAACCCTGGCAGCCTCCTTGTCCTCGGGTTCCCATCCGCGCTCACTGCCATCAGGGTCACGTCCATCCCTGAGCGCGCTATTGTCTCTCTCTCCGTTCCCAACGTGGCCCATCTGCTCGTTCCTCTTCTAGCTCAGCCGCCGCCCTGGCATCTTCCTGCTGCTTCCCTTCCAGGTGGAGTTGATTTGAACTGTTCTGAAGCTTCTCTCTTGTCAATTTTCCTGCCCAGGAAGCGGCCACTTGGCCTGACTGCTGAGGAGGCTTGTGTAAGGCAGACACATTTTCTTCCTCCAAGTCCAAGGGCATCAGGACAGCGTCTCCTAACATTTGAAACATGAAAACATTTGCAGCCCACTCACCAGCAGCTCAGGGCCGAGTGTGGTGTGTGGTCATGGTGCTGAGGATGTGAGCAAGGATGTGAGGATGTGAGCGGCTGGTTCGCTGAAACTGCCCTTACTGTCCCGTCAGGGAGGCCTTCCCTCCTTGCTGAGCAAGGAGCTGTGCATCTGAGGGAGCCTGGCATCCAGAGCCTCAGCTGCTCCCCTGCCCTGCGGACTCTCAGGTCGATTGGGCCCAGGGATCCAGCCGCCCAGGTGACCACCAGGGTCACTTCACAGGTGACTTTCTGGATAAAAATGGCTCCTAACATCTGTAAACTATTTTGCTCTCACATCTGCAGAAGCACCTCTTGCATCTGGAGCATCCCTGAATATTCATTTCCATTTGACCCTTACAACCATCATGAAAAATCATTATAAGGATGAAACATTATTTAATACTTAATCTGTCCCATGCATTATCCTGGAGGTTGCATGGTTCAATTCTCTTAACCCCTACAATGGAGAGACTTATTATTCCCTTCTTTCAGGTGTGGAAACTGGACATGTTATCCCTCAGGCAAGGGGACCCAGCTTCTCAGAGTCCTCATGCTTTTTGGTTACAAGACCACAGAGGGGAGCAGCTATGGGAGCGAGCGCCGTGGGGAATCTGGGTGAGGAGGCATTGGAGTCTTCTGCGTGGGCTGCAGGCAGGGAGGGCATTGGGCCTGGAGAAAAAGGCCGGGCCCTTTATCTGGAAGGCAGCCTTCCTCCGTCTGGGAGAAGGATGGCAGGGGAGTATATGCCATTTTTTAAATTCCAAAGTGTGCATTTTCCCGTCAGATTATCAAACATTGAACAACTTTTACAAATCATTTGTAAAATCCCTAAAATAACAAAGGAACTATTAAACTCACTGAAAGCTCAAAATCTAGCAAAAAACACTAACTACAATTTTCATGTGTTACAGTGAGTTTTATGAGAGACAAAGACATCGGCTGGTGGAGAGAACTGTGTTCAGTACCTGC
Source organism: Myotis yumanensis (assembly GCF_028538775.1). NCBI lineage: Eukaryota > Metazoa > Chordata > Mammalia > Chiroptera > Vespertilionidae > Myotis > Myotis yumanensis. The sequence goes on from NW_027223764.1 coordinate 59,920,287, forward strand.
CAGGCTCAGTGCGATTCTGCTAGAAGCAGCTCCCTGTGGTAATGAGGATTCTTTGTGGGCATTATTTTCAACGAACGTATACTTTCCCATTGCTTATTCCCATCACAATTTCTTTAACTCTTTCCATAATTCTGTCCTTTCAAGTTGTTTTCAAATGCTCACTGTTACGATTAATGTTGAAATAAATCTTGGTTTTGTTAGATCTGATCCAATAATTGAATCGACACCCCCTCCCCTGGGAACTGACCTTCAGGCCACTTCACAATGGACATTCCACTTGCTTAGTCCCAACTCCACTGGCTAAGACCACTATCCCTCCCCTCCGGACTTTCCCTCAATCCAGACCTGCACAGAGAGTTCTCTGCCCAGAAAAAACCCGCCTGGAGTCCTTTAAAAACCTAACTCCCCGTCTTTGGGGCCTGGTGCCACCTTGGAGCTCAGCCCATTTGGTGTCCAGATGACCTAATAAATTCATAATTCTTCACCCCTTTTGGTCTCGTGCGTTCCTCCTTCCAGCGACCCAACAGGTTTACATTTGTTTGAGGTTTTCTTATCATAACTCTCCAGGAGTGAAGTTAGTGGAGCAGTGGTTTCAGACATTTGAAAACTTTGGTTATAGATCGCCATATTGCTCTGTGAAAATGTTGTTTTCTGTGCAGGAAGTGTGACAAGTGTCTTCTTCGAGGCCTGACCCTGGACCACGAGAGGAACCCATTCTCAGGAACTTCCTCCCGGGGGAGATGGGGGAGAGGGCACCCTGTGCTAAGCTTTTGGCTTTGCAACCATTTCCCAGGCTTCCATCCCTCTCATGATCAGACAAGTGTGGTGGGGACCAGTCTGCTTTAATGCCCTCTTCCTAATTGCACCGGATGTCACACATTGGGGTCACGGTAGTTTGGGATTCTGTTTGTGTATCTTCAGGGAAGGAAATGACAATGATCCGACAGAATTAGGAACCAGGGATGCGGGAAGGCCAGGGCCCTGTGTCTCCAGCCGCACACCCACCCCAGGAGGTCACAAGAAGACACGCAGAAGGGTGGGTGCTCAGCACAAAGACTCACCCAAATCTACTTTTTACCGTCCATTATGATTACCCTGCGATTCAGTTTTAGACTAAGCTTAAACTTAACTGCAATTACATTGGCTGTGATTTAATTGTGAATTCTTTCCCACGCACAAGTTGTGTTTCATTGCTGATCAAAGTCACATGTCTTGTGCATATTTCCTTGTGGGAGATGGGAGAATAGCGTGGGCTACACAGGAGACAGCATCCTGTGTCACCAGCAGCTTCCCGTATCGTCCTGTTTTGCCATTTGGAGCAGAGTCTTCTCGGTGTTGCCCGGAGGCAGGGCACAGACCTGGAGGCTCACGGTCTACCATGGAGGCAGGACACGTGTGGGAGAGGCAGTGGGCACAGCATTAACTTAGAGGTGAGCCCGGAAGAGGCCTGGGGATAGAAATGCGTCCCACGTCTTCAGGACAGACCCCACGTACTGGACACAGATCCTGAAGCCATTGCCATAGACGGGGTGGCTCATGAGCCACGGGCCGGAGGCTGAGGGCCAAGGACAAGGCCCCGCAGCTTGATGTCAGTGAGAGCCCACTTCCTGGTTCAGAGATGCCACCTTCTTGCTGTGTCCTCACAGGGCAGAAGGACAGACACTCAGCCCGTAAACATTCCCCTTTGATGCAACAGCAGGATGTGGGTGGAGGTTGCTACCTGCTTGTTAGTGACTCTAGATGATCCTTCCTGATTCGTTATGATTCAGCCAGTGGTGCTTCTAGAGGCATCATCAGCTCGGCCTCCTTCACTGGTGAACGCCTGGGCATTCTCAGCACCCTGGTCTGTATGAAACCTGCCAGCTGGCACTCTCCCGGGGCCCCAGCAACTCAAAGGTGACCCTGCGTTCCAAAGAAGCTCCCAATCGACAGCTCTCCCTGGGACTGCATCGCAAGAACTCAGCTCTCTCGGGGGCCCCAGGATGGCACGTACTCTGTAATAGACCACAGGTAAGTTTCCTAACATCTTTCAAACTTCTCAGTTCTCTTATTTGTAAACTGGAGTCATATGCTCCATGGAAAGAATGAAATGAAAGTGCATTTCTGAGACATCTGTCCATGTGCCATAAAGCTGAATAAAATACTCCACTTGCAGAGTGAGTCTGAAATCTAAAAGCTGTGAACTCAGGGAAAGTCCTTCTCTCTGTCTCCCCTTCTCCTCAGGCTCCCAGCTGTCCCTCCCTGGTCTGCACGCCCTCCACCCACATACCTCACATAGACATCCTCTAGCCAGCCTCCAGGGCTCTGCTCCATTCACTGCTCTCTGCTGTCTACACTGTTTCCAGGTCTGGGGAACAGCTCTCTGACCAGCTCAGTGCCCGCAGAACTCTGCTCTCTTTGTTCCTTGTAAGCTGGGGCTCATGATAGCTCTGGCAGTGCTGACGGCCGGCACTTCTGAGCTGTTTTAACTGAGGCTGTCAGGAACTTGAGGGGCTGTTGCTCCAGCAGGGGAGTGTGACCTCGGTCCAGGAGTAACTGGGGTGCTCTGCCTTCTGCAGTTCCCAGACCAAAAAACAGTGCCTAGAACACGGACGACAAAGGGAGAAAGAGGGTTGGTGACACTGGCTACTGTATTCCTCTTGTTCTTGTTGATCTCCCCAACTTCTGACCTAGGTACTAACTCACTCATCCACATACATGCACATGCACACGTGGGTGCATACACACGCAGACTCATGTGTGCACACATACACACAAACACACACGTGTGTGCACACACATGCACACACAAACACACACGTGTACACACAAACACACATGTGTATGCATACACATGCAGACTCGTGTGCACACATGCACACACGTGCGTACACACATGCACATGTGCACAGTCGCACATGCATGCACACACTTACATTTGCACCTTTGTAAAGCAGAGCTCAGAGCTGCGGCTCTTTCAATGCGTCAGTCTTGTGACCGATTTTTTCTAAGCAGCTTCTTGGGAGTCCCTGTTGCTATGAACTCAGATTTGGCTCATAAACTAATTTGTCTAAAGAACTCAGTCTTGTCTGTCTGACGACTCAAAGCCTGGGCTCACTGCACGCGCTCTGCTGCTGATGGAAAGGCCTTCTCGGCCACCTGAGGGAGCTGCGGTGAAGAAGGGAAACAGAAACTGACCCGTGGATACGTGACTCCTGATGTTGGAGAACCGAGAGGAAAGCTGAGCTGCAGTGCTTTCCAGAAACCTCTCCAACCCACCCAACGCTCACAGGGAAATCCGACAGCATCTGAACCTCCACTTGGAACAGCCTCTCAGGTGCTCCTGTTGCTTCCGAGACAACAGGAAAGGGGGTGAGAACACAGCCAGGCCACCTCTGAGGTGACCCTTTTCTCAGGATCAGAGGTGCAGGTCATTGCTGCGGAGTTAGTCACGGGAACTGGGCACAATGACACCAGCAGCCTGGGTGGGTCTGTGACACACCTCTCCTCCCATCCTCCCTGCTCCCCAGGCACCTCCCTCCTTTCTCAGACAAAGTGCATCCCGCCCAGGACACAGCTGGTGCTGAGGACAAGAGGACCAGGAGCACAATGCCCTCCCCTCACTCGTAGGCTGGTCGCTGGTCGGAGGAGGAGAGGGCAGAGCAGGGACCCCGATCAGAACTCCACCTGTCAGCGCAGAGTCATACCCCCCGCCCCCCGCTGTGCTCCGAGTCCTCAGACTCAGTGGCACCAAAAGGTGAAACCTGATGGAAGGCGGAGTCCAGGCGGGAGAGGAGAGGTGGCAGCAGACAAGACTGTCACTATCGCTAATTCTGAAGTTTAAGATTCTTTGATTTTCATTCCTTTTTTGGTAACATTTGTTTTTATAGACTTTTTTTCTTATACACAAAATCAAAGCTCACTTGGAAACATTATGTAAAGGGATAATAGCTCACATTTACCAAGATCTTGCTTGGTTGTGGGGCCCCCAGCAAAGTGCTGTGCATGAGCCACACACCTTGCCACCGCCGAGGTTGGAGAGTTTGTTGCCAAGGTGGCAGCGGAGTGGGTGGCAAGCAAGGTTCTAACCCAGGGCGTTAATTTCAGAGCCAAGTACATTCAATACTTACAGATGCTGCCCGGAAAAGGGGGCTCGTTTCCCCACTATAGGTCATTTTCCTTAGCGTGCTTTCTTCTTTGTAATATTTACAGCTCCTGTTCTGACCCCAATTGCATTGGACTTCACTTCCAGGTTGATACTGGCAATGCAAACACAAGCCACGCCTGTTAAAATGGCTGTCATCAAACAAACAACAAACAAAGAACAACACACACACACACACACGAGATAGCAACTGCTGGCGAGGATGTGGAGGAATGAGCCCTCGTACTCTGTGAGTGGGGAGGTGAGATGGTGCAGCCACTGTGGACAATGCTATGGCAGGTCCTCAGAAGTTTAATCATAAGACGCAGCAATCCTACTGCTGGGAGCATGTCAGACAGAGAAAGCAAGTTCTGTGTGCTCTCATTTATGTGTTGAACGAAAAAAACAAAAAGCACACTCATAGAAGAAGAGATCAGATGTGTAATTACTTGAGCGGGAGGCAGGGAGGATGGTGGACGGGATGGAATGTCGAAGGCACACACTCCCAGGTGTGAGAAATTGGGTGCTAGGACAGCTGTGCAGCACCATGACCCCAGCTGACCCGTGTGGGCCCTCAGAGTTCTCTTCTCAAGGAGAAGGCTTACCTTCGTGTCTGTACGAGATGATGGGCATTAGCTAAACCTCCTGTGGTAATCATTTTACAGTACATGTAAGTCAAGTTATATGCTGTACACCTTCAACTTACTGTATCTCAGTAATACTGGGAAAAATATCAGCAATAGCACATCACCTTACCTGATTTCAAATTTCAAAGTTTTAACAAGCATAGATGCTTAATTTTATGAAAAGTCTCCAGAACTATTGCAACTCTTTTGACCTACAAATATGGTTGATGTATCGATGCACTGTGACTATTAAAGCTTCTGCGCGTCCAGTCAGGGTGTGACCAGAGAGTGAGACAGTTCTGTCCTCCCTGCATGCATTGCAGAGCATCCTGGGTAAGCAGGCACCCATCGCCCTTGTGGCAGGATAAGTAAGGGTGTCCCCAAAATGTGTGGATAAAGTGTGTATTCTTTAACAGCTGATAGCTCAAATTTGAAAGGGAGGTGTATTTTAATAAACACTGCCTTTATAATTATTTAGTGTGTGTATACATTTTGGGGGGACACCTATAGATAGTACATAAGAAAATAAGTACAACATTTAGATTGCAATTAATACCACAAAGAGAATAAATAGAATTCTAGGATAAAAATAATGGAATAGAGCAGGAGTGGTTGCTGCTTTTACAAAGTGGCCAGTGGAGGAATTCTGGAGATATTTAAGCTGAATTCTAGAAAATGAGAGAAAGTTGTTCATGTAAAAAGCTGATACAGTTAAAATTCTAGGAAGCATCAGAAGACTCCCAAGCTAGAGGGGCAGATGGCTTGACCAGGCCCTGGTAGGCAACGTGAGCTTTCCGTGCTACCCCACAGGTGGCCTCTGAGGGGTTTTTAGCATTGGGGGCAGGATATGATTGGTAGCTTTAAAATGTTTACTTGCTTACTGTGTAAAACTGGGACTTCTTCTGAGAAAGGATTAATATCCAGAATATATAAAGAACTCCACAACTCAGCCACCAAACACAAGCAACCTAATTTAAAAATGGACAGGGACTTGAGCAGACAGTTATTCAAAGAAGATATACAAATGACTACCAAACACATGGAAATATGCCCAGCATCACTAGTAATTAAGGAGGTGTAAATAAAAACCACAATGGCTATCACTTCACACACATTAGGGTGGTTATTATCATAAAAATAGAAAATAAGAGTTGGAGAGGATGTGGAGAAATCAGAACCCTTGTTTATTGGTTGGGGTATAAAATAATGTATTTAATAGAAAACAGTACGGCTATTACTCAAAAACATAAAAATAGAATTGCTCTATGATCCTCCAACTCAACGGCTGAGTATATGTCCAAAAGATTTTCAAGAAAAGACTTGGAGAGAAATGTGTACATCCACCTTCACAGCAGCATTGTTCACAATGGCTAAAAGACAGAGTAATCGAGTGTCAACTGACAAATAAACAGATAAATAAAATGTAGTATTTACCTACAAGTGGAATATCATTCAGTCTTGAAAAGGAAGGGGATTCTGACACCTGGGTGAACCTTGGAGACATCATGCTAAGTGCAATGAGGCCGTCACCAGAGGGCAAACACTGCACAACACCGGGAGCCGTCTGATATCAGAGACATGAGGTGGGGTCCTGGTTGGAAGGGCGAGGGAGAGAGGAATCAACTTAATGTGCACAGCGTTTCAGTTCAGCAAAATGAAAATGTTCTGAAGATGGATAATGGTCACGGCTGCACAATAATGTGAATGTATTTAATCCCACCAAACTGTACACTTGAGATGGTTGAAGTGGTAAATGTTATATATATATATCTTTTACCACAATAAAAAAAAAAATGGGTCTTCTGCTCTGACTATGACAGAACAATTGGCATTAGACTGTTCCTTTTGCCAAAAACATGAAACTGGACAAAATAGATGAGGTTATCTTTTGGCAAAGAAGGGTGACTCCGTGGGCGCCTACAGCGTGGCTCGGCTCTGCCAGGCTGTTCTGCAAGGACACGCAGTGGGCTGCGTCCAGAAGGAAACGGCAGTGCCGCTCGCTGTGCAGAGGAGGCGGCTGTGGGGGTTGAGGCAGCGAAAGGTCTGGAAGTTTGAGAGCAGGCGCTGGAGGGAGGAAGATGAGCAGAGCTTCCTCATGAGTCCTCATGAGTCTCCTCGAAGAGCGAAGGTTGTGCAAGTTGTGAAGTGACCCCAGAAGAGTTGAGGTGAGGGTGGAGCAGGTGCTGGAGCTCAAGCATTTCGGGTTGTGGGAAGCAGCTGGATAGAGACACCATAAAGCCCTCCCTCTCCAGGACAGACCGCGCTCCGCACTGGAACCTGCGCGGCCACTCTAACAGGCCTGACAGCAGCTCCGCACGGTTCTGGGAAGAAGGAGTGTGGAGGTGGAGTGCTGCCACGTTACCGAGGCCATGAGAACAGATCTGGCTCTCAACAGCCCTTCCCTGACAACTGATGAAACAAACCTACTTGACTCCAAGGTGAGCAGCCAGTAGTCAAGCCCTCCTAGAGCAAAGGCCATTCCTCTTCAGAAGCAGATAGCAGAGTCCAAACTCCATGCAGCTTAACACAACCATGTCTTGTATTAAAAAACATAATGAACAAATAGACAAAACGGCTGGATGTGGACGGCACTAAGAAAATATGGTGCATAAAGGGGGAAAAGTCCATAGAGAATGACCACAAGAGAGCTCTTCTCATGAATTTAGCAGAAAACAACCAAGCTACTATGAAAGCAGTCAAGGAATTAAAGAAACTATGTTCAAATAGTTTTTACAAATTATCTTATTGAGTGGAGAGATCAGAATCTCCACAGAGAAATGGAAACCATAAAAAAATAACCAAATAGAAATTTTGGAATTCACTGAAATAAAAATTCATTTAATGGTCATAGTAGCAGATTGGAGATGGAAGATAAGAAAGATGGAGAGGAGAGAGAAGATGGTGGTGGGGTAGGTAGACCTTTCTTGCACCTCCTCCCAGGGCCAGACTGGAAATAAAACTGAAGTGGGGAACATTGACCCAGAATTACCAGCTGAGGTCCAGCTGAGGAGGAGACTTGTATCAGGAAGGGCAGAAACCACCTGGAGACAGGGAGAAAGGGCGAGGTTGCGAGAAGGGCTGACCCAGCTCCCGGGGCGGCAGGCCGAGAGGGAGGAGGGAGCTCCCAGCTAGGGAAGGCCTGTTCCCTCAGAAGATAGAGGCCTGGAACTCAGGCTGACACAGCCCAGAGCACCAGAGCCAAGCCTGCAGATCACATAGCATCCAGCCGTGAATGACAGCAGGGCTGCTGGCCATCATGGAGCCTGGAGTCAGTGGACCAGAGCCGGTTGGAGAGAAAACTGCAGTTTCACTTTTTGTTCTGTTTTGTTTTTAAACCCAGAGCACAGGAGTTTGATTTGTAGCTACTCCCTGGAGGCTGTGGTGCTGGGAGGGCAGTGCAGACTCCAGGTGCCTAAGGAGAGGCCTGGGTGTGATGCATTGTGGGGAGACATGGAAAAGTAGCAACCAGGAGTCTTGCATTTGATCTTCTGCACCCAAACCGAAACGCCATCTTTCCTGAGAGGAGCTGCCCTTCCCAGTAGGTGCAGGGTAGGAAAAGGAAACCCCGGCCTAGGGGATACAACCCGCCCACCCTCAGGGCCCTGCCTGGCGCACCTGCATTTTGACCTTCGCAGGAATATTATGCAGCAGTCAAACTACTGAAAGCAGAGCTAAAAGAAAATCTTGACAGTACCCAGTGGAAAATGTCTGGGTTTGTACGTGGGAACTAAAATGAGACTGACTGTCACCTTCTCATCATGAAGAGAGAACCCGGCTCCCAATGGAATGACATCCTAAGGTGCGGGGCTGGGAGTTGTCAGTCCATCAGAATTCTACGCCAACTAGAACACACCTCTCAGGAATGATGAAGCACAGCGCAGAGCATGTGCGGCCAGCAGACTTGCAATAGAAGATATGCTGAGCTGAATCATATCCTTAAAGCCAACAGGAAGTGATATCAGATAAAAACTTGGGTACCTAAGAAGTAAAGAAAGACAACAAAAATGGAAAATGAGCAGTTAAACGTAAAAGACTATGCGCTTTTTTCTACCGATAATTCTTATAAACATTAACTGGCTTTAAATAAAAAATAGTAACATCATAAGAAAGGCTTTATAACGTATATGGAAATACAAGGACAGTGGCACTAACGAAGGTGGTGTGTACATACAATTATTCCATTTGAAATTGACCCGTAGGAGTGAAGAGTGAGAGCATCTCAAGCGGGAAGTGTCAGGTGGGAAGTGGCACAACGTTAATGTCACCAGCTACTGAAACTGCAAAATAAATCTTGTTAGCTCTAGGCCAACTGCTAACGAAACAACAAAAGATGTCTTATAACAATAACCAGGGAGGAAATACAAGATATTATTGTGCAGTATTCGCAAATCCTCCCACCGCTCACCCTCAATAAAGAGAAAAGGCAAGAAAAGAACAACAGAACAAAAACCGAAGACACAAATGGAAAACAAATGGTGTCATTGTGGACTTCAAGCAATCACAGGGATACTCACATAGACGCGAATGAACTAAAACATTACTTACCCGTCAGCGCTTCTCAGACTGGAAAAAAAATGAAAATCCTTTTTTCAAGACACACACAAATTCTAGGCTCCCGTGGTTTCACCCATGAATCCTATCAAACATCCAAGGAGAAAATAATTCTTGCCCAACTCTGACAGCTGAGGAGAGGAGATGGGGTCGTGCAGGATCCTGGCTCTAAAGCCAGCCTTGTATCATTGACAAGAGAACGATAGGCAAGCAGGTTTCCTCGTAAACCTGTACACGAGTCCTTAAATCAGTAGTTAGTTGTGTCTGTAATTGGGTCTTCTTTCTCCTTCTCAGTGTATTTATGTATTTATATTTTAACTCAATTACATCCATCAGAATGCTGCTTGTATTACTGATATTTATAAAGTCTCATAAGATATTAACTTTAATTTGTTTTATTGTAATACTAGAGGCCCAGTGCACAAAATTCATGCTCTGGTAGGGTCCCTAATGGCTGATGGCTGCCAGCCAGGTACTCCCTCCCTTTGCCTGGGTGGCCCCGCCCTCTGGTCAAATTCCTGGATGAACTCCCAGTCGAGGGGACAATTTGCATACTATGCTTTTATTATATAGGATAATTCAAATTATTTATGATATATAAATCATTATATAAATATAATACAGTATAAATTATTATATTATAATAATACTATTATTAATGTATATAACATACCTTATTATATTAATTTAATATAATATTTTAATCTAATATTATTTGGACATTTAACTAGATTGTACAAAGAGTCTGTGTTGTTTATAATGAAATACAATGTTTTCTATTGTTTCAATGTAAAAAGAAGATGGAGTACAAAATATATACAATTGGCAAATTGACTTTATTTACTATATTATTCAGATTTTCCCTAAAACACGTTTATTCTTGCCTGTTTGGCCTGTTAAAGAGTTAGAGAATTGGCCTGGTTTCTAACGTGATTACTGTCCCATTTATTTTCCCTCACATAGCAGTTGTCGTATTTACATGGTGCAATACTATTCAGCATAAATACTTCCTGATATACTGACTGAGAGCAGTTAGCATTATCCCTAAGGCATCAACACTTTGTAGATTGGTACTGACATGCTTCCCACTAACCTTTCAGCATCCAGGTCAGGGAGCACTTCCCTGGGAGCCTTGCCCTGGTCCCTGGCGCCCTTTCTGTGCCCCCCTCACCACCACTCCCCAGCCACTAGGCTTCTTCCTTTTGTTGCTCTCACAGCCCTGTGAACAGGGTGCATCTTGGGGGCGCCTCCTCATTAAACTGGGGGTTCTGTGAGCATGAAGTGCATGCCTTATTTTCTCTTAAATTCCAATTCTCAGCGTAGTTCCTGGATTTGGAAAGAAGCTGGGTAAACTTGGTTAATTGGAATGAAAGAAAAGTGAAAAGCGATGGGTGTTTAGAGAGCCAGCGTAGACCTTAGAGGGTGTGCTGGGCATGAAATCAAAATCTGAAACACTTGCAAAGGAACAAAAACGAAAGGAAGGATGTATGCAGCTGAGGAAGTGCCCTCGCCTCCCGTGCCTGCCCTCCCCCCACACCTTTCCCAAAGCCCTCCCCTCCTTCCCAGCCCCTGTGTGCCCTCCAGCACACCCTCCCTTCCTGAGGGCCTGGAAGGAAGAGGTCAGAGGGCATGTGGTCTACGCTGACGTCGCCAGGACAACTGATGTCTCTGTGGTGGACACCACGCTTACAGACCACCTGTGCATCCGCCTCACAGCAGGGAGGAGACAGGGATGAACAGTGAGGGAAGCAGGGCCGGGTTCTTGCACCTGGTTCATATGCCTGCAACAAGGTGCTGTGAGCCTGGTCCTGGAACCTGGCCCTGTGAGCTGTGCCTGCCTGCCCTGAAGAAAGATGTTAAATGCCCACCTGAGATTTAACTCGATTCCTTGCTCATGCAGTTCTGGATCTGCTGGATGATATTTGCAATTTCAGTCCAGGTGGGACCCCAAGCCACTCATAACAGATCTGCGCGTGAACTGGGTAACGCTGGCGGAATACAGATGCAATGGTTGTCCACTAGCTGAAAGGATGCGTCCAGAGAGGAGACAGAAATGCCAGACAAAGAAAACAGCTCTCAGATGCACTTGCAAAGGCCGTTGCAGGCAGCAGGGTGCACGGTTAGAGCTTCAGGAGCAATGGTCCGTCCCTAGGTGCAGCTGCCCTCTCACTTTCGACCTTTCCTTATGCATATTAATTACTAACATTTCCTTCTAGGCAGTGCACTCCTTGAAGACAGTTGCCAGGGGACCGGCCTGGGCAACTAGTAGGAGCTCAAGGGCTGTTTGCTTTGGGCAGAAATCACACCAAGTGCTCTGGAGTCTGCAGAGCACAGTGGGTGTGATCAACGTTTGTGTGAAAGGCAATTGGAATACTTTCTACCCTCAGCATTCTGAACACGGGCAGTTGCTCTGGCAGCTTTTCCTGCATTTTAGCACCAGGAACATCTTTACAGCACAGCCTCGGGGCACAGGGTCCTTCTGGCCCTGCATGGAGCCTGCACACGAAGCAGGAAGGTTCCAGGCCAACCACCTTCCATGTTCAAGGCTCATCAAGTGTATTTCATCCTCCTGGCTGGCCTGCCATTCAGTGCTGTTCTCCCGCTGCTGCTAAGGCCTCTCTTTCTCACTCCATCTGCCCACTGGCTGGGGCTGGAGCTGCTGCACTGAGAGTGACCTGAGAAACTAGTTGTCTTCAAGACGAGGCAGGTTTTTTGTTGTTTCCTTTGTGTTTCCCCTCCCACGTTGGACTCGATATTTCCTGTGAATTTTATGTCATCTGTTAGCACTCTATTGGGAGGACTTACCCTGTGGTGACAGCTTGTCTTCAAGTGAAACTGACTTTGCTTCTGAAATTCTCTCCTTTAGTTAACGCTGTTTTGATCCTGGTTTGTTAGCACATTGTTCTTCAGCTTCTCTCTCTTTCACCTCTAGCTCCCCACCTCGCTCTCAATTTGTTCTTAAGTGCCCTGAATTCAAGAGTGCCCGTGTCTTGCTGCGGCCGTCCGCTCACTGTGACTACTGGCCAAGCCCACTTTCACTTGTCCTGAAGTGTCCTGAGCCATCAGTCGCACTGTTCACATCCTCATTAGAACTCACAGTAGTCTCACCTGAGTGTGAAAGTCAAAATCTAGGTAAGGCAAGCATTCACAGATTGCCTAATGGTGGACTTTCTCCTTACCTGACTCCAATGTCCATGCTTTCCCCACCCTGAGGACTGCTCCCTCTGACAGCCACAGGCTGCGCCCCGCCTTCTCTGCCCCAGCACATCATGCCCATGCTTTTTAGTGCTGACAATCTACCTGATAAGAATGTCCACCAACACTTTGAAATAGCTCTCTGTCTTCGCCTGGGCTGGAGCACTCACTCATTGCTCAGTTGCTGGCCGAGTGTTATTGCTCTGACACGTTTACTGAAATTATAATCCTAGCTTTTCTCCTCAACCCGCCGCCTATTATTGAAAACTATCCTCCTGGAAAACTCTCCTCCAGGGCTCGTCTCTGCCTAAGCCGGGACCTCAAATCGCACCTTTCTGGACTCTGGTCAGGGAATAGGTCTCAAAGCAAATAGATGTTAGACGTGCACAGCCAATCTTTCTGCTGGGCAGCATCCATTCTCTATCTCTGCTTTATTTAACTTGCATATGTCAGCAACTTGATGAGACAGAGGGAAAACAAGAAGTTCTGTATTCACTGTACCTGTAGCAAAGCCTAGCATCTCCAGGTGGTACCTCATCTTTCCTGTTATTCCTAGATGTGGCTCTGTACAGTCTACTGACCTCTGAGGTGAACTGTAAATCTAAGCAACACATTGCTCAGTTGTGGTGCTGAGTTAACTTAATACCTCACTCAAAATAATAGGGGAAAGGAAAATTTAAAAATTAATTGATGTATACTATGCCTAGTTTTGGGCTGTTTCTTCTTCCATTGCATCCTTCATGTCCTCTTTGCTCTCAGCCAGCACCATGGATGATTATTTGGGATTCTTGAGCTAGTAGGATAATGCAAATCTTCATTCAGGAAAGATTTGAGTTAATAGTGCTGGCCTCTTTGGGTTTGCTTCTGCCCTCTAACAACTTTTGCTCTTGGACATGGGTGCTCCAGACAATTCCCTAGGTTCCAGAAATATTGCTCTCTGCTCCTATTTGGTAAATACAACATAATACTCATTTGTTAATGGGTGTAAATAACCCCAGGCTTAATAGGACTCCATTCTCTACCTAGTAGTTCAACCACAACTTCCAATTAAATGAAATTGTGGAAGCATTCTCCATTTGGGAACCAAAAACCTACAAATCCAGAGAAGCCCAGGCCACAAGATAGAAAGCCAAAATAGTTTTGTGAATGGATTGTTAAGTATAATGTTACAAGGCATTGCTGTCAAATGTACCCTATAGGAACTATACCTGCGTAATGTGGGGATGAGAAAAACAGCATCACAAATTGGCTGCTGGTTCAAAGTATCCAATAGGCAGCCGTCCTAGCACCAGAAGTGCTGGCACCTAAGTCAGGTATTCTACCATTCTATCAGAAAACAGGTGTATGTAGTATGGTTGGAGAATTTCACATAGATATAAAATTGAGTTCGTGATCAGAAATGTTCTAAAGGAATCATAATACACCCTGAAAGAAGGTAATGTAAGAAGCATTTCAAATGGGGAAGACAAATACACATCTAGAGTAAGTGTCTAGTCTATGAAGATAAGTCTCTGTCTCATTTACAACGCAAGGAGCCTGGGGCATGCAGTGCTACCAGGAGTGAACACCCTGGGTCAGGGCTGAGGGTTGGAAGTGCTGCTGGCAGGGTGGGTCCCCAGCACCTGCAGGAGTCAGATCAGTCTTGGTGAGGGGACATCCATGTTGTTAAAGCCTTTCTCAGCTTCCATAGCCACCGCCATGGCCCCTTTACTCATGGACCTATTGCTCAAGGAGCGGTTGGCCAAGGAGAGAGGCAGAGCGTGCTGCCTGTGCCACCGGCTAGCTTGTCTACCAGATTCTTTTAAGAGCGCCTTGCAGTGGATGCCCTGCATGGAAGAAACACATATCTTGGCATGTCCTGGCCAGTTGGCCAAATAATTAGTCACTGCCCTTGAGTTAGCACAGAGCTACACATTTAGCCATAGCACCTTAAGTGACAGTAGATAAACAACATTGCTTCAAGCAGCTACCACGGATGAACTAATTATACTTATAGCATTACCATCATTGACCAATCCATTCAGGTTTTTCACAGGCTAAACAGACTATTTACTTAAAGACATATACAGCAACAATTTTAAAAGTACAGAAAAATACCCAGAAATCCATTTGATAAATTAAAATACTAAAGTACACACAAATAAAATGTAAACAAATGCAAGAAATGGTAAAGAAAGGAGCAGAGGGGGCAAACTTAAACATAAATAAAAAATAGTTGACCTAAGTCAAGCCATCCCAATTATTACATAGAATGTTAATGGTCTTAACCCTTTGTTTAAAAGGCAAAGATTGATGGAGTAGATTAAGAATCAAGACTCTATATTCCAGCCTCAAGAGTCACTGTAAATGTAAGGTCACCACACAGTGTTCAATGGAAGTGGCCATAGCAAGCATTATTATGTAGCTATTCAGTATCATGGCATTTCTTGACACCACCAGACTATTGTTTTATTTTAGATAAAGTTCATTAAATAAATAAATTTTCCTTATATTTCTACGTTTCTGAGAGTCTTATCATAAGCAGTTTTTTAATGCTATCAAATGCATTTTTGCTCTCTTTTGAGTCAATTATATATGTTCTTTCCTTTATGCAGTTAATGTTGTGTTTCACATAAATCTATTCTATAATGAAAAGCCAGTTTCAATTTGTGGAATAAATTATACTTGGCAAATGTATGTGTGTGTAATTTAATTTCAAATACCTTTTTTGTTTGTTTGTTAATCCTCACCCAAGGATATTTTTTCCATTGATTTTTAGAGATAGTGAGGATTTTTAGAGAAAGGTAGGGGGAGAAACAGAGAGAGAAACATCGATTGATTGCCTCCTGCATGCCTTCCGACAGCGGATAGGGATCAAGCCTGCAATTGAGGTACATGCCCTTGACCAGACTCGAACCTCCAACCCCTCAGTCCATGGGCCAATGCTCTAACCAGTGAGCCATAGCTTTTTGCATCTGTGTTTAAGAGGGACACATAATTTTCTTTATTGTAATGTCCTTGTCAGGTTTTAGATCAGGGGTGAGATAGATTCACAAAAATGATTAGAAAATGTTTCCTGATTTTATGTATTCTGAAATATTTCAGTAAAATTGATATGTTTTTCATAAGAGTGTAAATGAGTTTATTAGTAAAACTTTCTAGGTCAAGAATTTTGTTATAGAAAGATTTTTTTGTATATTTTTTATTGATTTTTAGAGAGAGAGGAAGGGAGAGGAATAGAGAGAGAGAAACATCAATGAGAGAGGAACATCATTGATTATCTGCTTCCTGCATGGCCCCCATTGGGGACTGAGCCTGCAACCTGGGCATGTGCCCTGACCAGGAATTAACCCGTGACCTCTTGGTTCCTGGGTTGACGCTCAACTGCTGAGCCACACTGTAGAAAGGTATTTAATTAA
This sequence comes from Myotis yumanensis, assembly GCF_028538775.1. Classification (NCBI taxonomy): domain Eukaryota; kingdom Metazoa; phylum Chordata; class Mammalia; order Chiroptera; family Vespertilionidae; genus Myotis; species Myotis yumanensis. The sequence goes on from NW_027223764.1 coordinate 59,936,180, forward strand.
ACATTTATTTGTTCTCACTATTTCCTTCTGTCAGGTTTGGCAAAACTTTTGGCATAAGCTTGTTTATATCATATTATAACCTGACATAGGGAAGATCAGTAAGGGGTTTCTTTTAAAATTTCTGATATTTTTAAATTCTGTTTTGTGTTTGTTTTTTCATCATTATTAGTCTTGCTAGCATTTTATCAAATTTGTTTCATATCCCCAAATTTGACTTTTATTATTGATAGTATTCTGGATGTTAGTATTATTATTTAGTTCAACTCATTTACCAATATTCCCTAATATACATTTGGATTTCTTCTTTGAAATATGGGTTATTTAGAAGTGTTTTGTTTTAATTCCAAATATCTGAAGACTTTATAATTATTTTATATCATTTATCACTTCATTTCACTGTGGTCAAAAAATATAGTTTGATATAAATACATTGAGACTTTTTGAGAATTGTCGTATACTTCAAATGGTCTATATATTTTTGCCTCATGTACTCTCATAACACATGAATATTATACAGGGGTCAGATGCCTTGAGTGAGATGAGGATTACATCCTAAAAGTAAAGGCTACATTTCATGAGTAAAGGCAAAATTGAAATAGATCCACTTTAACAAACCCTAAAACTACATCTGAAGGATGATATGATAGTGATTCAACTGCTTAAAATAATTAAAGCTTAATATTCATTGGAGGAAGACATCATAATGAAGAACCTCTACTGTGTGACCATGATGGGTAACATTTAATCACAAATCAAAATATTCAAAGAATTGGGAAAGTAACACATAGTCAAGAAATAAAATAATCAATAGAAGCAGAGTCAGAGAAAGACATTAGAGCTCGAGTTCCAGGGCTTCAGGTCAAGCATGTTGACATGTTAAAGAGAGTGGAAAATATTGAAAATTAGAAGGTGAAATGGGTTAATTCACTAATGACTTAGAATAAATAGAAAGAGTCTAAGAATATCTTATAACTGCAAAATCAATATCCGAAATTAAGAATTTATTGAATAATTTATAGCAGCTTAAACACAGCAGAGTTAGTAAACTTGAGGGCAGAGCGATATACAGTAATGCACAGAAAAAAAATGATCCAAAAGGCAAACAGAACATAAGGTGTGGTAACTAGTTTAAAGTAAAAAATAGTCCAATTTTGACCCCTAAGAGGAGAGAGAATGGGACAAAACATATGAAGATTAAGTATTGATGTATCTTTGAAATGTGAATAAAGACATTAGCCCACATATTCAAAAAGTTCTATAAACCCAAAGCCAGATAAATACAAAGAACACAACACCCATAGATTTCTTATTACAACTACTGAAAAATAATATAAGCAGAAAACCTTAATGGTGGCCCAAGTAAAAAAGATGCATAACCGTTGAGGAAGTAATGATAATAAGATGCTGACTTCTCAACAAAAACAATGGAAACCACAGGCAGTGAAATAAAATGCTGAAAGGGAAAAAAGATGCTAACATAAAGTTCTGTACAGTGCAAATCCCTTAAAAAATAAAGGCGGAAATGTCATTTTCTATCAAAATCTGACCACATTCATTGCCAACAGACATGCACTGCAAAAAAGAAAAGAAGGACTTTTTCAATTTTAAGGGATATACTATCATGTGGAAGCACAGACAGTCAAGAAGTGAAAAGCAGAGAAGTAGTATATGCCAAATAATGTAGAAAGAATGAAATAACAAAAATTGAAGCAGAAGTCATTAAAATCGAAAAATAGTTACACAATAGATATTATTTTTTTAAAAAGCCAAGAGTAGACTGTGGAGATTAATAATTGATAAGCCACCAACATGACTGATCAAGTCCAAGGAGAGAAAAACAAATTGCCAATATTGAGAATGAAGATGTTGTACCACTTTAAAGCTACAGACATTAGAAAAATAATAAACCTTTATGCAAATAATTGTGATATTGAGACAAAATTACTTAAAAATATAAATTACCAAAATATATGTAAAGAGATAGACATTCTTTATCTATTAAATTTATTAAACCCATAACTCAAAATATTCCTAACAATTAAAAAAAAAACAATTCCTGAAATCAAACAAAACAATCACATGAAATCTCGAAGCCTATATCATATGGCTTTACTGGTGACTTATCTACACTAATAAAAGAGAAACATGGTAATTAGCATACGACCGCTACCCTTCCCATTGGCTAATTAGCGAGCTATGCAAATTAATCACCAGCCAAGATGGCGGTTAACTGTCAATAAAGATGGTGGTTAATTTGCATATGTAGGCACAATGCACGGAGGCAAAATGGAAAGCACAGAAGAAGCCCCCTGGCACTCCCAGGGGGGAGCTAAGAGCTGGGGGGCAGGGCAAAGGCGGCCTCCAGGGCCACCTTTGCCCTGCCCCCCAGCCATGATCGGAGAATCCTGGCCTTTGCCGCACTGGCCAGTGATAGCAGGAAGTAGGGGTGGAGCCAGCAATGGGAGCTGGGCAGGGGTGGAGCCTGGGATCTCGGGGTGGCTGCAGCCACTGCCCGGAGCCCACGATCAGGGAGCGGTTGCAGCTGGGTGGGGGGGGGGCTGCAGCTGGGGGTCCCCGCTGCCCTAACGCCTCGGCCAGAGGCATGAGGCACGGGCAGGGGCGGAGCCCATCAGGGGGCGGCTGCAGCTTGGGGGATCCTCTGCCCGGGCCTAACGCCTCCGCCAGAGGCAAAAGGCCCGGGAGGGGTGGCTGTAGCTGGCGTCCCCGCTGCCTGGGCCAAACGCCTTGGCCAAAGGCGTTAGGCCTGGGAAGGGGCGGCTGCAGCTGGGGGGGGTCCCCTGCCTGGGTCTAATGCCTCTGCCAGAGGCGTTAGGCTGGGCAGGGGCGGCTGCAGCTGGGTGTCCCCACTGTCCGGGCCTCACGCCTCAGCCAGAGGCATAAGGCCCGGGCAGGGGCGGAGCCCACGATCGGGGGGAGGCTGCAGCTGGGGGGGTCCCCTGCCCAGCCTAACGCCTTGGCCAGAGGCGTAAGGCCCGGGCAGGGGCGGAGCCCACGATAGGGGGGTGGCTGCAGCTTGGGCTCCCTGCTGCCCGGGCCTAACGCCTCGGCCAAAGGCGTTAGGCCCGGGAAGGGGCGGAGCTCACGATCAGGGGCGGCTACAGCTGGGGGGGTCCCTTGCCTGGGTCTAATGCCTCGGCCAGAGGCATTAGGCTGGGCAGGAGCGGCTGCAGCTGGGGGTCCCCACTGCCCGGAGTAAGGCCCAGGCAGGGTTGGAGCCCACGATCGCAGGCGGCTGCAACTGGGGGGGGTCCCCTGCCCAGGCCTAACGCCTCAGCCAGAGGAGGTGTTAGGCCGGGGCAGGGGCAGCTGCAGCCGGGGGTCCCTGCTGCCCGGGCCCAACGCCTCGGCCAGAGGCGTAAGGCCCGGGCAGGGGTGGAGCCCATGATCTTGGGAGGCTACAGCTGCGGGGGTCCCCTGCCCGGGCCTAATGCCTCGGCCAGAGGCATTAGTCCTGAGCAGGAGCAGTGCCAGCGATCATGAGGAGCAGGGGCACAGTTGCTGATGGTGGGAGCTTGGGGTCCCCTGCCCAGGCCTAATGCCTTGGCCACAGGCGTTAGGCCTGGGAAGGGGTGGAGCAGGAGGTCCCTTGGAGAGCTATGGGTCCCCGGCCCAGGCCTAATGCCTGGGCGAGAGGCATTAGGGCGGAGTGGTCAATTGCAGGGAGCAGGGGCCGAGTTGATGATGGTGGGGAGCTGGGGGTCTCTTGCCCAGGCCTAAAGCCTTGGCCAGAGGTGTTAGGCGTGAGCATGGGCAGAGCCAGCGATCGCGAGCAGGGGCGGCGTGGGCGATCGTAGGGAGATGGGGGTCCCCTGCCCACCCTGATCTGGGACACCCTTCAGGGCAAACCAGCTGGCTCCCACCCGTGCACCAGGCTTCTATCCTATATAATAAAAGGGTAATGTGCACATGCAATTTTTTTCCCCAAATATATTTTATTGATTTTTTACAGAGAGGAAGGGAGAGGGATAGAGAGTTAGAAACATCGATGAGAGCGAAACTTCGATCAGCTGCCTCCTGCACACCCCCTACTGGGGATGTGTACGCAACCAGAGTACATGCCCTTGACAAGAGTCGAACCTGGGACCCTTCAGTCCGCAGGCCGATGCTCTATCCACTGAGCCAAACCCGTTAGGGCGGTAATGTGTAAATTGACCCTAACAGCAGAACGACTGGGAATGACTGGTCACTATGACACACACTGACCACCAGGGGGCAGATGCTCAATGCAGGAGCTGCCCCCTGGTGGTCAGTGCACTCCCACAGGGGAAGCTCTGCTCAGCCACAAGCCAGGCTGAAGGCATCACATTGGCGATGGTGGGAGCCTCTCCTGCCTCCTCAGCAGCTCTGTGGATGTTCAACTGCAGCTTCGGCCCACTGGCAAGTGGACATCCCCCAAGGGATGTATCACTGCCAGCTTAGGCACAATCCCCCGGGGAGCAGGCCTAAGCCAGCAGGTGGACATCCCCCGAGGGGTCCCAGACTGCGAGAGGGCACAGGCTGGGCTGAGGGACCCCCGAGTGCACAAATTTTTGTGCACGGGGCCTCTAGTCCTATCTAATAAAAGAGAAACATGGTAATTAGACGTACCTCCGCTACCCTTCCCATTGGCTAATCAGGGAGATATGCAAATTAACTGCCAACCAAGATGGCGGCTGGCAGCCAGGCAGCTGATGCAAACAGGGAGGCTTGCTTGCTTCAGTGACGGAGGAAGCCAAGCTTCCCCGCCTGCCTTGCCGGCCACTGAGCTGCAACTCTAAGAAACATTGTAACAAATATAGAAGCTAAACCAAACCCCAAAAACCTGCTTTAGTCAGCCAGACTTCAGCCAGCAGGACTGCAACATTGTTTCAAATACAGAAGGTAAACAAAGGCTAGAAACCTGCTTTCAGCAGCGGAGGTCTCATAGCTGGAGCCGAGCCTCAGAGCTAAAGCTGGCCCAGAATAAAAATAAAATAAAAAAAGGAGCGGTTGGGAGCTTCAGTCACCCGCCAGCCTGAAAACGGCCCTCAGCCCCTCACCCAGACTGGCCAGGCAAGCCAGTGGGGACCCCCACCCTGACACAGGACAACCTTCAGGGCAAACCAGCTGGCCACTATACTATATAGTAAAAGGGTAATATGCCTCCCAGCACCAGGATCAGTGGAGCAGCGAGGCCTCCCGGCAACAGGATCAGAGGGACAGGGGGCAGTGCCCAAACCCCTTGATTGCCCTGCTGCTCTGTGTATGACAGGGTGTGGCGCCCCAACCCCCTGATCAGCCCTGCTCTGTGCCTGATAGGGGGGAGCTCCCCAACCCCCTGATCGCCCTGCGGCTCTGTGTGTGACATGGTGCAGCGCCCCAAACCCCTGATTGGCCCTGCTCTGTGGGTGATAGAAGGTGGTGCCCCAACCCCCTGATCCACCCTGCTCTTTGTGTGACAGGGGGCGATGCCCCAACTCCCCTATTGGCCCTACTCTGTGAGTGACAGGGGGGAGCTCCTCAACACCCTGATTGGCCCTGCTCTGTGTGTGACAGGGGAGAGCTCCTCAACCCCCTGATTGGCCCTGCTCTGAGTGTGACAGGGTACGGAGCCCCAACCCCCCTGATGGGCCCTGCTCTGTGCATGACAGGGGGCAGCACCCCAACCCCCTGACCCAACCTGCTCTGTGTGTGACAGGGGGCGGTGCCCCAACTCCCCTATTGGCCCTACTCTGTGAGTGACAGGGAGGAGCTCCTCAACCCCCTAATCGGCCCTGCTCTGTGTGTGACAGTGTACGGAGCCCCAACCCCCCTGATGGGCCCTGCTCTGTGCATGACAGGGGGCAATGCCCCAACCCCCTGATCGGCCCTGCTCTGTGCGTGATAGGGGGGAGCTCCTCAACCCCCTGATCGGCCCTGCTCTGTGAGTGACAGGGGGCAACGCCCCAACCCCCTGATCGGCCCTGCTCTGTGCGTGACAGGGTGTGGCGCTGCAACTTCCCTAACGACCCTGCCTTGAGTGTGACAGGCGGCGGTGCCCCAACCCCTCAATCGGCTGTACCCTGAGCATGACTAGGGGTGGCATCGCAACCTCCGGATCCGCCCTACTTTGTGCATGACAGGGGGTGGTGCCCCAACTCCCCAATCGGCCCTGCTCTGAGCCCGACCAGGGGCTGCACTTAGGGATTGGGCCTACCCTCTGCCACCCGGGAGCAGGCCTAAGCCAGCAGGTCATTATCTCCTGAGGGGTCCCAGACTGCGAGAGGGCACAGGCCAGGCTGAAGGACCCCCTCTCCCCCCCGAGTGCACAAATTTTTGTGCACCGGGCCTCTAGTCCTATATAATAAAAGCATAATATGCAAATCGGCCAAATGGCCAAACAGTGGAATGACCATCTGGATGACCATCAGGGACCATGCTATGACACCCACTGGCACCACACCAGCCAAGATGGGTGCGATGTGATTGGTCGGGCCACCATCGCCCCATAATCACCTTGCAGAGGGAGGCCCAGGCCACCGGCTGGTGGGGCGATCAATTGGGGGGCTCCATGATCTCCCCAAAGAGGGCAGCCCAGGCCACCAACTGGATGGTTGTGGTGGGTGGGCGGGCAGGGCCTCCCTCTGCGAGGGAAGCCTGGATCCTGGGTACCTGAGGGAAGCCAGTGCCCGCAGCCCAGGGAAGGAAGGCCTACTCTTCCATGAATTTCGTGCATTAAGCCTCTAGTTTAATATAAAACATAAAAGTCTTTTACAACTTAACAAAGAGAATAAAGATGTAATACTAGTGACTCATTTTTATGAGGACATTATAATCTTGATATTAAGACATCATAAGTAAAGCATGAGGAAAAAAATTACAGACCAATAACTCTCATGAAGAGGAATGCATAGAGTACAAAATATTAACAAATAGAAGTTAACATTGTGTGAAAAGAATAGTACATGAAGATAAGCAGTTCATACATATTCAGCATTGCAAGGTTGATGTGTCATTCAAAAATCAACAACAATGCTTTACTATAATAGAAGAAAGAATAAAAAATGCAAATCAGTTTAATTGGAAAATAAGTTATTTGCTAAAATTAACATCACTTCATCATAAAAAGATTTAGAAGGCAACAATTACAAGGAAATGTTCTTAACTGAAGAAGCATATTTACAAAAAAAATACAGTTAACATTTTGCCTAATGGTGTGATCGTGAACCCTTTTTGGTGAACAACAAAAAGAAGACAAGGAGGCTTACTACTATCATTGCATTTAATGTGGTATCGGAAGCCTTTGCTTGTTCCACATAGAAAGAAAAAATAATAAGGTAACACACTTTAAAAATGAAGAACCAACATTTTTTTTATTGCCAGGCAACAGATTATGTGTATAGAACAACTAAAAGAATTCCCAAACTAATAGAATTTACCAGTGAATTTAACATGGCTACTGATATGAGGTCAAGACTAAAAAATCAATTTTATTTTTATAGTCTAGCAGCAAATACTGGAAAATGACATTTAAGGTTAGCATTTACAGTACTGTAAAATATTTAATAATTTCGTGTATATCTAATGCCAAATACTCAATGTCTGTGAACTGAAAATTAAAGCATATTGCTGAGAGAGATTAAAGAAAACCTACATAAATGGATGGAGGGACAGTACATAGTTATGTGTATAGAGATTAAATAGTGTTAAGTTTTCAATTATCTTTAAATTAATCCATAGTTTAAGTGTATAAACCTTATACACTTAAACTATTTTTTGGTGGAAATGAATTAGTTGTTTGAAAAGATATGATATAGAAATAGCCCAATTGCCATCAGTAGATGAGTGGATAAAAAAGCTGTGGTACATTTATACAATGGAATACTATGCAGATGTAAAAAACAGATGGCTTTCTTACCCTTTGACAAAGCATGGAGGGACCTGGAGAGTATTGTGGTAAATGAAATAAGCCAGTCAGAGAAAGACAAGTATCACATGATCTCACTCATATGTGGAATCCAATGAACAAAATAAACTGATGAACAAAATAGATCCAGAGACATAGAAACATGGAAGAGACTGATGAGTCCCAGAGGGAAGGCTAGGGTGGGGGGAGGGGTGGAAAGAGATTAACTAAAGAACTTATATGCATATATGCATCGCCCCTGGGCACAGACAATAGCAGGGTGAAGGCCTCCGTTGGTGGGCGGGGTACAGGGGGTCAATGGGGATGGAGAAGGGGATATCTGTAATACTTTCAACAATAAAGATAAAAATTTTAAAAAGATAACGTGGTATTGATACAAGGATAGACAATTAAAAATAGACAAACATACCTCTAGGCTACAGAAATAGATCTGCACATATATAATTACCTGATTTAGGAGGAGGGCACTACGTCCATTTAAGAAGGGGAAGATGGCCTCCTGAATAAGCAGTGATAGAGCAATTCGACATGTGTATAGAAAAACACACACACTGTAACTCTTACTCTATAAAGCATATGTGAGAGATAAAACAATAAAGTTTCCAGAATAAAGTGTATGGCAATATCCATGACTTTGTGGTGTACAAAGTTTTCACAAACAGAACATAAGAACAGATAATTTTTAAAAAGATAGGTAGGTCATTAGAATAAGAATTTTTTACCTAAAACAACAACAACCAAAAAATCAACAGACATGCCTGGGAGATGATTTTCTATCTGCCCTGTTTTCATCTGTTTGATGAAAGGACAGAACGGGGCTGATAACCGTATTCCTAACTCCTCTTCAAGCAAAAGCCATCGAATGTATCAGTTGCTCAGCCAGCCCTTATCTCAGCCAATAGGAACGCAAGGAAACTAGCCCAAGGCCAAAAGTATGCTAGCCACCTCCTGTCTTTGTGTAACCAGACCTTAGCTGCACCCTACCCTTGCGTCATTAGCCCCCCGGCCATCACTCAACCAACCAGAATCGGCCATATCAGTGGACCAAGTTAGCTCCCACCCCCTGTCCCAAGCCCTATAAATTCTTTGTTCTCTTAGAACTCGGGGCTCTCTCTTGCATCCAGTAATGGAGGCAGGAGGGGGACCAAATCCCTGGCTTGAAAAGACCCTTTGCTTTTGCATCGGAAAAGGCTCCCTGGTCGTGGATTATTGGGGACCCCGAACTCTGGGCATAACATTTGGGGGCTCGTCCGGGATCCCCAATTCCCACAAGGGACCCCACTCCGGAGGGTCTGCTGACCGCGGTAAGTGTCTGCGTGTCATCTGTTCTGTTCTGTGCGAGCTCGTTTCTGTAATCTGTGCCTGATAAGATCTAAGTGGACGCACTCGCGGATCTCGGGCAGGAGGAGTCAGGGGACGCCTTGGCCCTCCATCTGGAGGGGTGTGAAAACCCCTCACGAGGGGAGTGCATTCCCTTCAAACCTCTGAACCTCTGGGACGAGGCTGGTCACTCCCACTGGTTGGGACACGGCCATCGTCCAGTTTTTCTTCCGCAGGGTCGGAAGGCTGTTCTTAGGTGTCTTTGTCTGTCTGTTCTGTGTTCTTTTGTCTAATTTTGTGGACTCACTGGACGGACGTTATGGGACAGACTCACACTACTCCTTTAAGCATTATGGTTGTTTTAAAGTCAAGAGCTGGGCCAAACCTGCTTGCCAGCCTCAGGTGTGGTTTTCCAGAACAGCTGGGAACTTGGGACCTTGAAGCTTACTAAATTCGAATGATAAAAAAAACTTATGTCTTGCATTTTTGAAGTTTATTCTTAAAAATGTTACTGATTGAGAAATGCTGAATATTTGACTTGCCAGCTAAAAGATTAAGGTTCGGATTGAATTGGGAAAAACTGTGTATTGTGGTAGCTAAATGCCTTTGCTGAATGAATGTCTGGTCAAAGTGTATGAATGTGGAGGGAGGGAGCCTGCCCTCTCCTTTCCTTTGTGTGGCTTCACAACTTTGGTCAGGCGGGCATCTGAGTGAGGATCTGTAAAAACGGGTCACCCCCTCCCTTGTCTGTCTCTCGTCACTGATCGTCATGAGGTTGGGACAAAGTAAACCTGCTGTTCTTAATTACATGTTAAAAATTTTTTAAAAGGGTACAATAAAGATTGTGGAATTAAAATAAATGCTGAAACATTGAGGAAGCATGAGTGGACAGCTATTTGTTTGTGTGGGACTAGCCAATTTGCTACCGAGAGGGGGGACTGGACACAGTCTTAACTCCTCCGGTAGGTTCTCACCAAAACATTGGTCGAAAATTCTGTTCTGGAACATGGGTGCCAGGAGTGCCCCCACGCTCATCTGGGGAGTTGGGCATTGTTTTGTTTATCTGCTCAGCTCCAGAGAGAGTGTGAATACGAGTGTTTGTCTATTTTGGCTGCTCATTACTAATCTGTGTAAAGTGAAAGTTACTTTGATTTATTTTGCATTTCTGTTCATTCATGTGGCTGAACGTTTGGGCTGGACCCCGAAATAGTCTGCAAAATCTCTTAGCAGCTGCGAGAATCATTTTTTTTCTCAGTCTTTTGCTCACTATTAAAGGGGAATCCACCCACTTAGTTAATATAAATTTCTGTCTATCAGTTGCTCTCTCCTGGGTTGTAAATTCACTGTATTAAATTGAAATTTTGAAGTTCTAGGGTAGAGTTAAAAGCTGGCTAGATTCCAAGATTGCTTGTAAAAAAAGCAAGAGAGAAGTCTTTTCAAGTTAACTGTTTGCTTAGCAAATTAACAAAGTAGCAAATTTTAAAGAACTTGTTATCCATGGTTTTCTTATCTCTTTAGTGGACAGCTCCACAGGTCTCGGAAAGATTTACTGCCTATGACTGTATTTTGTTTAACTTGCTGTTTTCAATTGGTCTTTCCCTTCCTCCCTCATCCTGATTCTGAAAGCATCTGTAACTGAATTTCAGGTAGTCTCTAGGTTTTCTGTCTGCAAGAAACCTCTCTATGCACCCGTTATATTTCCAGGCCGACTCTGTGAGGAAAAGCAATTGGGCCTGGGCTGAGAGAAAGGGGGTGGGGGTGTTGGCAGTTAAGTTACTGGCTGCAGACCTAACAGGTCTTATCAATGAACTTCAAGGTCACAAGAAGTAACTGTAAACACAGAAGTCTTTCTCTGCCCTGGGTTATTCTTTTTAACCCTTCCAATGCTAAATTAGACCAATACCTGTTCTTAGTTTGATCACAAAAGGTCTAGATATATCTTAACAGTAAAGATACATTTAAAATGTGTTAAAACCCGCAGCCGCCCTGGTGATTTAGAACTGTTTTCCAGGCAGACTCAGCCCCAGAGAGCCAGGTCAAAGAAGTGGGGGGCTGAATGCCTGAGCTGCCCGCAAGGCCCTGAAGCCCCTGGTGGAGAAGAAGCGGCGCGTGCGCTGATCAACGAGAGTCTACAGGAGCTGCAGCAGCTGCTGGCTGCAGACACTGAGGTGCAGGCTAAGCTGGAGAACACCGAGGTGCTGGAGCTGACTGTGCTGTGGGTGCTGCGGGGCAGGGTTTGTGGGTGCGAGCAGCTGCAGGCAGAAGCCAGCAAGCGCTTCGCTGCAGGCTACATCCAGTGAACCCCCTGCTTGAGTCCATACCACTGCGAAAGGGCAGCGGCTTCCGGGATTTGCTGCCGGACACTCTGGCTGGGCCCCTGGGAGACCCTAGGCAGAGCAGCTGGCTCACAGGAGGAGCTGATATCCCCTTCAAGCGCACTCCCTTGAAAAAGGCCTGGTTGCTGCTCTGCCACAAAGGGAACTGGTAGAAAGGCAAGAAAGCAGGGCCCTAAGGGTTAACAAAAGGGCACTCTCCCTGGACCTGGGAGCCATCAGGACTTTAAAATTCCCCAAGAGAGGAGGACTCTGACTCAGAGACTGGCCGAAACCTCATTGGGTTAGAAGAACCGGAGGCTGCATATTGAACTTATAGACTGAAGTTTGCTGGGCAGAGGTCCAAGCCCAGTTATATAGGGGTTAAACTACCTGTGTACAACAAAACAACTTTCTCCTGTGCCAGAATACATTTTAAGAAAATTGAATGCATGATAGACCAGTAAGCTGGGAGCAAATGCTTTGCATTTGCCTCCCTAAACAAAGGTTAAATCGTTTATGTCAATCTGATTAGTGTCATTTGTTGTCCACACTCAGGGACAAATGAAGTTAGAAAATAAGCCTTATTTTGATTAATTCTTTTATTCAGGAGGAGCCAACCCGGTCCCTCCCTGCAGCATGAATGATAAAATATATATTAAGGAATTTTAAAATTGCTCAAACCTCGCTGCCTTGGGTCCAGTTCTGCGTGTGTAAAAAGAAACAGAGTAAAGTTTAGTAGCAGAAGTAAAGAGGCAGGCAGGGCAGAAGCAGGCCAGAAAAAGCTGGCAAGGCCATCCAAACCACCCAGCCGCTATTGGCCAGAGCCGCCTGAGGCAGACCTCCTTGGACTGGCAACAGCTGACTCTGACTAGGACAGACTGGGCTTTTTCCAACTGGGCCCCCATGAGCGGATGGTCAAAATGAAGATCGGAGGCCGGACTGTGAACTTTATGGTTGATACAGTGGCAGAGCACTCGGTAGTTACTCAGAAGGTAGCTCCCCTCTCAGGACAGGAAGTCACCATGATTGGAGCTACCGGGACCACAGCTGCAGACTGTTCTGCCACCCCCGCCGATGTCAGTTAGGCGGCCACCAGGTGGTTCATGAATTCCTATATTTACCAGTTGACCTGGTCCCTCTAATGGAAGCAGAAACCACTTTTGCCCCAGATGGCTCAGCACAGCCTTGCCTAGGTGAAAAGACCTCTCCAATAATCCTGTCCTTAGCAGTGCCGAGAGAGAAAGAATGAAGACTTTATACCCCCCCAGCCAAAGGCCTCCACATCTGTTCTTGTCAGGCCTCCATCAGGGGACTTGGGCAGTGTTCCTGTTATCTGCCAAAATTCCCAAGACTGTAAAAGTACTTGTTCACTAAAAAGGTATAAATGTAAATGTTTATTTAATGTTTATATGTCTACTTAGATATAAATATTTATAAATAAATAAAAACCCTGGTTAGTTTCCTGGTGTATTCTGGAGCAGCCTATTCAGTCTTGACAGAGCCAATGGGACCAGTAACATCTAAGAAGACACCGGTTCTAAGAGCCACCGGACAAACTGCCTTTTTCCTTGGACATCAGAGAGGACTGTGGACCTCAGAAAGAACACAGTAACTCATTCATTTCTAGTCATGCCAGAATGCCTGTACCCCTTACTTGGATGTGATCTCTTACAGAAATTACAAGCCACCCATAAGCTTGTTCGAGATGCCCTGCCAGTGCCACCTCGGACTCTGTACATCCTTTCCAGCCTGGGGACTCAATGTGGATAAAAAAATTCACAACCCCAGGACTCAGAAAATTGTATAATAGACTCAGATGATGCCTGCATCTTCATAAACATAGCTTCAGAAAGACAAGGACAATTTTACCTTATATAAAAAAGTCAAAGAGTGGACTTTAGTCACCTCCCTAAAATGTTTGTATAGCCCTGCCATATCTCATGTTTAGTAGCAGAGGATTTGGCTGCCTGAAGCGGCCATGATGCCAATATTATGTTTCATTGTATTGATATGTTATATTAACCTTTAATTCTCTTGCAGGTTTGAATGTATGTTGGCTATCCTGGAAGGGGACTGTGTGGGGTGAACCCCAAGAGTATAGGGTGTCTAGCTGCCAAGAGAGCATGTGCCCAACTGGGCAAAGAAGAATACTCATCAGGTTTTGGTCTCTATTAAAAGACAGCTAACAGTTGGCAGCCTGTACTGTCAGGGATAGTACAAACCTCGGCTGTAGAGAGCTGGGAAAAGCCTATTTGGAATGAAAAATCTGAGGCATGGTTGTGCATTTTTAAAGAACATAAAAGAAGGTTTAAAAACTAATCTGAAAATATAAAATTTAAAAAGGTTGTATATATGATAAAAAGGAAAAGAAAAACGTTAAAAGGACTAACAAGAAAAATCAGAAAATCTTAAAGCAAATCAGTATGTTTTTCTCCTTATATAATTCCTCTGAAATCTGGCAATGCTTAATAAATCATAACAATACATTTCTTTGCATGAAATCAATAAAACCGGTTTTCAATAGTAATTTTATTAACCAAAAACTTTGACTGGAATGTCATGTTTTAAAGAAACCTATCTAAGCTCTTAAAACTTAAAGCCAATAAGAGTGCCACAGGAAAAGCCTGGTATCCTGCTTGGGAGCCCTGAAGATGGCTGGCGCTGGAGCGTCAGGCCCATGCCCTACCATCACTGGTGGTTGGTAAGAGTAGAAGGGGAGCAATAAGGATGCCTCTGCATCCCTGCGGAACCCCCACTCACTCTGGGCTGCAACGAGTAGGAGGGCTACTAAGATGGGCTTAAAGCCTAAAGCATGGGCTCAGGTGGAGTTGCTACAGGTGAGGGATTCACCTACCTCAATGGATGCTGTAGGCAGGCCTGATGGCGACTGAATGGCTTGGCTTCCTGGCCCTACGGGGCACGTTAAAATTCAGTCATAAAATTCCAGCAAAGGTAATCAGTTACCATTCTTGTTATGTTTATGCAAACATCAGGCCAAATTGAATACAGTAGATAAATTAATATTAATTTAGCTTTTTGATAGCCATAGAGAAATTTTAAGAAGAAAAATCCTATTTCAATAGAGATTGTTAAAACTAAAATTGTTTCTTTCCCTTCCACCGGACCATTTGTTATAGTTCGTCTCTGCCAGGTCACAAGCCCAGCTCCTTCTGTGCCCAGGACAGCAAGGAGCCTGACTGGAAGGTGACCTCTAACCAGGCACACCTGCTGCAGATCACCCTCAAGAAGACAGTGGACCTCGGCGGACCCCTTATAATCCTCCTGATGCTGTTGACTTTCAACCCTTGCATTATTAACAGACTAGTCCAATTTGTCAAGAAATGTATAAAAATAATTCAGTTGATCATTCAGTCCGTCTCATGATTGAGCCGGAAGTTCCAAGACAAGGGGGGAATGAAAGGACAGAACAGGGCTGATAACCGTATTCCTAACTCCTCTTCAAGCAAAAGCCATCGAATGTATCAGTTGCTCAGCCAGCCCTTATCTCAGCCAATAGGAACGCAAGGAAACTAGCCCAAGGCCAAAAGTATGCTAGCCACCTCCTGTCTTTGTGTAAGCAGACCCTAGCTGCACCCTACCCTTGCGTCATTAGCCCCCCGGCCATCACTCAACCAACCAGAATCGGCCAAATCAGTGGACCAAGTTAGCCCCCACCCTCTGTCCCAAGCCCTATAAATTCTTTGTTCTCTTAGAACTCGAGGCTCTCTCTTGCATCCAGTAATGGAGGCAGGAGGGGGACCAAATCCCTGGCTTGAATAAAAGACTCTTTGCTTTTGCATTGGAAAAGGCTCCCTGGTCGTGGATTATTGGGGACCCCGAACTCTGGGCATAACATTTGACAAGATCTATAGTTTAGAAATTTCACATAACAATACAAATAGCCAACAAGAAAAGTACGACTTAATTTCTTCTATAATTTATTTCTAAAAATGGGAAAGTACTTCAATGGATATTTACAGAGGGAGATATCTAAATGTCCAATGAATACATGAAGATGTGACCATCATTATCAGAGAAGTAGAAGTTAAAGCCACAATGGACTGTGTCTATACCTCACAATATGGCTAAAATGAACAACACTGGAAGTTTCAAGTGTTCACGAGAACTGGGAGCAAACTTAGCTACACTTCAGACAACTGTTTGGCAGCATCTACTAAAGCTAAAAAAAAGGTGCCAATCCTCTAACTCCACAATTCTACAATGAAAAGAGTGCATTTATATGTCTACAACACACACACACACACACACACGCACACACACACACACACACACTGGCTCCTGGGAGAAGCGGGACTGTCTGGCATCGGTTGGAACTCGAGGGCAGCTTTCTCTCCGAGAGGCTTGCAATGATTGCCGAGACACTGAGAAGCTGGGCCTCTGAGAGCAGCCATAACTGCTAGCCCCCCCGCCCCATTGATCCTGTGGGACCCTCCCCGCCCAAGCCCTGCAGGGAGGCTTTTGCTGGATAGCCTCAGGCAGAGGCTAGATTAGCACCTCCCTAGAGATCCAGGAGCCAGTGTACCCAGAGGTCAGAGTGGGACCATCCAGTTTGCAGCTCCATGGAACCATAAAGGACACACTCAGGGGGAAGACTCAGTGAGCACCAAAGCCCCATTGAAGCAAGTCTTGCCCCGGAGGGATGTCTCCAGCACAGAAGTTCTCCCACTGCAGACACAGCTGATTCTCACTGCCAATTGGCCTGGAGCTCAATTCCTCCCAGTGATACCTACAACAATCAAGGCTTAACTACAACAAGACTGTGCACAAAGACCACAAGGGGTGCACCAAGAGTGTCCTCCTCAGGTAATTGGGGAGGCTGAACCACTGGGCCCTAGAGGACACTTAGCACAGAAAACCACTTTATCAACACAGGGAAGCATAAAAAATGTGGAGACAAAGAAAAAGGACACAAATGACAGAAATGGAGGAAAGCAAACTACTGGATATAGAGTTCAAAACCACACTTTTAAGGTTTTTCAAGAATTTTCTAGAAACTGCCGATAAACTTAATGAGACCTACAAGAAATCTAATGAGACCCTCGAGGTTGTGATAAAGGACCAACTAGAAATTAAGCATACACTGACTGAAATAAAGAATATTATACAGACTCCCAACAGCAGACTAGAGGATCGCAAGAATCAAGTCAACGATTTGAAATACGAAGAAGCAAAAACACCCAACCGGAAAAGCAAAATGAAAAAAGAATCCAAACATATGAAGATAGTGTAAGGAGCCTCTGGGACAGCTTCAAGCGTACCAACATCCAAATCATAGGGGTGCCAGAAGAAGAGAGAGAGCAAGATATTGAAAACCTATTTGAAGAAATAATGACAGAAAACTTCCCCTACCTGGTGAAAGAAATAGACTTATAAGTGCAGGAAGTGCAGAGAACCCCAAACAAAAGGAATCCAAAGAGGACCACACCAAGACACATCATAATTAAAATGCCAAGAGCAAAAGACAAAGAGAGAATCTTAAAAGCAGCAAGAGAAAGAAAGTAAGTTACCTACAAGGGAGTACCCATAAGACTGTCAGCTGACTTCTCAACAGAAACTTTGCAGGCCAGAAGGGAGTGGCAAGAAATATTCAAAGTGATGAATGCCAAGAATCTACAACCAAGATTACTTTATCCAGCAAAGCTATCATTCAGAATTGAAGGTCAGATAAAGAGCTTCACAGATAAGAAAAAGATAAAGGAGTTCATCACCATCAAACCAGTATTATATGAAATGCTGAAAGGTATCCTTTAAGAAGAGGAAGAAGAAAAAGGTAAAGATACAAATTATGAACAACAAATACACATCTACCAACAAGTGAATCTGAAAATCAAGTGAATAATCTGATGAACAGAATGAACTGGTGATTATAATAGAATCAGGGGCATAGAAAGGGAGTGGACTGACTATTCTTGGGAGGGGGGGAAAGGGGTGAGCGGGATGCGGGAAGAGACTGGACAATAATCGTGCACCTATGGATGAGGACAGTGAGTGGGAGTGAAGGAGGAAGGTGGGGTGGGAACTGAGTGGAGGGGAGTTATGGGGGGAAAAAGAGGAACAAATGTAATAATCTGAACAATAAATATTTAATTAATAAAAAAATAAAAATAAATAAAATAAAATGTTAAGACAGGAAAAAAAAAAAGGCTAGGAGATGCCGGGTGATATGGAGTTAGTATGCTTTTCCTTATCATGGGATGAGAACTTGTGCTGTTTCAAGTTGTAAAATTGATAATATGTTTGAAAATAAATGGAAATTTAGATAAAGTGGCTCTAGATCCATTATAATCACCTGTGTTTGTGATGTCTGTGTTTGGGTTGCAAGGTAGCCAGGTGATGTAAATCCCTTTGATGATTTATATCGAGGCTCATTTGTCTACTCAAAAGCCATGCACATGTCTGTGCATTTTGAGTTGGCAAAACATTTACTCTAGAAAGAATGTTCACTGTTTAGCTGGTAGCTGTTTCCCTGGGCATGGTTGGAATTGCCAGCGAAACATGCAAAGAGAATAGAAGAGACGCAAATGCAGTCTCAAGAAATCCGCATATCTCAGGAATGGACATGGGCAAAGACCTGAGAATGGAGACAAATATAGATCAGAAAACAGTGGCAATACAATGGTATTTTGATGATCATATTACTCAAGGGAAAGGAGAATGTACGGAAGGTCAAGGACTTGCTTTGCAGGAGTCTGAGGTATAGGAACTCTGTTTAGCAATGAGAAGGTCAGTTTCAGTGAGTGGGGAGGGGAAGGATATATTGCATTGGCTGAACACTAATTATAAGATGAGGATGTCTGATCTTTAAGGAAAGATAGCATTTCTTGCTGAAATTTGCATTCCCAAAAATCTCCTGTGAAGAACTGGCCAAGACAGATGTTTAATATTAACCTCATTTGCCCATTTGGAGTCTGGGTTCTCCGCCTCCTCTAGGGAACTGCTCTGAGCACTCCTCCTGGGAATGCCTGTTGGGTTTCTGGCAGCTGGCCATGAGACTGCCTCCCCCTGTGCTTGACATGCACCGTCGTGAGCTCTTGGTATTAAGCCATTAGCCCCAGCTCTGCCGTGGCTGACCTCAGCCTGCTCGCTAGTGAGGGCGTGATGCTTATTATCCCAAAGAGGCTAGAGAGGGCACAGCAGCAGACACAAGGCTTTGCTTAGATAATTTCACAGATGACATTTCATCCATTATGAGAGCAAATGTTAGAATAAGGGAAACACACTGGTTAACAGCTGTGGGTTTAAGAGAGTGTGCTGTCAATCATGGTCTCTCACTGGGCAAAGACATTTTTAATTAGTTGGTTTGGGAAAATAATTAACTGGAAGACATTGTTCTTAAATTGACAAATGAGAATTGGATGCTGTACAAATTATACTTTTCCCTCTGTGCTGCCGACCCCCAGGTCAGCACAGCTCACCATTCCCGGCCACTGTTGCTCATCTCAATGCTGTCTTCCCTGCGTGGAGATGTTTCCTCAGCCAGTACTGCCTCTACACAGCCTCGCATTGAGTGTCTCTTCTCAGATGCGAGTGGATTCGCCTGGTCTTCTTCTCCATTCCACTCCACATGTCCCTTTGACTTTGGAGCTTGCCTTGAAATAAAGAATTCCACCAGACTAAACACTATATGGTTTTTCTTTCAAAGGAAAAGAATAGAGAAAGCACTTCCTCTCCAATATGGGACAAGCGTTTCCACAAGTTTTATCAAATTTAATCCATCACAGTTCACTGTTTTATTATCTCATTTTAGAGATAAAAAAATTGTGTCTCCAATATGTAACATGCTTACAATGACATATCCATCTTAATCCATCTTATAGTAAAATGTGCCAGGCAAGCTCAGCCAAGGGTTTGGTGAGCCTGGGGGGGAGGGGGGCGGCAAAGGATGTAGAAAAGATACACAGAGAGAATAAGCTGGGTCTAGGTGGATCTCCTGTGCCTGGCTAAGGCCACAGAGAGAGATCCAAACGGCAAGCTGAGCCTTTATTTTATAGCCAGAGGTAATCAAGGTAGTGGTCACCATAGTTACAATGTTCTTGTGAGTTTCACTTGTTTTGGCAGCACCTCCCACAGCCCATTAGCTACCCAGATAAGATCTAGGGAGTGTCATAAGGTCGAGCCTAATTATGCTAAGAGGACTGTGCCCTCTAAGCTGGGACTTGTTTGTGGCTTTGCCAACAGGACAGTCCGAGGCTTAACCCTATAGCGACTCCCTACTTCTCACCCCTTTTTTATTTTTAAGCTACTATAATAAAAGTAAAACTTAAGCATCAAGAACAAAACTCTGGCTATTAAAACAATAACAAAACAATGCCAATGCAAAACCCAAACTATACACATGTTATCATTTTAAAACTTAAACATCAAGAATAAATCTCTGACTATTAACAAAACAATGCCAATGCAACCCAGCAATAAGTGAGAAATCAAACTACAGTAACATTTTTCTACTAAATGAAAATTTCTTTTGCTGATTTATTCAGAGTCCTCGGACGTGGCTGTGTAGGACTTTGCAGAAGACTGGCAACTAACCAATGCTAGCATAGCCAGAAACATGGTTGAGGGAGTAGCTTCCACATCTTGCTTTTCTACCATCTGCTGGGCCTCAGTTGTTAACTTCTCCAGCTGACCCCATGTTGGCACCTCAGTCCCTTGCGTAGCCTTTGTCATCTTCCTTTTCCGAATCGCTGTCATTGAGGCAACTCTCAAGTCTTTTGAGCAAAGGGACAAGGAGCTTCTTTGGGTCCATTGTGGTGACGCACATAATGCTCTGGCCCACAAATAGGCTGTGCTGCTCCTTCTGGAAAGATACAAAACACAACCTCTTTTCCACATCATTTCTAGATCTGGTAAAACTCTTGTCTGGTTTGTGCCTCCTTCCGATGGGCTAAGTCGGCAGAGGCTATTGTACAGGAGGCCCGATGCCTTTCAGCCGCTGTACAACCCTCTGCATTGTTTTGGCCGCTGTACAACTCTCTGCATTGTAATTCAAAAAATTTGACACATAACATTCTTCTCCCCCCTTTTTTTTGTTTTTATAGTTGCATTTTAAGAGTAGGATTGGTGCTTTCCACTATTGCCTGAGTCCTGATCTATCACCTCAGGAAGAACTTGCCAATCCTGCACTTCCCAGGGTGGCATGGTGAAGGTTTACTGAGCTGGCTGGAAAGGTTGCAGTGGGGTTAAGGATAAGGCCCCTACTGTTTGGTGGGGCTGGGGCTGGCCCTGCTTGAAGTTTCCCTGCCTAGGGGGCACTGGATTATCATCAACATCAGTCTTGGAGCAGCATTCATTTGCCCAATGCTTTCCTCTCCTGCATCCTGAACATAGTCCAGGCTCCTTGTTTTCACTCCATCTAGCCTGTTTACTTCCATTTCTAGCATTGCAGTTTTCAGCAAAATGCCCTAGTTTGCCACAGTTAAAGCACCCCTTTCTTTTTCTGCTGACCAGCGAGTAACATCTCCTTTAATGTGGCAGCTAATACTGCTCCTTGAACGTAGGCTGGTCCAATGTCAGCACAGACATGAATAGAATACTTCCATAATAAGTACTCTCCAGGTGAGAGACAAGCCTTTGCGACAATATTAAGCCTCTGGAACCTTCCCCTATCTGTCTTAGTTCCTCTGCCACATCCATCCATTCCCTTTCAGGAGTGGGCTCTAGGGAGTCACAAATCAGGGACCACAGGCTGAAAGTAGAGAGAGGAATTCTTCCTGGACCTTCAACTATATAAAGATCTCTAAGTTGTTTTTCTACCTTTTCTCATGCCTCTACATTTACCTTCCCTTCCTCAGGAAACCATGGGCAGATTTTACTTAAAAAATCCAACAGATTGAAAAGCTGTTGATACCTCACAGAACAGCTCCGGGCTTGGAGCATAGCCTTAAGCAAGGATATGTATAAATTCTCTTGCCAACAGGTCAGTCTGAGGCTTAACCCTATAGCCGCTCCCTGCAGTTTTAATATGAAATATTATGGTATGTTTATACATTAATGGTAATTCTTCAGAAGCAAAAGGAACATCAATGAGGTTGAACCCAGAGAAAATTACACAAGGTGAAATCCTGGAAGACGGTGGGAGTGAGCTGCAGGCCATGAATGGAGGGATCAGCCTTCAGAGAAGGGGCTCCCCAGAGGAAGGTGCTTGATGCAGGTCCTATTGTGCATGCGTGTAGAAAAGTTTGCAGGTCTTAGTACTCAAAAGCTCTAGTGAGGTGTGGGCCTCAGCCCCCTCTTAGACTCATCTTGTTACTGAAGGAAGATTGGTCTGGAAGTAGATTTTTCCATGGTGTCAGGGAAAGGAATTTCAGGGACACATGATTTTTAAGTGATAGTGGCCTTGAAAATGCTGCCATACTGGTGCCCCAGGTGCACCACGCCAACGCTTCATGCCTGACCAGCTGGTTGAGCTCCCTCTCACGGCTGAGAAGCCCGCTTCCCGGCAGCAGGCCCACACTGGGAGCCACCAGGCCCAGGAGGGTCAATAGGCTCTGAGCTGCATCACCCGCAGTGAGGCTGGCTTCCGGAAAGCTACTTAACGCCCAGTGCCCATTCCCACCTGCAGGTCCCGCTAAGGCTCAAGGGCGCCTGGAGTGGTGCTGCCTCCTGCCACCTGCTGCTCTGCAGACTAAGGCCTTTGTGAATATTTCTTTGGGTTTGGGAGGGAGCCAGTTTTCTTTCAAACCATCTGCTCTCTTTCCTGGCTGTACCCAGCTGCACCTTTCCCCAGTGGAGCCTTTTCCCAGACATCCTGGGCTGGTCTCCTCTAGGGTCAGCATTGTGGCTCTCTGCGCAGGCCTCCGCGGAGGAATTTCCCTCACTGTTCCTGCCGCCCTTCTTCCCTGGGGCGACTGGAAAGCTGGTCTTTTCTGCTGGCTGCACCCCTGAGTGTATGTGAAACTAGTTCCTGACCTAATCAGGCTTAGCCAGGTCTCTCCCTTCCCTTTTCACTGCTAACTAGCTGCCTGTGCTACAGTCTCAGCCCTGGCAGCTCTCTGCGCCACAGCGGGCCAAACACCTCCCCTGAAGGCTCTGCACGCGCTGTCCACGCGCAGATGGTTGCAGCCTGGCCCCTCCACCTGGCTGACACCTGCACCAGGTGCGTGGCGGGCGGACCTTAAGCAGGGAGGCCTGCCCTGTTTCTCTGGACCCAGACTCGCTCTGGGCTCCCAGGGCAGCTCCCTCGCAGCACGCACTCCTTGAAACCTCTGCATCTTCATTTGATTCAGGCTGTCCTCCCACAAGGCAGTGTGTACCGTGAATTCAGAGAGAATTTCATCTTTGGACCAACCCCTGGCATAGTGCCTGGAGTCTTGTAGGTGCCATTTTAAAAAATATATATTTTATTGATTTTTTTACAGAGAGGAAGGGAGAGGGATAGAGAGCTAGAAACATCTATGAGAGAGAAACATCGATCAGCTGCCTCCTGCACACCCCCCACTGGGGATGTGCCCGCAACCAAGGCACATGCCCTTGACCGGAATCAAACCTGGGACCCTTCAGTCCGCAGGCCGACGCTCCATCCACTGAGCCAAACCGGTTAAGGCATAGGTGCCATTTTTCAAAAAAATGCAGAAACATATGAGTAAATGAAAGGCATGCTGAATATTCTTATAAATATTGCCTGAA
The DNA here is from genome assembly GCF_028538775.1 of Myotis yumanensis. Classification (NCBI taxonomy): domain Eukaryota; kingdom Metazoa; phylum Chordata; class Mammalia; order Chiroptera; family Vespertilionidae; genus Myotis; species Myotis yumanensis. The sequence continues at coordinate 59,959,346 of NW_027223764.1, forward strand.
GAAGTTAGAATTTGTTGGCATGAAATGTTATTAGCAATAATGCTTCTGCTCACGGATCAAATCCTCCATTATATATAACCCAACAGATCATATATTCACGTCGACAGCCATTCACTAATGACCATTTATTCATTTATTTATTTATTTTAAATCCTCATCTGAGGATATTTTCCCATTGATTTGTAGAGAGAGTGGAAGAGAGAGGGAAAGACAGAGACATCAAATGTGAGCGAAACACATTGATTGGTTGCCTCCTGTCTACATCCTGACCAGGGCCCAGGCAGAGAAGGAGCCTGCAACTGAGGTACAATCAAACTTGGGACCCTTCAATCTGCAGGCTGATGCTCTATCCGCTGAGCTAGACTGGCCAGGGCTCATTAATGAGCATATATTTAGTCATGACATGGCAATGGTCACAGAAGCAATTTAGTTTTTGTGTAGGTAGAATAGTTCTGCAGAAACAGGCCCTGCCTTTAGAGTTTTTGTATAAATGTTAATTCCAGCTCTTTTTCTTCTGAATTGGTTGGCATTGAGTAAGCCCCCTAAATGATTTGTACTGTTACCTCCTTATTAGTTAAATGGGGGACTCCTCATTATCCCTTACATTGTGTTTGTGAACATCGTAACAGTAACCTATGCAGAGACTCACACGGTGCCCAGCGAGAGCCGTCTTCCCGGGGGTAATGTCTGAGTGGGTGAGGTGGAAGTTTGTGCCCTACAGATTATGCATATCACTGGGGATGAGGAATGATGCTAAATGAAGGCTTGAGTTGATCTTCAAATCCATAGATAGTAGATCAATAGAACATGACAACTGGAAGGAATTAAAATACATGTGCGCAGAATACCTTCTTCACAGGTGAGTCCTCCATGGCCCTGAGAGGGCAGGGGCCCTGCAGGTGGATGGCTTCCTCTGGACACAGAAGGCAGCCTGTATCTTAGAGACCCACATGTCTCCCCCCTTGCCTGTGGGATTCTAGCTGGGGTGCTAACAGGCAAGCTATTTTGAGCCAGGAGATGGATAAAAGGAGGCTCACAGCAGTGCCCAGCCTTGGGGTTGCCCTTTTGTTGCCCTCCTGTGATGCTTCCCTTCCTGCAAGGCACTTTGTGCCAGCAGGAATGTGAGGTGAGTTGTGAAATTCAATTAATTCTACAGCTGCCCACACAGCTCCTGCCAGGGCTGGCCCAGCCAAGACAGGGCAGCATGCTGCTCTAAACAACCAGGCTCCTGGCACCACCCTTCCCTTCTGACAGGTCTGTTTTAGCTTTTCTCTCATCGTCTCTTCATTCTTCATGGGATCCCATTCCAGTTTTGAGGCAAATCAAGTGCTCACTCTCAGCTTGTGAGAAGCCTGGACTGGAATTAAGTACAGAAAGAGAAAATGTAAGATTTCAGAGAAGATGCAAAGTATTGATTCCAATATTTTCTCCTTTTGGGAGTTAAATAAAAGTCCCCCTTTCTGTGGACAAAGTGAACACAGAGAAATGCTAACTTTCTTCAACATTCTCCAAAATATTTATTTTTAATATATTGGATGTGAGAGTCTGCAGGCAATCGGGACTATGGCTTTCGTTTTCATGTTGTTGAGTGTCTTTATCATCATTACTCTGAATTCTGTTTCAGATAAATTCCTTATCTCTGCTTCATTTGTCTCTTCTTCTGGAGAATTCTCTAGTTCTTTCATTTGGGAGTTGTTTCTTTGTCTCCTCATTTTGGCTGTCTGTGACTATGTATTAGGTAGATCCTCTACACACCTCTCAACCTTGAAATCTTTGGTGCAGGACAGTGTTTAAGGCTGATGCCAACCCCCCCCCCCCCAGGTGTGGGAAAGTTTTTTTTTTCAACAGAGTGGGGGAATTGTTTCTGCCTGGAGGCTAATTGTTATATTTAGTCTCTTAAGTGGCCTCAGGGCAAGGTGTTTTCCAATAGGGTGTGTCAACTGTCTTCCCCCCAGGCAAGGCAGATGTCTATGTGGGAAAGATGCCCTCTGCTGTGTGAGGGAATGACTCAGCCCAGGAAACCTGTGGTGTCTGCCTTCTGAGCTCTATCCCCGAGTCCCCAGTCCTGGCTTCTGCTCTCACAGCTCTGGTACACTTCACCCTCCCTCTGCTGGAGCACAAGGTGGGTGGCTCCACAGGGAATTTTGTGCCTTGACCCCTAAAGAGGGTGCCTGAATTTTCAGCCATCATTCCCTGGAAGACAGCACCCCACTGCGTTTCACAGCCAGATGTTGCGTGGGTACCCTTCTCAGTTCTGGTATTCTCTGCTGGGGGGCCCAGATTGGGGATCAGATCCCAGAGTTCTCAGTGGAAACCCCCCACAGCTGAGATATCTCTCCGGGATTTCAGTTGCTGTCTGTGGGCACCCAGCCAGCTCTTCTGTGCCTCCGCCCCTCCCACCAGTCTCTATGCTGTCTCCACTTTCAGTCCTTGGGTATCAGGGTTCTCTCCTGCGAGTTTTCAATGATTATTCAGGATTTTTTTTGTATTTTAGTTGTAATTCCAGTTTGTTCCTGGGAGTTTGTGCAGCATCCACTTACTCTGCCACCATTTTTAATCTCCTCTGGCTGTCGTTTTGAGGCTGGATATGCATGGCCTGTCCTGCCTCTCTCGAGACCAGTCTTCACTGGAGGTGGAAGGCAGATAGGCTCTGCAGCCAAGGACTGAAATGCTTAGGATGGGCCATTAATTAATTAAACTTGAAGGTCAAGTTTTACTCTTGGTAGATGACTTACCCATGATTCTCTTCCCCATTCCACATTAAGTCCCATCATATTGCCCAATACAGAACCCCAAGGAAATGATAGAATGAACCATGCATGTCACCGGTACCCACAAAGCTGAGCTGTTCATGTCGATCTCGCATAACAAATTAGAAACAAAAGCATAGATACATACAACAGACTGACAACTCTCAGAGGAATGGGGCGTTGAGAAGCTGAGTGAAAAAAAAAAGTGAAGGGATTAAGCAAAAAGAATAATGACACATAGACCGGAAAACAGTATGGTGATAGAGGTCAGAGGGAAAAGAGGTGGGGTCAGTGGAAATGGGCAAAGGGGGCATGAGTGGAGATGGAAAGAGCCTTTAATTTGGGTGGTGAGCGCAGGATACAGTGTGGAGATGGTGTGTTATAGAGTTGTACACTTGAAACCTGTCAGGTGTTATTAACCAGTGTCACCCCAATAAGTTCAATTAAATAAAAAAAATGGATCAAAGATCTAACTATAAAAGCTAAAACTATAAAATTATTACCAGAAAACGTAGGGGTAAATCTTCACAGACATGACACTAACAGTATGTGTAACAAAAGAACATGTAGATAAATTGAACTTCACTCAAAGTAAAAACTTGTGAGAAAATGAAAAGCATTTTTACTGTAAAGAAAATGAAAAGAATTTCCCCAAAATGAGAGGAAATAATGGCAAACTATATATCAAATTAGGATCAAGTATCCAAAATATATAAAGAACTTTTACAACTCAACAACAATTAAATAACCCAATTTAAAAAATGAGTAAGGATCTGACTAAACGTTTCTTCAAAGAAGATATACAAATGGCGAATAAATATATGAAAAGGTTTTTGAATCCATTAGTTGCAAGGGAAATGCAAATCAAATCATAAATAAATACCACTTTATACCCACTCTTTGGGTTTTAACCTCAAAGACAGATAACAAGCTTTGGCAAGGACATGGAGACACAGGGACCCTCACACATTGGATGAAAGGTAAGGTGATGCAGCTGCTATGGAAAACAGCCAGGCAGCTCCTCAGAGAGTTTCTCAAAAAGTTAAACAAAACAATCAAATCCAGATTCACTGTCCGACCCAGGATTTCACTCCGAGGCACATGCCCAGAGGACTGAAACATAAACTCACACAGAAGACAGTAGCATCCTACATAATAAAGAGGTTATATGCAAATTGACCGCCACACCCTCACACAAGATGGCTGCCCACATGTGGACACAAGATGGCTGCCACAAGATGGCCAGCAGAGGAGGGCAGTTGGGGGCGATCAGGCTGGCAGGGGAGCAGTTAGGTGATCATCAGGCTGGCAGGGGAGTGGTTAGGGGTGATCAGGTTGGCAGGGGAGTGGTTAGGGGGTGATCAGGCTGGCAGGCAGAAGCGATTAGGGGCAATCAGGCAGGCAGGCAGGCAAGCGGTTGGGAGCCAGCAGTCCTGGATTGTGACTGCTGCTTAGACCCACAAGGATCGGGCCTAAACTGGCAGTTGGACATCCCCCTAGGTGTCCTAGATTGGAGAGGGTGCAGGCTGAGCTGAAAGACACTCCCCCCCAGTACACGAATTTCGTGCACCGGGCCTCTAGTCTATATATATAAAAGCCTAAGCGACTGGACGACTTGGTTGTCAGCTATGACGTGCACTGACCACCAGGGGGCAGCTCCTTTGTTGAGCATCTGCCCCCTGGTGGTCAGTGTGCTCCCACAGGGGGAGCACTGCTCAGCTGACAGATGGATGCTAGATGGGGCTCATAGCTGGTGAGCACAGCTGCGGGGGCATGATCCTCGTCCGTGGACACTCCCTCTGCACACCTGAGTAACAGCAGGTGTGGTGGGGCCTGGATGAGTGGGAGTGGTGCAGCGCCCAGCCTTGGCTTGGGCTCCTCCCTGGTCACATGCGGCTTCATGCACTACTTCGTGCTATGCGGGATCGACAAGAACAGCAGGCAGGAGCCTGACGAGCTGGTGGGTAAGGTCAGGCTGCAGTGGTGCAGAGGTCTATTGATCCCTGCAGGCCAGGCTGAGTGACCCCACTGGTGCACGAATCTGTGCACCGAGCCTCTAGTTGTATATAACAAAACCAAAAGTGTGGAAACAACTCAACTAGTGAACAGATAATGAGGTACATCAATCTAATGAAATGTCATTCATTGATAAATAGCATAAAGCACTGATACATACCATAACAGGGATAAACATTGAAAACATTATGCTAAGTGAAAGAAGCCACTCACAAAAGGCTATCCTATCTAATAATAGAGAAACATGGTAATTAGCCGTACCTCCGCTACCCTTCCCATTGGCTAATCAGGGCGATATGCAAATTAACTGCCAAACAAGATGGCGGCCGGCAGCCAGGCACTGAAGCAAACAGGAGGCTTGCTTGCTTCAGTGACGGAGGAAGCCAACGTTCCTCGCCTGCCTTGCTGGCCTCTGAGCTTGCAGTTTAAGAAACGTTGTTACAAATATAGAAGCTAAACAAAACCCCAGAAACCTGCTTTCAGACAGCCGGGCTTCAGCCAGCAGTACCGCAATATTGTTTCAATTATAGAACAAACACAGATCCCTGCTTTCAGCCAGCCGGGATCTCAGAGCTGGAGTGAGCAGGACCGCAACAGTGTTACAATTATAGAACCCAAACAAACCAGATACCTGCTTTCAGCAGCCGAGGCCTCAGAGCTGGAGCCAAGCCTCAGAGCTAAAGCTGGCCCAGAATAAAAAAAAAAAAAGAAAAAAAAAGCGGTTGGGAGCTTCAGTCACCCGCCAGCCTGAAAACGGCCCTCAGCCCCTCACCCAGACTGGCCAGGAACCCCAGTGGGGACCCCCACCCTGAAGGGGGTGTGACCAGCTGCAAACAGCCATCATCCTCTCATCCAGGCTGGCCAGGCACCCCAGTGGGCACCCTAACCCTGATCCAGGACACCCTTCAGGGCAAACCAGCTGGCCCCCACCTGTGCACCAGGCCTCTATCCTATATAGTAGAAGGGTAATATGCCTCCCAGCACCGGGATCAGTGGAGCAGCGAGGCCTCCCAGCACCAGGATCAGTGGAGCCGCGAGGCCTCCCGGCACCAGGATCAGTGTGACAGGGGGCAGCGATCAAACCCCCCGATCTCCCAGCAGCTCTGTGTGTGACAGGGGCGGGGCCACAACCTCCCTATCTGCCCTGCTCTGTTCGTGACAGGGGAAAGCGCCCCAACCCCCTGATCAGCCCTGCTCTGTGCCTGATAGGGGGGAGCTCCCCAACCCCCTGATCGCCCTGTGGCTCTGTGTGTGACAGGGTGCTGCGCCCCAACTCCCCCCCCCCCCCGCCCCCACAGGCCCTGCTCTGTGTGTGATGGGGTAGAGCCATAACCTCCCCATTGGCCCTGCCCTGAGTGTGACAGTGGCAGGTCGTCAACCCCCTGATCGGCCCTGCTCTGTGTGTGACAGTGGGTGGTGCCCCAACTCCCCTATTGGCCCTACTCTGTGCGTGACAGGGGGGAGCTCCCCAACCCCCTGATGGGCCCTGCTCTGTGCCTGACAGAGGGGAGCTCCTCAACCCCCTGATGGGCCCTGCTCTGTGCGTGACAGGGGGGAGCTCCTCAACCCCCTGATCGGCCCTGCTCTGTGCGTGACAAGGGGTGGCGCTGCAACCTCCCTATTGACCCTGCCTTGAGTGTGACAAGGGGTGGCACCCCAACCCCCCAATCGGCCCTACCTGAGCGTGACTGAGGGTGGCATCGCAACCTCCTGATCCGCCCTGCTCTGTGGTTGACAGGGGGTGGTGCCGCAACCTCCCTATTGACCCTGCCTTGAGTGTGACAGGGGGCGGTGCCCCAACTCCCCTATTGGCCCTACTCTGTGTGTGACAGGGGGGAGCTCCCCAACCCCCTGATGGGCCCTGCTCTGTGCGTGACAGGGGGGAGCTCCTCAACCCCCTGATTGGCCCTGCTCTGTGCGTGACAAGGGGTGGCGCTGCAACCTCCCTATTGACCCTGCCTTGAGTGTGACAAGGGGTGGCACCCCAACCCCCCAATCGGCCCTACCTGAGCGTGACTGAGGGTGGCATCGCAACCTCCTGATCCGCCCTGCTCTGTGTGTGACAGGGGGGAGCTCCCCAACCCCCTGATGGGCCCTGCTCTGTGCGTGACAGGGGGGAGCTCCTCAACCCCCTGATCGGCCCTGCTCTGTGCGTGACAAGGGGTGGCGCTGCAACCTCCCTATTGACCCTGCCTTGAGTGTGACAGGGGGTGGCACCCCAACCCCCCAATCGGCCCTACCTGAGCGTGACTGAGGGTGGCATCGCAACCTCCCGATCCGCCCTGCTCTGTGCATGATAGGGGGTGGTGCCCCAACTACCCAGTTGGCCCTGCTCTGAGCCTGACCAGGGGCTGCACCTAGGGATTGGGCCTGCCCTCTGCCACCCAGGAGCAGGCCTAAGCCAGCAGGTCACTATCTCCCGAGGGGTCCCAGACTGTGAGAGGGCAAAGGCCAGGCTGAGGGACCCCCCTTCCCCCCCGAGTGCACAAATTTTTGTGCACCGGGCCTCTAGTCTATATATATTAATAGGTAAGATGCAAATTAGCCAGGCATCACAACCAGCTCAAGGAGGCTGCATCACGACCACTCAGGAGGAGCTGCATGCAGATGGGCGGGAGGGGACTACTTGCGGCCTCCAACCCCAGCTGACACACACACGCCAGGGGTGGGGGCGTGCTCCAAGCAGCTGCATGGTGCGGCTTGGAGCATGACCCCCGGTGGGTGGTGGCAGCGGCTGGAGCAAAGCAGTCCTGGGTGCCGGAGGGACAACGGTGGTGGCAGCCAGGGGAAGGAAGGCCTATTCTTGCACGTATCTTTGTGCATTGGGCCTCTAATATACTATATAATCTCATTTATTAAAAAATCCAGAATAGGTAAATCCATAAAGACAGAGCAGTGGTTTACTTTTTGCCAGGGGCTGGGGGAGGGGCATGTGAGGAATAACATTGACGTATATAATCCATTTTCTATAGAGTTTTGGGTTTCTTCTTTGGGGTGATAAAATGTTATGGGACTCTATAATGGCGATGTGTTCACAACTTTGCAAATGTGCTATGCTGCTTAATGGTACACCTTTGAACTTTTAAATGGTGAATTTCATGGTATGTGAATTATATCTCAGTAAAAATGTCCCTATTGGCACTTTCTCACTCTGTGAGACAAGTAATGATCCAGATTAATTTTGTATTCTCTCTTTCTCAACCTTGGAATCAGACTGTTCTCCAGAGAACTCTGTTTCCTTTCAGTTGAGATTGTATTTAGATACAAAAATGTGGGTTTAGGTTACGTTTATTATCGCAGCAGTGCTATTACTTCAAGGCAATCTTTCTTCCTCCCTCTCTTCTTTGTTCTTTATTTATCTCTGTCTCCATCTCTCTCTCTGTTCATCATTTACCTGTCACCTTCTAATCTTCTTATCCAGTCTAATGTTAAAAAAGCATGAGTTCATACTGATATCTGCAATTATAAACCATACTTCAGGATTCTTTCTAGTTCCTTCTATTTTCTTACTGTATTTTGTATCCTAAAGAAAAACATTATCTTCAATGTGTTTACTTATTTGATTAAACTGAAATACAGATTCTGGAAGTATATGCTACTTATTTGTTTACTTTGAGAGTGTATTATTGGGTTAGTAAACTAAATGTTATATATTTACTAGAGGCCCGGTGCACGGGATTCGTGCACTGGTGGGGGCGTGGCCTGCGGAGATCGGCCCACTGTAGGAGTGCTACTCATCCTGGTCAGCTGAGCAGCTCTGGACCCGCCCTCTGAGCAGCTGCTCCCTGGTCCGGCATCTTCTGTGGAGGTGGAGCACTTGTTTCTCCAGGGGACCTGGTCGGGGCCAGGCCGAGGGACAATAGCATTGAGAGGCAGCTGAGTAGGCCTCAGTCCCACGGTGGTCGGTGGCCACAAACTAGCCTCCCAGCCTTCGGGGTCAGCTCTACGAGCCCAGCAGCGGTGGCACTGCGTGGCCTGCGGGCGTCCGGAGGAGGTGGCAGGGAGTGAGGAGGAGGAGCCTGGGGTGAGGAGGCGATGATCACAGCCCGGGGTCCTTCCTGTCCGCCCAGAGTTTGCAGCAGGAGCAGCTGCTCATCCTGGTCGGCCAAGTGGCGCTCCCATTGTGGTAGTGCACTGACCACCAGGAGGCAGCTCTTACATTGAGCATCTGCCCCCTGGTGGTCAGTGCGTGTCATAGCAACTGGTCAACTGGTTATTCTGGTTGTTCCGCTGTTCAGTCTCTGGGCTTTTATTATATAGCACTAGTAGCCCGGTGCACGAAATTTGTGCACTGGGGTGGGAGGGGAGGGGCCCCTCAGTCTGGCCTTCACCCTCTCCAATCTGAGACCCCTCAGAGAATGTCCAACTACCTGTTTGTGCCCACACTTTTAACAGATAACAGCTCCATTGTTGTTTCTTTCTTATGCTTAAAACCATTGGAATTAGTAGGTATTCAAAGTGTGTATACATTTTGGGGGGACACCCTGTATATCTCTAGTCAGAGGTAAAATAAACCAACAGCAGATTTGGAACCCCCAGACAGGGAACCTTGCTCACTCCCCACATGTCTCCCCACTTCACTTTCCACCTTCGTGGGCAGCAGGAGAATCAATGTTTTCTCTCATTAATTCAGAAAAGCACGTCCTGTCACCCTTTGCCTGGCAGGAATGCGCTAGGCCCCAAGCAAGCAAGGCTCAGTCAGGGCAGCCTTCGCTCATAGGTCTGGCACCCAAAGTGCACATTCCTCCTCTACAGTCGCCCCGACTAGCCCACTGTTTCACTGAGAGGACAGAATTCCTCTCCGCCTCTGGGTTCTTGATCTTGAACGCTGACCGAAGGCACCTCAGCGAGGGCTGCCCGCGCCCACCAGGTGTGTCTGTCTGCACCTGCTCCTGCCTCAGGACCTGCATTAACCCCCCAGAGGTGATCTCGTAGCTGCACTGGCCTCCCTGGGAACAGGGCATCACCACTCCGCCCTCTCACTGTCATATCACAGGCGCCCACCCTCAGCACCCAGAACACCCAGACACTCTCCAAAGGACGTGAGCTCATCAAAGGGGATGTGTGCACATCCTGTGGGGGTGTTAGGCATGCCGGGTTGATGGAAGTGTGGTGGAGAGGCGGGGGGAACTTGTGCATGCCTTGGTTTGCAACTGTTGCAGGCGCGGGAGGGTGACAGTGAGCTGGGGGATGTTCGCACACCAGGGGAGGATGTGCACACTGGAGGCCTCTGGCTTTGGAGATCCACAAACCCCCGTGGTGCAGCAGGAGGACGTCAGTCTGGCCTGCCAAGGTGGCTGTCCCTGAGATCCTGCACCTTCTGGGCCAGGAGGCGGATCTTGCGCAGACACTCCTGGGCGCTGATGGCCTGCAGGCGCTACTTCAGCTCAGCCTGCAGGCTCTGCTTGGCGTGCACACAGCTGTCACCACCGCCATGTGGGGAGTACAGGCCGCCCTCGGACGGCCTGCCTCCCCTGTCCAGAGGCTCTCTGTGCTGCTCACTTGCCCAGAGTAACTGGGGCTGGGCAGAAGCCAGACTTCCTGCCCTGCCCAACCCCAGACAATCCGCCCCTGTGCGAGCTGCCTCCCCGCCGGGAAGGGTCAGGGATCCAGTTCCAGGGACCGCAGACAGCCTCAAGCACTGCCCTCCCCTCCCTCCCCCCCGCCCCCCCCCCCCCCCCGGCAGGGTCACAAATCCGGGTCCTGGGACCACAGAAAGCATCAAGTGCTGCCCCCTGTCCGCCAGGTCATGGATCTGGGTCCGGACCATAGACAGCCTCAAGCACTGCCCCCCGCCCGCCAGGTCACGGATCTGGGTCCCAGACTGTGGACAGCCTCAAGCACTGCCCCCTGTCTGGCAGGGTTACAGATCCGGGTCCCGGGACCGCGGACAGCCTTGCCCACTGCTGCCCACCTTCAGTATGCAAATTAGCCACCATCTTGTTGCTTCAGGGTGGGGGTCCCCACTGGGGTGCCTGGCCAGTCTGGGTGAGGGGATGATGGTTGTTTGCAGTTGGTCACACCCCCTTCAGGGTGGGGGTCCCCACTGGGGTGCCTGGCAGTCTGGGTGAGGGGCTGAGGGACATTTTCAGGCTGGCGGGTGACTGAAGCTCCCAATCTCTCCTTTTTTTCTTTTATTCTGGGATGTATTTACCTTCTATGGCTGTCACTGGAGCTGAGAGCCGGCTTTAATTCTGAGGCTCGGCTCCAGCTCTGAGACCTCAGCTGCAGCTCTGAGACCTCGGCTGCTGAAAGCAGGTACTGGATTTGTTTGGGATCTATAATTGAAACACTGTTGTGGTCCTGCTGGCTGAAGCCCTGCTGGCTGAAAGCAGGTTTCTGGAGTTTGTTTAGCTTCTATAATTTCAACATTGTTTCTTAGAGTGCAAGCTCAGAGGCTGGCAGCGGCAGGCGGGGAACCTTGGCTTCCTCCATCACTGGAGCAAGCAAGCCTCCTGTTCTCTTCAGTGCCTGGCTGCCAGCCACCATCTTGGCTGGCAGTTAATTTGCATAAGGATATGCTGATTAGCCAATGGGAAGGGTGTCGGGGTTATGGTCAATTTGCATGTTTCTCTTTTATTAGATAGGATATACATATAGAATCCTATAGATCTTGGCTTGTTGTGTTTTTATTTTCATTTGTTTTAAGATATTTTTTTTATTTATTGCTTGATCTCATTGTTAACCCATTCACTGTTTAGTAACATGTTATTTAGCCTCCATGTGCTTGTGGTTGTTTCAGTATTTTTCTTGTAATGGTTTTTTAGTTTCATACCATGGTATTGTTAACATTGAAACATTAAATCCTATAAAGAATTTTTATGAGTTTATTTGAGCCAAACTGTGGACAATTGCCAGGAAGCAGAATGTCAACGTATTAGGATAACACTCCAGAGCATGGCGGTTTTTCACCTTGTTCTATACTTTACATTCAGAGGAGGAGACATAAGTGGGTTACATGAAATCCATTGGTAATAGATTAGAGAGGTGGGAGAAAATAAAGTGGAGAAATCTCTGGGATTGGATAATAAGTAAAATGATAGACATATACTTCTTTTACTTAGGTGGGTACAGAATAGTTAACAGTCAACAATTAATATGATAACAATAATAATGAAGGAATTTATGGTCTCTATTCTGGTACCCAAGGCATTTGGTTGTGGGTCCATAAAAATGGAAGTTACAAATAATATTTACATTTCTATGATATATTATCATAGATGCAAAAAGACAAAAGGCTCAATTAAGGTAAAGGTTGACCTTGTCAGGGAGGATACTGGCCTAGGACGAAACTGCCCACTATAACTGCTTTTAATTTCAGACCATTCTTTTTGGTTACTTTAGGCCTTTGAGTTTGTAAGACTGCCATGCAGGCCTTCCCTGAGCTTGTCAGGTTAGCGTGTGTTTTTTGTTTTTTGTTTGTCTATAGTTCAGAAAAGATACTTGGTGTAATTTCAATCTTCTTAAATTTATTGAGACTTGTTTTGTGTCCTAACATGTGTTATATCCTGAAATATGTTCCATGAGTACTTGAAAGAAAGAAATATATATATTCTATATATATTCTATATATGTTAAGCTGCTTTGGGGTGAAATGCTCTGAGAATATTAATTAATCCCACCTGTTTTAACATGTCATTTAAAGCTGCTGTTTCCTTGTTGATTTTCTGTTGGGAAGATTTATCCATTGGTGTCAATTGGGTGTTGAAGTTCACTACTCTGACTGTATTACTGCCAATCTCTCCCTTTATGTCCATTAAGATTTGCTTTACATATTTAGGTGTGCCTATGTTGGGTACACAAATGTTTACAAAGGTTATATCCTCTTGTTGTGTTTACCCCTTTCTCATTATGTAATCTCCTTATTTATCTTTTATGATAGCCCTTGTTTCCAGGTCTACATTGTCTGATGTAGGTATTGCTACCCCAGGTTTCTTTTTTATTTCCATTTGCATGAGACATATCTTTCCTTCCAGTTACTTTTAGTTGGTGTGTCTTTCCACCTGAGGTGGGTCTCCTGTGTACAGTATATATGTGGGTCTTGTTTCCTTACCCATTCGGCTACTCTCTGTCTTTTGATTAAAGTACATAATCCATTTGCCTTTAAAGTAATTTTTGTCAATATGCAGTTATTGTTATTGTATTATTTATATACTAGAGGCCCGGTGCACAAAAATTTGTGCACTTGGGAGGGTCCCTCAGCCCAGCCTGTGCCCTCTCGCAGTCTGGGACCCCTCGGGGAATGACCACCTGCTAGCTTAGGCCCGCTCCCCGGGGGATTGGGCCTAAACTGGCAGTCAGACATCCCTCTGGCAGCCTGGGAGCCCTCGGGGGATGTCCTCTTGCCAGCGGGAAGCAGGCCTAGATGCAGTCAGACATCCTTAGTGCTGCTGAGGAGGTGGGAGAAGCTCCCACCACCACCACTGTACTGGTAGCCATCAGCCTGGCTTGTGGCTGAGCAGAGCTCCCCATGTGGGAGCACACTGACCACAGTGGGCAGCTCCTGCATTGAGCGTCTGCCCCCTGGTGGTCTGTGTGTGATAGTGACCAGTCATTCCCAGTCGTTCTACTGTTAGGGTCAATTTGCATATTACCCTTTTATTATATAGAATAGAGTCCTGGTGCATGGGTGGGGGCCAGCTGGTTTGCCCTGAAGGGTGTCCCAGATCAGGGTGGGGGTCCTGCTGGGTGCCTGGCTAGCCTGGGTGAGGGGCTGAGGGGCTGAGGGCCGTTTGCAGACTGGCCACACCCCCTTCATAGTGGGGGTCCCTGTTGGGGTGCCTGGCAAGCCTGGGTGAGGGGCTGATGGCTGTTTGCAGGCTGGCTACAGCACCTTCAGGGGGGTCTCCCCTGGGGTGCCTGGCCATCCTGGGTGAGGGGCTGAGGGCTGTTTTCAGGCTGGCCAAACCACCTTCAGGTTGGCGTTCCCAGCTGGGGTGCCTTGCCAGTCTGGCTGAGGGGATGATGACTGTTTGCAGGCTGGCCAAGCCCCCCAGTGAGAACCCTCACCCCATTAGGGTGTGGCTAGCCTGGGTGAGGGGGTGATGGCTGTTTACAGGCTGGCCAATCCCCCCAGCGGGGACCCTCACCCTATGAGGGTGTGGCCATCCTGGGTGAGTGGCTGATGGCTGTTTGCAGGCTGGCCACAGCCCCCAGCCACCCAAGCTCCCAGTGGAGGCTGGCTGGAAGCAGGTATCTGGGATTTATTTAGCTTCTATAATTGAAACGTTGTTGCCTTTTGCTGTAGGCCACAGCCGGCCAGAGAAGGTGGGAAGCTTGGCTTCCTCCATCGCTGGGGCAACCAAGCCTCCTGCTTGCTCCAGCTCTATGGCTGCTGGCCGCCATATTGGTTGGGTTAATTTGCATGTAGTCGCTCTGATTGGCTGGTGGGCGTGGCTTGGGCGTAGCGAAGGTACAGTCAATTAGCATCTTTGCTTTTATTAGTGTACATATTTTTTCTTTTTCTAAAGGAATTCCTTTTCAAATTTTTTATACTAGTGGTTTGCTAGTGTTCTTGTCTGCGAAGGTCTTCATTTGTTTTTCCATTTTAAATAACCTTGCTGGGTAGAGTAGCCTTGGTTGTAGATCCTTGTTTTTATCTCTTTGAGTATTTCATACCAAGCCCTCTGGCCTGGAAACTTTCTGTTGAGAAATTAGCTGACAGTCTCATGGGAGCTCCTTTGCATTTAACTAACTGTCTTTCTTTTGTTGATTATAAGATTCTCTCATCATTTTAGTTATGATACTGGAGGCCCAGTTCACAAAATCCATGCACGGGTAGGGTCCCTAGGCCTGGCCGGTGATCACAGCCAATTAGGGACTTCTGACTGTCAGCCTGGGCCTTCCTTCATTCCACACTGCCCCCTGGTGGTCAGCACATGTCATAGCGAGCAAACGAACTTCTGGTCTCCTGGTTGAACTCCTAAGGGGACAATTTGCATATTAGGGTTTTATATATAGATAGATGTCTTGGTGTGGGCCTTCATGAGTTCACTTTATTTGGGACTCTCTGCGCTTTCTGGACTTGTGTGTTTTTTCCCCTTTACCAGAATAGCAAAAATTTCAGTCATTATTTATTCAAATAGCCTCTCAATCCCTTGTTTGCCCTCTTCTCCCACTGATACCCCTATGAGGTGAATGCTGTTATGCTTGATGCTATTCCACAGGTCCCTTAAACTACCCTCATTTTTTTTTCTTTTTGCTGCTTCAGTTGGGTGTTTTATGCTATCCTGTCTTCCAAAACGCTGATTTGATCCTCTGTTTTATCTATTCTGATATTGATTCCTTCTACTCTAGTCTTCATTTCAGATACTGTATTCTTCATTTTCAACTGGTTCTTTCTTATGCTTTTTTTGGGTCTTTTTCTGTTTATTATTTCTTTGTTTAAGTTCGGAGTTCACCCATTCTTTCCCTAAGATTTTTGAGCATCCTTAGAATCATTTTGTTGTACTCTGTATCTGGTAGATTACTTAGCTTCATTTAATTCAGTTCTTTTTCTGTGATTTCCCCTGTTCTTTCATTTGGGACATATTTCTTTGTCTCTCCATTTTGGTTGCCTCCCTGTATCTGTTACTGTGTATTAGGTAGATCTGCTATGTCTCCCAGTCTTGGCAGGTTGGCTTTATGTAGTAGGTGTCCTGTGGAGCTCAGTGGTGCAGTCTGCTTGATCACCTATGCTGTGTGCTCCAGATGTGTCTCTTGTGTGAGTTTTTTGTAGCACTCTTGTGATCCACGGTTGGTAAGTGCCTGTGCTGGGCCTGGGTGCACCTTAGAGGAGCCAAGCTACATACAGAGGCTGGGTGCTACCTGCACTGGGCCTGGGGCAGGTCAGTGAAAGACCCAAGGCACCCGAGTACTGCTTCTCCCTGTGGGCTGCCTGGTATGCTCAGCCACTGAAAGAGCCTCAGGTGGTATGTGAGTTGCATGAGGCAGGTTTTCAGTGAATCACCATGTAGGTTAATACACAATCTAACTAATATTCACCAGGTTAATACACAATCTAACTCAGCATCAGTGCTGGGTATGACACACTCAGCAAAATTCTCAGGGTACACAAAGGCCAGTTGTCACCTGCTAAGGCCTGCAGACCTGTGCTGGGAGCAGGATCTTAGGGATTCATCAATAGAGTCAGTATCGTTTATCAGGATAAAACAGAAGATGTGGTTGTACGAAGGAAGGGCTCTGCACAGGAACAGTGACACCTGTTGGGCATAGGAAGACGTCCTCCTTGCTAAAACCACAGAATCTAATCTCTCTCTCTGTGTCTCAAGCACTCCTTGAGTTTACCCAGAATTTTTGAAAAAACACTACAACATAGACCCAGGCTGGTCACCACTGGCAGAGCCCACAACCATGAGGGAGCTTTGCAGGGCCAGGTCCCAGGGAGTGAACTGGGTGGGGCCAGTGCAGCTCCCCAGGCTGATGCCATATAGAGGGGAGTGCTGGACCCAGTAAAGATGGCATCTCTGGGCAGTGTGGGAGACAGACTCAGCACAGGGACACTGGCAACTCCCAGCCAGCCCTCTTCTTAAAGGCACACAACTCAATCATTCCCTGTTTGACTCCAGTCTACCCTGAGCTACTGTCTCTCTGTGAGAGCCCAGGTGAGTGCCTGCCAGTGAGATTTTGTGTGCTGGTTCTTTAGCAGGTCACCTGGTTCTCCAGCCGTCTCCATCTTGACTGGGCAGATGGAATCCTTGCTGATTTTCACAGCCAGATGTTATGTGGGCTTCCCTGCACTGGTGCTCTAGGCTGGGGAACCCAGTGTGGGGTTGAAACCTCCCCTTCCTGGGAGGGTACCTCTGTAACTGAAATATCCCTCCAGAATTTCAATCCCCACCTGGGGTGTGTGGCCAGCCCCTTTTGCTTCTCTGCCCCTCTGACCAGTGGCCTCTTCTGTATATCCTTAGTTATAAGAATTCTGCTCCTCAGCTGGTCTTCAGGTGTTTCTCAATCATGGTTGTTTTGTAGTTTAGTTGTAATTCTGATGTGGTTCTGGAAGGGGGCAAGTGTAACTCCCACCTGCTCTACCACCTTGGATCCTCAAATAGTTTTTTCCTATAGTCTGTTTTGTCTGATAATAGCATAACTCATCTGGTTCTCATTTTTTTAAATCATTTGTACAAAGTAGCTTTTTTCTTTTTCTTTTTTACTTTCAACCTGCTCATGTCTTTGTATCTAAACTGAATCTCTTATAAACAGCATAAAGTTGATTTTTAAAATTTATTCTGCAAATCTACATTTTTATAGGAGAGTCTAATCCATTTACATTTTCAGTCATTACTGATAAAGATTTACTTGTGATACTTTCTTATTTGTTTTATATTTGTCTTGTGCTTTTTTGTTCCTCATCTCTCCCATTTCTGCTTTCTGTGATGGTTGGCTGTTTTTTGGTAATATGCCATTTTGATTCCCTTTTCATTTCCTTTGAGTATATATTTTAGATGTATTCTTAGTAGTGATATTTTTTATTAGAACTAGCATCCTAAATTTATAACAATATAGTTTGAATTTACACAAATTAACTAGAATTGCATAACAACAACTCTGCTTCTATCTTGCTCCCTTCCCCTCTCTTGTGTTGTTATCACAATTCACATCTATATATACCACGTGTTCAATAACATAGACTTATACTTATTTTTATGCATTTATCTTTTAAATCATGTAAGAAATAAACGGTGGACTTATAAACCAAAAATGCAATCATATTGGTTTTTATATTTGTTTGTGTAGTTACCTTCGCAGAAATGTTTATTGCTTTGTTACAACTTTTAGTTACTCTTTACTGTCTTTTCATTTCAACCTGAAGTACTTCTTTTTAGCACATTATGTAGGATAGATCTATTGATAAGAACCATCCTCAGCTTTGGTTTATCTGGGAATGTCTTAAAGTGTTCTTCATTATTGAAGGATCATTTTGCCAGATATAATATTTTTGGTTGGTAGGTTTATGTTCTTTCAGCACTTTAAACATGCCATCTATTGGGTATCCATGGTTTATTTTGTGAAATCATTTATTAATCTTATAGAGGACTCCTTTTACATGGGGAATTTTTTTTTTACTGCTTTTAGGATTCTGTTTGTCTTTGTCTTCTGATAATTTAATTACAATGTGCTTTAGTTTGGATCCATTTTAATTATTCTACATAATTCTTCATTGAGCTTCTTACATTTGTAAATTCGTGTCTTTCGTCAGCCTTGGGAAATTCTTGGCTATGATTTCTTTAAGTATTATTTCTCCTTTCCATTTTCTCTTGGTGAAACTCCATTAGTACAGTATCTTGTGTGTTTGATGGTGCTCCACAGGTTCCTCAGGCATTATTATTTCTTCATATGTTTTATTTCTCTCAGACTGGTTAATATCAATTGGATCATATTCAAGTTCACTGATTTTTCTGCTTACTCAATTCTGTTGTTCAACCTTTATAGTGAATTTCTTTCCAATTATTGTACTTTTCAAATCCAGAATTACTATTTGACTTGTTTTATAATTGCTGTATTTTCAATGATATTCTCATTTTTTCATACCTAAATTTTCTGGATTTCTTTATTTATTTGTACATGGTTTCTTTAGCTCTTTGAGCCATTTAAGACAGTTATTTTTAGTTATTTCCTAGTAATTCTAATGTCTGACATTTCTCAGTGATGGTTTCTGTCAATTTTCTTTTTTCCTTTGAATGGGACATTCTTTACTGTTTCTTTATATACCTGTTCTTTTGTTTGAAAACTGAACATTTAAATTTTATATGGTAACACTGGAGACCATATTCTTCCCATTATTTCTGGAGTTTGCTGTTTCATTGTTGAAGGCTACAGTTACTCACTTGGTGAGTGACCTTCCCACACAATTTTGCACAGAGTATGTCCTTTGTGAGTGTGGTCTTGAAGTCCCTGTTCCTTTCGCTTTTGCTTAGCTAACGGAGATGGGGATTTTCTTGAATGTCAGGAACTAAAAATAAACAATAACAACAAACCCCAAAACACTTCCACCAGCCTTTTTGGATTGTCTCTGTGTTAGGGCACTCCTTCCACACTCAGCCAAGCTGCTTTTGTTGAGTTTAGAGATCAGCCAGAGGTGGAAGCTTAGAGTCTTTTCCTATCTTTTCTGAGCATGCAACCTGTCCTAAGGTGTGCGTATGTGATTCTGAAGTTCTCCAGATCCTAAAGAAATTCTCGCCAGCTTTCCCTCCAAGCTCCGGGTAATTCATGGTGTGTCTCAGCTGTGATTTTTGCTCCAGGTGACGCCAGGTTTCATCACCTTATAATGCTTTTGGTCACTGTCTTCTGCTTTCCCACTTTTGGCGAGTTCTGAGTTAAGCAGAACAGAGGTGAGTGCCTTGCGTCAGTTCTTTGGAACCTCCCAGGAACTTTAGATCAGCTAAACACAATAGCTTGTGAACGAGGTCTGCTCTGCTGCTGGAGCAGAGGCCAATCCAGGTCCTGCACTGGGAATGGGACTGCAGTCCATCAGACCATTGCAGGCTGGGGAGCGGATAGGGCAAAGGCAAGTAAGAATTTCACAGAGTTTTCAAATGGTCTCTTTCTTCATTCGGCATTTGCTTGGTTGTTGTAAGTTTTTACTGTTTTCTGGGGTTCTGCCAAAGTTGGTTCTCATAGTTCCTGCTGGTTTTTAAGTTTTTCTGGGGAGGAATTGGAGCATGTAGTTGCCAACGCCACTCTTTTTCTGATGTCACTCATCAAGTATTTCCTCTTTATTAAATGGTTTCTAGTTTCTCACAGGAACCTGGTGGTAACTGAGTGCATGGGAATGGCACATGAGCTTGCCGTCCGACTGGCTCGCTGACCTGGTGCCATGCTCTGCAGCACTCGTGGGCACCTGGACATGGTTTATCTGAGGTCAAGGTTAAGTAGACACTGAAAACACACACAACAAAAACCACAACTGAATTGAATCAGATTTTAATGACATTTATTGCCATATTAATACTTCTCCTTCAACTCACATTTTCCACTTTAGAAGAGCTTTTTGTGACTAAATTTTCCATCCCTGATTTTAATTGGTTCTGAGAATGTGCCCACACCAGCCAGTTTTGATAGCCCCAATCAGAGGTAACAGTAAATTACAGTGGGAAAGAACATTCTTTTATTGGGAAAAACTTTCAAACTGTCTCACTTTGAAAGAAGAAACAGTGGGAAGTATAGATGTACCCTTCTTCATGGGTAATGGCTACTGATTGGTCTAATGGTTAGGGACTTGGAATGACAACATTTGAAGATCAGTGACAAGAAATCTGGAAAAGATGAATATGAAATACTTCTCAGAATGGGCACTGACTGGAAGCTGTTTGCTTCTCTGTGTGAATACACACCAAAGGGAGTCCCCGGTAGTGGAGTCTCTCGATGATCAGGATAAAAAAATGACAACGATGTGGCTGAAGTTTATCTCTTTTCTCGGCCACGGCGGTACTATTTGCAGAACGAAAGAATGAAGTGGACAAAGTAGCAGGAATTTACCCCGAGCAAAGCTAGCGTGGTTGTCTTTTCTTTAATGTATCTACTGCCAGTGACAGAGACCAACGTGGAGCCCCCAGTACCGCCGCATTCTACAGGGGGATCCGTCACCCACCCGGTGGCAGGTTAATTACCAAGACCTCTTTCATCATAGCGGGGCTTTCCATCATGGGAGGGTTTGTCCCCTGCAGATAACCTTTTCCTTTAGATAAGGACTTGCCTGGCTACACATGCTTCCCCAGCATCACCATGCATAGATTTATAGAAACCTTAGTCACTAGTCTTCTGTCCCAAACAATGTTGTTTCTACCACAGGACTCATTTCTACACTTTTTCCAAAATGGGTCTATCAATGCACGCTGCTGCTGCAGGTGGATGGTGATCCTTGCTACACACCCCCGCAGTACCGATTCTTATTCAGTTCTCTTTATAGGTAAACAGGTCCTCAGTTACTAGCGAAACCGAGAAGACCTTACAGTTTCGAAAAGGATTTCATTGGTGTACACTCTACAATACTCCTGGGGAAGTTCATGAGGAGATACATGCACGGACGGTCCTATTAGCACCATTCGTGACAGCAAAGGAGGAAACACTGCATCAACATTAGAACAGACACATTAGTAGCAGTGTGTTTGCATAGTAAAGGGTGTCCCAAAATTCACGCAAGAATTAATTCTGATAGAAAACACAGGCTTATAAGGAAAATTTTAAATTTTATTGATTCATAAAGTATACAGTATAGGGTTATGTATGCAATAGCATATCAGGTAAATGGCCTCCACGGCTTTGCTGACACATACGCACTCTTTTGTTATTGCCTGAGCAGCCACATTTTCGAAGAAGAATGATCTGATGATGCTTCCAGCCCAAAATCCGCACCAAACACGTTGTGGATGCATTTGTTTCTCAACAATCACTCGTGGATTTTCTGAACCCCAAATGCGACAATTTTGTCGATTAACCAAGCCATCAAGATGAAAATGAGCCTCATCGAAATTCAGCCACATTTATGCAAAACGGTCATGGAAAATTTCAACAAAAGAGTGCGTATATGCCAGCAAAGCCTTGGAGGCCATTTGCCAAATATGATATTCCATACATAACCCTATACTATATACTTTATGAATCAATAAAAAATTTACAACTTTTAATTATAAACCTGTATTTTCTATAAAAATTACTTCTTGTGTGAATTTTGGGACACCCTTTATAATACAGGGAAGCAAAGAAAATGATTAGAGATGCACATGTTAGTGTGAATAAATCTCAAAAGCATAATATTGAGCCATGAAGGAATATATGCATTATGAGTCAGTTCATATAAAGTTCAAGAATAGAAAATATTTTAAAATATCAATATGAAATGCAGACAAGTGCTTGAATTATACAAATAAGTAAGGAAAGGTTCACACAAGGAGTTTCCTCTGAGTCGGACCATGTAGGCTTTATGATACTATGGAAGTCTATTTGCTCAGCTGAGTGCTGGGTACATGCATGTTCATTTTATTATTTCCTTTATGACATGTTTGCCAAAGCATATACTCTGTGCTCACTAAACATTTTTCCTTTTCCTGGTACATAAGAGCACACTATTTCCTAGCCTTCTTGCCATTAGGGAAACATAATGTCAATTCTAGCCAGTGAGTGTGAAGGATACACACGCTTCCAGCTGCTGACTGTGTCCTGCCCGGGGCCACTTGGCATGAATTGCAAAGTGACCTGCAGATGGTTGCCACTTGTGCTGGGCTTGGGAGAGGCTAAGGTTCGGACTGAGGCCACTGCCACTAGTGCCAGCCTGGGCTGTTGAGCAAAATTAGGGGCACACTGAGGCCAGAGGTGGCTTGTTTGGGATTTGTGAATCTTTGAGAGATTTTAGGAAAGTTTGAAGCATAAGCCAGGACAGTCCGTTTGTATGAAAAAGCCAGTGGAAGCAGCTCGGGTGGACCTGAAGGTTGGGTGGATCAGGATCTCAGAAAATCACCAGAGTGAGATGGGTGGTGTGGAAGAGGTTGATGGAGACCCAGATATGGTGCCAGCCTGCTGGTGCAGGCTGGGTGGGGGGAGGGCTCAACAAAAGGACAATGGCTCTGCCTGCCCTTCTCTCTGGAAGACAGCTGCCCCTCCAGCCCTCGCCCTGAATCCATGCAGTTGTTCCTCCCAGTCGTCTCTGCTGCCTTTTGAGCTGCTGCCCCCGTGCTGGAGCTCAGAGCGAGGGAGTCTGTCAGTGACTAAATCCATGTGTGGGCCCGTAAGAGGAACACCTGGGATTCCAGCTGCCTCTATCTCCCTCAGCCTCAATCCCTGCTGGTTTTCAAAGCCAGAAGTTGTGGGGACTTCTCTTCCCAGCACTGGAACCCTGGGTTGGGGGCCTGGTGTGGGGCTGGGACCCCTGAGTCCTCATGGGGGATCTCCACAGCTGAGACATCCCTCTTGATTGTTTGCCACCACACATGGTGTGGGACCAGCCTGCTCAGCATCTCCGCCCTTTCTGCCAGGCTCCATGCGGCCTCTGCTGTGCATCCTTAGTTATAGGACCCTCTCCAGCTAAGCTCCAGGTGGTGATGGTTGTTCTTTAGTTTAGTTGTAGGTTTGATGTGGACATAGTAGGAGGTGAGCACAGCATTTACCTCCATCTTCAGAGATTTAGAATGTTCCACCTTCCCCTCCTATGACTGGTTCATATAGTCCTGGGGAAACAGGGTCATCTCAAGGGGACAGTGAGGCAGTTCTGGGGATGCGGGGGGGTGGGTGGGGGTTGCTCCCAGCTCTAATTCTCTCCTTGTAATGAAGCCTGACGGGGAGAGGATGATGCTGGAGGCAGACTTGCTGACAGAAAGCCCGATGCAGGCTGGCCTCACCCGTCGGGTTCCCTGTGCACTCCTGCTCAGGGAACCACATGCTCGCCTTGTGCAGGTCTGAGGCACTCAGGGCCAATGGCTGCCCCTAGTGGCAGAGCTCCAGGGCAGGCTCCCTGGAGGAATGTGATCCATTAAAACACAGCGTCCCCCTGGGGCAGCCGAAGGAGACAATAATTATCTTTATACCCAGCCCTGGAAACTAGAACTTGTCATCTTCATTCTATAAGAAAGCAAACTAGGATCAGAAACAGTAATTGTGTTGCTGAAATTGGTACGTGGCAGAGCGTGGCTATGGATCCCCCGGTGGCCTGGCTCCAGAGCCGTGTCCGCGGCCACATGACTGCCTCCCAAAGCATTAGGCCTCACTTGGATCAGAGTGAAGCTGGTCTGCAGGGGACAAAATGCCTGCACACTGCGCATGTGTCCTTCATTTTCCATGGGGATCCACACGTTTGCCAAACTCTCCACTTCGGTGTATTCCATTTGCACTGCGCCCAATCTTACATAAGAATCACCCCAATTGCTTAATGCTTAACCCTTTCCCTCCCAGCTCATCCTTCCAGGAATCTTGTCCTCAGCCTGCCTGTGTCGTGATGGTATCTTTTATTTCATTCTTCATTCTTTCATTTATTCATTCATTCCCTGAATCGGTATTTATTGAGAAGCACCTACTTTATGCCAGATACTTGCTTTAGGCTCCAGGGACACAGAGGTGAGCAAAGTAGGTCAAGTCTCT
This sequence comes from Myotis yumanensis, assembly GCF_028538775.1. Lineage (NCBI taxonomy): Eukaryota > Metazoa > Chordata > Mammalia > Chiroptera > Vespertilionidae > Myotis > Myotis yumanensis. The sequence goes on from NW_027223764.1 coordinate 59,983,180, forward strand.
GCCTCCCTAGACCTCTTTAATGGTAATAGACATAGAGTTTGATTTCAGCGGTAAAAGTTGTTATGATGGAAGATACACTGAGTAAGGGGGTTGGGAGTATTTTTGAGAAGAACCTATAAAAGAGAGAATGGTCATAAAGGCCGTACTGAAGAGACATCTGAGGAAGCACCTAGAGTGGTGGAGTAGGTGACATGAAGATATGAAGGAAGGAATATTCTAGGAGAAGAAAGCAACACATGCAAAGGCTCTGTGTGGGGAATGAGTTAATGTGATTATAGAAGAGCACCAAGTCCAGGGTGGCTGGGGGAGATAAAACTAAGGGATGTGGTGAAATGTAGGCTGCAAACAGCCTAGAGCTTCTAGCTCAGTCACAGACAAGGCAGTTCTCTTTTCTGAGTCCTGGTCTGCTGACACGGACAATAGGGGTCACCATGCCTACTCCGCTGACTTGTTTAGAGGATGAACCAAGAGAGTGTGGAAAAGGCTTGGCTTAAGTAGACAATAATTTTCACCTTTCTTCCCATTTTTCTCTTATTTTCCATTTTCTCTTCCTTTAAAAAAAGTCTGTCTATCCTGAGAACCAGAGCCTGTGCTGGTCCATGGGTATATGGAAATAGCCAAGTTTCTTGCTCTCACTCTCAGAGCGGAGGGTCCCAACAGTAGAACTTGCCTGGTGATCTCCAAGGATTGGGTCCAATCTTGTGGGAGCAGGAAGGAGGAAGGAGGAAGGAGTAACTTTTTGGGGTGTCAGGGAATGAATCCCAGAGGAGGTGCTCTCTGAGCTGTCTTTTAAAAAATGTCTGGAAGAGTTCAGAACATTCCAAGTTGGACACAGTGTATTCCTTATGGTAGGAAGAATAACGTTCCTCCGAAACGCGCACATACTGATCCTCAGGACCTGTGAGTGTGTTACCTTCCACGGGACTTCGCAGTGGCTGAGGTGAGGGTCTGGGGATGGGAGGTCATCCTGGGTTATCAGGAGCCTAATGTCATCACATGCAGCCTCTGAGCCAGAGGGAGGCAGGCGAGTCGAGGCCAGGGGGAGGACTGAAGATAGCAGGGTGCTGCCTTTGAGGGTGGAGGGAAAGGGCCAGGCGCCAAGGCAGGCGGCATTGTCTGCAAGTCAGAAAAGGCAAGGAAATGGTTGCTGTTTTGGAGCTTCCAGGGGGAACGTATTCCTATCAATGCCTTGGTGTTGGCCATGTAAGACCCACTTAATAGTTCTGAGCCCCAGAAATGGAATATACCAAATTTGTATTGTTTTAAGCCAACAAGTGGGTGGGGATTGGTTATAGCAGCAAAAGGAGACAGATGCATTCTCATTCCCAAGGCAGGGAAGCAGGGAGCTGGGTGCGGGAGACGGCGGACTCCAGACTGAGGGCCTGTCCTTCATGAAACCACCTTGTCATCCAGGGACCAGGGAGTCACTCCTTTCCTCTGCTGTCATCGCAGAGAATCCAGCGTCTGGGATGACAGTGCCGGGACCCTGGCTCCGAGCTGCAGACCCTCTTCATTACTGGAGCCCCCTCCACGCTCGCCCCCAGTGTTCACTGCTACTCCCCAGGAGCTCTGCAGGCCTCCCCACCGGCCGCTTTCCCTCAGACACCCCGGACCTTCCATCCGACTCCCACGTCCCGCCTCACGTTTCACTCCTTTAAAACCCGCCCCTTTACTGCAGTTCCTCACATCAAACCCACACTGTCAGCCGCCCAATGTAGCAGCTTGATGTAGGCGTCTTGCATCACATTAACTCGATAACCGGGTCACACGCCCTCTCCACGAGAGCCAGCCATATCGTGACGAATGGCCTAAACATCTGCATAGAAACAGTCAGAGCCCTGGTCGGTGTGGCTCAGTGGGCTGGGCGTCATCCTGTGCCCCAAGAGGCACCTGATTCGGTTCTGGTCAGGGCACATGCCTGGGTTTCGGGCACCATCTGCAGTGGGAGGCGTGCAGGAGCAGCTGATGTTATGCTCTCACATTGATGTTTCTCTCTTCTCTCTTCCTCTCTCTCACTCTGTCTAAAAATATCAAGAAACTATTCTTAAAAACAAAAACAAAAAACAGATAGTCAAGAACACTCAGAAGCACGTTTGGTTTCTGCTTCCCACCCACCTGGTGTCCAGGTGCCGGTGAGCTTTGGTGTCAGCCTGGCAATGGCCTTTCGCAGTTGCCCTTTCCTCCCCTCCCACCGTCTGCAGTCAGCTCCCCTTTACCATTTGCCTCCTGACTGACATCCTGCACCTCACTATGCCTCAGCGTCCTTCAGTCTGTCCTGTGTCCAAGTTACCTTGTGAGGACAGTGCCCCCACTCGAGCACAACCCACACCCTAGATAACCAAGTCAGTCTTTCTTTGTCTGGCGTTCTAAAATCTCCCAGTTTGGCACCAGTCGGTGTTTTCTCTGAGTGAGCCCTGCTACATTTTCCTTTCGGGGACTGTGCACTGCATTGCGCTGTGCTGGGCAAGTCCCCAACCTCCGCCCACACCTGTGTCCCTCTGATCCCATATCTTCAATCAGGTGTGTCCTCCCTGCTGTGACCTTCTCCCCATTCCATCCAGAACCACCTCCAGGGCCTTATGAGGCGTCACCGCCAATCTTCTTCATCCGTTCTCTCATTGTCCAATAGGAATATGGGAACGAAGATGGAGGCATTTGTATATTTTATATCTTTCAGTCCCTAAAGTTTGTAGCCACATCTTTTATTTGAAAGAGTATTTGGAACACTGATATGAGTGGATACTTTTAAGGATCTCTCCCCTCCTCTATCCTCCTTGTTTGGGATCAAACACTCGCCTCAGATGTAGCTCTAGTCTTTGGGAAATGCGCTTGGCGTCTTTTACTTGCCCCTCTCACTGTGCTCTCCACCCTTCTCGACCCTGCTCTGTGTCCCCCAAAACTGAACTACATGCATTCCATCGCTTAGTTCCCTTGCCCATTGGCTTTGGGTTGAGTGTGTGCAAACGGCAGCCCAGTAGGAGACTAGAGAGAGCCACCCATTTGGCTGTTTCTCTGGTGGCATCATTGCAGGCTGGCTCCATCCTTGCTCGAAGACCAGGTCACACTCCTCCCACGTCACTGCTTCAGGCCCATAGCAGCTAAAGGCTCATCCTGAGGTTTCAACTCAAACAGGACACCCACCATCCTCTGTGTTGCTTTCCCTGCAGCCCACTGGCACCTTTGCAAATGGCCCTGCTACCAAGCTCTCCTAAAACCATCCAGTGGGGCCATTTAATTGGCAGGCTAGACAGGCAGCTTCTCTGGTAAGAGGGACTAGAGGCAGCCGAGAGGGTGAAGCACCAGCTGACCTCACTGCGGCCTAACTCCCTCTTTCTCCTCTGTCTCCACATGCAGTCCGGTTCCGAGGTCCTGGGGTGAAGACTGGATTTTGCAGGGATGCAGTTCCGCCCACAACAGCATCTGGAGCCACAGACTTGCTAACCCCACCGCGCTGCCCACTTCCTCCCTGACTCCACCAACCTGAGCAAGTGCGCAGCTGCCCCCTCAAGGGACGAGGACTGTGGTTCTGCCCCTGAAGGGACAGCAGGCGGCGCCCTCCTTTACGATGGGGAAAGCGAAGAGATGTGGCAGCTGGTTTGGTGTCACAAAAGGAAAGCGACACGGCAGGATCAGGCTCCGCTTGTGCTTTGAGGAGGCTGTATTGCCGGCACCCCCGGAACGGCACCTCCTGTCGCTGTCCCAGATTTGAGCAGCTTGAGTTTCCCTGGGGTTCATGGCCACAGGAATGTTTCATTGGTTCCTCGCAGGCAAGATGCTATGTGGCCTTCCCCTGGGTTCCCTGTGGCTTCCTCACCAGCGGCAGGCCGCAGGCTGTCACCTGAGAGGCTGGGAGGCAGGCCCTGGCCGCTGCCTCCGTTCCTGTTCCTGTTGGTCCAGTGCTCTCAGCCTCCGGAACTGGGCTGCTTCCCTGGGCGCCGCCGCCTCCGGGAAGGCTCCCTGAGGGAGATGGAGACCGTGGCCGTCCTGGCTTTCCGCTCAGCCGGGCCCCTTCCTCTGCTGCAGGAAGCTCTGCTGCTGCAAAAGGAACACATGAGCCCAGGGCCCCGAGGCAGCGGGACGGTGCTGCCATCTTTATTCAAAACCACCGCCAGTGGAGTGAGGCTCCACCTGGCGTGTCCCCAGCGTGTCACTGTGCAGGCGTGTCCCCAGCGTGTGGCTGCCCTGGCCTGTCCCAGCGTGTCACTGTGCAGGCTTGTCCCCAGCGTGTGGCTGCGTGTCCCCAGCGTGTGGCTGCCCTGGCGTGTCCCCAGCGTGTGGCTGCCCTGGCGTACCCCCAGCGTGTCACTGTGCAGGCATATCCCCAGCGTGTGGCTGCCCTGGAATGTCCTCAGCATGTGGCTGCCATGGCGTACCCCCAGCATGTCACTGTGCAGGCGTATCCCCAGCGTGTGGCTGCCCTGGTGTGTCCCCAGTGTGTCGCTGCCCTGGCGTGTCCCCAGCGTGTGGCTGCCCTGGTGTGTCCCCAGCGTGTTGTTGTGAAGGCGTGTCCCCAGCATGTGGCTGCCATGGCGTACCCCCAGCGTGTCACTGTGCAGGCATATCCCCAGTGTGTGGCTGCCCTGGCGTGTCCCCAGCGTGTGGCTGCCCTGGCGTGTCCCCAGCATGTGGCTGCCCTGGCGTGTCCCCAGCGTGTCACTGTGCAGGCGTGTCCCCAGCGTGTGGCTGCCCTGGCGTGTCCCCAGCGTGTGGCTGCCCTGGCGTGTCCCCAGCGTGTGGCTGCCCTGGCATGTCTCCAGCGTGTGGCTGCCCTGGTGTGTCCCCAGCGTGTGGCTGCCCTGGCGTGTCCCCAGCGTGTGGCTGCGTGTCCCCAGCGTGTGGCTGCCCTGGCGTGTCCCCAGCATGTGGCTCTGATCCAATGATAGAAACTTTGTTTCCCTATAAAAACTGGGGAGAGCCTGTGCTCACCAGCTGTGGCTCTTCTCCTTCTTGGTATTTGGCAGAAACGCCTGCAAGTGCCCTTGCCTCTGGGTGTCCACAGCACAGCCCGGGCTGGGAACAGGAGCAGCGCTCACTCCTGGGCTGTCTCCATCCGGAGCTTCCCCTCCAGGCATCCCCCGTCCTGCCTGGAGCCCTGGAGGTCACCTGTCAGCCCAGGCACCTGGGTGCGGCCCCCGTGCCTGACCCCAGGTCGGTGTGGGACACGCGAAATAAAAGAATGCAAATCCTAGCGGTGTCAGCCCTGATGCTGCAGGGACTGTGGTCACTAACGCACAAGCTGCGCATTTCATGCTCTCCCTTTGCTGGCAGCGTCCCTTTTCTTCTCCGTGTGACAGGAGCTCTGCTTCCCAGTGCCCAGCGTCACATGGCCACCTCGCGAGGCGCACAGCCCTTCTCTCCCCACAGCGCTCTCGGGGCACCTGATTGTGTCTTCGTGCTGCCTTTATCTGGCTGCGTTAGCCTGTGGGGTCCTCATCTCCTCACCCCCACCCCACCCCAACTCCTGCCCTTGCCCCACCCCCACCCCATCCCCACCCCCCTACCCGCAGCACCAGCACCAGCACCAGCAGGGGCCTGGCTCTGAGAAGAAGTCACACACCTCTGGGATGACTGACCTGGGAGGAGCATGTGGTAGCTGATAAAATTCGTGGAGACTCTGCCCAGGCTGCTTTCAGGGTCATTCATTTACCTGCTTGCCAGGAGCCGTCTTCCGAGGCGCCCAGCCTGGGTGTCCTCCGGCACTAGGGCAGCTCAAGGGGATGGCTGCTTCCTAAGTTACCGTGAGGTCGCTGAGTGGGGGGCTGTGCCGCCGTCTGGTTTGGTTAAGCCGCAGGGGGACCTTACAGCAGGGACTTAGCATGGGTTTGGCTCCCGATTCTTTCTCCTCTTGACATCGCCTTGATCGGGTCACATTATCAGACTCGCCCATAACTGGAATGAAGAATAACAACCTCCTTCCCAGGGGTGTTGCAGGTTTAAATAAGATAGACAGTCACGTGGCACTTTCCAGGACTCATTGAAAAGCTTCCAAGAATGCAAGAGAGAGAGCCTGTGGGAGTTTCCGAGCGCTCCCTGTCCTCACCCCCCAGACAGACGCTCCTCCCCAGGCCTCCCTGTGGAGATGGCGGGCACTCTGCCAGGCCCAGCAGGCGTCGCCTCGCCCTGCAGAGCCAGGTCCTGGAGGTCCATTCGGGGGCTTGGATGCGGCTGATGCCAGTTGGTGAGCACGTTGCTACCAGGGAAGCATGCACTTGGGTGTAAACATCAACCACAGGGTGCAGGAGCTAGATTTGCTAGACGCCACCACTTCCCAGACCCAGGCCAGGCCTGCGAGCTAAGGACGGCTTCACACGGTGCCTGTAACACCAACACTGCATGCACACTTATGGAGGCTTTTAAGTTAAAAAATGTTTTAAATCATCACCTGAGGTTTACAGCTATTTTATTTTAATGTTTATTTTTTAGAGACAGAGGAAAAGAGAGAGAGAGAGAGAGAGAGGAGAGAGAGATCAGTTGCCTCCCTTCCCCAACCTGACTGGGAATTGAACCCATAACATTTTGGTACCAGACAATGCTCCAACCAGCCAGGGCATTACATTACTTCTTCCCTTAGGTAAGAATTGAAATTGTTCATCAGTTTCTCAAAGAGCCTTGTGATCCAGAAAAATTGAAGGAGTGTCGAACCCTAGATGACAGCCAACAGCCCCGAAAGAGCAGCTTGGTGCCTGGACACTCCGTCGGCTCCGCAGCGGGAATGAGAGGGCAGGAGGCGAGATGTGTGGGAACCTCCTCCAGCCCGAATCCTCTCGCTGAAGTTGCCTGTACTGGAGGGGGCCAGTCAACAGAAACCGGGGCAGGACTGACGGGGCAAAGCTGGCATGGGCTCATCTCACCGCCTCCTCCGGATCAGCCCTTGCCTCTGGAGTCCCTGGGGAGCCTCGGGCATGGCCTCTCAGGGTGATGCTGTCAGCTGCCCTTCCCAGTGGGAGGAGGAGCCCAGAGGGCGCGGCAACTTCCCAAGGCAAACAGCTAATGAGTGCAAGTTCATAATTTTAAACTCAAATATGTGTGATTTCCACTTCAGAACACTTGCAAAGAGCAGTGAAAATATAGAATATTCATTATCAATAGAGGCAGCCCCTCAAGTGTTAACATACGTGAGAGCTGTGCTGGACCCAGGATTGATGTCACCGTCGGGATGATGTAAAAATAACATTTCTTTTCTGAAGGGTCAGAAGCCCATCCCCTCTTTCCTTCCTTCTGCCTTCCTTTCTTCCTTCAACCCGTCCTTCCTCTCTCTTCCTTTCCTTCCTCTAGCTCTTCTTTCTTTTTTCCACAAACGCCTTTCTTATGAGGATTCTTATGAGATTCTAATCTCATTCTTATGAGATTCCAGGGCATCGACCTAAAACATGCCAATGCCTCTTTGCTCTCGGGAAACTCTCACCTGTCGAGCACTGATAGCTGAGCCAACACCCCTGACACAAAAGTTCTAGGTAAGCATTTGGGAGAACACTTACGCTTGTCGGATGGAGGCACATTTTAAAGAAGAAAGTTCAGACTGTATAATAAAAAATATTGTATGTAGCAAAATACGTAGTGTTTCACTTGCAAATACATAATGCTACGGCTCTTTCACTTGCATGTGAAAGTATAAGTAAAACTAACTTATGTTAAAAGAGAATTGTTGGCACCTGTAGCTGTAAATCTCAATTGCACCTGCCACGAATGATTACTTTCCTGATTGTATCAGCAGCCCCCGCATCTTGATGTGCTGTCTAGCTGGCTAACATCTGAGCGAGTTCAGGTGTAGGGAAATACATTGCTGATGAATCTGTAAGTTACTGTATTTTCTTTAGAAAAGTAATATTGGGGTATTAAGTACACGCGAGAATATCTCCATATTTTGACCCTCTGGAAGTTCATGGTGGTACATTTGCATGTGACTATCACGGATGTTCATCCCAGCAATATCTGCATTATCCAAAATAAAACAAAACGAAGCATAAAGATAAAACAATGTAAATGTCCCCAGAGGGGGGTGGCCGAATAACCCACAGAACATTTTCACGTTGGTGCTGTTGCTGAGATCCACGCGTGTGGATGAGAAGGACGACTATGAGGGCTGCGATCTGAAAGGAATCCAGGTGGGAGCTGAGAGCAGTCTCCTCACTCCTCGGTGCCCAGTCCAGGTGAGAGGAGCAGCGCATGATCAGAGAGAAGGCCAATAATGAACGCACAGACCCAACTGCCGATGCGACTACCCCGATGCAGTGGGGCTGGAGGTGGGAAGAATTCAGTAACACTTTTCATCTTATAGCTGTGTTTTTAAATGTTAGAGCTACTATGCCTTGTTTTTTAATTTATAAAAGCACCTTAAAAAGAAAAAATAGACAACAAATCTGGAGATGACACTGAGCATGCTCCCCTGCACTCAGAAGGAGCAGCTGAGGCCCAGGCAGGGAGGGCGGCGTTTCACAGAACACGGGAGGCCTGGGTGTTCCACTCCTGCGGTGGCCGAACTGGCTCGGGACCCGCCTTGCACAGGAAGAGGGCTGACTGTCTAGAGCTGCCCGGGCTGGGGAGCCGGGGAGCAGACGTCCCCATCTCACAACCCCTACATGAAGAGGAGATGAGAGAATTGGTGGTATGCTGCTTGTCATGTGATTGAAATCTCCCAGTTTTTATTATAACTGGTAGCTGAGCCAGTTATAATATTTATGTTCTTCAGTTACAGCAAGTCCTAGCTCATCTTCAGCTCAGTGGATAGAGCTTTGGCCTGTGGACGCTGTCTTTTTTAAAGGTCCCGGCCACAAGGGTCCCGGTTGGATTCTCATCAAGGGCACTTACCTCGGTTGTAGGCTCCTCCCCAGCCCCAGCCCTGGTTGGAGCACATGCAAGAAGCAACCAATCGATGTGTTTCTCTCACATTGATGTTTCTCTCTGTCTTTTCCTCTCTCTCCCACTCTCTCTAAAAATCAATAAAAAAATATCCTCTATTGAGGATAAAAAATTTAAAAAAACAACAAAAAAAACCAAAGTGCAAATTAGATGGCGGCCACGGGTCCTGCATGTTGTATCGGTGAGAGAGGAACACATGGTCTCCGACATTGCTGAGCAGCACGCAGAGGCCATTTCACAGGCTCCCAGTTCATGCGAACTATTGCTTTCTAACCCGCCTGTCTTACAGCAGCCGGGTCATCAACCTCAGAAATGTCCGCTCGTTTATGTCAAGGTGCAATGAGTTGCCAGCCCCTGGAGCCTGCAGAGTTGGCAGGGGTACGCCGTCGTGCACTCGTGTCCCGTCCCCCAGCCCCTCAGCCAGGAGTCTGGGAGAGGCCGGTCTGAAAGGAGCCATGGGAGTCTGTTCCCTCACACCTGCTTGTGCCCATTGGGAGAGAGCAGAGCAGGAGGCAGGTTTGGGCGCAGTGGACAATCAGGACCTGGGCTGAAACCAGGGCTGGTCATGAGGAGAAGTGGGGCTCAGCTGGCAGAGCCAGGCGCTGCGTCAGGAGCCCTGCAGGGCGAGAAGACGGAAAGGTGCCCCACAGCCCCTTCCTCCACAGTCCCTGACCACCCACCTGTCCACGGGCTCCACGCCGCCTGCCCTGGGAAGCAGGCTGGGTCTGGAGTCCCAAATTCTTTCCTCAAGCTTGATTGAAAGTTAATGGCTGATTGTTGACTGCATTAGCTTGCTTGGCTGCCATCACAAAGTACCACAGGGAGCGTGTCCTAAACAGCAGACACTGAGGTTATCATGGCTCTGGAGGCTGGACATGCAGATCCAGGTGTCGGCGGGGCTGGTTTCTCCCGAGGCTTCTTCCGTGAGCTGCCTGCTCCTCGTGTCCTCACAGGGGCTTCCATTGTGTGTCTGTGTGCTGACCTCTCCTTGTAGGGACTCTGGTCAGGTTGGATCAGGGCCCACCCATGTGACCTCATTTCACCTGGATGCCCCTTTAAAGGTCCTATCTCCAAATTTAGTCCCACTCTGAGGTCCTGGTGGTTAGGGATTAATTTGGGGGGCATAATTCAGAACATGACATCAACTCCTTCCATTTCCCACTCAAATAACACCATATATCCTGTTAGAAATGTGTGTGTTTATATGTATGAATATGGAATAATTTTTCTTTATTTCCCTCAGTTCTCAACAATTTCACATGAGTAGCCTGAGCTATATGCCTCCATGGGGCATGGCAGCTATCCTTTAGATGCAGTGGTTCTCAACCTGTGGGTCATGACCCCTTTAGAGCAGTGGTTCTCAACCTTCTGGCCCTTTAAATACAGTTCCTCATGTTGTGACCCAACCATAAAATTATTTTCGTTGCTACTTCATAACTGTAATGTTGTTACTGTTATGAATTGTAATGTAAATATCTGATATGCAGGATGGTCTTAGGCGACCCCTGTGAAAGGGTCATTCAACCACCAAAGGGGTCGCAACCCACATGTTGAGAATCACTGTTTTAGAGGGACCAGGTAGCTCCAAGCATGTTGGTGGAAAATGGCCATGAAGCCCACTCCATCACTGCCCTCCCAGCAGGACAGAAACGCTGACTCCTCAGGGAGCCTTAGGTCAGGGTCTGCCTCTAGATAGGATTCTGACTCAGCCCCTCTGTCTGCTCACTCCCCAAAGGTGCAGGATAATTAACTCACCAAGTGCTTGTTCCGTGCTCCGCCCTTCACCAGGCCCTATAGGTGGGTTAGCACATTACGTTTTATGTCCTGTGACTATGGCACCACAGGTATGGGGCGTGTTTGCATGCTGATTGCTATACACTTTACTTGGTGTGTGGTGTTTAACTGCTGGGCAGATGTTAAATCACTTAATCTTCACCACAGCCCCAGGTTCTGGCCACAGGAAATGGAACAGAAGTGATAGACACCAGTCCCAAGTTTCAGAGGCCTTGGCCACCTCTACGTTTTCTCTTGAACTCTTACTGCCACATGAGAACAAGCCCAGGCCAACCCGGTGGGAAATGAAAAGCAGAGGGAGAAGAGCAGAGTCCTCCTGACTGTGATCATCCCAGCCCAGCAAGCCCTGGTCATGGGCCGGCGGACCATAGCCAACCACATAGCCTGTTGACTCCTGAGAAATAAGGCATGCTTGTTATTTACATATTAATTCTGGTGTGGTTTGTTATGCAGCAATAGCTAACAGATGCAATGAGAAATAAATATTGTTAGAACTATTTAATAAAAACAGCTCAAAACATTCAACCTTCCGCAGAGCAGGTTGTCTCTTGTGTGTCTTCTAATATGCACACTCATACTCTCTCATGTATGCACAGAGCAGCAGTCGCCAACCTTTCGGACCTCACGGACCACTAGAAGTCCACAGACCACAGGTAGGCGACCACTGCACTAGAGGCCCGGTGAATAAAACTTGTGGACGGGTAGGGTCCCTAGGCCTGGGCGGCGATCAGGGCTGATCTGCGGGGCGACCTGTGGGGCACCCGCCTTGGCTGGACTGGGGCCTGTGGGCTAGGGGCAGCTCCTGCGGTGAGCATCTGCCCCCTGTGGTCAGTGCATGTCATAGCAACCGGTCGTTCTGCCGTTTGGTCAATTTGCATATTGGGCTTTTATTATATAGGATAAGGCAACTCCACACAGGCTGCTAGGTAATGATACCAACAGCAAACCAGAGCAGAAAACACTTGTTCCCATGGGCTCAATTAAATCACCTTTGCACATGCTTCTCATTGTCCTTATGTCAACATTGGCTTATGGAACTGGAATTTTTAATTTTAGGAAAGAGGCTGACACTTATTTTGGCAAAGAGAACACGACACAAATAACATTAAAGTGTTAGGGAAAGCCTGGCTGGCGTGACTCAGTGGTTGATCATCAACCTATGAATCAGGAGGTCATGGTTCAGTTCCCGGTCAGGGCACATCCCCAGGTTGTGGGCTCAATCCCCAGTGTAGGGCATGTAGGAGGCAGTCAATTGATGATTCTCTCTCATCATTGATGTTTCTCTCCCTCCCTCTCCTTTCCTCTCTGAAATCTGTAAAAATACATTAAAAAAAAGTGCTAGGGAAAGAGTCCTCTTCCTCCTGACCTGGCCAGCCCAACAGGACTGGATCTGCACAGTCATGGTTCTGAGGGTGTCCTCGTTGGCTCCTGTAGGTAGGTCTCCAAATGGTGAGGCACCTCAAGTCCCTGTGACAACTGGTGGCGGCACATGAACCGCAGGGCTTGTTATATTTACTAGGACTGATGTAATTAGTGTGTGTGTCTTTCTCCCTCATTACATTATGCAGCAGCAAGACTAAAAAGTACCTACCATAGGTGCTCCAGTTGAAAGATGAGTGAGGAATTCCACCACAGCTGCCTGGCTCCAGAGAGCCGGGCAGTGCCAGCTGCAGGAGACCACAGCTGCCTCTGTGTCCTGTGGCTCTAACACAGAGTGGGCGTAGTCCCCGGGAAATGTCTGCTGCCTGACTGAGTGCGTGTGGTCCATCAGGAACCCCCCCCACCATCCCCCTCTTCCAAACCCCTCCAACAGATCTCCATTTCTCACGGGTCAGCGTGGCTTTCAGGAGCCCTGGCTGGGTTCAGATTTCAGCTCCAGCACTTCCTGGTTGTGTGATCTTGTATAAGTTCTTTCAGGTTGATGAACCTAAGGAAACCCACATGTAAAACATGCAGTAACATCTACAGTGCTGTGGTGAGGAAGCCCATGCAGGTAGTTAAATTAGTACGTGTGGGACGTCTAGCATGCGACCCACACAGTAAGCACAAAATGCAAACTACCACCTGCTCGCCATTTTACATTTGTTTACATCATGCTTTCAGAGCAATGGTTATTTTCAAGCTGCAACGTACACAGGGACACAGATCAAAGAGACTGGCTCTTCCACCCCAGGTCCCCTGGTTGTCAGGGACCTGATGGTGAACAGGTGCTCTGTGATACATGTGCACTTGTTCTGGAGATGAAACACAGGTCTGGGGGGGTGGTTCAGGGGAGGGACCCTCTGATCCTTTAAGTCCAGGGGATTCGTGGAGAAATCACAAAGAAGGCAGTGCTTGAGCGGAGCTTAGAAGGATGAGAAATTTGAAAGTTGAAAAGGTCCAATATTCCAGGCAGAGGAAAGGCGTTAGGCCCTGCAACTCTGAGTTCTGTTCTGGACAATGTCTCCACATTCCTTAGCCAGACAGAGAGGCTGTGGGGACTGAAGTGCCAGGGGATACAGCTGCAAGGGAGACTAGGGACAGAAGGCGGTCCCTGAAGGGGGAGGGGTGATGTTATGTTGGATGTTGGGAGAATTCTACTCAGGGAGGGAATTGTGCTTGTTTAAAAACAAGCCTTAATGGGCCTTTTGAATATGATTGGAGGCTCTGTGGGGAGTGTCTGAGGGGGTGGGTGCTATCCAGGAGCAACTGAGCAGTAGAGGAATCACAGGAAGTGTGGGCGGAAGAGAAGAACAGGAAGGAAGAGAAGAAACCAGGGTGGACAGACCTGGAGAGAAGGGGGGCAAGCACAGGGACATGGAGATACCCTGCCAGGTAGAGAGCTGAGGGGGGAGGACCTTCGAGGACCTCTGAGAAGAGGACGGCTGTCTGTCCTTGGTTTGAGGCTGCTGGCCGTGCATGCATGTGTCTCCCAGAAAAGCAGCGGCACCAGGGCCTCACGGATGGTGTTTGCGAGGACTCAGCATGGAAGCTGCTCCGGGTCAGGCCCAGCCCAGGGCAGCAATGAGTCCATCACCAAGGGAGGGAGGTGTCGTGGCACAAGTAGAAATTAGGTGATATAAACACAAAAGCATCCAGAATAAACACAAAAGCATCCAGAGAAGTGTGGGGGAGTATGACACTTCAGAACTGAAACAGCATAAACGTCTGAACCAATTTTATTCCATAATAGAGAACAGAGAGACATCAGCTGTCACTATTGGCTGCATAAGTCGGTCACATGTGGCCCATGACGGCTGCAGGTACCATGTCCTGTTAGAACGCAGGTGTAGCTGTTGCATCGCTGAGAAAAGGAGGATGGCTGATTCTGAGGATATTTTAAATTTGGGACCCTAACTGATATTAAACTTCTTGGCCATATTCCTTGCTCAGTGATGTTAAGATGCCCTGGCATTTCAGGTTTCCTCAACCTCTTATTCATTCAGCTCATAAACTAGATGTGCCAGGACACAGGAGGGCCAGGCTTGGTGCGTTTTCTCCAATAGCAGAAGAGAATGCTAGGAATGTTCTAGAACTCACAGTGCCTCCAAAATGGCGGTTTTTAAATGCAGGCATCACTGAATAGCAAGGAACAGAAACCACTGAAAACATCATGAACAAAAGGAAGGCTTTTCAGAAGGATCTGCAGTGACCTGAAGGAACCCAATACCAAGCAAGATGGGGCCCAGTCTGGGCGGGACAAGCACAGGGCAGGAGGGTCAGGAGTCCAGGTCACTGCCCGCTCTCCAGGCCCACATGGTCCTTGACTGCTTTTCCCGGCTGTACATTTGTCTTCCTCTGCAGACAGTCTCCTCCGCCCAGCACGCAGGGACCCCAGCCCTGCCCAAGGTGGTTCCGAGTGGCTCTCCAGCCAAACGCCCCGGAGGCTGGTCCGCCTCCGTTCAGAGTCCTGGGGCCTGGGTCTCACTGGTTTGCCCTGTGGGCTGGCTGCCGGGCCAGAGTCTCCCTTCCTCCCATCAGCTGCCCTGGGAGTGCAAGCAGGTGCATGGCAATGGGTTCTCACATGCAAATGAACTCGTTTCAAAGAAATAAGCTGAACAACAAGATGCCTACTGCCTGTGGACTCGCTGCTCCTGCGCAGAGCAACACTGGCTTTTAGAAGCCTTCCCTGTGGTCCATGCCAGACATCCGCTCTCATCAGCTCCTCCCGTGGGAGATGTCACCCTAGGGCGGGGTCACACTTTCCCCGGAGGTGCCCCTTCTTCATGAAGAAGACAAGATGTCAGGACTCCTCTCCACCAGCGCTCATTACTCGGAAGCCCAGGCCTCCTTACCCCAGCTCTGCAGGCCTCTGGAATGTGCTAGAAGCCTTGGGCGGCCTCGCTTGTCTGAGCAGCTGGCTCCCAGCCTGTTGCTGTTTCTGCTGTTGCAGCAGCAGCACTGACCAGGGCCAGGGGCCAGACAGACAAGGCCCAGGAGGAGGCTGTATGGTGAAGGGAGGGCTTGTTTTAAAATATATTGATTTTCAGGTAGAGAGGTAGAGATAGAGATAGAGATAGAGATAGATAGATAGAGAGAGATAGATAAAGAGAGCGAGAGAAAGAGAGAGCTCAACACGTTGTTTCACTTATTGATGCATCATTGGTTGACTCTTGCATGTGCCCTGACAGAGATGGAACCCACAACCTTGGCGTATTGGGATGGTGCTCTAACCAACTGAGTTCCCTGGCCAGGGCCAGGAAGGCTTTTAGAGAAATAAGTGGGTCAGTTCATGGAGGCCCACACAGCCATGAGGGCAGTCCTGTCTGCACACTGCTGCCGAGGCTTCTCCGTGCAGAACTCCTGTGCAGAGCCCTGTCACACATGCACAACCTTGCATGGCGCACGGAGATCTGTGTCTATGTCACACATCAGGTGCACTGAGTCTGCGTGGCCTCACGCAGGGATTAAAGTGAAACCCAATGTGGCCTTTTGGTACCTGTGTGATCCTGGACAAATCTCTCTCTCTCTGCTGCTCACTTTTTGCATCAACAAAATGAAAGTAATTACAGACTTTCAAAGACAATGTGAGAATAAACTAAGATAATAGCTGTAAAAAACTAGTTGCTGCCACATATTTAGCTATGTATCAATTTAAACTAAATATAAATTACTAGAGGCCCGATGCACGAAATTTGTGCAAGGGGCTCGGCCCTCGCAGCAGTGGCGGCTTGCCTCAGCCCTAGCAGCCCTGGCTTCATCCAGAAAGTCGTCCAGAAGGTCATTCGGCTGTCTGGTCTAATTAGCATATTACACTTTTATTATTATAGATTATTAAACCATATGTACTTATACACACACACTCATTCATGTGTATGCATACACATTTCTGTATACATACATCTTTACCTATATACAAGCTAGCACAACCACAACCACCAACAAACACAGGACGCTATACACATCCGTAAATGGTATGAACATTTACACCATTCAGACACATATGTAAAGGTACACCCACTTACTCTGATACACCCACAGATACACCACAGTGTATAACACATTTTACATAGTGAGACTTTATCTCTATTAAGATAGGTCACGATAAATCGCTCTGAAAATAACTGGTCTGCTGATCTTGTTACCTCAGGTATGAACTACTTCTGTTGCTTCTTTTGGGGAAACACACCTAGAAACCTAGATTGTGCACATGCACTCTATGGCCTTCATCAGCCTGTTGGGGAGAACAGCCCAGGGAGAGGACCTGCTCCCCCCCCTCCCCCCCTCACGAAAAGGCTGTCTGTTTGAACCAGGAGGGGGCGGGGTGTGTGGGGGGCTTTCCTCACATAGAAGCCTGCGCTCAGGGACACACTGAGGGGAACTGCTGAGGACGCGCAATGCAGTGTGCGCTCGGAGCCGTGTGTGCAGGGCGTGCAGGTGCCAGGCGGGGTCCTTGCCATCTGTCCACAGAGTCCCCGAGCCCCGGGAAACGGAATTCGTGTTTGGTGGCTCCAAGGCTGGAGCACAAGACTGTAATCCTCAGCCTACAGCCGCCTGGGCAGCTGAGGGCCTGATGCCAGGGACCTTGGTGGGGTCTGGGGCTTGTGCCGCTCACTTTGGCAAAGATACCAAAACCTAAGGGACTGAGGTGAGAGCCGCAGGGACAGCTTTTGAGGGAGGCACAGCTGTGCTCCGTGAGGGCGGCAGGCGCTGCATTTGGGCCTCGCTTCCATTGGTAAATTATGAAGGGGATAAAGAAGGAAGACTCTGATCCATCAAATTTATGGATTCAATAACGGTTGCCATTTCAGACCATGGGAATCCCTGGGGATTATTTCCCACGTGTGTATTTCCCTACAGCTCCACGAATGGAGCTGTGCACGGAGGGAGAGACGGCTGCGGAATATCCTGCCGCGTTTATGAGATGTCAGGTGTACTTTCTGGGGTAATTACAAGAATATTGAACAGCCTCGCTGAAGTTGACAGCCCTCAGCTGAGCGTTTGGGGTGCTTCTTGCCAGCAGCATCGCTGTAGGCAGGGCAGCAGCCCTGGCTCAAAGGACCCAATGGCATGGCCTGAGCCTGGCCAATGCGGCCCGGCGCCGCTGCAGCTGGTGCCTTGGCTGGACTTCAGCAATGCTCCCCACCCCGGCGCCTGTGCAGGTCCGTGGACAGCTGTAGATGGAGGGGTCTGAGCTGACATCAAGTATCCCATGGCCATTCTTTAGAAAATGTGACCACGAGGTCATCAAAGCCTCATCCTAGGTTCCAGGGATGCTATGGCTCTTTCTCCCTCATCTACTGATATTCAATTTGGAAGAGTTCCTCTTCAGAATACCAATAAAGTAGAGGGTCCTTATTTAAATGAATGAAAAAAAAATCCACACAATTATTTTAGCCATATGCTACAGTTCAAAATTTCCCTGAGCCTTTAAATTGGCAATTTAGATTCCTGATGGGGCTCCTGAGTACAGGCATCCTGTCAAGGGGTGTGGTAAAGCTTACCGCTCAGGCCCAGCCCCCCAGCTCTCTGTGGATTATGGGCCAGCAACACATATGGGACATGAACATCAAAACAATGGAAGAAACCTGGATCAGGAGGGGCAGGCCTGGACTGGAAGGGCTTACACATACGAAAGGGGTATGTCAGGGTTCTTTCATTGCTTTAATACCCACATTCCATGATGGTTAAATATATTTATATATGCACTTACATATACATGTATTCACCTAGTCCATAGGTGTATCTACACATGTATATGCATTTATAATACACACAGATGCTGTAGTGTGCTTTGTGCTACACTTGAGCCATTATCCAGTCTGCTCCCCTGAAGGCAGTGGGCATCATGAGATTAAAACAAACAAACTGAGAAGAAACAAATAAAACTTCCAAATGACTGCAAGACAGACCAGCCTTTATCCTCGATGCATGACCAAAGACTCTTTAGGGCAGGGGTGGGGAACCTTTTCCTGCCCAGGGCCATTAGGACATGTATAACATCGTCCACAGGCCATACAAAATTATCAACTTAAAAATTAGCCTGCTATATTTGGTCAAACATTTAATTAACTCACCCCTAATGCCTTGGCAGGGCCTCATATGGCCCATGGGTGGATGTTCCCCACCTCTGCTCTAGGGTCTTGACGACCAAAAGATGAGAGATAGGACAGTGGGTTTCTTGTGCCAGTGACATCGCTAGCACCTTCGATCCAGCTTGGATCGTGCATCAGAAAGGAGAGTCATTCCCATTTCTGTTTTTCTCAATGTATGACATTCCTTCAAGATGAAGATGTGGTTTTCTCATCTCTGCATTCCTACTGCTAATTACAGAACTGGTACTTAGGTGCCCAATACATTTTTTCTTTTGAAATATTTTTTTACTTTTCAATTACAGTTGATGCACAATATTATATTAGTTTCAGGTGTACAACACTGTGATTAGACATTTATATAAGTTACTAAGTGGTCGTCCCAAAATATCTAGCACCCAATTGATACCACATGTAGTTATTACCTTACTGACTATACTCCCTATGTTGTATTGACATCCCTGAAACTACCAATTTGTACTTTTTAATCCCTTCACCCTTTTCACACATTTCCTCAATTCCCTTCCCATCTTGCCACCATCTAAATGTTCTCTGTATCTATGAGTATGTTTCTATTTGCTTGTTTTTTTAAATCTCATTTTAGATTTCACATATAAATGAAATCATCTGATACTTCCCTTTCTTTGTCTCATTTATTTTCCTCAGCATTTAATATCCTCTATATCCATCCATGTTGTTGCAGATGGCAAGATTTCATTCTTTTTTATGGCTGAATCATATTCCATTGTATATATGTACCAATTCCTTATCCATTCACCTATTAATGGATACTTAGGTTGCTCCATATCTTGGATATCCTATCTTAATATATAAAATCCAGGGGCTGTCACAACCAAAACAACCTGACAGACAACCAAACAGCAGGCTGCGTGGGGCGACAAGGCCGGCAGGGGGGCAGTTGGGGGCCACCAGGCCGGCAGGGGGCGGGGGGGGGGGGGACGGCAGTTAGGGGTTATCAGGCCGTAGACAGAGGCGGTTAGGGGTGATCAGGCTGGCGGGGGGAGGGCAGTTAGGGACTATCAGGCAGGCAGGCAGGTGAACAGTTAGGAGCCAGTGGTCCCAGATTGTGAGAGGGATGTCCGACTACCAGTTTAGGTTCGATCCCTGGGATTGGGCCTAAACCAGCAGTCGGACATCCCCTGAGGGGTCCCAGATTGGAGAGGGTGCAGGCTGGGGTGAGGAGACCCCCCACCCGTGCACAAATTTTGTGCACCGGGCCTTTAGTCTATAATAGAAGGGTAATATGCTAATTAGACTGGACATCCTTCTGGACATCATTCCAGACATCCTTCCTGATGAAGCCGGGGCTGGAGGGAAACCAGCCCAGGTCCCGGGTGCCGGCAGGTGGCCCAAGGGAAGCCAGCCTGGGTCCAGGGTGCCGGAGGGATGCTGGTGCCAGCAGGCGGGGGAAGGAAGGCCTACTCTTGCACAAATTTTCGTGCATCGGGACTCTAGTTGCAAATAATGCTGCAATGAGTATATAGATGTATATGTCTTTTCTATTAAGTATTTTTTAGTTTATTTGGGTAAATACCAAAGAAATGGAATTGTTGAGTCTTTCTTTGTATCATTATAGTCTTGTTTTAAAATCTGTCTTGCCTAATATAAATTTCTAACCTAGAATTTTTTTCATTTTTATTTCATGAAATATATTTTTCCACCCATTTACTTTCAATCTCTGTGTGTATTTTGACCTAAAGCGGGTCTCTTGGGGACAAATATGTAAGGGGCTTGTATTATTATCCATCCAGCCACTATATGTCTTTTGATTGGAGCATTTAATCCATTTGCATTTAAAATACTTGTTGATAGATATCTATTTCTTGCCCTATCCCTGTCCTTTTTTCTTCTTCTTAAATACATCTCTTATAATACTGGTTTGATGGTGATGAACTCTTATAGTTTTTCCTTATCTGGAAAGATCTTTATGTATCCTTCAATTCTAAATGATAATTTTGCTGGGTAAAGTAATCTTGGTTGCAGGTCCTTGCTTTTCATCACTTTGAATACTTCATGCCAATCCTTTCTGGCCTGAAATATTTCTGTTGAATAATCAGCTGACAGTCTTATGGGAGCTCCCTTGTAGATAACTAACTTTTTTTCTCTTGCTGCTTTTAAGATTCTCTCTTTGTCATTTTAATTATGATTTGTCTTGGTGTGGGCCTGTTTGGGTTCATCTAGTCTGGGACTCTCTGTGCTTTCTGGACTTGTATATCAATTTCCTTCACCAGCTAGAGGAAGTTTTCCATTATTATTTATTCTAATAGGTTTTCAATATCTTGCTCTCTCTCTTCTCCTTCTTGCATCCCCATGATGTGAATGTTGATACACTTGAAATTGTCCCAAAAGCCCTTATGTTATCCTCATTTCTTTTTCTTTTTTTCTTTTTTGCTGTTCTCATCGTGTATTATCTGCTTTCTTACCTTCCAAATTACTGATTTCATCTTCTGCTTCATGTACTTTATTGCTGTTTTTCTGTAATATGTTCCTCATTTCTGTTAGTGTATTCTTAATTTCTGACTGGTTCCTTTTTATGGTTACTATCTTGATTTTTATGTTTCCTATCTTTTTGAAGGTCTAAGTTTCTCTACTCTTCCCCTAAGTTTATTGAGTATCCTTATAACCAATGTTTTGAACTCTGCATCTGGTAGATTGCCTGTCTCCACTTTGTTTCATTCTTTTTCTGGAGTTTTGTCCTGTTTTTTCATATGGTACATGTTTCTTTGTCTCCTCATTTTGGATTCCTCTCTGTGTTAATTTCTATGTATTAGGTAGAGCTGCTAGGTCTCCTAGTCTTGATAGAGTAGGCTTATATAGTAGGTGTCCTGCAGGGCACCTGGTCACCTGAGCTGGGCACTCCTCCCAACCACCACCCCATGTGGGCTGTGTACACCTTCCTGTGGTAGTTGAGCCTTGAATGCTGTTGGCATGTCAATGGGAGAGGTTTACTCTCAGACTGACGGGCTGCAAGGAGTGGCCACTACCACTGTGGAGGATCTGCTGTGCAGGGGCTGAATACACTGAGTAGTACTTGCTTCAGCAGGGCTCTAGTGCTTGCTTAGGCCACCCCTGGAGTGTGACACTCCCAGAAGTGGTTGGATGGTGCATTGTCATGGTCTGAAGCTAACCACCAAGTGTGCTGGCTCTGGGGCCTCCTGGGAGGTAAAGGCCGAGGTCAGCACTACCTGTGCACTGCCAAGGGCAACCTATCATGAGCTACAAAGCAATCTGATGATGGCTGCTACTTGTGTTTGGCTATGAAATATCTAGGAAAGGCCAAGCTGTAACCAAGGCTGGCTGCTGCTAGAGTGGGGGCCACCTAGCGAAAGGTATGGGACACACCGAAGTCAGATGCTGCTTGTTTGAGAGATTTTAAGGAAGTTTGTAGCATGAGCAAAGACAGGCCATTTGTATGGAAAAGTTCCCGGAAATGGCTTGGGTGGGCCCACATGTTGGTGGGATGGGGTCTCAGGGAATCATGAGGGTGGGGCCCACAGTGTTAGGTTGATGGAGACTCAGATGTGGTGTCTGCCTGCTGGCTCTGTGGAATGAGAGCTCAGAAAAGAAGCAATGGCCTCTGCCTGGGAAAAAGCTGCCCCTCCAGCCCTCGTCCTGATACCACACAATTTAGTCCACCCCTGTATGCCCTTGGTGCTTTTTGATCTACTGTCCCAGTGCTAGAGCTCAGAGCAAGTGAGTCCCTGTAAGTCCATGCATGGGCCCTTTAAGAGGAACACCTGGGATCCCAGCAGCCCTGTGTCTCATTCAGCCACAATCCCCACTAGTGTTTACAGACAGCAGTTACGGGAACTTCTGTTCCTGGCACTGGAAACCTGGGCTGTCATACCCCTGAAACGCCCCTCCTGCTTCCCTGGGTCTCCCTGCGTTCTCTTCTCTTCCTGTATTTCTCTTCCTTCTGGCCTTCCTTGTCTTGGATGCTGCTTCCCAGGTCCTGAAATACCTCTGCCTTGGCTTTGACAGTAATTCTTTCCAGTCTTCAGGTCCTCTTTGTCTCATAAGTTTCAGAGCCTCAGAGTTTGTTCTCTGCTCAGTTTCTATTATTGACAGCGAAAGAATTAACTCTTGTCTCAGTGCTGTTGACTCCAAATGAACTCTGGACAAGAAAATGGGTGGTGGTTGGGGGGACTTCCGACATGAGCTGTGCTTAAAAATATTAATTTTTATGAAAATAAATTGCATTGTGAAGACCATCTAGCTTAGTCTTTGTCCTTAATTCTTAACAAATGATACAGTAACCTTGTCATGTAAGGACACCGTTTGCCCTCCTTATTTTAGGTTTCATTTCAAACTGTCTATGATTAGCAGATGGCAAATGCACCATGCTCAAGCCGTCTCTGTCAAGTTATTGGTAGAAAAGAGGGAATAGCTGATTTCCAAACCCACACCCTCCCCAGTCCTCTTTTTCTAGGAGAGGAGAGTGGACTAAGCCTCTCTCTGTGTGAATCAGATAGTCATTAACCTGAAGGTTACTGGCTGGATCACACTGTGCACTTCAAGCAGATAAATGACAGACTGGAAGTCACCTGTCTCCTGATCCCTGTGCTGCTGGCCCTGTGCAGATGCAGGGAACCCAGACTGCACTCTCAGAAAGGTATGGACTGGGAACAATGGGTTGAGGTCAAAGAGAAGCAGGGAAATACGGGCATCCAGCAGCTGAGACTAGCGCTGGGGATCACGGAGAGCGGCTGGGCTTCCAGCTGGCAGCCCAGGCTCCGCACACGCTGTATTTCTAGTTTACTTGTCCTGTTCTGCACAATAAAATTCCTTGACAAGAATTAATAAATAAATTAATGGGTAAATTGATTAAAGCCAGTCCCTTGCTATCCCCATGCCATGGTGATTGCTTTTAGGAAAATAATATGGTAAGCAAGGTAGTTAATAAATTTATGATCTTTTGACAAAAATCTTTCAATCAAAGATTGAAACAATATAATTCAAACTATGAGCATTCTGTTAGGACTCTCACCCCCAGAGACTGAATTTGTCCAGGGAAACCTGTGGGGAAGAGCTGATCACATAATACCTTAGAATAGCGCTTGCCAAACTTTAATGAGTACTCGGACCATCTTGGAGATCTTGTTGAAATGCACATTCTGATTCAGAGGACTGAGAAGAGGCACGAAATTCTGCATTTTTAATAAGCTCGTAGGTGGTGCAGATGCAGAATCTGCTGGCCCCTGGACCACACTTGAGTAGCAAGGTTATAGAGGCAGCTTACTATGGAGCTCTCAGCAGGAGGTGGGGTGTGTGGGGTGGGGTTTAGCTGCCCTCCTTGAGGATATTTGGTGATGTCTGGAAGGTTTTAGTTGTCACAACTAGAGAGAGGCTACTTTCATACAGAGGTGGGGGCCAGGAATGCTGCCAAACACACTTCAAAGCACAGACAGCCTCCACAAAAGCAGTATCTGGCCCCAAATGTCATTAGTTTTGAGGTTTAGAAATTCTGCTATAGGAGAAAGAACACAAATTTGCAATCTGGTTGACTTGTAGTCAGTCCATGACCTTTCCACGTTACTGCTGTAACCCTTACAATACTCTCTGAATCTCAAATTTTTTGGATAACTACCTCTCAAGGATCAACAGAGTGCCTGGACATGCAGTAAATGTTCAGTAATACTTGATATCAATTAAAGTAAGGTAAAAAAACATCTTCCTTGGAGACCTATAGGAAAGTAATTCTAGTTACTAAGGGCCTATTGTTGTATATAGATATAGATATATAAATATTTAGGATATTTCAGAGATACTTTAGATTATACAGATTGAGCCAGGGGCATAGACCATCTCTAGAGAGTCCCTTGAATCTGTAATGTTAGATTTCTAAGAAAAAATAGTGCTTCAACCCCCATTGTTAGAGAAATATTCTAAATACTTTGTTCTTGCAAAGTGAATTCTAGTGGTGAGTTGACTGAGAGAGAGTTGTATTGTGCTTTGACCATTCCAATGTAAGAGGGTTTTCTCATCTTGCAGGCACCCAGCTTTGACTTACAAAGGCGTGGGTGCAGCAGAATTCCACTTCTGGGACTTCGTGAGCTTTGCTTAGTTTGCTCTCAGAACAGGAGTAAAGCTATTCCAGTAGGGCAGTCCCAGCAAGAGTGATGAGGCAGAGAAGGCTGAGGGAGTCCCCTCTTTGCACTGGTACATGTGCACCTCAGGGAACATCTGCGGCTTAGTCTTTTCCACGTGTCAGAATGCTTCCCCTGCACACACACTATACAACTCATCTGCCGATCACAAAAACAGATAAACATAAACACACATAGACCCGGCCCACAGCCCCCACAAACTGCCCCATTTATGTCTCAACAGATGAGTCTTTCTGCTGACTGTCTATAAAAAGAAAAACAACCAACTGCCACAGCTGGAACAAATGTCACTGTTTTAGGGGTTCTATAAAGCCCTTTATCATCCCAGCAGGAATTGGCAAGGACCTGGCAGGATGTCAGGGTGCTCACAAAGAATGCCAGCATCTGCTTGACATATTCATGGAGATTTCAAGAAACATCGATGCCTTTCTCTTGCCCAGATGTCTGCACAATAGTCCTAGGTCCTAGGGGTTGCCTTTTTCTCAGGCCTCCATCTTTTAACATGCTGTTCTCAAGCTTGTCTGCCCATAGAATTTCATGTAGAGAGTTACTCTAAAGATTCTTATATTTGCCTGGATGGAGGCCATTAGATCAGTTCATATAGTACAGTAGTAGAGTAAAAAGATCAGGGATTTGGGACTGAAAAATCAGGGGGACTAACAGGTCTGGCGCATAGTTGTACTCATGGCTATAATTTATTATACACAAATGGGTTCTAAGCCCAATTGGCAAAGAGCCCCCTGGGGCATAGTCTTAGATAGACCAGCCTCCAGCTCCCAGAGCCCTCTCCCGCTGGAATCACGCAGGACACACCTAGTTCTCTAGCAGCACATAAAGTGCAGCCAACCAGGAAGCTCATTAGAAACTCAGTGAAGAGGTTTTGTGTTGGGGGCTGATTATATGGGCAGCCTCTCTCTGGAATGCATTAAAATTTCATATTTCCAGAAGGAAAGCAGGTGTTCAGCATGAACTATGTGGTAGGAACCCTCCTGATATTTAAGTTCCTAGACATCAGCCAATGTCCTACCTTGCAAGCAGGCCTTTTCAAAGATCACAGTTGAGACCTGGGATGTTAACTGTTTTCTGCACAGTCATGGATCCTGTGACAGTTCCTCTAACTGTCCTCCCTGGGACAGTGGGCCATCAGTGGGAGTCCAGAGCTTCAGAGCTGTGACAAGGTGCCTTGAGGCCCACATTTCTCTCACAAAGGTAGAGGCAGCTGGTGCTCAGCATGCTGCCTGAAGCCTTTGATGATGCAGGTCCTGGGAGAGCACCATGATTCCCAGGGATGGCAAGTTATGCCAAAACAACGACAGTCTCTCCTCAAAACCTTCTCTGTCTGTGAAATCAGCTGCTCCATTTTCTTCTTTGAATGAAGATCAATCAAGCTTTTATCTTGTAAGTCAGAGGGTTGTTTGGAAGGATGGCACATAAGATATTTTCCCCCTTTTTGGTTTAAGAGCATGTAGGAGTCTTTCTTCAAATCTTTCTTTGAAATGGAAGGATTTTCCTTCTCCTAGGATATGTCTTAGCATATTTTCTTGTTATTAACTCTGTTCAGCCTCTGAGAATCCCTCTCAATTACTCATCTCAGATCTGTTTAGTGTTTTCTTTTCAGTTCTGCAAGTTTTCTTCTATTAGATATATAATTATTGATGCCCATCCTTGGGAATATTGACCATTTGGAGGTTGAACCTCCATGGTGTGTCTTGTCATTAATTTCCTAACCCACTCATTTACTAAGACAGGATTTTTTTCATTCATTCAATAAACAGTCCCAAACATTCATACCCACTACAGAACTACCAGACACTTGAGAATGAAAAATAACCATTTTAGTCAGTTGGGCTGCTACAACAAATTACCACGATTGGCAATAACAAATATTGTTTCTAACACTTTGGAGACTAAAACATCCATGATGAAGGAGCCAGTAGGTCTGTGTCTGGGGAGGGCCCCTTCCTGGCTTTCAGAAGGCTGTCTTCTCCTTGTAACCTGGGGGAGAGCAGAGTGAGCCGCCAGCTCTTTAGCCTTTTCTTATTCTGACACTAACCTCATTCATGAGAGCTCCACCTTCATGACAGAGTTATTTCCCAAAGGCCCCACCTCCAAACGCTACCCATTTGAATGGGGGTTTCCACACAATTTTGGTGGGACACACACATTCTGTTACTTACAACAACTATGGTGTATTGTTGGCATTTAGGTCCTCAATAATGAAACAGGTACACAAATCCCCAGAACAAGGGTGGCTTTAATGGAGGCCTGCCCAAGGTCCAGGGAACACCAAGGATGGGGCGCTCTGAAGTAATGAGGGGTTGTCTGGGACTATTTTTCTTAAGTTGATCTTTTACGTTGACTCTGGTTCTCTGCAGAACCACATTCTGCTTATTCCAATATTGTTTTTGTTTGGTTTGTTGTGGTGCGTGTGGGCTTACATTTTGTTCTTACGTGCAGAGATTTTGTGCTTTGTATGATGTGCTGATCGCCGCTCATAAGGAGCTGCTTTAAAGCTCATTTCCAGCCTGCATTGCCTAATCCTAAAGGAGCAGTCAGTGGGAGAGGCCACTTTTTTCTCTTTCTCTGCACCTGGGCCTGGCGATGTCCTCATCCTGACCCAGAAGCAGAAAGTAGACTAGGTAGAGGCTTGAGTCCTTGCACTCATCTGTCCAGTGTGGCCAGAAGCATAGAGTACGACCTGGGATGGGGGCTGGAGAGGTGGCTCTGGGAGCCTCGAGGAGAAAGCCACAGGGACTTAACCACTGTCTGGCTGGATGAGGACACCCTACCCAGACCACAGCTGGATCCAGGGTGGGAGCTGCTCCCGACATCAGCCCAGGGGTCCGGGTGCCTTCAGATGCCTCCTGCACCCTCCACAGTAGCAGAGACCAGTATAGGACCTCTACTATCAATGAGGAGACACGGTTGAATACAGAGATAGCTCTCCAGCGCTAGGGGAGTGGCATGGCTGAAGGGAAAAATGTTATGTGCTTTCCATTCCTGCGAGCCCTTGTTAGTCCCTATAATTGCTGCTGCTACTGCTGTTGCTGTTGAAAACTCCTTGAATTAGATGATTTAATGGTAATAATGATGAGCATTAGGGGGAACTGATTTCTTGTTATTTATCTTATTCTGCCATCTCTTCGGAATTATTTCACCAGTTTATCTTCAAATAGAGGTAATTGAAAATTAATTTTGTCATAAAAATAAAAACCCTCTTAATATAATTGGAGCCACCAGAGAGGGTCTGCTTAGCTGAAAAAGCAATCCTTCTCACTCACTGCTTTCCAGTGGCGTTTTAGGGGTTATTTCAAAAGATGTAGATAGAGAAGTGAACTGACCTTTATTGAATTCTTACCACTCATTAGGTGTTGGGATAAAGTCTCTACCTGTGATATTTTACTTGGCCCATGAAATTAACTAACAAATGAAATGACAGAATCTCCATCTGGCCAAGGTGAGGGTCTAGAGCTGTGCTTGAATGAGGTTTAGGAGTTTCATTGATTTCTGATATACTCACCTGGCAACATAGTCATCTCTCCAAGGTTAATTTACTTGCTCACCAGCTCTCCATTTGCTTCTCCTGGTTGTGGGTAAAGGCCTTTCTTCATTAGAGCTTGATCGGTCATTTAGGGGCAGGTAAACAAGAGCCTTCCCATCACATCATCCCACCCCGCCCCAACCGAAGCTCCATCCCTGACAATCCCATCATCATCTTGGTACTGGATCGGAGGCAGGCTGGGTTCAAAAGGAAGGCACACCACGAGATGCCATTTATCATTAATTCTCATTTTAATTACTTGGCTGGACCTGTTTTCAGGGGTCACTTTCAGATATGTTATCAGTGCATTTTTTTTTCCTAAAGGAAGTTTCTTAACCCAGGCATCCCTTGTACAGGTCCTAAAGCCTGGGCTGTGCACCGGCTTGGGGGGTCAGTGTGTGCTCCTGCCTCTTGGGTTACACACATGTCATGTAAATGGCATTTGTTTGTTTCAAGGTTGACTAAAAAATTTTAGTCATTATTGGGGAAAAGGCTAAGAAAAAGGTTGAAGAAAAAATCCAAAGCAGGGCTCCAGATACGTGGAGATGGTGACCATGCTGTCCTGCTGTGGGGCGCAGGCTGGCGGCTCAGTCAGGGGTGCTCAGAATCCCACCTAGTAAAACACATGCCACTGGGTTAGAAGCTGCTTCTTTCTCCAATGAAAGCAGGGCCTGCGGCCTCACTCTACACATGGCTTTGAGACCCTGTTCAATTCAAGACCCTGTTTGGTAATTTGGGGAAGAAAACATCTTTGCTGAGGCCATCTCTGAATACGGCACTTAGCCCTTTCCCCACGTGTTTGCCATGTGGACTCCCAGCCACAGCGTACCCTGTGGACAAGAGTACTTTTGTCCCAAACTGTCCGATCATAGCAGGGCACCAACGACATGCCCAAACAAAATTCATATCTTCAGTTCACTTGTTAATTTGTCATTAGTTTTCCTTTTCTCTTTTCATTCAGTGACAGATTTATTCCTATTTGTCTGCCTGATGGGGTGAGAAGAGGCGAGATGGCCCTGAATGGAAATGTCTTCAGGGGACTAGTGAACCAGAACAACAGCTTAGTCATCAATCACCCAAGAGCTGATGCACAGGGGCCACCTGTGTGCACTAGATGCCATATGGCATTGGTTCCTCATACTTTTATTTTTTACTAGTGGCCCGCTGCGTGAAATTCATGCATGGGGGGGATGTCCCTCAGCCCGGCCTGCACCCCCTCCAATCTGGGACCCCTCCGGGGATGTCTGATTGCCGGTTTAGGCCCAATCCCTGTGGGCCTAACATCCCTCTCGCAATCTGGGACTGCTGGCTCCTAATCACTCACCTGCCTGACTGCCTGATTGCCCCTAACCACTCTGCCTGCCAGCCTTCTTGCCCCCAACTGCCCCCCCTGCCGGCCTGATCGCCCCCAGCTGCCACCCCCTGCCACCCTGCTCACCCCTAACTGCCCTTCCCGCTAGCCTGATAACCCCCAACTGCCCTCCCCTCCTGGCCTGATTTCCCCTAACCACCTCTGCCTTGGCCCCACCACCATGGCTTTGTCCAGAAGGATGTCCGGAAGGTCTCCCAGAAGGTCTCCTGGTCTAATTAGCATATTACCCTTTTATTAGTATAAATGTTGCAGATCCATTTTGGTTCCTGACAGCAGCAATAGGCAGCATCCTGCTTCTCCCATCTGCGATTATCATGGCCCCTAAATGAAGACTCCATGAGCTAGAGAAACCAGTATCACTTTCAGTTCTTAGTTCCTGTGATTACTTTCAATTTCAGTTATGTGGATGTAAAGAATGAGGTTTCTAAGAAGGAAGTTAAAAAACTAAACACTCCAGCCCTGGCTGGTAGCTCAGTTGGTTAAAGCTGGTCCCCACACACCAAGGTTGTGGGCTCAACCCCCGGTCAGGGCACATGCCAGAGTCCACCAATGAGTGGCAAAGTAGAGGAACAGCAAATTGATGTTTCTCTTTCTCTCTTCCTCTCTCTCCCTTTCTCTCTCAAATCAATTGAAAAAACATAACAAAAATCTCCTCTGCACCCCCTGCTATCATATTCAACTCTAGAAACCCCACTGCTTCAGGTTGATTCTGAAAGTGGTCAGCTTCCATGTAGGAAACTTAAAATGTGAACTTAATCATTTAAGGCAGAAACTGGCCAAGGTTTTCCTTGGGAAGACCTAAGGGAAATTGAGAATCACGCCTGTGCAAAGCAATGGGGGGGGGGGGGGGGAGGGTTAGGGTTGGGGTGGGGAGGCGCTCTCTGGAAGCTTTTCCCTCAGCAATCACAGCCCCTCCACTCAGAGTCAAGTGCCCCGCATTAGGGGTGTGGGTGTCACATAGCAATGAACTCGATTTAATTAAGAGGCTGCTGCATTTTTTCAAGCAGAGCCACCCAGGCCGCCATTTCAGGCCTAATTCAGACCATTCATCTGAAGGGGAGCAAGTCCTAAAACTTTTAGTTCTCAGGCATAATTTGCCCTGATCGGGCCCTCTCCTCTCTCATGGGAGTTCATTGGAATGAACCCTCCAATTACTTGGGGAAGTACCCAAGGGCTGTGGAGGCTCATTGGGCGGTGGGCGATGGGCAATAGGCGGTGGGCAGTGGGGCAGTGGGCAAGTGGGGAGGTGGGACAGGTGGGACAGTTAGGGAGGGGGAGCAGGAGGGCCAGGTAGAGCAGGTGGGGCAGTTGGGGAGGGAGAAGGAGGGGAAGGAGGGGAAGGAGGGGCAGGTAGAGCAGGTGGGGCAGTTGGGGTGGGGAAAGGAGGGGAAGGAGGGGCAGGTAGAGCAGGTGGGGCAGTTGGGGTGGGGAAAGGAGGGGAAGGAGGGGCAGGTAGAGCAGGTGGGGCAGTTGGGGTGGGGAAAGGAGGGGAAGGAGGGGCAGGTAGAGCAGGTGGGGCAGTTGGGGTGGGGAAAGGCGGGGAAGGAGGGGCAGGTAGAGCAGGTGGGGCAGGTGGGGAGGGGGAAGGAGGGGCAGGTAGAGCAGGTGGGGCAGGTGGGGCAGTTGGGGAGGGGGAAGGAGAGGAAGGAGGGGCAGGTAGAACAGGTGGGGCAGTTGGGGAGGGGGAAGGAAGGGAAAGAGGGGCAGGTAGAGCAGGTGGGGCAGTTGGGGAGGAGGAAGGAGGGGAAGGAGGGGCAGGTAGGGCAAGTGGGGCAGTTGGGGAGGGGGAAGGAGAGGCAGGTGGGGAGCTGGGTTGCTGGGACAGGTGGGCGGAACACCCAGGGCCTCAGATTGAGGAGCCCGCATGCATGTTAACTCCAGGAGCATGTCTGAGGGAAAATGAACAAGAGAGAAAATTTTTCCTTCAAATCCATTAATTCCTCGGCAACAACAAGAACATTGAAGCTGCAATGTGGCTGGAACTCTGGCTCCGACGTGGGCCCTGGCCCCGTGTGGGTCTGGGGAGACAGGAGACACCTGCTAATGAGGAGAGGTTTCCACCATTGCAAGCCTGAATTTTTATTATAAAAAGAAACAAACAAAAAAATCCCCTAGAATGGCAATTTCTGAATCTGGAGGGGAAGATAGAAATGGTGGAGGTTTTTTCTAAAGATGGCATTTCTTGCTGAGACAAAGTGTCAAATTTTTCATTATATCCATTTCAAGACAGGCATTTATTACCTTTCCAGTGACTATATATCTCTGTAATGTGGTTTGCCTCTTAATTACTTGCAGAATTTGCATTTAAACCAAGTTAAAGTGTGCCATCTACTCTTCCTTCAGCTTCTCACAGCTGTTTCCATGGTAACCAAAGGGGTCCCAGTGTCTGGCTGGGAGGAAATGGCTGTATCCGCTGGCCTAGAAGCATCTCCACTTCATTGCTGATCCTTTGCCTTCACTTCACTGAGGACAGTGAATGGAAGGCAGCAAAGAATCCACTGACCTCTGCTGGCTTTCTCTAGAAACGTTCAGCAGCAAGATTTCCCTTCTATGATGAACCCTTTAGGACTGAGGTATGGGCTTATTTCTCCCCATATTGTCCATTCTGATTGCTCCCCCTCAACTTCATGTAAATGAACAGACCAGACCTGATGTCCGTTCCCCTTGGCTGACCCACAGACCTTAGCACAGACCCAGGCCTAGGCTCCTTCACTCCTGGGGAGCTTGCATGGCCCCAGTCTCTGAGAGGGAAGCAGCATGGCCCCAGGTAAGTATCGTTAAAGACAGTCGCCAGGGGGAGTCATGACAGGACAGGGCCAACTACACTGAACTAGTAGAAGGAGCTCCTGGAGCCCTGGCCTGACTCTACAACTCTGGGCAAAGATGGTTCACAGTGGGCAAAACCAGCTCAAACCATGGGAAAAGCTGGCTCATAATATGGGCAAAGGTGGTTCACACCGTGGGCAAAGCCAGCTCAAACCATGGACAAAGGTGGTTCACACCCTGGGCTATGCTGGCTCACACCATGGGCAAACCTGGCTCATAATATGGGCAAAGGTGGTTCACACCGTGGACAATGCTTGTTCACACCATGGGCAAAGGTGGTTCACACCCTGACCTATGCTGGCTTACACCATGTGCAAAGTCGGCTCACACCCTGGGCAAAGGTGTCTCATACTGTGGGCAATGCTGGTTCACACTGTAGGCAATGCTGGTTCACACTGTAGGCAATGCTGGTTCACAGCAAAGTGAAAGAAGGTGGGTTTGTAGTGGGTGATTTTCTTAGATCCTTTGGAAGTGAAAACACCTGTTTCTAAGGTCACTCTTTTCTCAAGAAAAACAGATTATAAACAAACAGAGATGCAGCATGACAATTTGGACATAAGGGAGCTAGCATAGCTGTTAACTACTGCATGATGTGAGTGGGCAGATTTCCCCAGGAACAGAGGTCCTCATCCCCTTCCACGAGTCAGTTGATGCTATATGAAGGTTATCACTTTCAATAGCTCACTCCTGGTTCTAATTACTTTCTTGTTTGTCTTTCTGTTGCAATTAAGAGAAACTCAACATATAGTATCTCTAAAAAAGAAAAAGATGAGGAGCAATTTATTGATTGATGTAACTAAAAATATCAGTGAAGAGTGGCCTTAAAAGAGTGGACCATGGGCTCATGTGCAGTCATGTGGACGGGTCACCATACCTTCCACTTCTGCTTCCCTTTGTGCTGCTTCCACACTCAGGTGCAGGATGGTAGTCACAGCACCTTCCTCCCAGAGACAACAGGGAGAAAGGATGGTCTCTTTCTCACTGTAGGCTTTGGACACACGACTCATTGAATCAGGCAGGGTTATATGTCCACACTAGATCCAATCATTAGGCCAAGGAGATAAAGAACCAGGATTGGCTTCGACTTGGCCCCTCTGACTAGCTCTGGCAGGTAGGATGGGAACAATCCCACTTAATCTATGTGGGACAGAAAATCAGAACATGACAACAAGAGATACAACTACCCCAGTGTTATTTATTTCACCTTGTGAGTCATTTCCCTTATGCAAGCGAGACAGCTGATGCCAAGTGTAGTAACATCACAGCACTGCGGCAGAGCCCAGGGACACTGTGCTTCCGGGCCCGCACCCTCGTAATAAAGCCAGTGCCACAATAAAGTGAGTCAGAGTCTTTTTGCTGGTGGAGGTCCTTGCCTTTAATCTGTAAAAAACGTAAGTGGGAAATGCAGTAAAACAAGGTGTACAGCTAAGAGATCATGGTTTGAACCCCTGTCTTTCAACACCATAGTCCGTTTTCCAGATACTAAATTTTCATCCTCAGCTTTCTTCTGGCTCCATTGTGGAGATCAGACTCATAACACATTGAGGTTGGGTTCCTTAGAGTATGCTAACTTTAATATCATGAATCTTGCATGATGATGATTATTATTTCTTTAATTGCTGTTATAGATACATTTTTCAATATGTCCTATCAATTATTTTCTTGGTTGCTGGTGATTTAATCAACAGGTCACCGTATCTTTCACTTCTGTGCTTATGGCCCTATTTCTTCAAAGCTAAGAGATGGAGACAATTTCCATGGTTACCTAGTTAGCGGGGGGAGAGCCAGAATTAGAAACTGGGTCTCCTTTTTTATTTCAGTTCTTCCAACGTCCTCCAATCTTTTGTTTTCATGATTTATTTTCTTTTGCAAAGCCCAGACACCCTGAAGAAGTGGACCCCAAGTACTCACATTATAGAATTCTTTATGGTCCTGATGGAAAAGCCACATGAGGTGGTCGGAAGTAGGTAGCTGAGCGCCTGGGGAAGCTGGAGGGCCTCTGTATTGCCTGGGAAACACATTTGCTACCACAGTGTGACTCCAGGTCCGCCAGATATCTCTGTTGGCCCTACTTTGCTTTGCTTTTCAGAAGTGTTTCTGAAATACTATGAGGAAGCAGAGCTCTTAGCTTCCCCGTCATTCACCAACACCTCACTTTTTGCCTCTCCCTGATTTGTCTACACCTTCAGGTGAAGATCTGCCAATCTGAGTTGTCTGATCCTGAGACGGGGATTGGCTGCTGGTGGGGAGCAGTGGGGGAGTCTGCCCTGGCTGTACATAGTAGGTTCACTGTCTGCAGGGAATTTAGAAACAATACCAGCACTGAAAGTCGGTCTGCTTTATATTACACTCCTGCGAGTCTAAACTCAATGTCCATGACCAAACCCTTCTCTCCATCTGGCTGCTCCAATTGCCACCCTACCGACTGGACCAGGCGGTCTGTCAACATCTGTGGAGAGGCCCCGGAGTGCGGGAAAGAAACATCCAGTGGCAGCTTTCACTGCAG
Source organism: Myotis yumanensis (assembly GCF_028538775.1). Lineage (NCBI taxonomy): Eukaryota > Metazoa > Chordata > Mammalia > Chiroptera > Vespertilionidae > Myotis > Myotis yumanensis. The sequence continues at coordinate 60,017,717 of NW_027223764.1, forward strand.
CTGAGTCCCCTCCCACTGCCACCTGCCCCATCTGGCCCACAGGTGTCTGGAGGAGCTCCGCAGGGGAGTTCTAGTTCTCCTGATGTGTGATTGAAAGTGCCTGAGCTCCCTCCAGGGCAGCTGCCTCTCCCAAGCCACTCCGGCCAGAGCAGCTCAGAAGTGGGATCCAGGAAGCGTGATGACCAGGCTGTGAATGTGATTGTTGCCCAGCAGCACTGGGCAGGATCAGAGAGGGACAGTGAGAGAGAGGGAGGGACTCTGAGTGGGCACAGGGGCCCTGCAGAGGGGGTGGAGCCAGTGAGAGAGCAAGCAGGTGAGTGTGGATGTTATGGGGGCTGAAGAAAGAAGAGAGACAATAGAAAGAAAGTGAGAGGGTCCTTGAGGGTGTGATCCCACCCTGTGTTCAGCCATCACATCCTGCATGAACTGCTTCTCCTTTCTATCCTCTGCCTTTCAGCTCTCAGTGCTGCTCGGTCATGAAGATGGCCAGCCACAGTCAGTGTTAGAGACGTGCTACTCGCTTGAAAAGAAAGCGGGGCACTTGCTGAGGGCGGCAGAGAAAGCCTCACTGCCCTCCAGCCTCCGCGTGTCTCCTGGCTTCACAGGTCCTGTGAGTCTCTGTTCTCCATGGAATGACCTCAGCACCCTGACCCGTGACAATGGCTTCCCCTCTTCCAATGCATCCTCGGCAGCAGGCAGCACCCTGAAACAGGACCTGACAGAGATGCTGGCTGCACCCTGAGCTTTGTTGGCAGAAGAAGGGGACACTTGCAAGGCCTGACACCCCATCTGTTGCGGAGCCCGGAGAGCTGGGTGGAGGCTGGGGGTGGGGGCGGGGGGGGGGGGCAGATGGACAGCATCTCCCCTGCGGGTTAGGAGGCTCGCTCTCTGGCTCCCTGCTCCCTGCTCCGACACTGAAATATCACTTCTTCAGTTTTGGGGTCATCTCTGTGGGGCGTCTTTAATGAAACATGTGCTGGGCCTCTGATCTCCAGGCCAGACTGTGTTTTCTGAAATACCCGCCTGTGTCCGAAGATCGCCCCAAGTGGGAGAGAACCCTGAGGAGTTTCTGGGATTCCCAAGGGCACTTCCTCCGCGAGGTCTGTCTGCCTCTGGGCCTGCGCATGTGGAGCATCTCTTAGAAAACGGTGCCCTTGCTTCCTTGGCTGTGGTGGGAGGGGTCGGTGGAGAGTCTGCCTGTGGCTCCAGGCCAGGCTCTGGCCTCTGCCTCAGGATTCTGGGCAGGAATCCCCTGGGAGATGTCTCTGCTGACTCCTTGGCTGTGATGCATTCCTTCTGTGGACCGCCTGCCCCTGCCCGCCTCCTGAGATGGGCATGACCCTGGAAGGGTGAGGGTGAGGGTGAGGGCTGGGCGGAGGCTCAGCCGCAGGTCAGGGCGGCAGCAGGCTGAAGGGGTAAGCAGGCGCAGGTCCCTGTGTCATCAGGCTGCATGTCGGAGAGTGAAAACCAGTGTGGGACTCCCTGTCCATCTGCATCACGTTTATCTCAGTAACAGAGCACCAGGAGCCCAGGCTCGCACCACAGAAGCTCCTGTCCTCACCGCTGGAGGCTGGAAGTTCAGGCCAAGGAGTCCGCAGGGTGGCTTCCCCTAAGGCCCTTCCTCGGCTGGTAGTCGCTCCTCCTGGGTCCTCACCGGGCCTTTCCTGGGCGCACAGCCTGCTGTCTGCTTTGTGGGCTCGCATGTGCTCTTCTTCCAAGGACACCAGCCAGGTTGGGTTAGGGCCCACTCTGAAGGTTTCATTTTCTTAAAAAAATTCCTTATTATTTAAAGTATTACATAAATCTCCTTTTCCCCCCATTGATCTCTCTCTGGCCACCCCCACCCCCCAGCACATGCCCTCACCCCCCAACCCCTGTCTGTGTCCATTGGTTATGCTCATATACATGCATACAAGTCCTGTGGTTGATCTCTTACCCTCTCCCCCCTAATCACCCCCTTCCCCTGCCTTCCCTCATAGGTTGCACAGTCTGTTTCATGCATCTATGACTCTGGTTCTATTTTTGTTCATCAGTTTATGTTGATCATTATATCCCACATATGAGTAAGATCATGTGATATTTATCTTTCTCTGAGTGGCTTATTTCGCTTAGCATAATGCTCTCCAGTTCAATCCATGCTGTTGCAAATGATAAGAATTCCTTCCTTTATACAGCAACGTAGTATTCCATTGTGTATATATACCACAGTTTTCTAATCTACTCATTTGCTGATGGGCACTTAGGCTGTTTCCAAATCTTAGCTATGGTAAATTCTGCTGCTATGAACATAGAGGTGCATATATCCTTTCTGATTGGTGTTTCTGGTTTCTTGGGATATAGTCCTAGAAGAGGGATCACTGGGTCAAATGGGATTTCCATTTTTAATTTTTTAAAGAAACACCATTCTGTTCTCTACAGTGGCTGCACCAGTCTGCATTCCCACCATCAGTGCAGAAGGGTTCCCTTATCTCCACATCCTCGCCAGCACTTGTTTGTTGTTTTGTTGATGGTAGCCATTCTGACAGGTGTGAGATGGTACCTCATTGTTGTTTTGATTTGCATCTCCCAGATGATTAGTGAGTTTGAGCATGTTTTCATATGTCTCTTGGCCTTCTGTATGTCTTCTTTCAAAAAGTGTCTATTTAGGCCCGTTGCCAATATTTTGATTGGGTTGTTTATCTTCCTTTTGTTAGGTTGTAAGAGTTCCCTGTAAATTTTGGAGATTAAACCCTTATCAGAGATACCATTGGCAAATATGTTCTCCCATGCAGTGGGTTTTCTTGTTGTTTTGTTGATGGTTTCTTTTGCTGTGCAGAAGCTTTTATTTTGATGTAGTCCCATTTGTTTATTTTATCCTTACTTTCCATTGCCCAAGGAGCAGAATCAGTAAAGATATTGGTACGACAAATGTCTGCTATTTTGCTGCCTATGGCTTCTTCTGGGATTTTTATGGTTTCCTGTCTGACAAATAAATCCGTTATCCATTTTGAGTTTATTTTTCTGTATGGTGTAAGTTGGTGGTCTAGTTTCATTTTTTTGCATGAATCTGTATAATTTTCCCAACACCATTTATTGAAGTGACTTTCTTGACGCCATTGTATGTTCTTGCCTCCTTTGTCAAATATTAATTGAGCATAATGGCTTGGGTCAATATCTGGGTTCTCTGTTCTGTTTCATTGGTCTATATGTCTGTTCTTGTGCCAGTACCAGGCAGTTTTGAGAACAGTGGCTTTGTAGTATAGCTTGATACCTGGTATTGTGATCTCTCAAATTTTGTTGTTCTTTGTCAAGATTGCTGCAGCTATTTGGGGTCTTCTTTTGATTCCAGATGAATTTTTGGAGAGTTTGTTCTTGGTCTTTGAAGTATGCTGTTGGTATTTTAGTGGGGTTTGCATTGAATCTATAGATTGCTTTGGGTAGCATGGACATTTTAATGATGTTGGTTCTACCAATCCATGAACACAGTATATTCTGCCATTTGTTTATGTCTTCCTCTATCTCTTTTTTCAATGTCCTGTAGTTTTCTGAGTACAGGTCCTTTACTTCCTTTGCTAAATTTATTCCTAGGTATATTATTTTTTTTTATTGCAATGGTAAATGGGATTGCTATTTTAGTTTCTCTTTCTGTGAGTTCATTACCAGTGTATAAAAAAGCCACAGATTTCCGGGTGTTAATTTTTTATCCTGCTACATTGCCAGATTCATCTATTAGTTCTCGTAGTTTTTTGATGGAGTCTTTAGGGTTTTCTATGTACAATATCATGTCATCTGTGAATAATGACAGTTTTACTTCTTTTCCAATTTGAATGCCTTTTATTTCTTCATCCTGTCTGATTGCTATGGCTAGCACTTCCAGTACTGTCGAACAGGAGTGGTGAGAGTGGGCATATCTGTCTTGTTCCTGGTCTTAGGTGAAATGATTTTAGTTTTTTTCCCATTGAGTATGATGTTGGCTGTACATTTGTCATATAAGGCTTTTATTATGTTGAGGTATGATCCCTCTATTCCCACTTTGCTGAGAGCTTTTATCTGGAAAGGGTGCTGGATTTTGTCAAATGCCTTTCTGCATCAATTGATATGATTATGTAATTTTTGTCTCTCAATTTATTTATGTGATGTATCACATTTATTGATTTGCAAATATTGTACCAGACTTGCATCCCTGGAATAAATCCCACTTGTTCATGGTGTATGATCTTTCTAATGTAATACTGGATCAAATTTGCTAGAATTTTGTTGAGGATTTTAGTATCTATGTTCATCAGGGATATTGGCCTGTAATTCTCTTTCTTTGTAGTGTCTTTATCTGGTTTTGGGGTTGGGGTAATGCTGGCTTCATGGAAAGTTCTTGGAAGTGTGCCTTCCTCTTGAATTTTTTGGAGTATTCTGAGGATGATAGGCTTTAGTTATTCTCTGAATGTTTGGTAAAACTCTCCTGTGAAGTTGTCTGGCTCAGAGCTTTTGTTTGTTGGAAGGTTTTTGATGATCACTTCAATTTCCTCCTTAGTTATTGGCCTGTTGAGATTTTTTGATTCTTCTTGATTGAGTTTTGGAATATTGTATTTTTCTAGGAATATGTCCATTTCCTCTAGGTTGTTTAGTTGGAGTTGTTCATAGTATTCTTTTTACAATCTTTTGTATTTCTGTGGGGTCTGTTGTTATTTCACCTCTTTCATTTCTGATTTTGTTTTATCGGGTCCTCTCTCGTTGCTTCTTGGTGAGCCTGGCTAGAGGTTTGTCAATCTTGTTTATCCTTTCAAAGAACCAGCTCTTGGTTTCATTGATATTTTGTATTTTTTGTTCTCTAGTTCATTTATTTCTCCTCTGATCTTTATTATCTCCTTACTTCTGCTCACTCTGGGCTTTTATTGTTGCTCTCTTCCAAATTCTTTAAGTTGTAGAGTTAGATAATTTATTACCAGTTTTTCTTATTTTTTGAGGTAGGCCTGTAATGCTATCAATTTCCCCCTCAGAACTGCTTTCACTGTGTCCCATAGGTTTTGGATTGCTGTGTTTTTCTTTCTTTCTTTTTTTAAAAAATATATTTTATTGATTTTTTACAGAGAGGAAGGGAGAGATAGAGAGTTAGAAACATCAATGAGAGAGAAACATCGATCAGCTGCCTCCTGCACACTCTCTACTGGAGATGTGCCTGCATCCAAGGTACATGTCCTTGACCGGAATCGATCCTGGGACCTTTCAGTCCGCAGGCCGACGCTCTATCCACTGAGCCAAACCGTTTACGGTTGGATTGCTGTGTTTTCAATCTCATTCGTTTCTGGGATGTTTTTAATTTCTTCTCTGATCTCTTTCATAACCGAATAATTGTTTAATAGCATGCTTTTCAGCCTCCAAGATTGTTTGAATTTTTGATTGTTTTTATTGTAGTTGATTTCTAATATTATACCATTGTGGTTTGAGGTGATGCTTTATATGATTTCAATCTTCCTGAATTTGGAGAGACTTTGCCTGTGACCCAACATGTCTTCTATCTTTGAATATGTCCGTTATGCACTTGAGAAGAATGTATATTCTGTAGCTTTGGGGTGAAATGTTCTGAAGATGTCAATTAAGTCCATCTGACCTAGTGAGTCATTTAGGATTGCTGTTTCTTTGCTGTTTTTTCGACTAGAGAATTTATTCAGTGATGTCAGTGGGGTATTAAAGTCACCTACTATGATTGCATTGCTGTTGATCTCTCCCTTGATATCTTCCAGAAGTTGATTAATGTATTTGGGTGCGCCTGCATTGGGTGCGTATATTTTTACCAGAGTGATATCCTCTTATTATATTGATCCCTTTAGTATTATGAAGTGGTTTTCCTTATCTCTTGTTATGGCCTTCACTCTGAGGTCTATTTTTTCAGGTATAAGTATTGCTTCCCCAGATTTTTATTCATTTCCATTTGCCTGAAAGATATTTTTCCATCCCTTCACATGCAGTCTGTGTGAGTATCTTGTTCTGAGGTGGGTTTCTTGTAGACAGCATATATATGGGTCATGTTTTCTTATCCATTCAGCCACTCATTGTCATTTGATTGGAGCATTTAGGCCATTTACATTTAAAGTTATTATTTATAGATACTTGCTTGTAGCCATTTTTATTTCCTGTGCCTGTGTTCCTTCTTTCCTTTTTTCCCCCTTCTTTTTACAACAGTCCCTTTAGCATTTCTTGCATTGTTGACTTGGTAGTGATAAACTCCCTTAGCCTTTTCTTAGTCTGTGAAACTCCTGATTTCCCCTTCAATTTTGAATGATAGCCTTACTGGATAGAGTATCCTTGGATTCAGTCCCTTGATTTGCATCACTTTGTTTACTTCCTTCCATTCCTTTCTGACCTGATATGTTGCTGTTGAGAAATAATTTGATAATCTAATGGGAAATCCCTTGTGGGTAACTTTCTGTCTCTCTCTTGTAGCCTTTAATATTCTCTCTTTGTTGTTAACATTTGACATTGTAATTATGACGTGTCATGTTGTAGGTCTTTTTGGGTTCATCTTGTTTGGGACTCTCTGTGCTTGTGTGACTATTTTCTTCCCCAAAACCAGTAAGTTTTCTGACATTATTTCTTCAAATACGTTTTCTAACCCTTGCTTTCATTCTTGTCATTCTGGCACCCCTATTATACGAATATGTTGCTTCGTTTTATGTTGTCCTAACACTCCCTCAGGCTCTCCTCCTGTCTTTTGACATTTTTCTCCAATTGCAGTTCAGTTTGGGTGTGTTTTGCTTCCCTGTCTTCTACTTTGCTAATTCAGTCCTCCACTTCTCCTAGTCTACTGTTGAAAGCTTCCATAGTGTTTTTTATTGTAGCTATATCATTCTTTATTTCCTCCTGATTCTTTCATAAGTTGTTGATTTTCTCATCCATCTGGTTCATTAACTGTATGACCCTTATTCTGAGTTCTTTTTCTGCCATATTGCATGCCTCTATTTCATTTATTTCCTTTTCTGGCATTTTTTCCTTTTCTTTCCTTTGGGGGTTGTTCTTCTGTCTCCCTGTTTTGCTCTCACTGAAGGATCTAGGTGTCGAGTTGCATGGGGTCTATAGCTGCAGCAGTGAGCTTGGTGGTGGGTCACGAGGTCACAGGAGGCAACTGCTCCTCAGGTGGTCGCGGGCAGCATCTGCTCCTTGGGTGGTTGCAGGGCAGGTACTCCTCACGTGGTCACGGGGCACAGCTGCTCTCACATTCACGGGTGGTGGCTTCTCCTCACGTGGTTGTGGGCAGCAGCTACTCCTTGGGGGGGGGGGGGTCTTGTGTGGTGACTGCTTGCAGGGAGGTCACTTCTCACGTGGTTGTGAGGTGGCTGCTCCTCTCATGGTCATGGGTGACAGCTTTTCCTCACGAGGTTGCTGGCAATGGCTGCTCCTTAGTGGGTTGTGGGTGGTGGCTGCTCGTGGGGTGGCTGCTCCTTGGGTGGTTGCAGGTGGCGGCTGCTCCTCACATGGTCGTGGGGTGGCTGCTCCTAGCAGTCATGGGCAGCAGCTGCTCCTTCGGGGGGGGCAGTTGTTGCAGGGCAGCTACTCTTTGTGTGGTTGCAGGTGGTGGCTGCTCCTTCTGTGGTTGTGGGCAGCAGCTGCATGGTCACTGGAGCAGTCACACTGCCCAGGGCTTCTGCATAAGGCTTAGGTGATTGCCTGTGGTCATGATGCCCAGGGCTAAAGCCTCTGGCTGGTGGAAGGAGAGCACCCTCAGCCTGGGAGGCTGGAGTCCTGGTCTCCGTGGGTCAGTAGCCAAGGCATCTGGTCTCTGGCCAGAGTGGCTGTAGGATCCCAGGTGGTGTCTGAGAGTACCCTGGGTGGAGGTGAGGCTCGGATCCCAGTCACAGCAGCTCTCCCATTCAAGATGGTGTGGCCTCTGTGGCAGAGCCGGCACTCCGGGAGCGATTACAGCAGTAGCATGGGCTGCCCAGCTATGTGAGCCCAGTCCACCAGCCCCAAAAAGTCCTGAAAGATCTAGCTGTCCCTCACTCAGACACACACAGGAGCCACACCTGCACACACTCCCCTTTCGCTCCCTCCCTCACTCACACTCTCTCCCTCACTGCCATCCATCTGCTGCCATCTTGGAGTCCCCTGAAGGTTTCATTTTAACTTCACCTCCTTAAAGGTCCTATCTCCAACATGCAGTCACACTCTGAGGGCCGGGGGTTAGGACCTCATCCTATGAATGTTGAGACACAATTCTCGCATGACAATATTATTCTCATGCTCTGGCAATTTCAAATAATGGCAGTAACAATATTTTCTTCCTCCCCAAAATGTTTTTGTGATTTAAGTGGTAAGCAATTGCTCTAGTTATTTTTGAATTTTTATTTCTTAGACTCTGATAAATATTACATTTAACAAATTAATTTAGAGAAACACAGCAATTCCTTTGGCCTTGGCACAGTGGCTTAGCTGCAAGAGTGAGTCTGTAAAAGCTGGAAACCACCCAAGCTCACATTGGCTGCAGTTCCCATTCAGGTCTACAGCCCACGTTCCTCCACACCTGAGCTTCAGTGTCCAATTAGAAATGAAGGGTTATTTTAAACAAATGGAACCCGAGTTTCTTTAGTTGAAGTTTGTGGTTAAATTTTAAAACAGTGAAACAAATAGTTATCTTATTCTTATGTCCAGAAATTCATAATTAGTTGAATTTCAATGCAAAATTTTAATTGTCTATTATTTCTGGTCATTATTATTCTCATGATTAATTCTGAAAATAATTGTCACATAGAGGATGGGGATGTTTTTTAAAATGTCAGTTCATGATTATCTTTAGCTCCAGGGAAGCAGCTGACATTAGGGATTTGGAGGGAAATGGAAGGGGAGCAAGTTACAGGTGGGTGAGGATAAACTGCAGGTAGCCAATAGCTGAGTCCAGGCAGCGGCCTGGGGTTCAGTCCTCAGGCATCACATGCACACCTGCACACACACACATTCACATGCACATACACATCTGCACATACATAACTGCACTCTCAGATGCACACACACACACACCTGCACACACACACATTCACATGCACATGCACATCTGCACATACATAACTGCACTCTCAGATGCACACACACACACCTGCACATACACATGCACACCTGCACATACACACCCGCACACTCAGATGCACACGCACACAGACTTAATACCTGCACAGTCACACACACACACCTGCACATGCACACAGGCACACTTACACACACACTCTCACATGCATACCTGCACATGTATACACACATGCACAGCTGCCCCCCACACATGCACACATGCACACTCACATACAAATGCGCACCTGCACATGTGCACCTGCACATGCATCCCTGCACACAGACAGACACACACCTGCACACACACAAACCCGCACAAGCACACACACATCTACATACACACCTGCACACACATGCACACATGCACACACATATGCACACATACACCTGCACACACACCTGCACCTGCACACACACACCAGCACATGTGCACCTACACACACACACATGCACACAAGCCCATGCACGCATGGTGATGGAAAGGCCAAGACTGAGGGCCACGTCCATGAGGCCCAGCACAGGGATATGTAGGACTCCTAATGGGAGTCCACTTCCCACACAGACACACAGCAGAGAAACAGACGATCTTGTACCCTGGGGAGATGGAGACAAGGACCCATGGAGACTCAGAGTTCTGGGTCCCAGCAAGGACCACAGGGACTGTCAGTGTCCCCCAATGTACCCAACACTTCCCAGCCTTTAGCTGCAACTGCAGAGCACTCTGTGGCCTGGTCAGCGAACAGGGGCAGGTCTCTGCCCCAGAGCTCAGGGTGCAGTTGAGTAGATGTGAACAGATGCTGTTTACTTGGCACCTCCTCTGGGCAGGAGGGTGGGGGACGACTGGTGGAGAATGTGTGTGGCTTTAGCCAGAGCATCTGTCATCCAGCATGTCCTTCCAAATGCTGCTGAGTATCCAGCCGGGACCCATGTCCATCAAGTCCCAACTAGCCCCGTGTTGGATGGGCCCAGACGGCCTTGGGAATGGGACAGTCAGAGAGTGGGAGCTCGGAACGGAGCTCAGGGAGACGCGAGGAGCTGTGATCACGGGGTGGCCCTGTGCAGTGCTGGCTCGGGCAGCGCTCCTGGCCCTGTGGGCAGCTGTTTCAGTGCAAGTGCCCATGTGCCTGTGAGAAGCAGCTGTCCCCACTACCCAGGACAGTGAGCTGCTTCCACTGGGCACACACAGTGGACAGGGTGTGGGGAGGGGTCACCACCAGGATGTGCCCACGGGGTTGTTCCTGAGATGAGCCTCAAGGGTGGAGAGAATTTTAATTCAGTCAGGACGGTCGAGAGCAGGGAGGCATTCTGCATACTCCAAGTTACATAATCACAGGAGGCGAATGCTGCAGAGGCCTTCACACGTTCCTTGTGTAAATCAGGGGCTGGTGATTACCAGATGAACTGACTCTGTGAAGCTGGGATCACCTGGCCCTCCAGCCCTGCTTCCTGGGGAGCTCCGTGTTCTGGGCCCTCAGAGGCCCGTGCCCTATGGCCTGGCTGCCGGGGTGAGCAGGCCCCTGCAGCAGAGGTGCGCGCTCCCTGGAGCAGCTGGCAGGACTGCGGCTTCTGCAAATACCTGGGTGGGGGCAGCTGGTTAAAGCGCTGAATTAAGCTCAAGGCCTTAGCTCCGTTCTGTCCTCTGATCTTGGGGTAACTGTCTTCAATTACTGCAAGAGATTTTTTAAAACACCCAAATGAGAGGCAGGAGGAGGCCACACCTTGTCACCCTACTAAGGAAGGATGCAGGGGGTGGGTTCACTCCTGAGCTAATTAAAATCAACCAATGGCCAAACTCCCGGCTGTGCTCATCACGCTGCCGGGACAGGGCTCGCAGGAACCTGTGTCCCCAGGCCCCAGGGGGCAGCCAGGTCCCTCTGCTACTGAAAACTTTCACTTACAGTGGATGTCTTTAAAAAATAACATTTTTAAAAAAAAATTCAATAAATATGTGCATTGTAGAATTTTAGGAAAACATACACAAAATAAAAAATTTATACCTCTCAGCAAAAATCAATGTTAAGATTTTGGTGTTAATCTTTCCAATCTCTTTACACACTCTCTGCCTCACTCACACACTCATTCCACACACACCTACTCCACACACACAGACGCCCCCGCACACTCACTTTGCACTTCTGGTTTGAGCAATGTAATGGGAGGATGCTGTTAGGAACCAGAACTTTAGCATCAACTAGTAACCTACTCATAACGTGCACACAGGCCACCTTTGTGATTTGGGGACACTGTGGACCCACAGTTCCATGCCCTCTGGAGCTGCTGGCACAGAGGGAAACTATCCAGTGAGCCCCAAATCAGAGCTACAGTTCTGATGGGGGCCCGGTGCTGGCCGGAAGCCTGACAGCTGGAGGCCTGTGGAGAGGACAGCCATGGAAAGGGTGTCCTAGGGGCAGGGAACAGCAGCCCCACCTGGAAGGGGCGACAGGAAGGAGGGCAGTGTGGCCAAACCAGGGAAGTAGGATGTCAGAGACACAAATCAGAGGGGAGGCCAGGGCCTTGTGAGTCACAGGAGTGTTTTAATTTATATGAAGCTGAATCCCCCAGTGGATTTTAAGCTAAAGAGTTTGTTTCATAATCTTATAAATTGTCCTAAAACGTCGCTCTGACTGCTGTGTGGAGAACACGCTGTGGGCACATCAGAAGTTGAGTCTCCTGTGTAGCCAGCAGCAATGGGCTAAAGAAAGCCATGCCTCCAAGATAGACTTTGGAAGTAGACCAGCTGTCCATGGCTTGGGTGTGAGTGGTAAGTTTATCTTCAAAGTTTCTAAAAGGGTGTGATATTTACTGATATGGGTCAGGTTGGGCAAAGACTAACTCTGAGTTACTTTCTTCTGGGGGGAGGTGAGAATGGAGAAATGGAGAGGCTGTCTTAGGCGTTTGTTGTTTGAAATGCTGAGGAACACCCAAGTGCCGTGACTAGGAAGCCATTAGACCTGCTCATGTGGTTCAGAGAGGCCGAGACTGGAGATATGAAGGGAGACTGGCCTGGCACCGGAGGGAGAGAATGGGTTGTGTATCGGCAGAGACCCTGGGAGCAGCTCTGCAGTTGTCCAGAGAAGGAAAAATTAGTGAAGACAGAAAAAGGACAGACCAGTGGGTTAGGCATGGAGGGGTGGGGGGCGGGGTGAGAACATGGCCTCATGGGGCAGAAAGAGCAGAGCGCCCTGCCTTCCATGGACTAGATGCTCTAACTTGCATTTACAGACTGCAAAGACATCAGTGAACAACGCACCACAAGTTGTTGGAATGCTCCCCGCTCCCCTTATCCACGTGTGCACACCTGGGCTGGGGACTGTTGTGACTCTACAACATTTTGCTCTATTAAATAAGGATGTGATAGGTAAACATAATGCCAGTAAAGTTTGGGTCTATACATGATTAATTCTGAAGGTGGAGTTTTAGAAGCAGTATTATAGAATAAAAATTAATATTCATAAAATTTTTAATACTTACACATGATGTGTTTTACATACTTTTATAAAGACATTGAGGTAATTAAATGCTGTAATTTCCATTATTAACCTGCTTGTAGTCTAACAAACCAATTGGAAAATAACAAAAAGGGCTTATTGACTGCTGTCGTGTGCTAGACAATGTGAGGGGGAAGGTAGAACTCCTAGCTTCTAGGTACAGCATTGAGGTTCAGGCATCTCCCCAACCCTCAAATGACCTATTTTTGTTGTAAAGATTTTAACCAATCTCTGTTCTTCGCACATTATTTATTTACAATTAAATGTCTCTAATAGTTCCTTTCAACTGTGTTTCCTTTGTCCATCCCGAACTCTCTGCACCCCCTCCATGGTGGGCACACACCTCCCGTTCACTGTCTCCTTTTTGTCCTTATCAACCTCCTGCCTTCACCCACGTTCGTCAGTGACTGTCATTCACCTGTCCCTCCACAGGGGCATAACTTCATTAGGGGTCCGTTTTCTTCGGAGTGTGACATGATGTTCTTCTTAAACCCACATCACTAGGCAGGGAACTCCCAGAGCCCCTGAGCCGCACCTGCTGCATCTCTAAAGCTTCTTTAACAAAGCAGAGAGTAAATGTTTGTTGAAAGGAATCAATATACATCTTGCCTATTAACAAATATAACAAATTAACAAATATAACAAATATAACAAAAATAACAATCATTTCTCCAAAGTACCATGCTCCTGTGCTAATCAGATTACATATAAAATACTAGCTGTCAAATTAACATTGTAATTTGAATGACATCTCAATTTTTAAGATAAGGGAAGCCAACCTTGCAGTAAAAACTATCTTCATTTTAGACGAGAAAAGTAAAGAGAGATGAAATATATTATTTCAGGTATCACTGGTTCTCTAGGGACAGAATTCAACTGAAATCTGTCTGACTCTAAAGTTCATGCATTTTATTATCACACAACCTGGCTTGCACGCAAACAGAAAGTACCAGCTACGGTCTTACCATAACATTGTTAGAAACAAAAGAATTTGTGAAATCTTGGATCACTACAACCTCATTTCACATTGTTTAAAGAATATTTTTCTATGAAGAGAGAGGCCACTCTGAATTAATGTTTTATACGTGAATAACAGCCACAACAATGGAGCTCCTGATGGGGGACCTGTCTGTTTCCACTGGAAGCAACCATTCCCTTTCTCATCACCGTCATGGTGCCCTCATCCTGCCCTCTATTGTAAGGACCCACAGTGCTGGGTACTTTTGAGGAGAACAGAGCCACATCTTGAGGGACTCCTGCCTGCAGGTCACTGCTATGCATAAGGGAGGACATGGAAAATAGCAAAATAGCAATTCCATGCAGGTAATAGGTAATGCACAGCACTCCTCCAAAGGAAACCATATAGGTTTCTCCAGAGAAACAGAACCAATCACACACACACACAAACACACACACACACACACATACACACACACAATAAAATAACAATAAAGTTGTTATTTGATCCTCAGAGATTCAGGGACTGTTGTTACTGCAGCATGTCCTAGTCTGTTCTGACTGACTCACTGTTTCCTCTTCTGCCTCTTTGTTCCCTTGAGGTCTGGTTACCTCAACCCCAACTTTAATATCCATCACTCCATGCCATCTCCTCTTGGCCTCTTTCCTCTTCACGACCTGGGGACCTTTCTGGCATGTGGCTGGAGGGGGGAGGCATGTTCAGCCACAACAGGCTTTATTATTATTTTTTAAATATATTTTATCGATTTTTTACAGAAAGGAAGGGAGAGGGATAGAGAGTTAGAAACATCGATGAGCGAGAAACATTGGTCAGCTGCCTCCTGCACACCCCCTACTGGGAATGTGCCTGCAGCCAAGGTACATGCCCTTGACCGAAATCGAACCTGGGACCCTTCAGTCTGCAGGCCGATGTTCTATCCACTGAGCCAGACCGGTTAGGGCACAACATGCTTTACTTTTTCTTTTGATTACCTGTCTTCTCAGGATTGGGTTTTTGAAACTTGAAGAGGCTCTAGTAACCTACTCTGAGGCTTAATTGCAGAGCCCTGGGGAATAAAAAATAGTATCTGGAGAAACAGAAACACACTGTTTAATATATTAAAATGTTCCATTTCGGGTACATCCTTCAGACCCTATAACCACTTTATTAAATGATACTTTCATGTGGTGGCATTTGATTAAGTTGAAGAAAACTCTAAGGACTAACTAGCCCTGTCCACTTTATTACTGTGAGTGCTGTCAGAATGTCACTGAAGACACTGTTCAGTTTATCTCATGTGTTTGATCCTCTGTGTGAAGACAGTCAGGAGAAATTCTGAACTAAATGGTCATACTTTTGAGTGCAATTATTATTTTTTAATATTATGGACACTCTGAGGTATGCAAATAATTACATGTGAATCTATCCATCTATGCACCTATAATTAATAGTTAATTCTCAGTGTATATACAGTAAAGCAAATCTCGCAGTAGGATTGGACAGAATAGTCCTATTTCCCAGTCTTTGGAGCACTGGGATCCTCTCAGGAACAGGGCCAGTAGGCCTTCAACTTCCCCATTTTAGGAGGAAGTGCTTTCTCACACTTGACCTCGAGCCTGTTTTTCAGCAGCTTATAAGGATTAATAGAGGCTGCTACAAGTGAGTCCCAGGATTTGAGTGTCCCTTAGTAAGAGTGATAGTTGACCATGGAATTATCCCAGGAAATCATGTTGATGCATCAGGAATATAGTTCCAATAAAGTTCATCAACCATGAAAACATCCAGATCCTCTTCCTGAACTCTAGCATCAGCATTTCTGGGTGTGGCAGGTTTGTAACAAGATGAGAACTTGGTGAGGCTGAATTCTCTTGTCACTATGCTTCTGGTTGGAGGATGGGCACAGGGAGACCCTTGGGTGGTTTGGAGGCAGAAAGCAGCAGCTCTCTCACAGCTCACACAGGTGGTTGCACATCAGTTCACTCACCTGTGGGCCTGAGGCTGCAGCTAGGCCTGAAGCTATTCCACCTTCCCCTTGTCTGACTCCTGGGCTAGGTGTGCGCTTAGTTCTGTAACAAAGGGCCCCAACTTCTGTGGGGCATCCACACCCCTGCAGTTCTTCTGTGGTTGAACACTGATGGGTGCTGGGTCCACATCGCACAGCATAAGGAATCTCAGGGCATGGATGCAATAAAGCCTCTTCTAAGTTCTCTTGGGCAGCTCCATCCCCAGGGTGCTCTTTTTCTCACAATTGTGATGTTCCTCATGGAGCATTTCAGTTCTGCCTCATGGCCTAATTTCGCATGATTCCACCAATGCAACAAATAGGTACTGAGCATCTAATATTTAATATAGCTCAGTCACTTATCAGGTTCTGGGAATACAGCGATGAATGATGCAGGTAGACATAGTCTACAGGTAATTGATAATGCATGGTGGAGGTAACGAAGAGATACAGGTTTCATGATGGGGAATGAGAGACAATGACTGCTACTTCCTAGAAAAGACCGGAAGTCAGGGAGGACTGTGGGCCGTAAGTGACAAGTTCATCAGGCATTAGTATTCTTTGAAATAGAAAAATCTAGCAGAGCAAGATGACCCTGTTAAATGAAGTAGGGTGCATCGGAGGAGGAGTTGGTTGTAAAGTGATTGAAGATACTAATTCTCTCTTATCCATGAAGTTGCCAGCTGCCAGTAGGGCAGCAGATAGAGATGTCCAGGAGAAGGCATGCTTCATCCAAGTCTGGGAGAGAATTCTGGGTTTGAAGTGGAGATGTGGATGCTTCCAGCACAGGGTGGGGATGGAGTCATGGACAAGGACCTCAACCCAGCGGCAAACAGCAGGAACCACAGCCAATGTGACTGCAGCTCCTCCTTGTGGCTCAAAGGATTCATGTCCTCCCCTTCATCCCGGGGGCTGACTCCCAGGTCCGGGCTCTGCTGGCTTCATGTCTTGTCTCATGCTCTCATCATGTGCTCTCTTAGTGCCCCAGATACAAGGGGCCCGCCTGTGCCTTTCATTTGGAGATCACATGGGACTGTCTCTGCCCTCAATGCTCTGCGCTGGCAGTGAAGGAGAAGGAAGGTCAGCCCACATTTATGGGACTTGGCATTGGTGGGCCTCCTGTTCTCTGTGCCCATCTTGCATCCAGTCATATGTCCTACTGATACTACCTCCAGAAGGTGCCTCGGCTGCTCCAGGGATCATTGCTGCTGCCCTAGTCTAAGCCACCATGATATTTCCGTGGGACTCTACTATGGCCTCCTCACCATCTCCCTGCTTCCAAATGTGGGCCCCTATGATTAACTCACTACACAGCATAAGAATGAACTCTTGTTATTTGCAACAACATTAGAGGGTATTATGCTGAGTGAAATAAGAGAAAGGCAAATTCTGTATGGTTTCACTTATATGTAGAATCTAAAAACAAACCAAACCAACAAAACAAAAACAGAATAATAGAAACAGAGACCAAAGGCAAAGTTACCATGAGGGAGGGGGTAGAGGTGAAAAGCGGAAGGGGAATACAGTCAATGATATTGTGGTAAATGTATATGGTGACAGTTAATTGCTAGAATTTGTGGGGTATAAAAAGTACACATTTTTATGCCTTTGTAAGGTATAAAAATGTCAAATCACTGTATTGTACACCTGAAACTAATTTAACCAATATAATATTGTATACCAACTATACTTAAATTGAGAAAAAAAACTTATGAATTGTTAATTCCTGGAATTTTCTATTAAATATTTCACTCTGTGGTTGACTCTGGGTAACCAAAAAATTAATTAAAAAAAATAGATCTGATATTCCCCTCCCCTGCTTAAAACCATATAGTGGCCTCCATCACACTGAATACAAACACAGTCTCCACTGTGGCAGGGAGGCCTTGCACGGTGGCTGCCTGCCGCTCAGAAGCCTGGAAGAGCACATGCTTGGCCACACTGGCCTCCTCTCTCCCTGGAGCAGACTGCCATCTCCCGCTCAGGCCCTCATGCTTCTGAGGGACCTACACAACCTCTTCTCCTAGCTCATGGAAATGCTTTTCTCATCGTCAACTCTCAGCTGAAACACTTCTTCCTTAGATGAGCTCTCCCTTTGCTACCCAACCCAAAGGAGCCCCACACCCACCAGTTCCGCACTTTCACTGCCATGCTTTCTACCATGACCCTGAGTGCCTTGTTCATGCATGTGTCCTTGTTGAGCTGCTGTGCTCCACATATGTGCTCAGTGGGGAGTTTATGAAGACACACATGTGCCTTTCTCTCCTTTGTGTCTCCATTGCTTAGTTCAATGCCTGGCACACAGGGCTGCACAGAATTGCTGCCATGTGTCTGCTGTTGGAAGGTAGTGGTGTCTGTGTGTGTGTGTGTGTGTGTGTGTGTGTGTAGGAGGGCCACGTCTGAGGAAGATTTGATTTGATAGTGTGTCAGCTTGGGTTCTACTATTTTCATATTCATCCCAACTTAGACACGGCACTAATACTTTTCGTTTGGGAAGGCAGCACAGTGCTTCTTTCCGTGGCTTGGTCACCCTCTCCATTTGCTTGGTGACTGGGTTACTATCAGGTTTTGCTGCCCCTCCCTCTATTTTCAGTTCCATTTCTATGATCAACTAAATTTTTATTTGCTTTATTCAGGAGAATTCTTTTGGGATATAATCACAGCAGAATTTCTGGGTCAAAACTGTGAACAATTTTAAAGGTTTTATTGCATAGCAACAGATTTCTCTTTAGAAACACTGAAGCCATTTGCTCTGCCACAAGCAGCGTGCACTGTGCGTGTCCTCAGTCTCGCCAACCCTGAGCTCCTCCTACCACTCAGACTTGTTTTGCTAATGCAGGTTTGCTGGTCACCGGTAGGCACTTCACAAGGGCCGAGTCACATAGCAGAGTCACTGTGTTACAGGTCCGGCTCGGATTCCCACAATTCTATAAATGTGATTTAGTCAGAGCCTGTAATTTCTAGAATGTTTTAAGCCACAGAAGACAGGAAAAGCAACGCAGACTGCCTAATGTCAGGAAGCAGATGTGTTGTTTAGGTCACTGCTCTGTCATCAGAACCCGACTCCATCACAATTGCTCTCTTGGCTTTGCTTTCCTCCTGGTCTACTTGAGGCCAGGAAACCGCTGAGCAGGCCTGAGCTCCACTTCTGTCTACGACAACACCCCGCTGAGGATGAGCCTTAATGTTTAGTGACACCTTTTTAAGATAAGGGGATTTTAAAAAATAACTTCTCTCCGCTTCCAGGTTTATCCACTTACGTCTCATTGGACTGAAATAGATTTCTTTTTTTTTATTTATTTTATTTTTTATTGCTTAAAGCATTACAAAGGGTATTACATATGTGTCCTTTTTTTCCCCGCCCTTGACAATACCCTGGCTTCCCCTACCCCCCAGTGTCTTATGTCCACTGGTTATGCTCATATGCATGCATACAAGTTCTTCGGTTGATCTCTTACCCCCCTCCCTCCTGTCCCCCAACCCTCCCCGGCCTTCCCGCTGCAGTTTGACAATCAGTTTGAGGCAGCTCTGCCTCTGTATCTATTATTGTTCAAAAGTTTATAATGGTCTCTATTATCCATGAATGAGTGAGATCATGTGGTATTTTTCCTTCATTGACTGGCATATTTCACTTAGCATAATGCTCTCCAGGTCCATCCATGCCGTTGTAAATTGTAAGAGTTCCTTCTTTTTTACAGCAGCATAGTATTCCATCGTGTAGATGTACCACCGTTTTCTAATCCATTCATCTACTGATGGGCACTTAGGCTGTTTCCTGATCTTAGCTATGGTGAATTGTGCTGCTATGAACATATGGGTGCATATATCCTTTCTGATTGGTGTTTCTGGTTTCTTGGGGTATATTCCTAGAACTGGGATCACAGGGTCAAATGGGAGTGCCATTTCCAGTTTTTTGAGGAAACTCCATACTGTCTTCCATACTGGCTGCACCAGTCTGCATTCCCACCAGCAGTGCACAAGTGTTCGATTTTCTCCATATCCTCTCCAGCACTTGTCGTTTGTTGATTTGTTGATGATAGCCATTCTGACAGGTGTGAGATGGTACCTCATTGTTGTTTTGATTTGCATCTCTCAGATGATTAGTGACTTTGAGCATGTTTTCATATGTCTCTTGGCTTTCTGAATGTCCTCTTTTGAAAGGTGTCTATTTAGATCCTTTTCCCATTTTTTGATTGGATTATTTATCTTCTTTTTGTTAAGTTGTATGAGTTCCCTATAAATTTTGGAGATTAGGCCCTTATCAGATATGACGTTGGCAAATATGTTTTCCCACACAGTGGGTTTTCTTGCTGTTTTGTTGATGGTTTCTTTTGCTGTGCAGAAGCTTTTTATTTTGATGTAGTCCCATTTGTTCATTTTTCTTTAGTTTCAAGTGCCTTAGGAGCTGTGTCAGTGAAGAAATTGCTTTGGCATATGTCTGAGATTTTGTTGCCTTTGTATTCTTCTAGAATTTTTATGGTTTCCCGTCGTACATTTAAGTCCTTTATCCATTTTGAGTTTATTTTTGTGTATGGTGTAAGTTGGTGGTCTACTTTCATTTTCTTGCCCAATTTTCCCAACACCATTTATTGAAGAGACTATTTTGGCTCCATTGTATGTTCTTGCCTACTTTGTCAAATATTAATTGAGCATATTGGTTCGGGCTGATTTCTGGGGTCTCTATTCTATTCCATTGATCTATATGTCTGTTCTTGTGCCAGTACCAGGCAGTTTTGAGAACAGTGGCTTTGTAATACAGCTTGATATGTGGTATTGAGATCCCACCTACTTTGTTCTTTCTCAGGATCGCTGCAGCTATTCGGGGTATTTTTTTATTCCAGATCAATTTTTGGAGAGTTCGTTCTAGATCTGTGAAGTATGCCGTTGGTATTTTAATGGGAAGTGCATTGAATTTATAGATTGCTTTGGGTAGTATGGACATTTTAATGATGTTGATTCTACCAATCCATGAACACGGTATGTTCTTCCATCTGTTTATGTCTTCCTCTATCTCTTTTTTCAATGTCCTGTAGTTTTCTGAGTAGAGGTCTTTTACCTCTTTAGTTAAGCTTATTCCTAGGTAGCTAAATTTTTTTGGTGTGATGGTAAATGGGATTGTTTTTATAATCTCTCTTACTGAAAGTTCACTATTGGTGTATAGAAATGCTTCAGATTTCTTCGCATTAATTTTGTATCCTGCTACTTTGTCAAATTCATGTCTTAAGTCTAGTAGTTTTTTGACGGAGTCTCTAGGGTTTTGTATGTATAATATCATGTCGTCTGCAAATAAGGACAGTTTTACTTCCTCTTTTCCAATTTGGATGCCTTTTATTTCTTCTTCTTGCCTAATTGCAATGGCTAATACTTCCAGGACTATGTTGAACAGGAGTGGTGAGAGTGGGCATCCCTGTCTTGTTCCTGTTATTAGGGGAAATGGTGTTAGTTTTTGTCCATTGAGTATGATGTTGGCTGTGGGCCTGTCATATATGGCTTTTATTATGTTGAGGTATGATCCTTCTATTCCCACCTTGCTGAGAGTTTTTTTTTTTATCAAAAATGGGTGTTGGATTTTGTCAAATGCTTTTTCTGCATCAATTGATATGACCATGTGGTTTTTTTCTTTCAATTTGTTTATGTGATGTATCACGTTTATTGATTTACGGATGTTGTACCATCCTTGCATCCCTGGGATAAATCCTACTTGGTCATGGTGTATGATCCTTCTGAGGTACAGCTGGATCTGATTTGCTAAGATTTTGTTGAGGATTTTGGCATCTATGTTCATGAGGGATATTGGCCTGTAATTCTCTTTCATTGTGTTGTCTTTACCTGGTTTTGGTATTAGGGTGATGCTGGCTTCATAGAATGAGCTTGGAAGTGTTCCTTCCTTTTGAATTTTTTGTAGTAGTCTGAGGAGGGTAGGTTTTAGTTCTTCCTTGAATGTTTGGTAAAACTTCCCTGTAAAGCCATCTGGTCCTGGGCTTTTGTTTGCTGGAAGCTTTTTGATGACTGCTTCAATTTCTTCCATAGTTATTGGCCTGTTGAGATTTTTAGATTCTTCCTGATTGAGTTTTGGAATGTTGTATTTTTCTAAGAATTTGTCCATTTCCTCCAGGTTGTCTAGTTTGTTGGAGTAGAGCTGTCCATAGTATTTTTTAACAATCATTTGTATTTCTGTGGGGTCTGTTGTTATTTTGCCTCTATAGTTTCTGATTTTGTTTGTTTGGGTCCTCTCTCTTTGCTTCTTGGTGAGCCTGGCTAGAGGTTTGTCAATCTTGTTTATCCTTTCAAAGAACCAGTTCTTGGTTTCATTGATTTTCTGTATTATCTTTTTTGTCTCTATGTCATTTATTTCTACTCTAATCTTTATTATCTGCAATAATAAAGCAATTTTTTGTCTCTAATCTTTTTTGTCTGAGTAGGAGTAGCTTCTGCTCACTCTGGGGTTTTCTTGTTGCTCTCTTTCTAATTCTTTGAGTTGTAGAGTTAGATGATTTACTACCATTTTTTCTTGCTTTTTGAGATAGGCCTGTAGAGCTATAAACTTCCCTCTCAGGACTGCTTTCATTGCATCCCATAGGATTTGGATTGTTTTGTTTTCATTGTCATTACTTTCCAGGATGCTTTTAATTTCTTCTTTGATCTCATTGGTAATCCAATCAATATTTAATAACATGCTATTCAGCTTCCAAGCGTTTGAGTATTTTGGGTTGTTTTTTTTGTAGTTCATTTCTAATATTATGCCATCATGATCTGAGAAGATGCTTGGTATGATTTCAATCTTTTTGAATTTGTGGAGACTTTGTTTGTGACCCAATATGTGGTCTATTTTTGAATGTGTCTTATGAGCCCTTGAGTAGAATGTATATTCCGTGGCTTTGGGGTGAAGTGTTCTGAAGATGTCAAGTAAGTCCATCTGATCAAGTGAGTCATTTAGGGTTGCTGTTTCTTTGCTGATTGTTGGTCTAGAGGATTTATCCAGAGATGTCAGTGGTGTATTAAAGTCCCCTACTATGATTGTATTGTTGTCGATCTCTCCTTTGATATCTTCCAGGAGTTTTTTTTATGTATTTGGATGCTCCTGCATTGGGTGCATAAATGTTTACCGGGGTTATATCTTCTTGTTGTATTGATCCCTTTAGTATTATGAAGTGGCCTTCCTTATCTCTGGTTATGGCCTTCACTTTGAGGTCTATTTTGTCCGATATAAGTATTCCTATCCCAGCTTTCTTTTCCTTTCCATTTGCCTGAAAGATATTTTTCCAATCCCTTCACTTTCAGTCTGTGTGAGTCCCTTCTAATGAGGTGGGTCTCTTGTAGACAGCAAATGTATGGGTCATACTTTTTTTATCCATTCAGCCACTCGATGTCTTTTGGTTGGAGCATTTAGTCCGTTTACGTTTAAAGTTATTATTGAAAGGTACTTGTTTGTAGCTATTTCTTTTTGTGTGTGTGGCTGTTTTCTTTCTGAGCTTTTTATTTCTTCTTTTTACACCAGTCTCTTTAGCATTTCTTGCATTGCTGGCTTGGTGGTGATAAACTCCCTTAGACTTTTTTTGTCTGTGAAGCTTCTTATTTCCCCTTCAAATTTGAATGATAGCCTTGCTGGATAGAGCATTCTTGGATTCAGTCCTTTGCTTTGCATCACTTTGTAAATTTCCGTCCAATCTTTTCTGGCCTGATGTGTTTCTGTTGAGAAATCATTTGATAGTCTAATGGGAGATCCCTTGTATGTAACTTTCCATCTCTCTCTTGCAGCCTGTAAGATTCTCTCTTTGTCCTGAACACTTGCCATGGTAATTATTCTGTGCCTTGGTGTGGGTCTTTTCGGGTTCACCTTGTTTGGGACTCTCTGTGCTTGTGTGACTTTTTTCTTCCCCACCTCAGGGAAGTTTTCTGATATTATTTCTTCAAATAGGTTTTCTAATCCTTGTTCCTCTTTCTGTTGTTCTGGCACCCCTATTATTCGTATGTTGTTTTGCTTCATGTTGTCCCAAAGCTCCCTTAGGCTCTCCTCCTGTCTTAATTTTTTTCTCCAATTGCAGTACAGTTTGGGTGTGTTTTGCTTCCTTGTCTTCTAACTCACTAATTTGGTCCTCCACTTCTCCTAGTCTACTGTTAATGCTTTCAATGGTATTTTTTATTGCAGCTATATCGCTCTTCATTTCTTGTTGGGTCTTACATAAGTTATTGATTTTTTCATCTGTTTCTTCTGGCTTCTTGCATAAGTAGTTGATTTTTTCATCTCTTTCGTCTTGCTTCTTGAATAAGTTGTTGACTTTTTCCTCCGTCCGGTGTATGCACTCTAGGACCCTTATTCTGAATTCTTTTTCTGTCATGTTGCATGCTGCTGTATCACTTAGCTGTTTTTCTGGCTAGTTCTCCTTTTCTTTCCTTTGGGGGTTTCTTTGCCTACCCATGTTTGATCTCACTGACATATGTAGATGTTTAGTCGTTCAGTGGCTGCTCCCTGGGTGGCAGGGGCTCCTTGGCTTGTGGTTGCTGCTTGGACGGTTGCGGTAGCAGCTGCTTCCCAGTTGGCAGCAGCTCCTCTGGTGGGTGCTGTTCACAGCTGTGGTGGCTCTTCTGGCTGGTGTGGGGAGGCTTCACGTACAGCTGCTGTTCCTCAGACAGAGGTTGTGGTGATCAGGAGGCTGCGGTGATCAGGGGGCTGCTGTTGCTTGGACCTGCTGCATTGATTTAAAGGCACAAAATACAACGCAACAAGGCACAACATACCAGGCACTAAACACAAGCATATTCACGATATTAATAACCCCAAATAAAGGTGACCACCCGAATTAAGAGAATTAGGGAATAAGGAAGAAAGAAAAGAAGAAGATAAAAGAGAGAAAATAAAATAAAAATAAAAACAAAAAACAAAAAAAGAGTGTGAAAATAGAATTGGGAAAAAAAAGGGGGGAAATAAGAAAAAAAAAGAGTGAAAAGAGAGAATGAAGTCGAAGCGGGGAAGAGACTATTTGTATGAGGAGCAAACTCCAATAGAACTGCCACTAATCTCAACAAATTCCAGCAACAGATCCCTGGAGATGAATGCAAACTACAAACCACCAATAATATCAAGAGGGGCAAGGGAAAACTGAAGCAGAAAAATAACCGGGGGGGGGGGGGGGGGGGAGGAGAGGGAAGGGAAAGACCAGCAAAAAAAAAAAAAAAAAAAGAAAAAGAAAAAGAAAAACAACCTCACAACCAGTTCTAAAAAAGAAAAAGAAAAAAACACAAAACAAAACAAACAAACAAATGAAAAAAAAACCCCAATATATTCAACAATCAAGAAAACAATAGAAAGATAAGAGAAAAAAATGTTCGGAAAGTGAAGAAGGATAAAGAATAGGTGTATAAGGATTTAGAGCAGTGGATTGGAAATAGGATATATAAGTAGGGTGGAATTAGACAGGGGGTAAAAAGACGGAATTGGGAAAATCTAAAGCAGGAATAGGGTAAGAGAAACAGGACACCAAAAGGGGAAAAGTGAGGAAGAGGGTTGAGATAGGGAAAATTAATGCTAAAGGAATGATTGAAATAGAATGGAGAACACTAATCCCAAAAGAAAATAAAGAGAAAATAAAATGGCACTTTAAAAAATGGTAAAATGGTAGCAGTAAAATGGTAAAATGGTAGCTGGTTTGGCTCAGTGGATAGAGCATCGGCCTGTGGACTGAAGGGTCCCAGGTTTGATTCCAGTCAAGGGCATGTACCTTGGTTGCAGACACATCCCCAGTAGGGGGTGTGCAGGAGGCAGCTGATAGATGTTTCTCTCTCATCGATATTTCTAACTCTATCTACCCCTCTCCCTTCTTCTCTGTAAAAAATCAATAAAATATATTTTAAAAAAAATAAATAAAAATGTAGTAATTGAAAGGGTAACATCAGGTGATGGAAAAAGAAGAAAAAGAAAAAAATTGGTTTCTTAGTAAAAAGGCAAAAAAAGAAGAAGAAAAAAAGAAAAAATTTGCAGTAGTGATGGTCTTTCAGTTCTACTCTTCAGCCTGGTTCGCCTTAGTCCTGCCAGGTATTTAGGAGAGTGTTGAATTTCCCTGCGTTACACTGTTCCTCCGTGTTGTAAATCACAGTCCTGATTTTAAAGCAGGCCGTATTTGTGATCCAGTCTGCCTTAATTTGTATTCACCTAAGAGTCAGTTTGTGGCTCAGCCTCTGGGTGGCAGTGTTTATGGTTTGGCCTCTGAGGCTATACAGCTTCTCTATCCTTTTGTAGTGGTTTCCCTGCTCTGTGTTGTTGGTGGGACTGAAAGTCCCTCTATAGGT
Source organism: Myotis yumanensis (assembly GCF_028538775.1). Classification (NCBI taxonomy): domain Eukaryota; kingdom Metazoa; phylum Chordata; class Mammalia; order Chiroptera; family Vespertilionidae; genus Myotis; species Myotis yumanensis. Next base: position 60,043,482 of record NW_027223764.1, read on the forward strand.
CAGACCTTGGTAACTCCCAGTGACTGATCAGATTATTTTAATCCTTTATCTCATACAGGGTGGAATCTGGGTGTGGCTGTGCTCCTTGCCTGGGGGGCTGGGGGGAGGAATTCCACCCTCCGGAGAGAATGGCTGCCCCAGTCCTGGGCCCAGGGGTGTCTCAGCACTCAATTCGCTGCCACCTCCCCCCGCTCCCCCTCTCTCCTCAGCCTGTCCCCAGATTCCACTCGTCCACACCTTCACCCTCTCTTCAGCACAGGTGAGTGTCTGTATCCGAACTGTCCTATGAGCAGGGTTCAGTGAAAACAAAGAAACAGACAAACGCCGGCCGGCCGCGGAAACGCTCCTCTCTTACCGGTCTGGGAAACGCTCCTCTCTTACCAGCACTGCATGATCTGGGAAACGCTCCTCTCTTATGGGCACTGCATGGTCTGGTCAGTTCCTCAGGATGCCCCCTTTAGTCTCAGTTCTCCGCAATCACAAAATCCAAATCTCAAATCTCCCGGCGCCAGCAAACCCGTGGAACTCCTTTCCCCAGTCAGGGGCTGTGTCTGTCTCAAGAGACGGCTGTCTGCCAGGCGGTCTCCCTCGACCCTCTGGGCTCAGGTCTGGCAAACTTTCCTGCCCAGATCCCTGGTTTTTTACCTTTCCAGGGGAGCTCTGCCTTTCCTGGCTGCAAACCATCTCACCAGCTGAGTAAATTCGCCAATTCGGGGTGGGTGTTATTAGTTTCAGCTGCTTACTCCGTTTGCTCCGGGACAAGACCTGGGACGTGTCTGCCTATATCGCCACCATCTTGCTTCTCTGAAATGGGTTTCTTGCTAACTCCAGAGCGAACTGCTGTAAGGCAGCAGCAGGTGAGAGTGTTATTGCAGGCTGCATTCCCATGGTGCTCCCCACAGCCTTGCCCTGGGCTGATGTGTGGGGAGTTGCCAGTTAGGCCCATGGCCCTGGAGCAGGGCTTGGGCTGAACTGTCCAGAAAGAAAACAATTAGGGAGCTGAAATAGATACAAGGTAAACCAACAACAGTTTGCAACAAAACACAATATAAATGCACTCACTTTAAGGAGGCTCCCAGAGACCGAGATAGCAGCTGCTGGAATGATGTACAATAGGGAACAGCACTATCGAGGGAAATGTTCTATCGAACAGCCCAAATGTCTCCTCCTGCTTGTTAAGGAGTGCGCAGCAACATGACAAGTCTGGACGGGGTTAATGGCCTGTCTCCCCGAGCGGTGGGCACCATCTCCCCTGCTGGTCAGAGCTGCCTGCCCAGGACAGGAAATGATAGGTCCCGACTAGGGAGTTCCTTTCTTAGGGGCAGTGCCTGGAAACTGACTTCCCATAGACGACATACAAGTTAAAGATTCCCCATCTAGTAACACAATTTTCAAGAAACCAAACACAATGGCAAATCTTAGGTTTCAGCTTTGAAAGCCATTGACTTCTTTTTAAATTCTTAATTGTTTAAAGGATTACATAAGTCTCCTTCCCCTCCAACCCAGGACCTATCCCTAGCTATTCCCACCCCTCAGCACATGCCCTCACCCCTCTAGTGCAAGAGGCTGCAGGCTGGGCTGAGGCTCTTCCCCCACGCCCCCATGCATGAATTTCATGCACTGGGCCTCTAGTATCTGTCCTATCTAATAAAAGAGTAATATGCAAATTAACCATCACTCCACGGCAAAGATGGCACGGCCGCAGAGCTGGAGTGAGCAGGAGGCTAGATTTGTCCCTGGTGATGGAGGAAGTCAAACTTCCCACCTGCCCTGCTGGCCCTGAGCTCTGCTCAAGGCTACAAAGTTACAATTATAGAAGATACATAAATCCCAGATACCTGCTTCCAGCCCGCAGTGTGGCCAGCCTGAAAATGGCCATCAGACCCTCACCCAGGCTGGCTAGGCACCCCAGTGGGAACCCCCACCCTGAAGGGGCTGTGGCCAGCCTGAAACCAGCCCTCAGCCCCTCACCCAGGCTGGCCACACTCCCATGGGGTGAGGGTCCCCACTGGGGAGCTTGACCAGCCTGCAAACAGCCATCATCCCTTCACCCAGGCTGGCCAGGCACCCAAGTGGGACCCCCACCCTGATCTGGGACACCCTTCAGGGCAAACCAGCAAGCCCCCCCCCCCCCCCCCCCCCGGTGCACCAGGCCTCTATCCTATATAATAAAAGGGTAATATGCAAACTGACCCTAACAGCAGAAAGACTGGGAATGACTGGTCACTATGACACACACTTACCACCAGGGGGCAGACGCTTAATGCAGGAACTGCCCCCTGGTGGTCAGTGTGCTCCCACAGGGGGAGCTCTGCTCAGCCACAAGCCATGCTGATGGCTGCCAGCACAGCAGTGGTGGTGGGAGCCTCTCCCACCTCCTCAGCAGCACTAAGCATGTCTGACTGCAGCTTAGGCCTCCTCCCCGCTGGCAAGTGGACATCCCCCGAGGGCTCCCTAGCTGCCAGAGAAATGTCTGACTGCCAGCTTAGGCTCAATCCCCTGGGGAGCGGGCCTAAGCCAGCAGGTGGACATTTTCCGAGGGGTCAGAGACTTCGAGAGGGCACAGGCCAGGCTGAGGGACCCCTCCACCCTGAGTGCACAAAGTTGTGTGCATCGGGCCTCTAGTATAAAATAATAAAAAACATTAGAAGTGGTCAAATATGAAAATAAATATAAAATAATTTTTCTTGTTTAATGAAAATTTTTTATAAGATAATTGATTGTTTAAAACAAAAAATTGTGTTATGTATTTTATGTAGAAGTAAATTGTGTGAAAACAATAGAAGAAAGGCAAGGAGAAAAGAGATGAAAATATACTGCTGTAAACTTTTTACACTTTATGTGAAGAGCTACAAGGTTGTTTGAAGGTAGGTTGCATACTGTAAAGCCAAAAGCAACTACTTAAAACACAAAATGAATACGGATAGCTAATAAGTCAACTAAAGAAATAAAGTAGTAAAAACTATTATGTGTGAGCATGAGCACATACACACAAAGATTAGAATTGTAAGTTTTATATGTTTAGAAATTTTCCAAATATAGAATTTCAATGAGTGGTGAGCACATTTGTTAAAACATCAAAATGAAATATCTTCTCATTCATGTGTAGGCACTGATGTTTGACTCCAGGAATTATGGAAATATCCAAATTCAATTTCTTCAAATACCTCTGCATAATCGGAATGAAAAGTGATACTGTGATGAATTATGCACAACCAATGATGACCTTCTTCATTTAGATCCCTAAATCTTTGTGAGCCATCTCCTTCAGATATTATAGGCATTGAACCCAGAATCAAAAGAAACTGAATTTAGAATCAGATTTTGAATTTCTATATCACCAAGACTGAAAAAATATTTTAAAATAATAATTCATATTCAAACACATTGTTTACATTAAAATTTTATTATTAATGAGAATATTTACTGTGTGAAAATGTTTTTTTTTTTTTTTTTTTTTTTTTTTTTTTTTTTTTTTTTTTAATATATTCTATCGATTTTTCACAGAGAGGAAGGGAGAGAGATAGAGAGTTAGAAACATCGATGAGAGAGAAACATCGATCAGCTGCCTCCTGCACATCTCCCACTGGGGATGTGCCCGCAACCCAGGCACATGCCCCCGACCGGAATCGAACCCGGGACCCCTCAGTCCGCAGGCCGACGCTCTATCCACTGAGCCAAACCGGTTTCGGCTGTGTGAAAATGTTTTATGTATATTTAATATACAAAATACATTTTAAAAAATATAAACCTTGGTTATATTATTTTCATATCATTGTGTCTACTTTTTATTATTATGTGATCTATAATGTATATAATTTAATATCTATTCACATATTTTTTAACTACAATTAATTATTTTATTTATTATAATAATTCCTTCTACATAAGTAATATATATGCATACACAGTCTAAAAGTGCATGTAAGTATAGTATATGCTTTAAATATCACATATTAGTAATTTTAGAAATTAGTATAATTTAATATTAATAATTTGGAGAATAAAACAAATAAACAGGGAGGTGTTAATGGATGGGGGGTCAGTTCCACAGCTTGGACCTTCTGCTCTAAGAGGCCATGAACTGAGTGGCCACGCTGAGCTCAGACAGCCTTTTATGGACTCAGACCCAAAGTCAGCCCTTCCGAGCTGAGAGGAAGTGCCTCTTTCTGCCTTTAATTCAGAAAATGCCTTTGACCCATGCCTCTTAGCCTTTGCTAGCATGCATTAGTGTTTCCAACTATGACTAGTTTACTACTCCAATGTGATGCTCACATTTATATAACATTTAATAATTCCTAAATATGATTTTAAAGGACTACACATATTAACTCATTTAATCCTCATTCAGAAAATCCCAAGGTGGAGATGCAGAGATATTATCCCTACTTTGGAGATGAGCGGACTGGCACACAGAGAGTTGATTGGTTCTGATAGTGTGCTTGTGCTAAAGCAGCCTTCTATTGGCATGATAGATAAACGAAGCTGGTTAAATAAGCTTGACAAAATAGTTTTGCATGGGTTGTCATAAGTTAGATTAGAATATAATGTTCTTTTTTTTTTTAGCCTTACCATCATTTTCACAATCAAAGCCATATTTGCTTCATAAAAACATGTAAGCAAATTAGCCCTAACCTTTTAAATTTACTTTGAAATAGTTTGTATAGTATAGGAATTATTTGGTCCTTGATAGAAAAAAAAATCCAGAATAAATTAAGGCCAGTTGGTGTGTGTGTGTGCGTGTGTGTGCATGTGCGTGTGTGCATTTGTGCACACGCGTGTGTATTAACACCTAACTAATTGACATGCTCTGAGACAAATGCGTTTGATCTCAAATAATGATGGAAAAAGTATAACTACTCCCTACATGTAAGTGCCATACAACTGAGGAATGTCAAGGCAACTTTGGTTTATCGGGTGACTGATCATGTTGATGCCCACTAGCTTTTAATCATTAGTTCTCCTCTAGCCAATGGTTTATTGAAGGTATAGATACATTGGATCAATGTTTCCAACCATCAGCTTTAGAAATAAAGCAGCAACAGCCGCGTGTTTTTTTAATTAGGATCTATTGTGCAGCTACTTGTGTGCCCAGCACTGTAACCACTGCTGGGGAGCTAGCAATAGGAGGAATAAAAAACTACGGGCAGCAATTCACAGAAGGGAACAGCCTTGCGAGGAGGTAACGCCGGTTCACAGTTCCCGGTGACATTCTAGCTAGTGGTATGGGAGTATAGTTATGGATTCATGAAGGACTCCATAAAGGGGACATTTTTAAGTTGTATCCTCAAGATGAAAAATAATTTCTTCCCCATGAATTAAGCAGCAGGCATTGAAAGATGTTGGATTGTGAACGGACAGGGCACTCATAGGGACAGTCAGGTTAGCATGCCTGGAGCAGCTTGCTGGAGATGAAGATGGATGGCCAGCCGGGATCCATTCATAAGCTGTTTAGCATTTATCCTATAAAAAAGAGGGCACAAATTAAGCTAATTTCCATAATCAGATGTTCTTCAGTCAACAAAAAGGTATGTTGAAGGCCACTTGTGTCAGGGACCAGGCAAGCCTAGAGATGGAGCAGTAAAGAAAACAGAAATGCGTCCTGCCCTTTGGTGCTTACAAGGACGCTGAGTCCAGGCGCTGTGTCCCATGTCCTGACAGTGGAGGAGGAATTGTGGGGCAGATGCAAGAGCATGGAGCAGATAGCGAGATGTTGCAAGTGGAAGAAAGGGAGAAAGGGGATTTCTGCTGGGAGGGGAACTGGATGGTAACACTGCTGAGACCTGCGCAGAAAGAAGCCAAAGGGAAGAGGAAGATGCCTGTCTGGCCTTTGACATTGTCTGAAACCTTTTACGATGTCTGACTACACCACGGGCCTAATTAAAATAACACTTCTTATCACAAATTGTCAGATGAAATGTCACCTCCTCTAAGAGGGCTTCTCTGACCACCTTAGTAAAAAAATTCTCGAATTAGACACTTTCCATTCCATCACTCTGTTTATTTTCTTAACACTCCCCCTATCTAGGATTATTTATCTGTTTGTTCACTTCGTTTTCCAACCGAAATGTGAACTGCATGAGCACAGGGAAGCGGCCTGTCTGTTGCTTTTCCACATGAGCCTGTAGAGCAGCGGTTCTCAACCTGTGGGTCGCGACCCCTTTGGGGGTCGAACGACCCTTTCACAGGGGTCACCTAAGACCATCGGAAACACATATATAATTACATATTGTTTTTGTGATTAATCACTATACTTTAATTGTGTTCAATTTGTAACAATGAAATTGGGGGCCACCACAACACGAGGAACTGTATTAAAGGGTCTCGGCATTAGGAAGGTTGAGAACCACTGCTGTAGAGGGAGCATTACGGGCTCCCACTGCGTTTGTGTCCAGGTTTGAAACAATGGGCATGGAGAGGGCTGAGGTTAAAAAGGGTCCTGTGCAGGCTCCGGGTGAGTGAGTGCTGCTGTTAGTCTCTGAGACACATGCTCAGTCTGTCGATGTCGCTCCCACCTCCTCCTCCTCTTCAAGGTGAAGATGATGTGCAGAGCAAGGCTCCTGGGAAGCCTCACTGGGAGGCACAGACCTCAGTGCCACCCCTGCATGGCAGGTGCTGTTCAGGTCCTTCGGTTCTGAAGGACATACCTGCTCCCAGACCTATCCCCAGGCTCTCTAGGACACACTGTGGGAAAGGCGACCATGACAGGTTGGCCTTTCATAGCTTTATCCACCAAAAATAAAAGGAAAGCCTGCTTACCACCAATTCCCAAGTATGTGAAGGAAGACTTGGATTAGCTTGGCTTCCACCTGTTTCCAACGTGTGATGCAGTCCCCTGTGATCAAGGAAGGCAGCACTGGGAGCAGTGTGACTGCATCTGGTTTGCCTAGACTGATCCTACGTACGTCTTCATCCTGTTCTGATGATTAATAGCACCTCTTCTCACTCCCCGAAAGGCTCTAGTTCGGATAATATCTGAGGGTTGCTCCAGTCGTAGGAACTAAGTGGCTCCTGGGGTCGCTATGTGGTTGGGGATCAAGCCCTAGAAACATGCTTTGCTGGGGGGCGGGGAGCACAGATGACCAAGAGGAGGGTGAACCATTCAGGAGCCGACTGCCTGCATGTGTGTTCATCCATGCCACCCTGTCCTCTTCCAGACACAGTGTCTGAGCCCCACAGCAGGCCCTGCCCATATCCCATCACCCAGGGGGCTGGCCACTGACTCCCTCCCTCTTCTCCTGGTGCCATTGCAGCTGCTGGATGATAAATCACACACCCAGGCCCCACCGGTGCCGGCTGCTGACTGTATCCCTCACTGTCCGGCCGACTTTCCATGGAGGAGTGAGTCCGTCTCCCCTAAGCAGTGCCTGGTCAGAATCCCCTCACACCTTCTCTCAGGCATGAGGAGGGTCTTGAGGTTCTTAGAGAAAAACTGAGAAATAGTTGTAAGGCATCATGCAGGTCACCACTCATACTTTCATCTAATCCAGCCGTTCTCAACCTGTGGGTCTCGACCCCTTTGGCAGTTGAACAACCCTTTCACAGGGGTCACCTAAGACCATTCTGCATATCAGATATTTACATTACGATTCATAACAGTAGCAACATTACAGTTATGAAGTAGCAACAAACATAATTTTATGGTTGGGTCACAACATGAGGAACTGTATTTAAAGGGCCAGAAGGTTGAGAACCACTGACTAACCCCTTACCCGCAATGTGTGTGCCTAACGGCAGCTCAGAGCTCTGGGTGGAAGCCCACGCTCTCCCTGGACACAACAGAGACAGAACCATCAGGATAGGAAGCGACCATGGGCACCACCCACCAAAGAGAGAAAACCAGAAGTCCTGAGGCATTGGCAGCTTTCCTTGATCAAAATTTAAAAAAAATCTTCCATTCTCACCTTTTATTTCACATGCTCGTGGTTTGTATTTTTGCTCTCTCGTTTCATTCTCCGTGCCCTTTCTATCTGCCTCTTTGCCATCACGCCTTCACCATCTCTCCCTCCCGCTCCCTTCCTCCTCCACTTCTCGCCTCCCCTCCACACTCTCTCTCTGCCCCCTCCAGCTCCACGAACAGAGACTGTGTACAGCTCAAGCGGACTTGCCGCTGGACATAACTGCTGCTTGTGGGGGACACACTCCTGGCTCTCAGGACGCGGCTCTGCCTCGCTGAGGGGCACGGCCCCACATGGGTTAAGTTAAAGGAGGGCCTCAGAGACAGGTTAGGAAGAATTCCCGTGACCCAGGCAGTGCTGTCCTTCCACACACTGCTCTCGGGTTCCAGGACTAAGGGCCGGAGTGTCTGTGGGGCCTGCACTTCCTGCCGCTGGGCCTTCCATGGAGCTGCTTCCCGGCTGAACACCAGCTCGGGCTGATATTCGGGGTGTGATTAGCCACTGTCCGGACGGATATCAGCTAGTGCAAGGCCAGCAGAGAAAACACGTTGCCACTCCATAATTTCAGAAAAATGCAAGAGAGTGAGCACCGAAACTCACAAACATCCGTGGGGCCAGGAAAGGGATTACTTTGGAAACTGTAAGGCGACGTTTACATTTTCCTCAGTAGTAAAAGCTATAATCCCAGACTTCATGGTTGAATTTTAAAAAGTAATTTAAAAAGTAATATATTTAATATTTTTAATATATTAAAAAGTAATATATTTTTCTTTCATGCTAGACTAAAATTCTACATTTAATACTTTGAATGTGGCTTGTGCTTTAGTCCTTGGTCATGGTAAATGGCAGATTATATTTTTTATGGTCTTCATGTTCTGAGCACTTAGAATGTGTGGTCGCTATGGCACACCTGGGGTCCATGATCAGATGAGGCACATTTTCTGCCAGGCAGAGAGCTTATATTCTGTTGACTGAATATAAAAATAAATGAATCAACGTGGACTTCAGGTTATAGTGTTTCTGAAACTTTAAGAGGGCCAATATGGCTGAAATGACATGAATAGGGTCTTTCATAAAATTAAATTTATTGGTATGACATTGGTCCACATGACCATACAGGTTTCAGGTGTGGGTTCCATGTTACAAGATCTGTATATTGCACTGTGCGCCCACCACCAAGAGTCAAATCCTCTCCTGTCACCATATATTAGGTCCCCCTCAGCGAGGCAGAGCCGCTTCCTGAGAGCCAGGAGTGTGTCCCTTTCCCATTCCCTCTGGCAACCACCCTACTGCTGTTTGTGTTCACGGGTTTCAGTGTTATATCGTACATATGAGTGAAATCACATGGTTCTGAGTTTTTTCTGACTGAATTATTTCAATTAGCGTAATGTTCTCAAGGTGCATCCATATTGCTGCAAATGGTCTTATTTCATCCTTTCTTATGGCTGAGTAGTGTTCCATTCTGTATATGTACTGCATCTTCTTTATCCAGTCCTCTATTGCGGGACACTTTGGTTGTTTCCATGTTTTGGCTACCGTGAATAATGCTGCAATGAACATAGGGGTGCATATATCTTTGCAACTACATGATTTTGATTTTTTGGGTATATACCCAGGAGAGGAATTGCTGGGTCATATGGCATCTTTAGTCCTAAATTTTTGAGGAATCACCAGACTGCTTTCCATAGTGGCTGTACCAGTCTACAGTCCCATCAGCTGTGAATGAGGGTCCCCTTTTTCCCACAGCCTCTCCAACCCTTGTCATTGTTTGTCTTGTTGATAATGGCCACTCTAACAGGTGTAAGGTGGTCTCCATTATAGTTTTGATTGACATTTCCTTAATTGCCAGTGAGTTTGAACATATTTTCATATATATATATATATATATATATATATAATGTTTGTATTTCTTCTTAAGAGAGGTGTATTTTCAGGTCCTCTGCCCACTTTTTGATTGGATTGTTTGTTTGTTTGGTGTTGAGTTTTATGAGTTCTTGATATACTTTGGAAATTAAATCTTTGTCAGAACTACTGTTTGCAAATATCATCTCCCATCTGCTTGGCTGCCTCTTTGTTTTGATGTCAGGTTCTTTTGCTTCACAGAAGCTTTTTAGTTTGATATAGTCTCATTCATTTATTTTTGCCTTTACTTCCCTTGCCTTGGGGTTCAGTTCTTAAAACATACTTCACAAGCAAGGTCCATAAGTGTGGTGCCTATATTTTCTTCTATGTAACTTATTGTTTAAGATCTTATATTTAGGTCTTTCATCTATTTTGAATTAATTTTTGCACATGGAGAAAAACTGTAATCCAGTTTCATTCGTTTGAATGTGGCTTTCCAGTTTTCCCAGCACCATTTATTGAAAAGACTATCTTTACTCCATTATGTGTTTTTGGCTCCTTTGTCAAAAATTATTTGTTCATATACATGTGGTTTTATAGCTGGGCTCTCTATTCTGTTCCATTGCTCTGTGTGTCTCTTTCTCTGCCAATACCATGCTGTTTTGATGATCGTAGCTCTCTAGTGTAATTTGAAGTCAGGTAGCACTGATCTTTTTTTCTTGGGATTGCTTTGGCTATTCAGGTCTTTTATGGTTCCATATAGATCTGATTTCTTGTTCTATGTTTTTAAAATTGACATTGGGATTTTGATGGGAATTGCATTAAATCTGTATATTGCTTTATGTAGTATAGCTATTTTAACCACATTGATTCTTCCAGTACATGATCACAGGATAAATTTGTCCATTTTGTTGTGTCTTTTTCAATCTCTTTTCAAAATGCTTTGTAATTTTCAGAATATGGGTCTTTTGTGTTCTTTAAGTTTATTCCTAGGTATTTTATTCTTTTGGTTGTAATTACAAAAGAAATTTTTATTTTCATATCTTTTTCTGAAGTTTTGCACGAAGGCAATGGAGTTTTGCACATTGATTTTATATCCTGCAACTTGACTGTATTTGTTTATTGTTTCTAATAGTTTTTTGGTGGAATCTTTAGGGTTTTCTATATACAGAATCATGTCATCCACAAAAAGTGGCAGTTTTAATTCTTCCTTCCCTATTTGGATGCCTTTTATTTATTTCTCTCACCTTATTGCTCTGGCTAAGACTTCCAGCACTATGTTGAATAAGAGTGGTGTGAGTTGCCTTAGCCAGTTTGGCTCAGTGGATAGAGTATTGGACCACAGACTGAAGGGTCCTGGGTTCAATTCTAGTCAAGGGCACATACCTTGGTTGCAGGTTCCCTGGCCCTGGTTGGGGTATGTGCAGAAGGCAACCAATCGATGTGTCTCTCTCACATCAGTGTTTCTCTCTGTTTTTCCCTCTCCCTTCTACTCTCTCTAAAAATCAATGGAAAATTATCCTCAGCAGAGAACTAATAGAAAACAAACAAGAAAAGAGTGATGAGAGTTCCTGATCTTAGAAGGAAAGCTTCAGTTTTTCACCATTGAGGTGTTCAGGTACTTTAGTATATTCAGGTACTTTCATTCTATTCCTATTTTATTGAGTGTTTTAATCATAAAGGGATGTTGTATCTTATTAAATGATTTTCTGCATGTATTGATGAGATCATATGATTTTAGCCTTTCCTTTTTATGTGGTATATTACATTGATTGATTTGTGTATGTTGAACCATCCTTGTGTCCCTGTAATGATCCCCAATTGATCATGATTTTTTTTTATGTACTGTTGTATTCAATTTGCTAGTATTTTATTTAAGATTTTTGCATCTGTATTCATCAGAGATACTGGTCTGTAGTTTTCTTTCTTTCTTTTTTTTTTTTTTGTTATCTTTGCCAGGATTTGGTATCAGGGTTATGTTGGCCTCATAAGATGTGTTAGGGAATATTGCCTCTTCTTCATTTTTTTTTGAAGAGTTTGAGAAGAATAGGTTTTAAATCTTCTTTGAACATTTGGTAGAATTCACTGGTGAAACCATCTGATTCTGGACTTCCATTTTTGGGGAGGTTCTTGATGGTTGTTTCAGTTTCCTCACTGCTGATCAGTCTATTTAGATTTTCCAATTCTTCATGATTTAGTCTAAGAAGGTCCTATATTTCTAGGAGCTTATCCATTTCTTCTAGGATTTTTAATTTGGTGGCATATAGTCTGTCATAATATTTTTGTGTGATCCTTTGTATATCTGTGGTGACTTCTCTCTCATTTCTGTTTTTGTTTATATTGGTCTTTTCTGTTTTTTTCCTTAGTGAGTCTATCCAAGGGTTTGTCAATTTCATTAACCTTTTCAAAGAACCAGCTCTTTGTTTTATTAATTTATGTATAGTCTTTTGTTCTCTATTTCATTGACTTCAGCTCTATATTTTATTATTTCCTTTCTCCTGCTGACTTTGGATTGTTTTTGTTCTTCTTTTTCTGGTACTTTAAGATGTGATATTAGGTTGTTTACTTGGTGTTTCTTTTGTTTCTTGAGATAGGCCTGTAATGATATAAACTTCCCCCCTTATTACTGCTTTCACTGCATTCCAGAGGTTTTTATTTAAAAAAAATTTTTTTTTGGTTAATCCTCACCCAAGGATATTTTTCCATTGATTTTTAGAGAGAGTGGAAGGGAGGGGGAGAGTCACAGAGAGAGAAACATCATTGTGAGAGACACATCAACTGGTTACCTCATCCCCGCCCAACCAGTTCGCGGATTGAGCCTGCATCCGAGGTGTGTGCCCTTGACTGGAATTGAGCCCAGGACCCTTCAGTCCACAGGCCAACACTCTATCCCCTGAGCCAAACCAGCTAGGGCCCAGAAGTTTTGATATATTGTATTTTCATTCTCATTTGTCTCTTTATATCTTTTGATCTCACCTTTTATTTCTTCTTTGACCTACTAACTTTTTAATAGTATGTTGTTTAATCTCCATGTATTTGTGGGTTTCTTTACTTCCTTTTTGCAGTTGATTTCTAATTTCAAGGAATCATGGTCAGAGAATATAATAGGTATAATTTCAATCTTCTTGAATTTGTTGATGTTACTTTTGTGACCCAACATATGGTCTCTCCTTTAGAATGTTCATGTGCACTTTAGAATAACGTATAATCTGATGTTCTGGGATGAAAGGTTCTGTAAATATCAATTATGTCCATTTGGTCTAGTGTTTCATTTAAGGCCAATATTTCTTTATTGTTTTTCTATTTGGATAATCTATCTAGAGGGAAAATTAAGGTCCCAAATTATGATTGTGTTTTGATCTGTTTCCCCCTTTAGTTCTGTGAGTAGCTGTTTTATATATTTCAGTGCTCCCTGGTTGGCTGCATATATATTGAGAAGTGTTATGTTTTCTTGATGTCATGTCCCCTTTATCATTATAAAATGTCCATCTTTGTCTCTTGTTATCTTGAAATCTATTTTGTTAGATCTAAGTATGGCTTCACCTGCTTTTCTGTAGATACTAGGGGCCCAGTGCACAAATTTGTGCACCTCGAAAGGAACTGTGGGCCATGAGGCTGTGGTGGGCACAGGGGTAGGTCTCAGCCCATCCTCTGCATCCCCACCCAGCCCCTCCTGCCATGGCCCCTGGTCCCCTCTCTGCCGGCAGCCCCACTCCCGCTCCCACTGCTCCTACACAATGAGCCCCACTTGCACCCACTGACAGTGCCAGAGCCACCCCTGGCACCCACTGCCAGTGCTGGCCCCACTCGCACCTACATCCGGTGCAGGAGCTAACGCTCGCTCCTGCTGCCAGCACCCAGCGCTGGTCCCGATTGCTTGGTGCCATCAGTGAGTGTGAGCAGCAGCTGCTACCTCAGTCACCCCTCAGGAACAGAGAGAGGTGTAGGAGCCCTCAGGGCTGCTGGGGCTGGCAGCTGCCACTTGCACCTGCTGACTGCGCTAAGTGATGGGGACTGGTGCTGGGTGCCGGCAGCAGGTGCGAGAGGTGGCTGCCAGCCCTGATCGCCCCTCAGGAGCAGGGGGAGGTGGAGAAGCCCTGTGGCGTGATTGGTCCCAGCAGCTGCTGCTCGCACCTGCTGACGGCACCAAGCGATGGGGACCGGTGCCAGGTGCCAGCAGTGGGTGTGAGTGGCGGGTGCAAGTGGCAGCTCTGGCACTGGCTGCAGGTGCAAGCAGAGCTGGCACTGGCAGTGGGTGCTAGCGGCGGCTCCAGAGCCAGCAGCATGTGTGAGCAGGGCTGGCACCGGCAGCATGTGCAAGTGCCAGGAGGGACCGCAGCACACAGGAGCAAAGAATTTTGGGTAACCACCAGAAACTTACCCCAATGACAGCAACCAGCACCCTGTCTTGGTCTGGCGCCCCTGCTCACCTGCTCCACAATCCCACCACGGCCAACGTCTGCCATTTTCCATGCACGCCCCCTGGTGGTCTGTGCACATCATAGCGACCTGTTGTTCAGTTGTTTAGTTGTTCCAGTTATTCCTCCATTCGGTCTATTTGCATATTAGCCTTTTATTATATAGGATTATTTGCTTGGAGAATCATTTTCTAACATTTTACTTTGAATCTATCTTTGGTTGTGTTTTTTTTTTTTATCCATTCTCCTATTCTATGCCTTTGTGTTGGTGAATTCAGACCATTTGTACTTAGGATAATTATTGATGTATGAGGATTTTCTTTAGCCATTTTATATTTTGTTTTCTAGTAGCTTTCGGTCTCCATTGGTTCTTTTCCTTTGTGTTTCTGTTTGGTAGTATTTCATACTTCTTTTCTCTGTTTCCTCTGTTATAAAGTTACATGTCCTGGTTTGGGTATTTTTGTGTGTAGGTACCATTAGGTTGATAAAAAATGAAGTTGAATCTATACAGTAGGTCTTTTTCTTTTGAGTACATCTGATCTTCATCCTCCTTTGCCATTACAGACCTTTACTCTCTCCCCTTTTATTTTTATTTTTTTGTTATCACAAATTATCCCTGTTTAGGCTGTAAGGCTTTTGGTAATCTTACTCTTAGTGTTGTGACTTTAAGTTCTTTGTTTCAGGTAAAATAATTCCCTTGAGTGTTTCCTGCAATTGAGGTTTTCTGGTGATAAAATCCCTCAGCTTCTGTATGTCTGGAAACATCTCTATTTCTCCTTCATATTTAAAGAATAAATTTTTAGTGGTTGGTAATTTCTCTTTCAGATGTTTAAATATGTGGTTCCACTCTCTTCTTGCTTGTAGAGTTTCTGCTGAGAAGTTGACTGAACAGTCACTTTCTACTTTTCCTTGGCTGCTTTGAGAATTTTTTTATTTGTCATTAGTTCTGTGAGTTTTAATTTTTGACAGTTTTAATACAAAATGCATTGGAAAGGGCCTCTTTGGATTGAGATAATAGGTGTTCTATTTGCTTCTTAGATTTGAGGATCTAGTTTTTTCCATAGGTTTTGGAAGTTCTCATCCACTATTTGTTTAAATAACCTTTTTGTTTTCTGCTCCCTCTCTTCCTCTTCCAGTATGCTTATAATTCTAATATTACTTTTTCTAATGAAGTTATATAATTCTCATAGAGCTATTTCATTTTTCTTTATGCTCAGTTCTCTCTCTTCTTCCTCTTCATCATTTCTAGATTCCTATCATTGCTATCACTAATTTCTCCATCTGGTTGGCTGTTTTCTCTGCTCAGTAGTTCACTCTTAATCTCCTTAATTGCATGCTTCATTTCCAGAATTTCTGATTGGTGTTTTTTTTTTTTAAGTTTCTTTGGTAAAGTAGTCATTTTGTTCATTGCCTTGTTGTCTGAGTGCATTGAATTGCCTGTCTGTATTTTCCATCATCTCATAGAATATTTTCAGACTGCAATCTTGAAATCTCTGTCTTTTATATCACATATTTCCATGTGTTCCAGACTGCTTTCTGGGGATTTTTCATTTTCTTTCTGGTCATCCTTGTAGTTATTCATGGTATTTGCTGTTCTCCTTTGCCTAGGCATTTATATCTGTCTATATTAATAACCAATAGCAGATTCATCTGAAAAGGTCTTTTGACTATTTTCCAGTAGATGGCTCTGAATTGCAAGATTTTTTTTAGCTCTGGATCTCCCAGGCTTGACCTCCATGGGCTCTGTAAGACAGTACAGTCCCACTGCTTAGGGGTGGGGTTTGTTTTGCCCTCACTGTAATGGCAAACCCTGACCTCCAAGGTGCCCAGTCCCAAGCATCCCACCTGGGGGTCAGTTACAGAAGGAAGCAGGAGTCCTACTGCAATAGCTCTTGATTTACAGGTAATATGTTCCTTGGCCTGATTCCAAGGGCAATGAAAGGTGAGTTTTGAGAGTCCAAGTGGTGGCAAGGCTCTGTGGTTCTGTTTATTTGTCTGCAACATCACTGTAAGTCCAGTGGAGAGCCTCATGGCAGAGCCCTGTGCTCTGTCAGGCATCTGCTGACTCAGACACTTTTAGCTCTGCTCGCCACTTGCCTGCTGGACTGCCCCTTGCTGCTCTCTGTCTCACCTGGCCAACGAAAGTACCTGCTACCACTGGCTTCCTCCTCTCCAGGCTGAGCCATAAGCTCCTGGCAGCTAGGCTGCATGTATCTGCAGGCCCTCTGAACCTTCCTCCCTCCTCATGTCCCTGTTTATTTCCGGTTGCTCACCTTTTGATGTTTCAATGTGCAGGTCTCTCAGGCACACCTCTATGTTGAGCATGGAATTTTTGTTGAATTATAGTTAGTTAACTTATTGAAATTTCAGGGGGAGGCTCTCTCATGCCACCATTCCTCTGAAAACCTCTATGAATAGGGTCCTGATATGGAATGAAGCTGGAAAAATAGATGGGTTATGAAGGGTCATGGTAATGTGGATGAAAAGGAGCTACAGGCCAACCTGACTAGCTCAAGAGTGGCCTGTGTGGCGCCTTGCAAACTTAAAGACCTAAAGTAACCACAAAGGATGGTCTGAAATTAAAAGATTTTAAAATTAAAAAGCAGTTTATGTTGGGTAGTCCTGTCCTGGGCCAGTATTTTCCCTGACAAAGGGCAATCTTTACTTTAATTAAGCTTATTGTATTTTTTGCATCTATGATAACATATCTTTGGAATGCCAAAGTCATTTTCCTTTTTTCTGGACCCTCAAAGCACAGGCACCTCTCTGCTGAAACAACAACAACAACAAAAAACACCCTCATTGTTACTGAGTTAATTGTTGATGTTAAATCCTGCACCCACTGAAGTAAAAAGTATGTGGCTTTAATTTTACTTTTTATCCAATCTCAGAGGTTTCCCCACTTTGCTTTCTCCTGCCTCCCTAATCTATCACCAAAGGAGTTCATGTAACCCACTTACATCTTCTCTTTTGATTGTGATGTACAAAACAAAGTGAAAAACTGCCATTCTCTGGAGCATTATCTTAATTCGTTGAGATTCTGCTTCCTGGTGATTGTTGATAATTTGGCTCAAATAATCTCACAAAAATTCTTTACAGGTTTGAATGTTTCCTATGTGAACAGCAAGGAGTATACTTGTAGATTATATTTTAACTGTAAATCATAGTTCACAATTATGGTTTCATCTTCAAGGCCAAAGCCACAAATCAGAAATCCACTGTACCTGGCTAGACTTCCGGTGCTGTTGTTCCGCCCTCGCAGGCCCCCTAAGAACTCTCCCTGTGGGCGTCACTAATATCACCTTTAACACAATGTGACTCAGCCACCACCACTTGAGAATGCCTTTCAAGAGATTAATTTCAATTGCTCCTTAATCTTCAAATACCTGTTTCACAAAATCTCAGCTCCCTTCTTTAATATTTACTTTCCACACTTGCTTATTAGGGTCTGGTCACCTCCTCTGATTTCTCATTCATTCTCTGGCTCTGTGATTGTGGGTAAAATCTGTCTTGTGTATGGTTATGGCTTTTTCTTCATCTAGTGCTTGGGTCACAAAATATGTTAAAATATAAGCCATTTCAGTTATTTTCCTTTTCCAATCTTTACAGTTTGGGAATGTGCTATGTCAAGCATCTTGCTTAGGATCCTCTCAGAAGAACAAAACTTCTCCAGTTCTTCAAACTACTGAGAAATGGCAATAGGAGGCATGAAAAGATGGATTGAGAACTTTTCCTGTCTCTTCCACCTAGATTGGTTCCGCGACCAAATCCCAAATGTTATTTAAAGTTTGCTTAATATTTCACAATGAAAGGCAACACTTGACTGCTATTTCCCAATATTCAGCATCAAATTTAGTATATCTTGGTGTTTTGTTTTCCTTATTTAACTTGTATAATTTTCATATTTATTATATTTTTCAATTAAAGGAAACTTGCAGAATGTTGAACCTGTGCATTCAGTTATTCTTCATGGAGGTGGGCCTCTCGATGGGAATCTTTTCAATAGCTCCACTTGGAGAAACTCTTCCATGGAGGAGCACTTTCCAGTCAGATAAGAGTCACTAGATGAATTTGTAGATTGCTCTTGGGAGTATGAGCAGTTTAATTATGTTAATTATTCCTACCCATAAACTCATATATGCTTCCAATTATGTATATTTACTTAAATTTCTTTCTTCAGTGACTTATAATTTTCCATGTATAGGTCTTTTACCTCCTTGGTTGAATTTATTCCTAGTATCTTTTTTTATGCAATTGTAAATAGGACTGTTTTCTTAGTTCCTCTTTCTGAAGTTCATTATTGGTGTATAAAAATGCAACTAATTTCTGGATATTTATTTTGTATCCTATTGCATTACTGAATTCATTTATCAGCTCTAGTATTTTTTTTTGGTGGGATCTTAAGGTTCTCTATATATAGTATCATGACATCTGCAAATGATGATAGTTTTACTTTCTCTTTTCCAATTTGGATGCCTTTTATTTCTTTGTCTTGTCTGACTGTTGTGGCTAGGACTTCAGTACTATGTTGAATAAGAGTGGTGAAAGTGGACATTCCTTTCTTGTTCTTGATCTTAAGGGAAACACTTGTAGTTTTAGACCATTGCGTATGATGTTGGCTGTGGGTTTTTAATATATGGCCGTTATTATGTTGAGGTTTACTCACTGTATTTCCATTTTGCAGAGAGTTTTTATCATAAGTGGGTGCTGGACTTTATCAAATCTTTTCTGCATTAATTAATATGGTTATTTGTTTTTCAACCTTCATTTTGTTTATGTGGTGGGTCACATTTACTGATTTGCAGATCTTGTATGACCCTTACATTTCTGGAATAAATCCCTTTTGATCATGGAGTATGATCTTTTTAATGTATTGCTTGATCCTGTTTGCTAATATTTTGTTGATGAATTTAACATCTATATTCATTAGGGATATTGCCCTATAATTCTCTTTTTTTGTAGTGTCTTTATCTGGTTTTGGAATTAGGGTAATGCTGGCCTCATAAAATGAGCTTGGGAGTCTCTTCACTTCTTGAAATTTTCTGGAATACTTTGAGAAGGATAGGTGTTAGTTCTTTGAATGTTTGATGAAATTCACCTGTGAAGCCGTCTGGTTTAGGACATTTGTGTTTTGGAATATTTTTTATTATTGTTTTAATTTCACTAGTCACAATCTGTCGATTTGGATTCTCTGATTCTTCTTAATTCAGGTTTGGAAGATTGTATGTTTCTAGGAATTTATCCATTTCATCCAGATTACCTAATTTGTTGGCATATAATTGTTCATAATATTCTCTTACATTCCTTTGTAGTTCTCTGATCAGTGGTTACTTTTCCTCTTTCATTTTTTATTTTATTTATTTGGGTCTTCTCTTTTTTCTTTTCTTTTTTTTAATATATTTTTATTGATTTCAGAGAGAAAGGGAGAGGGAGAGAGAGATAGAAACATCAATTATGAGAGAGAATCATTGATCAGCTGCCTCCTGCATGCCCCTTACTGGGGATCAAGCCCCCAATCCGTGCATGTGCCCTTGACCAGAATCAAACCCGGAACCCTTCAGTCCAAAGGCCGACACTCTATTCACTGAGTCAAACCGTCTAGGGCTTTTTTTTTTTTTTTTTTTTTTTTTTTTTTCTTGATGAGTCTGGTTAAAGGCTTGTCAATCTTGTTTATTTTTTCAAAGAACCAGCTCTTAGTTTCATTGATCTTTTGTCTTGTCTTTTAGACTCTCTTTTCTTTATTTATTCTCTGATCTTTATTATTTCCTTTCTTTTACTCCCTTTGAGGCTTGTTTGTTTTTATTTTTCAAGTTCCTTTAAGTTTACTTAGATTGTTTATTTGACATTTTTATTGTTTATTAAGATAAGCCTGTAATGCTATAAATTTCCCTCTTAGAACTGCTTTGGCTGTGTCCCATAGATTTTTGGTTGTTGTGTTCTTATTTTCATTTGTTTCAAGGTATATTTTGATTTTCACTTTGATCTAATTGTTAACCCACTCATTGTTAAATAACATGATATTTATCATACATTTCTTTGTGTGTTCTTCATTTTTTCTTGTGATCAATTTCCAGTTTCATACTTTTGTGGTCTAAGAAGGTGGTTGATATGATTTTAACCTTCTTAATTTTATTTAAACTTGTTTTGTGTACTAAACTGTGATCTATCCTATAAAATGTTTCATGTGCACTTCAAACGAATATACATCCTGCTGTTTTGGGTGAAATGTTTTGAAGATATAAATTAAATCCTTGTTGATATTTTGTCTGAATATCTGTCCATTGATATTAATGGGGTTTTAAAACCCCCTACTATGAATGTATTACTCTTGATCTCTCCATTTATGCCTATCAATATTTGCTTTATAATTTAGGCACATAAATGTGTATAATGGTTAGATCCTCTTGTTGGATTGCTTCCTGTATCATCTTATAGTGCCTTTTTTTGACTCTTGGTATAGCTGTTTTTTACAATCTATTTTGCCAGATATAAGTATTGCTAACCCAGCTTTATTTTTTCCTTACCATTTGCATTAAATATATTTTTCTATACTTTTACTTTTAGTCTGTATGTATCTTTCATTCTGACGTGAGTCTCTTGTATACTGCATAAATATGGATCTTATTTCTTATCTATTCAGCTATCCTATGTCTTTTAATTGGAACATTTAAATCATTTACATTTAAAGTGGTTATTGACAGGTACACATTTTTTGCTATTTTAATCTTTTAACTACTTCTCTCTGTTTTTTCTTCATTCCTCACTCCTCCTTCTTCTTAAGAAGGTCCTTTAACCTTTCTTGTAATACTGGTTTGGTAGTAATGAACCTCGTTAGCTTTTTCTTGTCTGAAAAGCTCTTTATTTCTCCTTCAATCATAATTGATAGCTTTACTATGTAAAGTATTCTTGGTTTTAGATCCTTGCTTTTCATCACTTTGGGTATTTCATGTCAATCTCTTCTGGTCAGCAAAGTTTCTGTTGAAAAGTCAGCTGACAATCTTATGGGAGATCCTTTGTGGCTAACTAACTATCTTTCTCTTGCTGCTTTTAAGATTGTCTTTAACCTTTGGCATTTTAATTATGATGTGTCTGGGTGTGTTTCAATTCATCTTGTTTGGCACTTCCTGGACTTGTGTTTCTTTTTCTTTCACCAGAGTAGGAAAATTTTCAGTCATTATTTCTTCAAATAGGTTCTTAATTTCTTGGTCTCTCTCTCTTCTCATTCTGGTACCTTATGATGCTGGTATAGTTATACTTCTTATTTCTCCAAAGGTCCCTTAAGTTAGCCTTACTTCAAAAAATGTTTCTTTTTCTTTTTGCTGCTTTATTTGGGTGTTTCTTGCTACATTTTCTTCTAAATTGCTGATTCAATCTTCTGCTTCATCCAATCTTCTCTTTATTCCTTCCTTACTATTCTTACTTTTAGATATTGTATTCTTCATTTCTGACTGGTTCTTTTATATTGTTTCTATGTCATTTTTCATGATGTTTTAGTTCTGTCGAAGTTTCTTTAGCATCCTTATAATCTTTTCTTTTTAACTCAATAGGTGATAGATTGCTTACCTACATTTTATATGCGTAGTTCTTTTTCTGGAGATTTCTATTGTTCTTTTAGTTGGGGCACGTTTCATTGTCTCCCCATCTTCCTGCCTCTTTGATTTGGTGTCTATGTCTTAGGTAGATCGGCTATGAGTACCAGTCTTGGTCCATTGGCCTTATAGTGGGTGTCCGGTGGGACCTAGTTGCTTGGTCTCCTTGATCACCTGAGCTTGGTGCTCCATGAACATTACTTGTGTGGGTTATGTGGGCCCTCCTGTTGTATTTCAGACTTAATTGCTATTAGCTCATTTGTGCATGGGGTCAACCCTCGTGTTGGCTGACTGTGAGGATCAACTCCAACCTCAGTGTATGAGCTGTTCAGGTGCTGACCACACAAAGCCGAATTTGCCTCAGCAGGGTCTGGTGCCTGCCGAGATCTCCCTTTGGATATGCTGCTTGTGAAGCTAATTGGATCCAACTTTGTTGTTGTCTGGGTGTAGGTTCTGGGCCTCCTGGAGCTACTCTGGTGCAGGCCAATGTCAGATACTGTCTGGCCCTGGGCAACTTGTTTGGAGCTACAAAGCAACAGTTTGTGGTTGTGTTTGCTGGGCCTTTGTGAGTGTGAAGGGCCAATCTGCACACCATTGTTGGCTTTTACCAGAACTTGGCTTGGGGGGAGGTCAGCAAAAGTCCTAAGATCTGCCTGCCTCTGCCTGCCAGGTGCCTGTTAGGCTTAGTCACTGAGACAGCCTCTGGCGAGTTGCATAAGGAAAGTTTGCAGTGAGTCACCATGGAGGGGCAAGTGGTGTTTACCAGATCTATACAGGTTCAACCTCCAACCTCTCTGCCAGTGTTCATTCTGAGATTACTCAGCAAATATCCCAGGGTACACCAAGCCTAGCTTTTACCCACTGTGTGCTTGCACACCTCTGTGTGTGTGTGGGAGGATCTCTCAGGGAGTTGTCGGAGTGAGGACAGCAGAGTTTATCTGGCCCCACCACACGAAGATTTGGCTATGTACAGGGAGGGCTATGCACCATTCAGGCGTGTGAGGAAAAAATGTCTCCCATCCTAGAGCCACATAACTCACTCTGTCCCAGATTCTGACCAGTCCTTGGCAAGATGGAGTCACCTCGACTAGGGAGTGGGCTAGTGTATCTCCTGTGAGGAGGAGGCACCAGTCAGGTTCATAGGAAATTAGGTGCAATAACCCAAAGCCACAGAACTCAGTCACTGACACCCCTCAGTAAGCCCAGACCTCTACACCCCAGCCCAGGTAGTTGACTGACTCCTCACTAGTGCACAAGCTCCGCAGGGTGGGGTTGCAGGATGTCCAGAGCGTGGGGCTTTTGCATTCTCCAGTCTGATGCCATAGGGAGGGGAGTGCTCCACTCAAGAAAGATGCATCTGTGGTGTCGGAGAAGGATGCAGGGCAGGGATCCTCATGGCTGTCCCTTCCGCTCTCTCTTCAGAGCCATAAACCTCAGTCTTTTCTCAAGAGACTCTAGTTTTCTCCTCCCTCCCTCTTCTAGATTCCATAGTGAATGGCTTTGAATGAGATTTTGGGTGTTGGCCCATTAAGAGGGCACCTGTGTTTTTTTGCAGACAGAATCTCCACTGATTTTTTACAGCCAGATGCTATGTGGGTGCCTCTTCCTTACTCTAGTGCTCTGGGCTGGGGAGCCTGGCTTGGAATTGAGACCCACACTTTTCAAGGGAACCCTTATTGCTAAGGCATCCCCCCAGAGTCTCAGTCACCTCCCTTGGGAACAGGGCCAACCAGCCCTTTTCATGCCTCCACCCTTCTTACTAGTCTTGATGTGTCTTCTGAAAATCCTAGGTTATAAGACTTCTCTTCATCTAGTTTTAAGTTGGATATCCAGGTTGCTTTTTCTATAATTTAGTTTTAATTAAGTTTGGTCGTGGGCAAAGATGAGTGTACCTTCTAACTACTCTGCCACCACCTTGGATGTCCCCAGAAATTATATTTTATTAATAAGGCAATTTAATATTATTATGGTCAAGATAATTTAAAATATAGTAGAATTTCTAAAGTAATGAGGATGTTGAAGAGAAAAATCTCTAAGCCATGCCCTAACCGGTTTGGCTCAATGGATAGAGCGTCAGCCTGCGGACTTAAGGGTCCCAGGTTCGATTCTGGTCAAGGGCATGTACCTTGGTTGCAGACACATCCCCAGTAGGAGGTGTGCAGGAGGCAGCTGATTGATGTTTCTTTCTCATTGATGTTTCTAACTCTCTATCCCTCTCCCTTCCTCTCTGTAAGAAATCAATAAAACATATTAAAAAAAAGAAAAGAAAAATCTCTAAGCCATAAATATTAAGAATAATAAAAGGAAAGGAGTAAATAACAACAATAACAATAATATTACATAGTTTAATAAGTGAAAATGCAAATTAGGACAGAAGGAATAATCCAAATGTTTTAGCCAGCACAATAAATATGAATGGTTAGAAATCCCCTGTCATGATGTTTATTTTCAGAATACTATACATAAATACATCTACACATACACAATTTGATTGATATTTTCAAGTATTTTGTCCAATAAAACTATCAAAGAAAATTTTGAAATATTCAAAGATAATTAAATACATGTAATACAATGAAAGTAGCCAAGGCTAAGTTAAACCCAAATGCATCATACAAGAAGTAGAAAGATATATGTGTAAAGAATTATGAAAATAAATTTCTTGATGAAAAAACAAAATGGCAGACAAGTGCATAAAGTATAAACTACAGAAGATAAACTTGGAAACAAAATTTCAGAGAAAAATAATATAATTTTTCAAAATGGAAAAATTAAGTAGGCAATAAATGTACATAGACAAAAAATTAGATTATCAAATAAAAACATTTGACTTGATACATTTATACAGATAATTTTGTCTTATATTAATATATATGTTGTTTTGCATTGACAAAATTAAATATCATCCAAAATTTCAAAAAGCTTGGATTTTTGTTACCCTTCTTTATTATTCATAAACTTATAGAAAATGTCAACCTTAAAATTAAATGAAATATTAATATCATTGTAATTAAGATGCTCTCCTTAAATAATACCCAAGGCAAAAGAATATCATCAATTCAATTAAAACTATCTGAAAAGAAAAAAAGTGCATGCTAAAACATATGTGACAGCAAAATATATACCTATAGGAAATTTATACTGGCATTTTTATTATTAAAAAACAGTACAAATATATTGAGTATTTGCTTACAAAATACAGTAATAGATTGCATGATGACATTTTGGTCAACAACAGATTATATATCTGATGGTGGTCCCATAAGATTATAGTGGAGCTGAAAACTTCTATCACCTAGTGACATCATAGGTGTCATAATGTTGTAGAGTAATGCTATCTAAAACTTTTATAGATTTAGTGTAACTTAAGTATAAAGTGTTTATAAAGTCTACTAGAGGCCCAGTGCACGAAATTCATGCACAGGAGTGTGGAGTGTCCCTCAGCCTGGCCTGCACCCTCTTGCAGTCTGGGATCCCTCAGGGGATGTCCGACTGCCAGTTTAGGCCCCATCCTGCAGGGCCTAACCTGGCAGTTGGCCATCCCTCTTGCAATATGGGACCTCTGGCTCCTAACCGCTTGTCTGCCTGCCAGCCTGATAGCCACGAACCACTCGCCTGCCTGCCTGATTGCCCCTAATCACTTGCTTGCCTGCCTGATCACTCCTAACTGCTCACTTGCCTGTCTGATTGCCCCTAACTGCTTCTGCCTGCCTGCTTGATTGCCCCTAAACACTCTCCCTGTCTGCCTGATCACCACTAGCCACTTGCCTGGCTGCCTAATCACTCCTAACCCCTCTGCCTGCCTGCCTGATTGCCCCTAACCATTTGCCTGCCTTCCTGATCGCCCCTAACCACTCTGCCTACCTGCCTCATCACCCCTAACTGCTCACCTGTCTGCCTCATCACCCCTAACTGCCTCTGCCTTGGCCCCCACCACAGCAGCTTCATCCAAAAGGACATCCGGTATGATGTCCGGAAGGTCGTTTGGCTGTCTGGTCTAATTAGAATATTATGCTTTTATTATTATAGATAGTTGTGTACAGTAATGCCCTAGGCCTTCACACTCACTCACCACCTACTCAGAGCAACTTACAGTCTTTCAATCTCCATTCTTGGCAAATGCCTTATAGATGTGCACCATTTTTAACTTATATATTGTATTTTTACTGTATATTTTCTATGTTCAAATATGTTTAGACACACAAATACTATTTTGTTACTATTGCATATAGTATTCATTACAGTAAATTACTATACAATCTTGTACCCTAGAAGCAATAGATTATACCCTACCGCCTAGGTGTGTAGTAGGCTATATCATTTTGGTTTGTGTAAGTGTACTCTATGATGTTCAAACAATTATGAAATTGCCTAGCAATACATTTCTCAGAATGTATCCCTATATTAAGTAGCACATAACCACATAGAACAA
This sequence comes from Myotis yumanensis, assembly GCF_028538775.1. Lineage (NCBI taxonomy): Eukaryota > Metazoa > Chordata > Mammalia > Chiroptera > Vespertilionidae > Myotis > Myotis yumanensis. The sequence goes on from NW_027223764.1 coordinate 60,069,661, forward strand.
AAAACAATATAAGAACAACAAAAAAGAGAAGGAATTAATCAATATTAAGAAGTAAAATTGGAGGAATAGAAAACAACTAAGTGGTAAGACAGGACAATTAATAAAATCCTATTTATTCCAAGAAGAGTAAAATTCATAAAACCCTAACAAGCTTAATTTAGGAAAAAGAGAGAGAGAGATTAGAACAATACAAAACATTAGGAATGGCAAGGGAGATATAATCAAATAAATTAGAAGGTTTATTAAAATAATTATTAGAGTTTAACACTATCAATATGATGATTGATAGAATGGATAATTTTCCAGCAAAAGAGGAATTTCTATGACTACCATTTCCTCCAATCCCATCCCAGATAGTAAAAATCAACTCAACTAACCCAAAACAACAGTAACAGCAACACATCAACAACAAAAAGTGGAAAAGAAATAAAATAAACTCCAAAAGTCACTAAAACCATAAAAGGTTATGTTGGTAAAAAGTAAACAAATGTTTGAAATTCATGAAAATATATACTTTTAGATGAAAAATATAAATAAAACCAAAGGCAGAAAAAGGCACAGAAGAAGACTGCTAACATGATGGAAGGGTTTCCAGTATCTCCAAGCCTGAACATGGAAGATTCTGGGAATAAGAAAGGGCCCAGTGTCCCTAAGCAGTATGATTAGTTCAGACACCCAACTAGGGCAGCTCGAAGACACCTGTACCATCATTCCTCTCTCCCACGCAGGATGTGCAAAACTGGAAAGCAGCCTAGCTGAGGGCAGAAGCTGCGAGTTTGGGCACTGGTGTCAACATGGTGTGAGTATCCAGAAATCCACAGGAGAAGGTGGTACAGCCCAGATCTGCCCTCAGGTACACAGCATAGCCTCAGAGAGTGCTCCCAGTCATGCCAAATACTCTCAGGTGGAAAAATACATTCAGAAATAGAGTCACTAACTATTTAGCAAAAATCTGTACCACCATAAACAGAAACCACATTCAACCAATGGGTTACCTTATATGCGGTAGAGAAAATAAAAGTGGTATGCAGGGTTATTTCTATGTCTTGTGGAGTAAGGAATTGAAAGACTTTGTAGGTAGATGGTAATATAGATATGGATTAATGCTAGCAGTAGTCTATTGGACCAATATAACTTTAAGTACATGTGTTTACACCTTAGAGTAAACACTTGAAAAATGGATAGAATTAATAACTTACAGATCATTAGAGAAACAAAACAATGAAAAAATTCTTGAAGAAAATATGATAAAGATATAAAAACTAAAAAGTGGGGGAAAGAGGTAATTAGGACTCAAGATACATATAAAGCACTAAATAGAATAGAGAATATACAAATCCTATATAATAAAAGTGTAGTATGCAAATTGTCCCTTTGACCGGGAGGTTGTCCAGGAGTTCGACCAGCGGGTGAGGCCAGCTGGGGGAAGGGAGGAAGTACCCAGCTGGCAGCTGGCAGCCACTAGGGACCCTACCAGTGCACGAATTTTGTGCACTGGGCTTGTGGATTCCTCTAGTATTTTTATGGTTTCCTGTCTTATGTTTAAGTCCTTTATCCATTTTGAGTTTATTTTTGTATATGGTGTAAGTTGGTGGTCTAGTTTCATTTTTTTGCATGTATCTGTCCAATTTTCCCAACACCATTTATTGAAGAGACTGTCTTGACTCCATTGTATGCTCTTACCTCCTTTGTCAAATATTAATTGATCATAGTGGTTTGGGTCGATTTCTGGATTCTCTATTCTATTCCACTGATTTATATGCCTGTTCTTGTGCCAGTACCAGGCAGTATTGAGAACAGTGGCTTTATAATATAGCATAATATCTGGTATTGTGATACCTCCAACTTTGTTCTTTCTCAAGATTGCTGTGGCTATTCAGGGTCTTTTTTTGTTTCATATGAATTTTCATACAGTTTTTTCGAGGTCTGTGAAATATGCCATTGGTATTTTAATGGGGATTGCATTAAATCTATAGATTGCTTTGGCTAATATGGAACATTTTAATGATGTCAATTCTACTAATCTATGAACACAGTGTATTCTTCCATTTGTTTACATCTTCCTCTATCTCTTTTTTCAATGTCCTGTGGTTTTCTGAGTATAGGTCTTTTATGTACTTAGTTAAGTTTATTCCTAGGTATCTTAATTTTTTTGGTGCAATGGTAAATGATTTTTTTTTTGTTTGTTTCTCTTTCTGTGAGTTTATTATCCTATATAATAAAGAGGTAATATGCAAATTGACCATCACACCCTTGCACAAGATGGCCACCCCCATGTGGTCAAATATGGCTTTGTAATTTTTTTCTCCAATGCTGTTCAGATTGGGTGTGTTTCTCTAACCTGTTTTATAGGTTAGAGAAACCTATAACTCACTAATTCGGTCCTCCACTTCTTCTAGTCTACTGTTGAAACCTTCCATTGTGTTTTTTTATTGTAGCTACATCATATTTTATTTCCAGTTGATTCTTACATAAGTTGTTGATTTTTTTCATTCACCTGGTTTATGAACTGTATGACTCTTACTCTGATATATTTTTGACATATTGCATGCCTCCATTTCATTCATTTTCTGTCAATTCCTCCTTTTCTTTCCTTTTGGTGGTTGTTTCTTGGTCTCCCCATTTTTGCTCTCATCTGAGTCCAGGAGCTGAGTTACACAGAGCCAGTGGCTGAAATGGAGGACTTGGCAGTAGGGTTGTTCACCCTGAGTCAATGGAGGTCTTAAATGCCGGGATTCGAGGGGCCTGTGGCCACAGAGGTGGGTCAGTGAGAGAGTCACACACACCATGAGTCACCGGAGTGTCCAGGTGCCAGGACATGCAAAGCTGGTGGCCACAAAGGCGGTTTGGGTTAGAACTCTGGGACTCACAGGAGCCTGAAGCCAAGGAGGCTGGAGTCCTGGTGTCTGTGGGTCTGCAGCTAAGGTAGCAGGTCTTTGGCCAGATTGGCTGTAGGGTTCTGGGTGGTGTCTGAGGCCAGTCTAGGTGGTGGTAAGGCTGGGCCTCTATTCACAGAAGCTCTTCCCTTCAAGATGGCTTGGTTTCAGTGCCCAAGCCAGTAGCCCTGCAAGTGCTAGCAGCAGTAGCAGGCTTCCCTACCTAAGATAGCCCAGTCTGCCAGCCCTCAAAAGTCCTGCAGGATCTAACTGTCCCTCACTCACACACACACACACACACACACACACACACACACACACACACATCATACATGTCCACACACTCCCCTTTCACTCCCTCACTCACTCACACTCTCTCCCTCACTGCTGTCCTGCCAGCCTCCATGTTCTGTCAGAGTGGGTCTTTTTTTGGATTTATATAAAAACAATTTTGTTTTTAAAACTGTTGCATAATTACATTGCTTCAAAGTTATATAATTAGAACTAATCATTCCTACCCCATTATAGAAACTTTGGCTTTAACAAATTTTAAATATAACCAATATCTTTATGGCCTAGTATGTTTATAAATCTAAGGGACAAATAAAATATAACAAAAGTGAAATTTAAGCAATGCCTACATGATAAAGGCAAGATCTCAGAGTCCTAGATGCCTGCCATTGCTTGGTTATGAGTTTTGTTTATTCCCCCCTGAAAGTCACAAAAAATAATGCCTCAGCAAATAATTTGAAATTTAATTTTTTAAACATATTTTATCGAGTGTCCATCAAGTACCAAATACAATGATTGCCCTGGTTCTCTCTCTCTCTCTCTCTCTCTCTCTCTCTCTCTCTCTCTCTCATTTTTTCTTTTATCAGAATAATGTGGTTTCAGTATCTGAGAACAATGGGACCCCTGCAGCTGGAGGCAAGTATAAGGTGTGAAAGGCAGGGAGACAAGCCTGCTTCCCTTTCACCTGCATCGGGTCCTGGCCTGAGCCAACACTTCTGCCTTAGCTGGCATAGTCCACGATGGAGGCCTGCTGGGCTCCCAGCTGAAGAAAGAACCAATGAGGAAGGCACTGGAAGAGGCCGCAGAAGAATGGCTCCTCCAGGTGGCCAGCACCCTTGCTCAGGAGGCTGCAGCAGCAAACCTGACTCCCTGTGGGCTGAGCTTGTGTCTGTTTAAGGTTCTGATTTAAAGAGCAGGAACTGTGAGGCCATAGTATTTGAAGACAAAGAAATTTCTGGTACCTGAAGAAGGTGAGAGGCACACGTCTATATGAGAAGTTCTGAGTTGATAGAAGTGAAGCCAGGAATTGAATCCAACCACAGGAAAAAGGAAAGAACCAGATGAGTAAACATCAACCCAAGAAGTGGACAGAAAGCCCATAGTAGAGCACAGTCTTACCTGCTGACTGCTCCTCACTCCAGCGTGGCCTGGGTGGCTCCTTCAGGGCCACCTTGGCTTTGTTCCCTGCAGGACCAGGCATTCTAGATACCCAGCCAGTGGGGTGGCATCTACAGGCTCAAGGACGTGGTTGAAGCCTTCTCCCGGGTGACAGATGGTCCCCTGGCTCCCAGGTCTTGAGGCCAAGAAACGGGTGTGTGGGGCAGCTTCTGCTTTAATGATAAGGAGGGGGGGGGGGCTTTGCATCTCACCCTGGCCTTCTGCTCTCCTCCAACCTCATGGCACTTCCTTTGCTCAGATAAGATGCTGAGGATTAATTATTTAGTGTTGGCAGAGGGTGGTATTTCTCATGATGAAGAATTTCATGGAACTGCTAAGTATTATTATAATTAGGGAGCTAAGCAGATACATTTATCCTGAATCTACTAATTAGGTAGGGAAGTAAATTAATTTTCCCCTATCCATGCTCATTTTGCTTGTTGTTTATTTTTATTTCAAATGCAAGGAGAAAGTCTTATCTCTTTCAATATGGATTATATATGCTGTATTCCTCTGTCCAACCAATTTAGATAAAACTTGATCCACCCTAGAGAAATTTCATTTGGAGAGTGGTGGTGGGGGGAGGAGATAAGACCTTCTTGTCGGAGTGAGTTATAAATAGTGGACAAATAAATAGAAAGTGCTAGCTGCTGTTGGGGGAAATGTGTGTGTTTTTTCTTCTGTTGCTGTATAATTAGACTGGGTAACTGTCCTCAGGGCTCCAGGGCCGAGGGTGGCAGGAGGAGGGTGGAGCAGGGAAGGTGCTGTTCTCTCCTGAGTGTCGGGAGCAGTGCCCAGAACAAATGTGCACCAAAAGCCTCTGTCCCAGGGGCAAGTCAGGAGGACCGCAGCATGCTGCTCAACGGGCTGCATAAAGGAGACACAGGATGTGTGCACAGGCCTGTAAGACCTGCAGCCTTCCATTTCCTCTTCCAGGCCTCATTCTTCAGGAGGTTTAATTGCTGCCCATCTGTGATCTTCCCATCGCTCTTCCCTGCTGTTACATGTACCTTCCCTGGGATGCTCATCTGAGCCATGGTGGTGTCCCTGCTGGGAGTAAAACCTGCTCTAGTGTTACTAGACTGGGTGTTACTCTTATGATCATAGGAAATTATCTTATGGCTCTATATCTTTCTCCCTGTCTGTTACTCTATGCCCTGCCACACACACACACGCACACACACACACACACACAGAGAGAGAGAGAGAGAGAGAGAGAGAGAGAGAGAGAGGCAAAGGCATCCCAGCTCTTGGGCCCTGCTCTGCAATGTAGAGCACAAGGCACTCACTGCAGGACCAGGACCAGGTGAGGGGGTGCCTACACACAGCACAAGGAAGCGTGAGCTGATTCCTCACTTGGGATGACCTGACAGCAAGGGCCCCTTACCTCACAGGCCCTGAGCTCCCGGGGGCTCACCTGTGCGGCTCTGCTCCAGCGCTCCTGGCGTTACCAGGCAGGGAGTCTTGGTTGGCTGAACAACAGCCCCCAAAGAGGAGCAGGTCTGAATCCCTGGAATTGGTTACCTTAACCTGCTAAAAAGGCTTTGCAAATGTTGATTAATGGAAGGATCTTGAGATGGGGTGATTTCCAGGAATGTTTACTTGGACCCTAAATGCCATCACTTTGCCCTAGAAGAGGGGCCGAGAGAGGCCCCCATGGCTGCAGACAGGGGAGAGGAGGCGGTGCCATGTGTAGCAGCATAAGATTGAGGTTGTTCTGCGTGCGCTTTGAAGGTGGAAGAAGAGGACATCGGCCAGGGGCGTCAACACCTGCGGAGTCTGGCATGGCAAGGAAACCTTGCTGAGAGCCTCTTCAGGGGCCGTGGCCCTCTGATTTTCCCCACGAAGAACTGTGGGAGACTAGATGTGTGTTATTTTAAGCCACCGACTTGGTGGTAACGTATTACAGCAGCTCCTTCTGTCCTTGACTTCCCCCAAACTATCGGGATGGTTGAAAGCGTGGGATAGAACAGAAGGACAGAAAACTCTCAGACACACACGCTAGAGCCGACTCTTGCTTTCCTTTCAGACTGGCACCATTGCTAGTGATTTGGATTTTGAACCCTAAAGCCCAGGGTTAACAACAAGCGGGGAAAGTGGAATGCGGGGCACCAGGCAGGATGAGGGAGTCCTGGTTAATATCTCAATGTGGTTTGTCTCCATGAAGGCAGCGAGCATTTTACACAATAAGATATTTCCCTGAGAGAGCAGCCCAGTTCACCCCAATATGCAAATAAGTAAACAGGGTATGACAAAGTTAACTTGTTCTAGTGTCATGATTAATAAATAGCAAAACATGGATTCACTATTCTAACTTATTTTCTCCTTCAAACCAAGAATTTAGAGCCCCTCCTGAAGCTTTCAAGGTCTGGAATTTAACATCCACCCACAATGAGCCTAGAACCAGGGAGATGCAGCCCTGACAGCCACGAGTGAGGTGCTGTGCACACGGCCCCACCCTTGTCAGCTCCCTGGGTGGTAAAGTAACAGCCCTCACCAGTGCGCAGGAGGGCCTTCAGGGCATGGCCCAGCCACGCCCGTTGGGCACGCATGGTCTCCAGGATCATTGTGCTGCCCCCGTACCTCGGACCCGGCTCCCTGGGTTCTGTCAGTAAAGAATCATGTGATCCCCGTCTCCCTGGGTTCTAGTGCACACACTCTTCATGAGTCTGCAAGTGCGAAATCAGAAGTGCTCTCTGGCCAAAGCTCCTCAGATACCCCTTGGGCAGAGTGAGGGTGCCCTTCTCATGACCTGGGGTTTTCACCTAAAGCCCTAGCTCACTGCCCTATGGTTCTTTACTTTCCTTCTTCCTACAACAGACAGAATCTGTATCTTACAAATTCTGTATCTTTTTTCTTAAGTGACTTGCTCAGTGCTCAGTACGTAAAGCCACTCAATAAATGTTTGTTTAATGAGTGAATGAATTATACAAAAATATAGCAAAGCATATTATTTTTTAAAAAATATATTTTTATTGATTTTTTACAGAGAGGAAGGGAGAGAGATAGAGAGTTAGAAACATTGATGAGTGAGAAACATTGATCAGCTGCCTCCTGCACATCTCCTACTGGGGATGTGCCCACAACCCAGGTACATGCCCTTGACCGGAATCGAACCTGGGACATTTCAGTGGACGCTCTATCCACTGAGCCAAACCAGTTTTGGCATAGCAAAGCATATTATTATCATTTATATACATTTTATTGATTTCAGAGAGGGAGAGAGATAGAAACATCAATGATGAGAGAAAATCATTGATTGGCTGCCTCCTGCATGTAACCACTGGGGATTGAGCCTGCAACCCAGGCATGTGCCCTGACTGGGAATTGAACCATGGCCTCCTGTTTCATAGATCAATGCTCAAACACTGAGCCACACTGGCTGGGCCATAATGTTATTATTGATAGAAAATTAGTTCTGGTATCTCTGAACAGTAGCATCTAAGACTTACCCAGGATGCGATAAAGCCTAAGAGGACACTTTGGAAGATAAAGTCCAGCCTGACCCTTGGAAATGCGGTGAGTGAGGCTGCAGTGATTTTTTTTCTCGGTTTTTACATTGCATTTCAGTAACTGCGCCTCATCTCCCTCACCCCCACCATGGAGCTCTGTGTCCTACAGAGCTCACAGCATGGAAGGAGCATGCCTGGGAGACTATGGGGAGGGTTGAAGATGAACATCAATTTGCTTGGGCCTGAAAGTAAAAGTTTCATGGTAAGAAAAATCAATGATATGAATCTTCCCTTAAATTCAGACAAAGATGAATTGATGAGTCTAAGTACTGATACTTAAAAGCTCTCCACAGGATGTGGGGTGGGTGTTGGGGGGGGGCTGGAAGAAGACTGGTTCTGACCAGCCATGGTAGAGGGGGGCAGGAAGGAGAAGCCTGAACAAGGAGACAGTCGAAAGGCTCCCTCCCCTTGCCCCTTCTACTACATTGTTCTTACTTCTACCATGACACTGCCCTGAGGTGCACATGGCTCAGGAAGTTGCCAGAGCACACTGTTCTCTGCACTCACAGGTGTGTGGGTCCAGTAGAGCACAATCAAAGCGGCAATGAGAAGGTGTGTTTTGTTGTTGTTTTCAGGAACGTGGGCCTGGGAAGCAGGGGAGGCGGGGCTTTTTGATCTCAGTGAAGCAAATGCTTCACTCCCTGTGGTCAGTCACTCAGTGTCTGCAAAGCTCAGAGGTGACTCCGAGCGGCCCCACCCCTTTCCCTGGATCCAGGTGTGTGCTTGTGTGCGCACATTGGGGAGGGGGGAGGAGGGAGTGATTGCACTGTCAGTACAGGGCCCAGGATGCAGTGCGACACAGGCAGCATTACACTCAGGGTAGGCGGCCTGCGATGGACGCTCCCACGGGCTGGCACTGCACTGCGGGAGGAGGAAGGTGCCCTTCCTGGGAGTGAGGCTGTGGTATTGCCGCAGCATCGGGAAACACTTTACTGCTCTTTATCTTTACCTGAATCATCTTTCCATTTTCTCTTTTGATTCCAACATGAAGCATTGTGTCATACTGTTAATTTTTTTAAACGTCAAAATTTATACACTTTTTAGGTAAGTGGGGATGAGTTTTTTTCTTGTTTGTTGTTAAACAGTGTTGGTAAATCACTGTAGCAACTGGGTTCAAATTGTCAAAAATCTCCAAAACTTGATTTGATTCCCCAAATTAAAAAAAAAATTATTATTTTTATAAATTATCGCAATTATGGGAATGATTATCTATTGGCTCCTGTCGCCTTTATTATATATTCTTTGAAAATGTGAATGTGTATTTAAGAGTACTCGGACGTCTAGAAAGAGCAAGGTTTAACAGGTTAACATTTGAGGCTTTGAATTTGGTGGATCACAAAATAACTCACCTTGTTTTGCTGAAGTAATTCAAACTTGGGTGCTGTAAACATGGAGCTCATTATTCTGTCCGATTCCCATTAAAGATTACATAGGATAGAGACTGCACTTGGGAAAATAGCAATTCCTGAGGAGTGGGTTTTTACAAGCAGAAAAGCTTCTCTTTCAAATTTATTAAGTGATTATTTTGTTTCAAATCCCATATAAAATGGTCAAACAAAAATAGTCTTTAGTATCAGAGGTAATCTCTTGAGCAATGAAAGCAATAGGTTGGATGTTATATTTGTGAGAAATAAACTATTTATGTGAGTTTCTTAGCATGTAATTTTTACTTGATTGGACAAATATGCTGTTTTAAAACATATAACTGTAAGAATACAAAGGCCCTATACCAGTACTCTATTCCAAACTATAATGTGCAATTTATGTTGTCATTCAGAAACTAATTATTAAGTATTATGAACTGAAAATTTGTACACCCCCTGCCCCTAATTCATATGCTGAAATTCTAGCATGCAGTGTGCTGGCATAAGGTGTGGGGCCTTTGGGAGTCAGTGTTCTCCAGAGAAACAAAGCCAATACAATAGAAGATAGATGATAGATAGATGATAAATAGATAGATAGATAGATAGATAGATAGATGATAAATAGATGATAGATAGATATAGATGATAGATATATATATAGATAATAGGTAGGTAGATAAATAGAGATACAAGAGATTTATTGTACAAATTAAGTCAGACAATTAAGGAGGCTAAGGTATGTCATGATATGCCATCTGCAGTCTGGATAAATGGGAAAGTAGGTCATATAATGCAGGTGAAGTCCAAAGGACTGGGAACCAGGGAAGCCAAGACCAAAGGCTGGAGAAGTAGGGCAGAAAGAAGGAGGAGGACACCACTAGTATAAGTTATGGAGTTCAAAGGCTCAAGAACAGAAGCTCTGATGTATGAAGGAAAAGGAAGATGATATCCCAGCTCAAGAGAGAGGGAATTTGCTCTTGCCCTATTCAGGCCTCTGTGGATTGGATGATGCCTGTGTGTACTGGTGAGAGCATATTGGTGAGGGCAGATCTTTATTCAGTCCTCTGATTCAAATGCTAACCTCATCCAGAAGCACCCTCACAGACACACTTATAAATAATATTTCAGCAAATAGCTGGGCATCCAGTCAAGTTGACACAAATTTAAACTTTTCTGGAGGTAATTAGATCATGAAACTGGCGTTCTCATAAGTGGGATTAGTGTCCTTATAAAAGGGACCCACATAGCTCCCTCCCCCTCACCCCTTATCAAGAACACTAAGGAGACATTGCCTCCTATGAACCAAGAAGGGGGCCCTGCCAGACACCGTATCTCTCAGTTCCTTTATCTTGGACTTCTCAGCCTCCAAAACTGTGAAAAACAAGCGTTTGTTATTTAAGCTATCTGAATGGACTAAGACACTAACTATTCTTGTTTCCTTGACAACACGTTCATAGGTGCTTCAAACATTTTTGTTGAAGCCTTTTGACAGAAAATCATTCAGAACTTTTTCTTCATGCATCATATCTACTTTCATTTTTTGGTGTTTTGACTCTCTTTCGTGGTGTTTTGCAGGAAAGAAACTTAGTTTTTGATGTTGTATTCTTGCAAAAGTTATTTCTTTCCTCATTTAAAAAATGGTTGCTGGAAATCTTCCCTCCTTCCCCATTATTCACTCAATAGCAGAGTCTATGACAGTGATGGCGAACCTTTTGAGCTTGGCGTGTCAGCATTTTGAAAAACCCTAACTTAACTCTGGTGCCGTGTCACATATAGAAATTTTTTGATATTTGCAACCATAGTAAAACAAAGATTTATGTTTCTGATATTTATGTTATATATTTAAATGCCATTTAACAAAGAAACAACCAAAAAAATGAGTTTGCTTGTCACCTCTGACACACGTGTCATAGGTTCGCCATCACTGGTCTATGTTTAATATCTACTTCCCTATGCATTAGCAGTGCACAGGCAATCTTATTTTAGTACTTGATATTTCCAGTGCATGCTATTTCTTCTTTATGTTTTTAATATTGTGGATTTATAGCCCTCATGATTTGTGCTATACTAAAGTATATCTGATATTCATTTCAGATGTCAGCTTCACAGAACTCTTCTCAGTATTACTGATGATTATATTTCTAGTAATAAGAGTTTTTGTAACTGTGTTTTAAAATTTCTATAAAATGTCATAGTTGATCATGAGAAACTTGAAGTTTTTCCACTAAGATCAGGAGCAAGGCAAGAATGTCCTCTCACCACTCCTTTTCAACATTGTACTGCAAGTTATGGCAAATTCAATAAGACAAGAAAAGGAAATTTAAAAATATCAAGATTGAGAAGGAAGAAATAAAACTGCCTCTGTTCACAGGTGACATGATTATCTATGTATAAAATCCAAAAGAATCAAGAACAACAAAAAACCCTCCTGGAACTAATAAATTATTATGGAATAATTGCAGGATTCAAAGTTAATATACAAAAGTCAATTGTTTTTCTATATATTAGCAATGAACAAGTGGGATTTGAAATTAAACACACAATAACATTTACATGAGCACTTCCCATAATGAAATACTTAGGTATAAACATAAAAAAATATATACAAGATCAATATGGAGAAAACCATAAAACTTTGATGAATAAAATCAAAGAATAACTAAATAAATGAGATATTCCATGTTCATGAATAGGAAGCTTCAATATTGTCCAGATGACTGTACTTTTCAATATATCTATAGATTCAATGCAGTCCCTTTCATGATACCAGCAAGTTATAGTGTGGATACCAATAAGTGATGTTAAGGTTTATAGGGCAAGGCAAATTATCTAGAATGGCCAACACAATATTGAAGGAGAAGAACAAAGTTGGAGAACTGACACTACCCAACCTAAAGACTTACTATACCATTATTGTGTGATAGAGAATGTGGTAGTGGCAAAATATTAAACAAGCAGATCAGTGAAATAGAATGAAGAGCTCAGAAATAGTCTTCCATAAATATAGTCAACTGATCTTTGACATGGAAACAAATGACATACAATGGAGCAAAGATAGTCTTCAATAAATTGTGTTAAAAAATCAGATATCCACATGGAAAAAAGTAAATCTAGAGACAGACCTTACAGCCTTTACAAAAATCAAAGTTAATCAAGTCTAAATGGATCACAGACCTAAATGAGACAAACTTCAGAAGAAAAAATATTTCATAAACTGAACTTCAGTATTGTGGTTTTTTTTTGCTGTGAAGACAATGTCAAGAGAATGAGAAGACAAGCCACAGTCTGGGAGAAAATATTTTCAAAAGATACAACTGATAAAATATACTAAGAGCTGTTTAAACTTTCAACCATAAGGAAACAGATGATCCAATTAAAAATTAGCCAAAGATTCTAACAAACACCTCACCAAAGATGATATACAGATGGTAAACAGGCATTAGAAAAGATGTTCAACATCATATATCATCAGGGAAATTCAAATTACATACCCCTACACAGCTGTTAGAATGGTTAAAATCCAAAACAGTAACATCAAATGCTGGTGAAGTTGTTGAACAGCAGAACCTCTCCTTTATGTCTGGTGGAAATTCCAGAGGGTACAGCCACTTTGTAAGAGCATTTGATAGTTTCTTACACAACTTGGCATACTCTTACTATAATGTGCAGCAATCATGCTCCATGATATTTACCACACAAAACATTGCACATGAATGTTTATTGCACCTTTATTCATCATTATGAAAACTTAAAAGCAACCAAGAAGTTATTCATTAGGTGAATAAATAAATAAATGTGGCATATCCACAAAATGAAATATTATTTAGTGCTAAAAATAAATAAACTACCAATCCAGGAAAAGTATGGAGGAATCTTAAAGGCACATTGCTAAGTGAAAGAAGCCAATCTGAAAAGACCACTTACTGTATGATTCCACCTATATGACATTCTGGAAAAGGCAAAAAATATTTAGGCAAAAGTAAAAAGATCAGTGTTTGCCAGGGGTTGGGAAAGGGAGGAATAATTATAAAAAACACTGAGGAGTTTCAGGGCAGTGAAAGTCTTCTGTATAATCTCTCTATATAAAAGGCTAATATGCAAAATGTCCCTGCCAGAATTCGACCGGAATACCGGGAGTTCTATTGCTCGCTATGATGTTTGCTGACCACCAGGGAGTGGCATGGAATGAAGGGAGGCCCCGGTTGGAAGGCCCTGATTTCCCTGATTGCCAGCCAGGCCTGGGGACCCTACCCATGTATGAATATTGTGCACTGGGCCTCTAGTACAATAATATAGATGCATCTCATACATTTGTCTAAAACCATAAAATGTACTTCAATAGACTTTGGATGACAATGAAGTGTCATTGTAGGCTCAAAAATTGCAATAGACCACCGTGGTAGGAGATGCTGGTTAGGGGAGTCTATGTATGTGTGGGGCAGGAGGTGTGTGGGAAATCTCTGTGCCTTTTTTTCAAATTTCTGTGAACCCAATGACTCTAAAGAGTGTTATTAAAAAACAACACCACCTCTGTATTCTTATCTTTGTTATTTTTGGAAGAGAGAATTGCCATGCTCCCCACATTCCTAAGCATGTTTGCATTCAATGGATATACTGAACCATGGTACAAAGGTAAGTTCAATATAAGCTGTTTCTTGCCTTCACTCATTGTATCTTTTCTTTGGCCATATGTACTTCATTGAGAAAATGAAACTTCTATGAGAAAACTCAATTTTAAAAAAAAGAACAGAATCAGTATACTTCAAAGTTATGGTTTGGCTCAGTGGATAGGGCATCAGCCCGAGGACTGAAGGCTCCTGGGTTGAATTCTAGTCAAGAACATTCATCTAGGTTGCAGCTTGATCTCTGGCCCTGGTTGGAGTATGAGCAGGAGGCAACCAATTGATGCATCTCTCTCAGATGGATGTTTCTATCTCTTTGGCTCTCCCCCTCCATTCCATTTCCTCTAAAAAATCAATCAGAAAATATCCTCAGGTAAGGATTTTAAAAAATATATATACTAGAGGTCCAGTGCACAAAAATTTGTGCACTCGGGGGGCGGGGGGGTCCCTCATCCCGGCCTGTGCCCTCTTGCATTCTGGGACCCCTCAGGGGAATGGCCCAAGCTGGCAATCAGACATGCCTCTGGCAGCCCTGGAGTCCACTTGCCAGCGGGGAGCAGACCTAAGCTGCAGTCGGACATCCTTAGCGCTGCTGAGGAAGCAGGAGAGGCTCCCACCACCACCACTGTACTGGCTGCCATCAGCCTGGCTTGTGGCTGAGCAGAGCTCCTCCTGTGGGAGCGTACTGACCACCAAGGGGCAGCTCCTGCATTGAGCGTCTGCCCCTGGTGGTCAGTGTATGTCATAGTGACCAGTCATTGCCAGTCGTTCTGCTGTTAGGGTCATTTTGCATTTTACCCTTTTATTATATAGGATAGAGGTCTGGTACATGGGTGGGGGCTGGCTCGTTTGCCCTGAAGGGTGTCCCGGATCAGAGTGGGTGTCCCACTGGGGTGCCTGGCCAGCCTGGGTGAGGGGCTGATGGTTGTTTGCAGGCTGGTCACACCCCCTTCAGGGTTGGGGTCCCCACTGGGTTGCCTGGCTAGTCTGGGTGAGGGGCTGAGGGCTGCTTTCAGGCTGGCCAAGCCCCCGGGCAACAGAAGCTCCCAGCCTCTCCTTTTTTCTTTTTTATTCTGAGATTTATTTACCTTCTGTAATTGAAACTTTGTAGCCTTGAATGGAGCTCAGAGCCGCCCAAGATTGGTGGGAAGCTTGGTTTTCTCCATTGCCTGAGGAAACCCAAGCCTCCTGCTCACTCCAGCTCCATGGCCATGGCTGGCTGAAAGCAGATATCTGGGATTTGTTTATCTTCTATAATTGAAACTTTGTTGCCTTGAGTGGAGCTCAGAGCCGGCCGTGGCAGGCGGGAAGCTTGGCTTCCTCCATAACTGGAGCAACCAAGCCTCTTGCTCGCTCCAGCTCCGTGGCTGCCGGCCGCCATCTTGGTTGGGTTAATTTGCATATAGTCGCTCTGATTGGCTGGTGGGCATGGCTTAAGGCGTAGCAAAGGCACAGTCAATTTGCATGTTTGTCTTTTATTAAATTAGATATATTTTTTCTCATTATTTCAGTCATCTAACAAACTTATATTGTGTAGCTACTATGTGCCAGGCTCTTGCTGTCCTTTTAGGAGGGTACTACATAGAATAAGCAGTCACCACCCTCCTCAAAGAGGGTAAAAAAAAGAGGACTATTACATGAGGTAAATTTGGAAATAAAATGCAAAAATAATAAAGAAGATTTAAAGAGACCAACGTTTCTTCTTTTAAAAAATTAATAAGATAGAACACACTCAAAACCAAACAAGAAAATTTAGAAAATAAAAATGAAATGATATGGGCTGATAATTTAGGCACATTGGATATTTAAGCATTAAAACAACAATTAGAGGAGGAAACCAGATAGCCTGCATGACAAGTTGTTCAAACTCAATATCAAAAATGCAGATTAAAACAACATGAGATATCTCTTTAAAATTTGTAGATTGACAAAATTAGAAAGCTGGATGATGTTAAGTGTTAGCAGGGATTAAGACCCTGGGAATTCCCTGGACAGTTTGGCTCAGTGGATAGAGCATTGGCCAGTGGACTCAAGTTTGATTCTGGCCAAGAGCAGGTATCTTGGTTGCAGACTAGTTGGGTGTGTGCGGGAGGCAATCAATCGACATGTCTCTCTCACATCAATGTTTCTCTCCATCTCTCCCCATCCCTTCCACTCTAAAAATCAATGGAAAAAAAATATCCTTGGGTGAGGATTTAAAAAAAAGAATCCTGGGAGTAAGAAACTTGATTCACTGAGGGCAGACCTGGACTAGGTTTACCATCCAGGAGAGCAAGCCTGATCAAATTAAGTGTACACATGCGTGATTCAACACTCACACTCCAGGTGTACATGCTGTAAGAATTTTGTGTGTCAACTCGACTGGGCTATGGGATGCCCAGACATTTTCTCAAACATTCTGGGTATGTTTGTAAGGGTGTTTTTGGATAGGATTATCATTTAAATTGATAAAATGAGTAGAGCAAATTATTCTCTATAATGGGGTGGGCCTCATACAATTAGGTAAAGGCCTGAATATGTCACATGATCTCACTCATATGTGGAATCTAATGAACAAAATAAACTGATGAGAAAAATAATTCCAGAGACATAGAAGCACAGAACAGAATGTGGAATCTCAGAAGGAAGTGGGGTTAAGGGGAGGAAGAGAGTAACCAAAGAATTTATATGCATACTAGAGGCCTGATGCATGAAATTCGTGCAAGGGGCTTGGCCCTAGCAGCCCTGGCTTTATCCAGAAGGTTGTCCGGAAGGATGTCTGGAAGGTCGTTTGGCTGTCTGGTTTAATTAGCATATAATGCTTTTATTATTATAGATGAGATGAAGGTTTGGGGTGGGGTGGGAGTCAGGTGAAGGAGGCAAAGTGGGGGAAATAAGCAACATCTGTAATACTCTCAACAATAAAAATAAAAATTTACAAAGTTCTGAATAGAACAAAAAGCCTAACCTTTCTCTGAGAAGTTTTCTTGCCTGGGCCTTGGGCCTTCTGCTTTTTCCTTCTAGAGCTCTCCTGTCAACTCCCTTGGGTCCCCAATTTGTGATTCACCCTACAGATCTTGGGACCTAACAGCCTCTGTAATCATGTGAGCTAATTTTTTATATTACATTTCTTGCTACACATACATACACATATATATACGTGTCCTGTTGGTTCTGTTTTTTAGGGGAAACTAGGCTAATATGCAGACCAAACTCTCTATTTACCAACCTGTAAGAGGACATTGATAAGGCTATTTATTTCATTTGTGGAGAGTGGCTAGGTAAAATATGGTACAATTGTTATGGAGATCTAGTTATACCATAGTTGGAAGCAATGGACCAAATATAGCAAAATGGATGGATAGTGAAGACAGAATGCTTAATGAGAAAGAGAAAAGCAGGATAAGATACATTACACAATGTCATTAGTGTAAATTGAAAATGCATGCGTGTAAAAGAACAGTATACATTTTGCAAAATAAATGCCTATTTTGCAAGAATACAGTTTTTCATAGAAGCAGAAAGATAAATATTAAATATATTCAAATCTTGCCTAATGTGGGAGATGGAAGCAGATAGTGTGGAGATAAGAGGAAATGAATAAATAATTGAATTTAAAATAATAAGAGGAGAGCTTTGCATAGGCCAGCTGAATTAATGTATAAAGAACTAAGTAGTTAGATCAATGTTTCCCTTGTTTACCTGTTGATTCACCTTTTAAACATTTTCCCAATGGAACAGTCAAGAGCAATGCTCCAAGAGCAACCAAGAACACAAGAGAGAGAATTCTTTTGGCAGGGCTGGGGAACATGGGGCCCTGGGGCCATGTAAGGCCCACAAAATCATTTGGTCTGGTCCTGCCAAGGCTCTAGGGGTGAGTTAATTAAATGTTTGACCAAATATAGTAGGCTAATTTTTAAGTTGATGATTTTGTAAGTCTAGCAAATATAATCTAATAAAAGAGAAACATGCAAATTGACTGCACCTACGCTATGCCCCAAGCCATGCCCCTCCAGCCACAGAACTGGAGCAAGCAGGAGACTTGGTTGCCCCGGCGATGGAGGAAGCCAAGCTTCCCGCCTGCCCTGGCTGGCTGTGGCCTCTGCTCAAGGCAACAAAGTTTCAATTATAGAAGATAAATAAATCCCAGATACCTGTTTCCAGCCAGTCTCCACGGGGAGCTTGGGTGGCTGGGGGCTGTGGCCAGCCTGCAAACAGCCATCAGCCCCTCACCCAGGATGGCCAGGCACCCCAGCACTACTCCCCTCCCTGAAGGGGGTGTGGCCAGCCTGAAAATGGCCCTCAGCCCCTCATCCAGGCTGGCTAGGCATCCCAATGGTACACCCACCCTGTTCCAAGACACCCTTCAGGGCAAACCAGCCAGTCCCTACCCATGCACCAGGCCTCTATCCTATATAATAAAAGGGTAATATGCAACCTGACCCTAACAGCAGAATGACTGGGAATGACTGGTCACTATGACACACACTGACCACCAGGGGGCAGACGCTCAATGTAGGAGCTGGGCCCTGGTGGTCAGTACGCTCCCACAGGAGGAGCTCTGCTCAGCCACAAGCCAGGCTGATGGCTGCCAGCACAGCGGTGGTGGTGGGAGCCTCTCCTGCCTCCTCAGCAGTGCTAAGGATATCCGACTGCAGCTTAGGTCTGCTCCCTGCTGACAAGTGGGCATCCCCTGAGGGCTCCCGGGCTGCCAGAGGGATGTCTGACTGCCAGCTTAGGCCCAATCCTCCGGGGAGCAGTCCTAAGCCAGCAGGTGGACATTTCCAGAGGGTTCCCAGACTGCGAGAGGGCACAGGCTGGGCTGAGGGACCCCCTCGAGTGCACAAATTTTTGTGCACTGGGCCTCTAGTATATATATATAAAAGCCAAGCGACCAGAATGACTGGAACGACTGGAACAACCAGTTGCTATAATGCACATTGTGGCCAGCCCACCGGCCGGTTCAGGGGTGGGGCCGGCTGGCCAACCTCCCACGTCCCCTCCCTCTGGCCAGCCCGGCCCTGATAAGCGCTGATCAGGGCAGGCCGGCCAGACCCCATCCATGCACAAATTCATGCACTGGGCCTCTAGTGATGTTATAAATGTCAAAATGGCCCTTGTCAGAAAAAAAGACCTGCACTCCTGGTTTAAGGGATTATATACACTAAATTTCCATGTGCTTGCAGTGGCCATGACCATTCTGGCCAACCATCTCTGTCCCCAGGTGTGATTGACAAGCAAGTATCTTGCCTATTTGGTTCCCTCCACCAGTGTTTTGCAGAGAACCTTCTCCTTTTCTGTTCTTAATAACTAGCTCATTACAATAGCATCAACAGGAGGGTGGATCTTGTTTGCTCTCCACTTCAGAAAGGCTGCATGGACTTTGCTCAACCACCTTTGGACTTCACTATTTCCACAGTCCTCCAGTTCTTTTCTTTAATATCTTGCTCCATGAGGATATATTGTTCATTTGTGTAGTCTAAAAGTTATCAAAATGTGTGCATATAAGTGTGTTGGTGGGAGGAAGGGATCATAACAGGTATAATAGCTACACCCGTAAGAGTAATATTTATTTACTTTTGAAATAATAAGAAAAAAGTGTATCAAATATTTTTTAAAAACTAATTTGTGCCCTGGCTGGGTGGCTCAGTTAATTACAGCATCATCCCTACACAAAAATATTGTGGGTTTGATTCGTGGTCAGTGCACATACCTTGGTGGTAAGTTCAATTTCAGGTTGGGGAGTGTATGGGAGGAAACCAATCAATGTTTCTCTCTCACATCTATATTCTATCTATCTATCTATCTATCTATCTATCTATCTATCTATCTATCATCTGTCTATCTATCTATCTCTTCCTTCCTCTCTCTAAAATATCAATAAAAACATATCCTCAGGTGAGGTTTAAAAATATTTTAAAAAGCTAATTTGTGTAGTTTGCTACTACTTACCTAAGAAAAGTGAGAATGTTAAATGTGATGTGAGTGAACTTCACTACAATATAGGACTGAAATAGGAATATGATAGGAGAGACGGGGTTAGAAACCAGACATCTTTTAAATATTTTTTTCTATAAAATTGATTTGGAATCAGGTCCTTGAAAAGTTGAAAGTGAATTGGAATGAGTGAACCTAAATGTTTGTCTATATAGTGGCTGATTATTAAGTGTGGAACTGATTCTAAGCCCAAAATCATTTGTCTGTGAATATCCTACTGGGATATATTCTGAGGGAAACACTGCAACAAAAAATTCTCAGACTTCCTGCAGTGATGTCACTGGGGTGTTAAAGTCCCCCACTCTGACTATATTGCTGTCAATCTCTCCTTCCATCACGAGTTTTTTTTTTTTTTTTTTTAATATACTTGGGTGCTCCTGTATTGGGTTATATTTTCTTGTTGAATCAATCTCTTCAGTATTATGAAATGACCTTCTTTGTCTCTTGTTATGATCTTTGTTTAGAAGTTTATTTTGTCTGATGTAACTATTGCTACTCCAGCTTTTTTCCCCTTTCCATTTGTATGGAATATATTTTTCCATCACTTCGCTCTCAATCTGTGTATATCTTTTGTTCTTAGGTGGGTCTCTTGAAGACGGCATATGTATGAGCCATGTTTTCATATCCATTCAATCACCCTATGTCTTTTGACTAGAGCATTTGATCCATTTATATTTAAGGTTATTATTGACTAGGGGCTCACTGCATGAATTCGTGCACCTTAAAAGGAACTGTAGGCTGCGAGGTTGTGGTAGGCACAGGGGTGGGTCTCAGCCCATTCTCTGTGCCCCCACCCAGCCCCTCCTGCCATGGCCCCTGGTCCCCTATCTGCCAGTAGCCCCACTCCCACCGCTGCCGCTCCCACGTGCTGACGGCGCCGGCCCCACTCACACCCCCTGATGGCACGGAGCAATTGAAGTCATTGCCAGCAGTGGGTGTGAGTAGTGGCTGCTGCCCTGATCACCCTTCAGGAGCAGGGAGAGATGAAGAAGCCCTCAGGGGTGACCAGGGCTGGCAGCTACCACTTGCACCTGCTGACAGTGCCAAGGGATTGGAGCCAGCTCTGGGTGCTGGCAGCGGGTGCGAGTGCCAGGTGGAACTGCAGTGCATGGGAGCAAAGAATTTTCAGTAACCACCAGAGGCTCACCTCAATGACAGCAACCAGAGCCTTGCCTTGGTCTGGCACCCCTACTCACCTGCCTCACCATCCCGCCACGGCTGACGCCTGCCATGTTCCGGCTCTGCTGCCTGCTGCATGTTCTGCGTGCACCCCCTTGTGGTCAGTGCACATCATAGCGACTGGTTGTTTGGTTGTTCTGCAGTTCGGTCTATTTGCATATTAGGGTTTTATATAGAGAGATAGGTATTTATTTATTGCCATTTTTTATTTTATTTATGGCTATGATCCTCTCTCTCTCTCTCCTTTTTTTCTTCTTAGAGCAGTCCCTTTAACATTTTTTGCATTGCTGGTTTATGGTACTCCTTTACCTTTTTTCTTTTTTTTTTTTTTTTTGGTCTGGGAAGCTTTTTATTTCACCTTCAATTTTAAATGATAATCTCACTAGATACAGTAGTGTTGAATTTAGGCCCTTGCTTTTTATTACTTCAAGTATTCAATCTACTCCCTTCTGGTCTGAAGTGATTCTCTTAAGAAGTCAGTTGACATTCTAATGGGAACTTCTTTGTAGCTAATTTTCTGTCTCTCTCTTGCTGCCTTTAAAATTCTTTCTTTGCCTTTAACATTTGCCATTTTAATTATGATGTGTCTAGGTGTGGGTCTCTTTGGGTTCATGTTGATTGGGACTCTGTGCCTCCTTGTGTGACATTTTCCTGCACCAGGTGGGGAAGTTTTCTGTCATTATTTCATTAAATAGATCCTCTGTTCCTTGCTCACCCTCTTCCCCTTCTGCTATTCCTACAAGCCAGATGTTGTTATGTTTCATGTTGTCCCAGAGCTCTCTTAAGCTATCTTCTTGCTTTTAAATTCTATTCTGCTCTAATTGGGTATTTTTTCTACCTTGTCTTCCAAATCGCTGATTTGTTCCTCTGCTTCATCCAATCTGCTTTTAATACCTTCCAGTGTGTTCTTGATGTCAGATATCATTCTTAATTTCTGTCTGGTTCTTGTTCATGGCCTTTACTTCCATTTTCATGCTGTTGTAATTTGCACTAAGTTCTTTAAACATCTTTATAACCATTGCTTTGAACTCTATGTCTGATAGGTTGCTTGCCTCCATCTCATTTAGTTCTTTTGCTGGAGGTTCCTTCTTTTCTCTCATTTGGGTGTTGTTTCTTTGTCTTCCCATTTCAGCTACCTCTTTGTATTTGCTTCTATGTATTAGATAGAACTGATATGCCTCCCAGTCTTTGTGGGATCACCTTATATAGAAAGTGTCTTGAGGGGTCCAGTGGTGTAGTATTTTTGTTCACCTGAGCTGGATGCTTCAGGAATGTCCCTTGTGTGCATTTTGGGCTCTCCTGTTATAATTGGGACTTGATGTTTGATGTCCAGTATGTGGGAGGGATTTCACCTCCAACTCGCTGCCAGTGAGGTTCTACCCCAAGGTTGCCCTGCCAACTGTTCAGTGGTCAGTGATTCCTTAGCCCAGAGGCTGGGTCTGCCTTGAGTCTCACACCTTGGTTGATCCTGTTCTGAGCTGTACTTCCTTCCCCAATGGAGCTGGTCTCACAGGTGTCAGCTGCAGGCTCTTGGGATAATGCTGGCTTTTGCCTTGCTGAGCAGTCCTGGATGGTGTCTGTGGCAGGGATCCAAATGCTGTTTCTGACTAACTAGATCAGGCAAAGACTCAAAGCCTCCAGAGAACCACATCTGCCCACAGACTGGTTTGATTCAGTCTTGAGTAGCCTCAAGCAATTGTTAACAGGTGGGGTGAGAAGTTTTCCAATAGGGTGGATAATTGCTTCTGCCGGAGGCTCTAAAATCCACAGGGTGGGGACAAGGAATTTTCCAATAGGGTGGGTCAACTGTGTTCCCCCAGGAAAAAATGGCAGGATAGCAAATGCTTGGCTGAGAAAGATGGCCTACACAGGGAGAAGGAATGACTCAGCACAGGAAACCGGGGTGTCTGCCTTCCAAATTCTAACCCCAGATCCCCCAATCCTGGCTTATTTTTATGCAACTCCGGTCTCCTCTGCCCTCTCTCTGCTGGAGCCCAAGGTGAATGGCTGCACTCAAAATGCTGTGTTCTGGCCTTTTGAGAGGGTGCCTGCATTTCCAGCCATCTCCCCGCAGACAGCAACCCTGCTGCTTTTCACAGCCAGATGTATGTGGGCACCTTTCCTAGTTCTGGTGCTCTGTACTGGGGGGTCCAGCTTGGGGTTTAGATCTCAGAGTTCTCAGTGGCAATCCCCACAGCTGAGATATCTCTCTGGAACTTCAGCTGCTGCCCGTGGGAGCCTGACCAGCCCTTTCATGCCTCCACTCTTCCTACCAGTCTCGATGATGTCTCTGCTTTCCATCCTTGGTTATCTCTCCAGCGAGTCTTCAGTTGATTATTCAGGGTGGTTCTTCTGTATTTTAGTTGTAATTCCGGTTTGGTCCTAGGAGCATGTCTGTGAGCTTCCATTTACTCCACCACCATTTTCAATCTCTCCCAGATGGTATTCTTGAAATGCCATTTTCCCCAAAAGGAAACAGCTTCTTTCAGAATGACTGACCCCACCTCTGGGGCAGGAAATGCACAATGTAACCTTGTAATATTTTGTTATACCAGATATTATCAAGAGCTATCGAGGTTGGAAGGTATTTACTTGCAACTATGCATTACTCAGTACTTATAGAACTGTACACCAAGTAGAGAAATAAATATAAGTCAACCCAAGTAAATTTTTGTTGACCAAAAGTGGTGCAATTTGACCATCAATAAACCTGATTTCTGCTATGAATTTAAACACATCAAATATGTGTTGCTATAAATTGCAATATAACACTGAAAGAAAAAATAACGTTAGTCACCTCTGGACACTTGAAAATAAAGGGGAAGAACTCAGAATTTTATTATATCTTCCCATACTACTAGGTCACCATGAAGTAGATGAAGTAAACTTTCTCTTTTTAGAAGTGTTCCAACTAATGAATAAAGAAGACATGAAAGAATTACAACATCATCGTTATGTAACATGATTATTTCATATATCTAAGTACTGGTCATTAACTAAAGCTAATATTACAAAAAGTGGCAAATATTCCATGTGCCCTGAGGGAATTCCATGTGCACTGTCCCAGATCAGGTCCTCCTGAAAGCGGACGCTGAGATAAAATTCTACCAAAAACATGAGATAAAAAAATGGAAGAACAAAAATTTATATATATATATAACTATATATATATATAGTTTTGTCTTCAACCAAATCAAACCTGAATCTGATCAAGCTTTCAGATTCAATTTAACAAAAATGTGGAAGACAAAACAATATGTTGAACAACAAATTAGATGCCCAGCAATGGATTTTAAACAACAGCCAGGGATTTAGTCAGCAAACTCACCTGGTGGGAGTCTCTAGAAGACAAAAGAATGTTTATTCATTGCAGGTGGATGGAGAAAGATAGAAAGGAACTTAAAGTGTAAAAAGAGTCATAAGAGACACAATAGTGAATTGTAATGTGTGGAACTTATTTGGATACTAATTAAAAGAAAGAAAAAATAGTATTTTTGAGGCAATTGAAACTTTGAACACTGCCTATTTGTTTTGACTTGTGGTGGCAGTTACTTGCATTTATACATTACTCAATACCTGCAGAACTGTACAACATGTAGAGTGAATTTTCTGATATATAAATTTAAAATTTTTAAATAAACCTAGAAATATATAAGAAGGAAAATACATCATGCCCAAATTAAGTTTTTGCTATGAATACAAGGGTTTATTAACATTTGAAAAATCAACAATTTAATATAGACAACAGTAAAGCAATAGAAAAGAAGCATGAACACCTCAATAATATTTAATGGAATTTAACTGTCATATTAACAACTCTTCCTAAGATATGAATAGGACGTCCTTAATCTGATGGGAATGCTGGACATGGGGCACACATCTCATTTTGAGGTGCAATGCTGGACACTCTTTGAGATCTGGAGCAAGACAAGGACACCTCTGCCCCAGACCAGGTCCTCCTGAAAGCAGACGCTGAGATAAAATTCTACCAAAAACATGAGATAAAAAAATGGAAGAACAAAAATTTAGGACTTAATGAGGTTAAAGTGTTTCATGAAACTTGTTTCAATTCTATGGATGTGTACTAGGTCCTGATGTTAAAACTGCTTCTTGTGTTTCCCATCCTAAAAGTCCGGACACCACAGCAAAGAGAGTCCAAACACCTTGGTCAGTTACAGGCAACCTTACCCCTCACCAGCCCGACGGCCACCCACAGCCCTCCCTTTCCACCCCTCCTGTACAGTTCTTCCCAGCATTACTTAACTATTTGCAGTTTTTAGAAAGCACAGTACAATTTCAAGTCCTGTGTGCTTGCAAATGTGATTCCTGCTCTAATTCACCCGCCCAGTGAACTGCTATTGGCGGTTTAATGCGCAGGTTAGGGCCTCCCCAGCAGAGCTGATGAGCTTGCCCCTCAGTGCCCCACCTCCACTGCAGTGTTTAACTCCGTGTGTTCTGGTGATTTGCTGCGGGCTTCTTTCTCTCTGCGCAGGTGCTTTTTGAAGGCAGTTCCCCCTCCACTCTCTATTTAATCGGGAAAATAGATGCTCGAGAAGAACAGGGAAGAAGAAAGGGAGGGAAGAAGGAACCGAGCCCACCGAGCAGGGTAGCTTCAGTCATGTCTTTTTTAGGCTTGAGCATTGTGTGAGGCTGGAGGGAGCCTGTGCATGGAGAATTGTCCCCACACCTCCTGACCATCCTGCCCGCCAAGCCCAGCAGCAAACGTACTTTCCCACAGGGACCCCTGTCTCCAAGACACAGTGACCTGACCCACAGGGATCCTTCCCACAGTGCGACGTGGGCAGCGATGAACTGTCCAATGACCCCGCTCCAGCGCAGCAGGGGGGCCTGCTCACTGCTCCTTGCTCTCTGGCTCTGTGCGCATCACTGCGCTGCGCAGATCCTGGCGACAATACACAGAGCTGGGCTGAACGCCAGCATTTCCCACCAAGGCCCCAGCAGCTCCGGATGGATTGGAGAAAGGACCTCTGAGGGCACTAAAGACGCTCTTTTTCTAAGACCCTCAAAATATTTCCGGAGGAGCGTGAGCTTGGCACTATACCTGTGAGGGTGCAGGACAAGTAAGACTCATCCATCTTCCAGGAGCTCACTACTCAGGGATATATAGACAGGAAGAGGAAACTGTGACAGCATAAATCTAAATTCAAGGCCCACACTGCTTACACACCTCAGTGCAACCTGAGCCCACACCTCAGCGCAACCTCAATGCAACCTGGGCCCACACCTCAGCGCAACCTCAGTGCATCCTCAGCTCACACCTCAATGCAACCTGGGCCCACACCTCAGCGCAACCTCAGTGCATCCTCAGCTCACACCTCAGTGCAACCTGAGCCCACATCTTAGCCCACATCTTAGCCCACATCTCAGAGCACATCTCAGCGCAACCTCAATGCATCCTCAGTTCACACCTCAGTGCAACCTCAGCCCACACCTCAGTGCAACCTGAGCCCACATCTCAGAGCAACCTCAGCTCACACCTCAGTGCAACCTGAGCCCACACCTCAGTGCAACCTCAGCTCACACCTCAGTGCAACCTCAGCCCACACCTCAGTGCAACCTCAGTGCATCCTCAGCTCACACCTCAGTGCAACCTGAGCCCACACCTCAGCGCAACCTCAATGCAACCTGAGCCCACATCTTAGCCCACATCTCAGAGCACATCTCAGTGCACACCTCAGTGCAACCTCAGTGCAACCTCAGTGCATCCTCAGCTCACACCTCAGTGCACATCTCAGTGCAATTTCAGCACACACCTCAGTGCACACCTCAGTGCACATCTCAGTGCAATTTCAGCACACACCTCAGTGCACACCTCAGAGCACATCTCGCTGTGCTGGCACAGGCAGGGCTCTGTCACGGGGATGCCGTGGCTTCTGGATTCTGCACTCATAAGAAGCCCTCACGTGATGCTGATGCTGCCCGCCCAGGTGCCATTTTTTGAATGACCAGGAGCTTTCTAGAGAGGTGGAGGGTTATCTTCTCTGACGATGTGTAAATAGAACACAACAGTCTTCCCACAGAACCAAGGATTGCACCAAATCTGGACAAATGAGTGACCATTTCCCTGATGGCCTGTAGGCTACAGGCATGGAGAGCAGAGATCAAAGCATGTGCACTCCATTATGTTCAGGGAACTATATCAAAGTGAGCAGCTGAAGCAGGACCACAAAGGAATCGATGATCAGGGACACTAGGGACAGCAGCGAAGGTGCTAAGGGCAGAGTAAGAAGCATAAACTGTATCTGTAAACATTGAGGAACCATGGAAAATTAAGATATATGAAAATAGCTGCATAAAATGAGTGCTCAATGTCTCTTGCTGCACCTGTAAAGAAATGTTTGAATAGGATGGAGGAAATGCTATCAACCCACTGGAGATACATAGACACATACATCTACACTAATAAAAGAGAAACATGGTAATTAGCGTATGACCACTACCCTTTTCATTGGCTAATCAGTGCGTATATGCAAATTAACTGTCAGCCAAGATGGCGGCCGGCAGCCAGGCACTGAAGCGAACAGGGAAGCTTGCTTGCTTCAATGTCTGCAGACTCCAACGTTCCCCGCCTCACTTGCCGGCCTCTCAGCTGCAACTCTAAGCAACTATGTACTATGTTGCAAATAAGAAGCTAAACAAAACCCCAGAAACCGGCTTTTATTCAGCCGGGCTTTAGCAACATTGTATCGATGTTTTCAGCTGCGAAGCCTCAGAGCTAAAGCTGGCCCAGAATAAAAAAAAAAAGAAAGAAAACAAGGAGCCGTTGGAATCTTCAGTCACCAGCTTCCAGAAAATAGCCCTCAGCCCCTCACTCAGACTGGCCAGGCACTCCAGTGAGGACCCCCACCCTGATCCAGGACACCCTTCAGGGCAAACCAGCCAGCCCCCACCCATGCACCAGGCCTCTGTCCTATATAGTAAAAGGGTAATATGCCTCCCAGCACCGGGATCAGCGTGACAGGGGGCAGCACCCAAACCCCCTGATCGCCCTGCAGCTCTGTGTGTGACAGGGTAGAGCCATAACCTCTCCATTGGCCCTGCCTCCCTGCCCTGAGTGTGACAGTGGCGGCGCCCCAACCCCCTGACTGGTCCTGCTATGTGGGTGATAGAGGGTGGCGCCCCAAACCCCCTCCACGGGCCTTGCTCTGTGTGTGACAGGGTAGAGCCATAACCTCCCCATTGGCCCTGCCCTGAGTATGACAGGGTGCAGCGCCCCAACCCCCTGATCCGCCCTGCTCTGTGTGTGACAGGGGGCGGTGCCCCAACTCCCCTATTGGCCCTACTCTGTGAGTGACAGGGGGGAGGTCCTCAACCCCCTGATCAGCCCTGCTCTGTGCGTGACAGGGTATGGAGCCCCAACCCCCCCGATGGGCCCTGCTCTGTGCGTGACAGGGGGTGGCACCGCAACCTCCCCATCGACCCTGCCTTGAGTGTGACAGGAGGCAGTGCCCCAACCCCCCAATCAGCCCTACCCTGAGCGTGACTGAGGGTGGCATCGAAACCTCCCGATCCGCCCTCCTCTGTGCATGATGGGGCGGCGCCCCAACTCCCCAATTGGCCCTGCTCTGAGCCTGACCAGGGGCTGCACTTAGGAATTGGGCCTGCCCTCTGCCACCCGGGAGCAGGCCTAAGCCAGCAGGTCGTTATTTCCCGAGGGGTCCCAGACTGCGAGAGGGCACAGGCCGGGCTGGGGGACCCCCCTCCCCTCCCCCAGTGCACAAATTTTTGTGCACCAGGCCTCTAGTATGTGTATATATTTAAATGTTTATATATAGTCATATACATGTGATTATATAGTGTGTGCAGAGTAGTTTATGTTTTTCAAAATGTTTTAGTCCAAATACAAGCAGAAATAAATCAGTTTGGAGTTAAGAGTTATAGCCTTTAGGAGTGCAAAACTGTTGTTTTTTTAAGTGAAGTAAAATTCATGTAGCATATACGTGACCATTTTAATATACAAAGTTCAGTGCATCTCTCTGATGATCAGTGACTGGGCAGTTTTTTATATGTCTTTTACAAATCTGTATGTCTGCTTTGGAGAAGTGTCCATTTAGGTCCTTTCCCCATTTTTTAATGGGATTGTTTGTCTCATTTTGTGTGAGTTCCTTATATATTTTGGAGATTAACCTTTTATCAGACGATCATTGAGAAATATGTTCTTACACACAGTGGGCTCCCTTTGCGTTTTGTTGATGGTTTCTTTTGCTGTGCAGAAGCTTTTTATTTTGATGTAGTCCCATTTGTTTATGTTCTCCTTAGTTTCCTTTGCCCTAGGAGATATATTTGTAAACATATTGCTAAGAGAGATGTCTGATATGTTGCTGCCTATGGTTTCTTCTAGGATTTTTGTGTTTCATGACTTACCAGTACATTTAAGTCTTTTATCCATTTTGAGTTTATTCTTGTGTATGGTCTAAGTTGGTGGTATAGTTTCTTTCTTTCTTTCTTTCTTTCTTTCTTTCTTTCTTTCTTTCTTTCTTTCTTTTTTTCTTTTTTTTCATGTATCTGTCTTATTTTTCCTACACCATTTATTGAAGACTCCATTGAATGTTTTTGCTTTCTTTGTCAAATATTAATTGAGCGTAATGGCTTGGGTTGATTTCTGGGGTCTCTGTTTTGTCCCATTGATCTTTATACCTGTTCTTGTGCCCAGTTGTTTTAATTACAGTGGCTTTGTAGTCTAACTCAATAGCTGATATTCTGATTCCTCCAAATTTATTCTTCTTTCTCAAGATTGCTGTGGCTTTTTGGGGTCTTATTTTTTGGTTCCATATAAAGTTTTGGAGTATTTATTCTAGATTTGTGAAATATGTTATTGGCATTTTAATAGGGATTGCATTGAATCTGTAGATTGCCTTGGGTAGTATAGACATTTTAATGATATTAATTCTACCAATCCATGAACACAGTATATTCTTCCACTTGTTTATATCTTTCTCTATCTCTTTTTTCAACGTCCTGTACTTTTCCGAGCACAAGTCTTTTCCCTCCTTGGTAAAGTTTATTCCTAAGCATCTTAATTTTTTGTTGTGATGGTAAATGGGATTGTTTGTTTACTTTCTCTTTCTGAGAGTTCATTATTGGTGTATAAAAAAGCCATCGATTTTAGGTTGTTGATTTTGTATCCTGCTACATTGCCAAATTCATTTATTAAACCCAGTAGTTTTTTGGTGGAGTCTTTAGGGTTTTCTATTTACAATATCATGTCATCTGCAAATAATGAGAGTTTTACTTCCTCTTTTCCAATTTCGATGCCTTTTATTTCTTCTTCTTGTCTGATTACTGTGGCTAGGTGTTCCGGTGCTATGGTGAGTAAGAGTGGTGAAAGCGAACATCCCTGTTATGTTCCTGTTCTTAGGTCAAATGGTTTTAGTTTTTGCTCATTGAGTATGATGTTGGCTGTAGGTTTGTCATATATCGCCTTTATCATGCTGAGATATGCTGCCTCTATTATCACTTTGCTGAGAGTTTGTATCAAAAATGGGTGTTGGATTTTGTCGAATGCTTTTTCTGTATCTATTGATATGATCATGTGATTTTTATCTTTCAATTTGTTTATGTTATATATCATATTTATTGATTTGCAAATATTATACCCACCTTGCATTCCTGAAATAAATCCTACCTCATCATGGTCTATAATCTTTTTAATATATTGCTGGAACCAATTTGCTAATATTTTGTTGAGGATTTTAGCATCTATGTTCATCAGGGATATTGGCCCATAATTCTCTTTCTTTGTAGTGTCTTTATCTAGTTTTGGAATTAGGATAATGCTGGCCTCATAAAAAGAGCTTGGAAGTATTTTTTCCTCTTGGGATTTTTTAGAATAGTTTGAGGAGTGTAGGTTAGTTCTTCTTTGAATGTTTGATACAACTTGCCTGTGAAGCCATCCAGACCATGGCTTTTGTTTGCTGGGAGTTTTTTGATTACTGCTTCTATTTCCTCCATTGTTATTAGCCTATTCAGGTTTTCTGATTCTTCCTGACTCAGTTTTAGGAGACTGTATTTTTCCAGGAATTTGTCCATTTCATTCACATTGTGCAGCTTGTTAGCATGTAGTTGTTCAAAGTAGCTTCTTATAATTCTTTGTATTTAAGTTGTGTCAGTGGTTACTTCTTTGCTTTGTTTCTGATTCTGTTTATCTGGGTCCTTCCCTCTGTTTCTTGATGTGTCTTGGTAATGGTTCATGAATCTTGCTTATCTTTTCAAAACCAGCTCTTGGTTTCATTTATCTTTTATATATATATTTTAGTCTGTAAGTCACTTATTTCTGTTCTAATCTTTATCATTTCCTTCCTCCGACTTACTCTGGGTCTTTCTTGTATTCTCTTTCTAGTCCTTTAAGTTTTAGAAATAAATAGTTTATTATTAATTTTTCTTCTTTTTTGAGGTAGGCCTGTAGTGCTATGAACTTCCCTCTCAGGACTGCTTTTGCTGTGTCCTAGAGATTTGGGGTTTTTGTTGTTGTTGTTGTGTGTGTGTTTTCATTTGTTTCCATGAAGTTTTTGATTTATTTCTTGATCTCCTTGGTAACCCACTCATTGTTTAATAACATGCTATTTAGCTTCCATGTATTTGAATGTTTTTTGGGTGTTTTTACTGCAGTTGATTTCTAATTTCATTCCACTGTGATCTGAGAAGATGCTTGATATGATCTCAGTCTTCTTGAACTTGTAGAGACTTGTTTTGTGTCCTACCATGGTCTATCTTGTGAATGATCCATGTGCTCTTGAGAAGAATGTATATTCTTGAGCTTTGGGTCAGTTAAATCCATTGGATCCACTATGTCATTTAGGGTCACTGTTTCCTTTCTAATGTTTTTTGTCTGGATGATCTATCCAGTGAAGTCAGTGTGGTGTTAAATTCCCCTGCTATGATTGTATTATTGTTGATCTTTCACTTAAAGTCCTCTAGAAGCTTTTTGTTTGTTTTTAATATATTTTGGTGCTCTTATATTAGATGCTTATATGTTTACCAGGGTTATATCCTCTTGTTGGATCAATCCCTTTAGTATTATGTAGTGACCTTTGTTGTCTCTTGTGATGGCTTTCATTTTGAAGTCTATTTTGTTGTATATGAGTATTGCTAACGCAGCTTTCTTTTCATTTCCATTTGCATGGAAAAAAATTTTCCATCCCTTCACTTTCATCCTGTGTGAGTCTTTTGTTCTCAGGTGTGTATCTTGTAGATAGTATATAGTTGGGTCATGTTTTCATATTCATTCAGCTACCCCAGTGATGGCAAACCTATGACACGTGTGTCAGAAGTGACACGCGAACTCATTTTTTTTGGTTGATTTTTCTTTGTTAAATGGCATTTAAATACATAAAATAAATATCAAAAATATAAATCTTTGTTTTACTATGGTTGAAAATATCAAAAAATTTCTGTATGTGACACGGCACCAGAGTTAAGTTAGGGTTTTTCAAAATGCTGACACGCCGAGCTCAAAAGGTTCGCCATCACTGAGCTACGCTATGTCTTTTGATTTGAGCATTTAATCCATTTACATTTAAGGTTATTATTGATAGGTACTTATTTATTGCTATTTTAATTCTGTATGGCTATGTTTCTCTCTCTATTTCTTATTCTCATTACAGATGTCCCTTTAGCATTTCTTGCAGTGCTGGTTTGGAGGCAGTAAATTCCTTTATCCTGTTTATGTCTGAGAAGCTCTTTATTTCTCCATCTATTTTGAATGATAGCCTTGCTGGATATAGTAATCAAGGTCTCAGATCCTTGCTTTCCATTACCTTGATTACTTCATGCCATTCTCTTCTGGCCTTTAGAGTTTCTGATGAGAAATCAGGTATCAGCCTCATGGGAGCTTGTTTGTAGGGAACAAATTGCTTTTCTCTTGCTGCCTTTCAGATTCTCTCTTTGTCTTTAACTTTTGGCATTTTAATTATGATGTGTCTGGGTGTGGGCCTATTTGGGATCTTCTTGCTTGATACTCTCTGTGCCTCCTGGACTTGTGTGCCTTTAGTTTTCTGCCACTATTTCTTCAAGCAAGTTCTCTAGCCCTTGTCCACTTTCTTCTCCTTCTAGCACACCTATTATGTGACTATTGCTACATTTCATGTTGTCCCACAGCTCTCTTAAGCTGTCCTCCTATTTTTTAATTTTTTTGTGTGGTTTTTTTTTTTTTTTTGGTTTTCTGATTGAGTGATTTTTTTCTACCCTGTCTTCTAATTCACCGATCTAATCCTCAGCTTTCCCTTCTCTGTTGTGTATTCCTTCCACTGCATTCTTTATTAGTGCTATGTCAGTCTTCATAGTTACTATATCTTTTCTCACACTCTTGCCATCTTTGCCATCATTATTCTGAACTCTATGTCTTGTTTCTCCCCAGAAGACAATGCTGCTTTTCACAACCAGGTGTTATGTGGGCACTTTTCTCAGTCTGGGTGCTCTTTACTGGTGTGTGTGTGTGTGTGGGGGGGGGAGCAGAATGGGTATTAGACACCCAGGGTTCTCAGTGGTAACCCCCCACAGCTGAGATATCTCTCCAGAATATCAGCTGCTGTCTGTGGGATTCTGGCCACGCCTTTCACACCTACCAGTCTCTATGTGGTCTCCACTTTCCATCCTTAGTTATCAGGGTTCTCTTCAGCTAGTCTATAGTTGATTATTCAGGATGCTTTTTGTATATTACTTGTAATTCCAGTTTGATCTTGGGAGCATGTCTGTGTAGCATTCACTTACTCCGCCACCTTTGTTAATCTCACTGGGGGGTAGGGGAGGCCACAGGATTGTCAAGGGCGGGGAAAAAAAAGAACACATATGTAATACCCTTTGTAATACTTTAAGCAATAAAACAATAAAAAAGAACTTTAAATAGATTATATCACTGCCTCCTGGACTTTATGATTTCTGAGAGAAATTAAGTGTTAATGTTATTGAAGTTCTTTTGTATATAAAAAGTTGCTTCTCTCTTGCTGCTTTTAGAATCTATATTTTTCTTCTGACAATTTGACTATGATTTCTCTCATTGTAGAAATCTTTGACCTCATCTTGTTTGCAGTTCCTTGAACTTATTGAATATGTACATTCATTTCTTTCATCATATTTTGACCAATATTTTTTCAAAGATTCTTTTTGCCCCTTCCTCTATTTCCACTCCTTCTTAGAATCTCATTAAGCATATGGTCATATACTTGATGTTGCCCTACATTTTTCTTATACTACCTTCATTTTTCCTCATTTTTCTATTTGTCTGTTCCTCAGACTGGATCATCTATAGGGACCTATCTTCAAGTTGTCTAATTCTATGTTCTTCACAGTCAAATTTGATATGAACAATTTTAGTGAATTTTCAGCTCCAGAATTTCACTTAGTTTCTTTTTATAATTTCTACCCATTTATTAATATGATCTACTTAGTGACACATGGTTCTGTGGTTTCCTTTAGTACTTTATCTGTGCTTTTCTTTAGTTCTTTGACCATATTCAATATATTATCTGCTTAGTAAATCTAATGTCTATAGGGACAATTTCTATTAATTATCCTCCCCCCCAACCCCTCTGATTAGGACATGCTTTCTTGTTCCTTTGCATGCCTTATTATTTTTGTTGAAAACTAGACTTCCCAAACATTTTTACTATTAACAATAGTAGGTAGCATATTCTTTTGTTTCCCTGAATTTGTGTTCCTGTTTGATGGAGCTATTGTTTGTTAGTTAATGACTCTTCTAAACTATTCCTCTAAAGTCTGCATTTTCTGCCATAAGTGGCCACTGGTATCTCTGTCCATAGTAGTCACCTAGTGTTTTTTTTTAAATACATTTTATTGATTCCTTACAGAGAGGAAGGGAGAGGGATAGAGAGTTAGAAACATCGATGAGAGAGAAACATGGATCAGCTGCCTCCTGCACACCCCCTACTGGGGATGTGCCCACAACCATGGTACATGCCCTTGACTGGAATCGAACCTGGGACTCTTCAGTCCACAGGCCGACGCTCTAGCCACTGAGCCAAACTGGTCAGGGCTCACCTAGTGTTTTGAAAGAGTTCCCTTAAGTACCTGGAGCCAAAAATAGAAAAAAAAAAATCCCAGTCTTTGTAGGTTGACTCTGTGTTGGGTCAATTCTTCAATGCTTAGCCAGGCCATTTACAACTCTGCCTTAGCTTCCACTTCCCTCTTGGAGCTTGAAGGCCAGCCAGAGGTCAAAGCTTAAAGTCTTTTTCATGAATTTATTGGGAATGTGTCCATCCATGGAAATGAGCTGGCTTTGTTGATTCTCCAGTGCACACAGGAGTTTTTTAAAGTTTATTTTTTCCCTTTATATCCCATTTCCTATCCTCTTCTTTCCCAAGAATTTTGGTGTGTCTACTGCATGTTCTGACTGTTTTTCCTTGTCCCAGGCTGCTGTAGTCAATATTTTTGCCTTTAAGTACTTTCGCTAAAAGCTACCTGTGAAGGCATTCAAACCTGGGAATTCTCCTAGTCAGGCAAAACCTACACCAGCCCTTGCACCAGACTTTGAGAAAGCTGCCAGATAGGTTGAATCTGGAAAACACAATTTTTGATAATAAGATTGTTTATTGCTCCATATGGTACTTGCAACCTGCACCAGGTGCTGTTCAGGTTGCAACTTTCATTGCTTTTGACATTCTGGAGTGCACAGCCTCTTTCTTCTTTAAACTTCTCCTGCTTATTGTAAGATTTTACTAGACCCCACAGTTCTGTTAAAGTTAATTCTCTTCATTTTAACATTTTTTCCAGCTTACTATTTCTTTTTTTAGAGGGAAAGAGTCCTGGATTTCCCTATTCCCCTATATTTATTAAATTCACCATGATATTATTTTATATCCTATTCTTTCCCTCAGTTTGAGCAGAGAAGGAAGCAATGTGAAGTGTTAATAATTAAGGAGTATGTTACTTTCAGAGAAATTCCTTTTACTTATGAATCAAAAGGAATTTCTGATCTTCCATCTACTTTGATTATATCTCACTGTATTGGCCTCATAGGCACTCAAGGCTTTGATCCCAGAAGAAAGAACTCAAATGTTGATTGAGATAAAAGTCACCCTGATATTGGTCTTGGCTTCATATAACTGTTGCTTTACCTTTTCCTCTCCCTCGTCTTATCACTTAAAATTTGCTAAAATGTGACAACACTCTAGATATCTCGGAGAGACTATTTTGGAGGCGGGTCTGGGGCATGTACATCTGGTTTGATACTTAGTCATCCATCCAATGCTTAGAACAACTTCACACATACCCTATGTCAGGACAGAGCTGCAAGTGGAGGAACAAACATTGTTATAGCTTTTGTTTTGAATCTTGTCTGTGTGTGCATAGATGGGGTGACTCCCAAGTAAAGGGTGACCAAGGATCTGTGGACTGAGCAGTTGTGAGCACTCACACAAGGATAAGAAACTTTCAAGTTCCAATCAGCCAGAGCGGAAATCTCCCCACAGGGTATTTTCCTAGTATGGCTAAACTATTCAAAAACAAACCTAGAAGTGAAATAATTCAACATTTTTAAATAGCTTTATAGAGATATAATTCACATAGCCTATATTTCACCCATTTTCATTGTACAGGTTACCTGTACCTCAAAATTAAAAACACTGGGTTACCATATTCCCAACAACTCCACTCCTGAGTATGTTTCCCAAAGAAGAGAAAACTCAAGTCCTCACAAAAATTGGACAAGATGTTGATAGAACATTATTCATAAAAAGTTAACAAGTGGAATTAATTCGAATCACCATTAGCTGATTAATGAATAAACAAAATGTGTTCCATCCATGCAATACAAGTATTTAGAAATGGAAATAAATGAAGTACTGCCACATGCGCTAATGTGGGTAACACTGAAAAGATGCTAATTGAATGAAGCCAGTCAAGTAAGACCACATATCATGAGATCTTTTTTTATATGAAATGTCCAGAGCAGGCAAATGTACAAAGATAGGCATTAGCTGAGGGATGTGGGGAGTAGGAAGTGGCTGCCTGAACTGTTCACTGTAAATGGGTGAACTATATGTTATGTGAATTAAACCCCTATAAAGCTGTGTTTTTGTGTTTTCTGCACTCAGTATTATTTTAATTTATCTTTATTGTTGAAAATATTACAGATGTTCCCATTCCCTCCCCCACTGACTTCCTCCAATCTGCACCCGCCCTCCCTCCACCCCCCAGGCCTTCACCACACTATCATCTGTGTCCATGGGGTTTGCAAATATGCATGTCAGTTATTTGGTTAATTGCTCCCTGCTCCTTCCCCCTGAGACCTGTCAATCTGTTCCATGCTTCCATGTCTCTAGATATATTTTGTCTGTCAGTGTTTTTTGTTTATTAGATTTCACATATAAGTGAGATCATGTGCTACTTGTCTTTCTCTGACTGGCTTATTTTGCTTAACATAATACTCTTCAGGTCCCTCCATGCTGTCTCAAAGGGTAAGAGACCCTCCTTTTTATAGCTGCATAGTATTCCATGGTGTAAATGTACCACATCCTTTTCTTAGAAATTTACTTCATTGTTGAAAGTATTACAATTTTATCCGTTGATCCTCCCCTCTCCACTTACATCCCCTCTCCAGGCCTTCACCCCACTATGGTCTGTGTCCATGAGTTATGCAATTATGCATATAAATTCTTTGGTTAATCTCTCCCCCGCTTCCCTCTGAGAATCCTCAGTCTATTGTATGCTTCCCTGTATCTGGATCTATTTTGTTTGTCAGAATATTTGGTTCATTAGATTCCACATATAAGTGAGATCTTGTGCTACTTGTCTTTCTCTGACTGGCTTATTTCACTGAGATAATACTCTCCAGGCCCTTCAATGCTGTCTCAAAGGTAAAGAGATACTTTTTTTACAGCTGCATAGTATCCCATTGTGTAAACGTTAATGCTACAATGAACATAGGGGTACATATATTCTTTCTGATTGGTATTTTAGGCTTCTTAGAATCTATTCTTAGAAGTAGGATGACTGGATCAAATGGCAGTTCCATTTTTAACTTTTTGAGGTAACACAACACTGTTTTACATAGTGGCTGCACCAGTCTGTATACCCACCAGCAGTGTACTAGAGTTCTTTTTTCTCTATAACCTTGCCAACACTTGTTTGTTGATTTATTGATGGTAATCAATGAGGTGCTATATCATCGTTCTCTTAATTTGCATCTTTTTAATGATTAGTGATGTTGAGCATTTTTTTATATACCTCTTGGTCGTTTGCATGCCCTCTTGGTGAGTGTCTATTAGGTCCTCTGCCCATTTTTTTTTATTGGATAATTGAGTTGTATGAGAACAATATGTATTTTGAAAATTAACCCTTTCTCAGATGTATCACTGGCAAATATGCTCTCCCAAATAGTGAGTTCCTTTTCATTTTGATGTTGTTTACTTTTGGTGTACAGAAGCATTTTATTTTTATGTAGTCCCATTTGTTTATTTTTTCCTCTGTTTCTCTTGCTCTAGGCATTGTATCAGTGAAAATTTTGTTACATGAAATGTCTTATATTTTGCTATGTTTTCTTCAAGTATTTTTATGGTTTCATGACTTACATTTAAATGTCTTATCCATTTTTAGTATGTTCTTCTGTATGGTGTAATTTAGTGGTATAGTTTCAATTTTTTTGCATGTACCTGTCCATTTTCCCCAGCACCACTTATTGAAGAGACTGTCTTTACTTCATTATATGCTCTTGTCTCCTTTATAAAATATTACTTGAGCATAATGGCTTGGGTGGATTTCTGGATTCTCTGTTTCATTCCATTTATCTATATGCCTATTCTTGTGCCAGTACCAGGCTTATTTGATTATACTGGCTTTGTAATATAGCTTGATATATGATATTGTGATGCCTCCAACTTTGTTCTTCCTTCTCAAGATTGCTGCAGCTATTCAGGGTCTTTTTTGGTTCCATATAAATTTTGGAGCGTGTATTCTGATCTGAAATATAATGTTGGTGTTTTAATAGGGATTGTGTTGAATCTATAGTTTGCTTTAGGTAGTATGAACATTTTAATGATGTTGTTCTACCAATCCATGAACATGGTCTATTCTTCTACTTGCTTACTTTTTCCTCTACCTCTTTTTTCAAAGTCATATATTTTTCCAAGTACAGGACTTTTACCTCCTTGGTTACGTTCATTCCTAAGTATTTTAGTGTTCTGTTGTTGTTGCAATGGTAAATGGGATTTTTAAAAATTTCTCTGACAGTTCTTTTTTTTGTACAAAAGTGCCATCATTTTCTGGGTGTTAATTTTGTATCCTGCTACATTTCCAAATTCATTTATTAACTTTAGTAGTTTTTTGGTGGAGTATTTAGGGTTTTCCATGTACAATATCATATCATTGCGAATAATGAGAGTTTAACTTTCTCCTTTCCAATTTGGATGTCTTTTATTTCTTCTCCCTGTCTGATTGCTGTGGCTGGGACTTCCAGTGCTATGTTTAATAAGAGTGGTGAAAATAGACAACGCTGTCTTGTTCCTGTTATTAGGGGAAATGGTTTTAGTTTTGGCACATTGAGTATGATGTTTGCTGTAGGTTTGTCATATATGGTCTTTATTATGTTGAAGGATAATTCCTCTATTCCCACTTTGCTGAGACTTTTTATCAGATTTTGTTGAATGCTTTTTCTGCATCTATTGATATGATCATGTGATCTTTGTCTTTCTATTAGTTTATGTGATGTATCATATTATTGATTTGTGAATATTGCACCAGCCTTGCATCCCTGGAATAAGTCCTACTTGGTCATGATTTATGATCTTTTTAATAAATTTCTGGATCTGATCTTGCATGTGGTTCGTGAGCCGCAGTTTGCAGACCACTGGTCTAGAAGATCTATCCAATGATGTCAGTAGGTGTTAAAGTCATCTATTATGATTGTATTGCTGTCGATCTCTTCCTTAAAACCTTCCAGAAGTTTTTTTAAAAAATATATTTGGATGCTCCTTTTTTGAGTGCATATTTGTTTACCAGAGTTATAGCCTCTTGTATTGATCCCTTTAGTATTATGAAGTAGCCTTAATTGTCTCTGGTTATGGTCTCATTTTGAAGTCTATTTTGTCAAATAGAGTATTGCTACCCCAGTTAATTTTTCATTTCCATTGGCCTGGAAATATTTTTCCATTCCTTCACTCTTATCCTGTATGAGTCTTTTGTTCTGAGGTAGGTCTCTTGTAGATAGCATATATATGGGTTGTGTTTTCTTATCCATTCAGCTATCCTATGTCTTTTCATTGGAGCATATAATCCATTTACATTTAAGGCTATTATTGATAGGTACTTATTTGTTGCCATTTTTGTTCTTTATGTTCCTCCCTCTCTATTTATTTTTCTAACAGCAGTCCCTTCAGCATTTATTGTATTGTTGGTTTGGTGGTAATAAACTCCTTTATTCTTTTGTCTGTAAAGCTCCTAATTTCATCTCCAATTTTTAATAATAGCCTTGCTGGATAGAGTAGTATTAGATTCAGTTCCTTGTTTTCATTACTTTGTATACTTCATACCATTCCTTTCTGGCCTAAAGTATTTCTATTGATAAATCAGCTGACAGTTTAAAGGGAGCTTTCTCATAGCTAACTTTCTGTCTCTCTCTTGCAGACTTTAATATTCTTTTACTGTTTTTAATGTTTTCCATTTTAATTATGATGTATCTTGGTATGAGTCTTTTGGGGTTTATCTTGATTTGGACTCTCTGGGAAGTTTCTGTCATTTTTTTCAAATGGGTTCTCTATTCCTTTCTCAGATTCTTCTCCTTCTGATACCCCTAATATGAAAATATTGTTATGTTTCATGTTGTCCCAAAGCTCCCTTTAGATCTCCTCCTACTTTTTAATTTGTTTTCAATTGTTGCTCTGAATGGGTGGGTTATTTTGCTACCGTGTCTCCTAATTCACTGATTCAGTACTCAGCTTCTTATAGTCTACTGTTGAAACATTCCAGGGTGTTCTTTACTTTAGCTATGTCATTCTTCATTACTTATTGATTCCTATTTATTGTTTCAACCTATCTTTTCGTGTTGGTGTAATCCCTCATAATTCTCATTAAGTTGCTTGGAATTCTCACTGGGTAGTTTCAGCACTTTTATAACCATTACTTTGAATTCTTTATCTGACAAACTGTCTCCTTTTCACTTAACTCCTTCTCTGGCGATTCCTCCTTTTCTTTCATTTGGAGGTTGTTTCTTTTTCTCCATATTTTAGCAGCTCAGTATTCTCGGGTGCAGAGTGAGGCGGGTGGGTCTGTGGGTACAGGTCCATGTGTCCAGAGGTGACTCGTCTTGCCGGGTCACAGTGGTGGTTCGATCTTCTGGAGGCACAGGGTTAGGCTTGCCTGGTCACTGTGGCAAGTCCCTGCATCTAGCAGTGCTGGGTCACAGTGATAGGTCCGGGTGTGCCATTTAAAGGCAGTGGGACCATTTGTCCAGGAGCTCCAGGTTGGGCATGTTGGGTTGGAGTGGCAGGTTCCTGTGTCCAGGTGGACCTCTTGTCAAGGTGTCAGGGTAGGCCTGGTGTTCCCCTCATGGGTGGGCAGGCCAGGCCAGGAACGTCTCTGCTGGTGCAAGGGACAGACGTTCCTGGGCACTACTTGGCTGTACAAGGGGTGGGCCTGGCCAGGCACCTCTCTACTGGTTCCATTCTGTAGTGAAGGAGGCGGGGAGACCAGGAATTCCTCTAGCCAATATGGTAGGGTGGCCTCCACACACTGCCCATCAAGTCTGCCAGCCAGTCTTCAGAGGCCCACAGGTCAGGCACATGGAGCTGCTATGTCTGATCTGTGTGTCAGGGGCTTCAGGCCCCAGCTATTGAGCTATGTGCCTCCGACTGTGGTCTGGGCTCCTGGGGCAGAGTTGCTCCCTGCAGTCTCATCCCACAGAGGATCCTGCAGCTTCCCCACAATGGTGAGCTCCTCTCAAGCAGAAATAAACTACCGGCTGAGCAGCACATTGTGGCTGGCAGGTCCTCTGCCAAGAGTACCAGACTCACTCCCTGAAAGCTTCTGCTCCCCAGACAAATGCTCTCCCACAATCACACCCCCACACCCTCTCCCTCACACACACTCACCCACTCACACTCTCACTTACTCTGGTCTTGCCCATCACAGGATGCTGAATCTCATGTACCGCAGCTTTTTTCTCCACTCGTCTACTGTTTCCAGATTTTAGCTATTGTCAATTGTGCTACTAAAAACATAGGGGTGCATACTTTCTTTCTGATTGGTGTCTCAGGATTCTTAGGATATATTGCCAGAAGTGGGATCACTGGGTCAAATGGCAGTTCCACATTTAATTTTTTGAGGAAACTTCATACTGTTCTCCACAGTGGCTGCACCAGTCTGCATTCCAAAAGGCAGTGTACGAGGCTTCCCTTTTATCCACATTCTCGCCAGTACTTGTCATTTGTTGATTTGTTGATGGTAGCCATTCTGACAGATGTGATACCCCATTGTTGTTTTAATTTGATGATCAGTGACTTTGAGCATTTTTTCATATGTCTCTTGGCCTTCTGTATGTCCTCTTTCAAAAGTGTCTATTTAGGTCCTTTGCCCATTTTTTAATTGGATTGTTTGTCTTCCTTTTGTTAAGCTGTATGAGTTGCTTATATGTTTTGGAAGTTAACTCCTTACCAAATGTATCATTGGAAAATGTGTTCTCCCATACAGTGGGTTCTGTTTTCGTTTTGTTGATATTTTCTTTTGCTGTGAAGAGGCTTTTTTATTATGAGTTTTACAAGGAATAAAAATTGGACCTGTTCCTGCATTAGAAGTCTGTAAATAAACAAATGAATTATTGAAGATTATTAGAGAAATTTGAATAAGAGATGGACATTATTGAGATAAGATGAAATATTGACACGAACAGGTAGAGATTGCTCCTCCCAAACAGTAATATAAACAGTAACAACAACAGAAAAAATCTTAAAAAATGTATACTTTTATCTAATTTTAGTTAAATAAAAGATAAAATATTCAAATCCTCTCTCTCTCTCTCTCTCTCTCTCTCTCTCTCTCTGTATTTATGTTTGTTTACACATATACAAATATTTGAAAAGACATACAAGAATATCCACTTAACTGTGGTAAATTCAGGGCAGTAGGAATATGATGTTCTTTAATTTTCTATTTTTTCTTTTGTCTTCAGTTCTTTTCACTCTACACCTTCTTATTTTACAGTAAGTTTTATTTTGAGTTTTGCATGTTTTGTGTATGTCAAACACATGTAAAATGGAGAGAAGAGAGTGAAACCTCTGTTTCTGTCCTGTTGCAATTATCAGCACAGTCTGGTCTGTTTCATCTGAACCCTATTAACTGTCTCCTCCCATATGCTCTTCATATCATTTGAAGCAAATTAAGATGTTATTTTTAATTCAAATATTATCATCAAATTTGTACTTACTTAACCTTATATAAATGCATAGACGATGGTTTATTAGAATATATACCAATCTGTGATTGAGA
The DNA here is from genome assembly GCF_028538775.1 of Myotis yumanensis. Classification (NCBI taxonomy): domain Eukaryota; kingdom Metazoa; phylum Chordata; class Mammalia; order Chiroptera; family Vespertilionidae; genus Myotis; species Myotis yumanensis. The sequence goes on from NW_027223764.1 coordinate 60,113,091, forward strand.
GTGGAATAAGAGTATGATAGAGTGTGTGGATGTCTTATAATGAAAAAGTATTTGTGGAGAATGTCTAAAATTGTTAAACACTTCAGAAATACCAGAAGCATAAGGATTTCCTTAAATTATAAAAGGTTTGTATAAAAAAATTGAAGGAGTAATGAATTCAAAATCAAGAGATAAGATTTTTTACTTCTATTTCTGTCATTGTAGCCATAATACTTCTGAGTCATTGCTTATAATTGCTTGTAAGGATTAAACATATTTTTCACTCATTCCACTAATGACTTTGAGCATCTACTATATGTCCTCATTGCTGGAGATACAAAATGTGTTTACTTCCGTATTAGGCAGAACTCTTTTGGTTATAAGTAATCATAACTCCAACCCAGACAAGCTAAGCCAAAGGGAAGATGCAATGGCTAGCACAACCACAGAAGGCAGGGATTGACAGACTGCACAGGCACCTGCATTCAGAGGTTATTAGAGCTTCATCAGGACCTCGCCTTTCTGTCTCTCCATCCCAGTCCCTTCCCTCTGTGTGGGCTTCCCTTTCACACAGGCTCTTTCAATGTAGTAACTGCTGGCAGCTCCCTGATTATGTCCTCATTGCATCCAGGCCTAATGCTCTGGGCAATGCCTTCCCTCCTCTCGGTCTCGTGTATCCCACCTCCATATTCTGCTGTAGAAAGACCAGTCCGGGCACCAAACACACAGTCTGGCACCTTAGTGCTAGGTCAATGTTACCTCTTCCCACCTCCCATGGTTCCATTCCTTATGTTCCCAAATAAATTGTTTTTTGCCTTTGTTTTGCTTTTTTCTTTAAAAATTATTTATTTCTTATACTTTTGTTTTTATCTATGACCTATTTTCTGAGGTCACAGTTTGGAAAAGATCCATGGCCCATTTATTCATGAAGTTATTCTTGGCAGATTTTCAATTAAGCATCATTGGATGCTTCCTCACTGAACCCTCAGAGACCCTGCATGAGGCCACTGTGCAGAATAACCCACACTCCTCACACTGAGCACTGACGAGAGAAGCTGTGCTTGGATTTTCACAGTTATCATTTCATCGCTATCAATGACCATGGCGCCCACCTCTTTTCCCAGAATTGCTTATAGTTCCCCTAGTATCCAATGTGAAGTTGCAGCAATAGTACAATTCTCTTTGGCTGGGCCAATAGAGACCCATGTCCTCTCTACTTCCTCCTTTGAGTCGATGAGGTAAGAAGTTACGAGTCAGACAGAATGGAATCCCTCTCATCATCTACTAGGTGGGGCTTCTTCAAAAGCCCTCTGAGCCTCCATCCTCACGGCTAGGAAATGGGGATGAACCACCCTGCAGTGCAGTTGGGAGGATTCTGGGAAATAACGTTTATGAAATCCTAGCATAGTTCCTGAGGCAGAGTAGCCACTTGGTAAACACAAGTCACTCTTCCTCCTTCAATGACATGACATTTTTATATTTCTCTAGACCTCACTTGACTTCTTGTATAACCATTTCTTCTTATCTTTCCTATACATTCATTAATCCCTTGAGGTGTGAATGATACTGTTTCCTTTTATTTCTCATGAAGCTGACACAATATATTTTCATGGGGAGGATTTCTAACGAATGATTCATAGATGTATAACATACAACTTTTATTGATACGTCTATCCCAAAACTATAGGTAAAAATATGTGATGATAAAAGCACCTAATAATCCTACTATGGGTCATACCACATTGTAAGATTTCCATTAATTTTCTTGTGTAATCTAACATTGTGAACATAGGTATGGCTCCTTTCTCATTTTACAAATGAAGACATTGAGGTTTGTAGATGTCAAAAACTTGCTGTGAGATCATTCATCTAGTGTGTGATGGAGCTGGTGCTTAAGCCCAGGTCTGGCCACTGTGACCTAACTGGACTGTGGCCATCGCCTTCTCCCAGGCAGACAGTCTGGTGCAAGGCTGCAGTGCGGCAGACCAGGCTCGGTCAGAGACTGCGAGCTCGCCCTTCCAGACGCAGGCGGCCACACGGGGCGTGGGGACCCCAAAGGCGATCAGGAGAAGCGGGTCTGCCAGAACTCCCCTCAGCCTGAGGGCGTGAGTAACCTCTTGTCCCCAGGCTCAGCCCTGCTGCCTCTCACAGCTCTGCTTCCTCCTTTAAGAATCTTTTCCATGTGAAGGTCTGGGCCTGGCCTGGAATCTCCAGGGAGACTTCCTTTTGGGTCACAAGTCTGTGCTCCATGAGGACACCTCCTCTCTGGCCCGCAGCTACCCTCTGATGTCCCTGTCCCCTCTCAGCTCCCATCTTCCAGGCTGATCAGTCAAACTCTAAGCTGTGGGAACTGGTTTCCCACCTCCCTTCAGCAAAACAGCGTCAGGCCTCAGTCCTGCGATCTGAAATGTGACAGCTCGCACATTCCCACAGCGGGCAAGCATGTTGGCTCTGCTCCCACTGCTGTTTTGGCTTTTAAACCGTGGAGCTTTCTCTTCTCTGCATTAAATCAGGTCATTGTGAGCCCCGCTGAGCTGCAGGTGGGTAGAGTTTGATCCAGGTTGCAAATAAGAGTGGCCCCCAAAGTGCTGGTGGAAGTGGTGGCACTACCAGGCCTGTGTGCATTTGATCTGGATTCAAAAGGAGGTAAGCTTGGAGGGATATGGTGCCTCCCAAGTTGCCACCATTGCTCTGGGCATGCGTAGAGCATTATCTGCCACCAGGCAATGGCTGTGGCAGGATGTGAGCAGGTCCCCGATCCAGGTCCTGTGACTAGAGACTTAGGTAACAGCGTCATGACTCTGGGATGTGGTGATAAGGAAACCCTACTGACCAGGAAAGGCCCAGCCTGCTATTTAATATTAATAAAAATATTTGCTGTCACCTGAAGTGTTATTTCTTTTCCACTCCCAAACCCATCTTTGGTATCACTCTTTTAAAAATGGGAAATTTGAGATTCAAAGAGGTTAGGTAATTTGTCTGATGTCCTAGAGCTATTGAGTAGTCAGGATTTGAATGTAGACTTGTCTGCTTCCGGAACCCATGCAGACCTTACAGAGGTATTTAGGGGACAGCCCTGCCGTATCCCTGGAAATCAAGAAGGTCGCCAAACATAATGAACTGACCGGGCAGGAGCTTCGGATGCGAGGCTCAGTCTGACTTTCCCCAGGTGCCTGAGGTCCCCCATGGCCAGGGGCTGGGGCCCACGGGAGCCCCACTGGGGTATGCTCTCCTCTCCTCAGGACTTCTCTCACTCAGCACATGGCTGCTCCCGCCTCGAGGGAGGCACCAGTGAATAACTGGGGCTGTGGGGGTTGTAGGCTAAATGGGCCTGTAGAGCAGGAGCTTCGGGCAGCGTTACCGAGAAGTGACTGTGGTCATGGGAGGACGTTCTGCCAGCCGGCGCTGTGGGAGGATGACATGGACAGCTTCTCAGCACTGAGGGTGATGGAGTCGCAGTGAAGAGGTCAGGGGAAGGGCTCATCTGAAGCCCTGGCCCCGGACAGGCTGCGATTTTGAAGCAAAGCTTCAGTGTCAGAGAGCAGCCCGGCCCAGAGCAGACAGGCCTCTGGGAAATGAGGCCTTCTGGTGCCTGAGGGGAGAGAACTAACCATGAGCCCAACCCTTATCTTCAGGGCCTGGTGGGAGGAGGGTGGTAGTTCCCAGCGTCAGGCCCTGGGGAGTGATATGAATCCGGTTAGCCAGGAACAGACACATGGGTAAAGCAAAGCAGAGCATTGCCAGGGTCTGAAGGAGGGGGCCGGCTTGGCACTGGGGAGGAGGACTAGGCCCAGACCCAGACCCAGCAAGGAGGTGCTCAGGGAGCTAGGAACCTGGGCACTGGGAAACCAGGATGCAGTGCCCTGACACAAATGGTGTGGGGGAGGGGGAGGGGGTGTGGGGAGGAGGACCTTGCTCAGGGGACGAGGATACCAGCAGGACAGTGCGCAGGGCAGGGCGCCACCAGCTGAGGCGTGGGCAGGCGCTGGCTCTCCCAGCAGGTCTGGTGACCGCACCCACACTGCCTTCACCTCTGAGCCTGCGTGACGCGGCCATCTGGGGTTCAGCAGCGTGATGTTACATTTGTTACATGCTGTCAGTCCTTGGTCTAAAGCAGTGATCTCGAAGCTTAGCTGGCATCAGCATCCCCGGAGGCCTTTTAAGCCCCGATGCCCCACGCTTCCTAGAGGCCCGATTGAGTGGGTCCGGATGGAGTCTGTGAACCTGCATTTCTACCAGCTCCCAGGCCGGGCTGCGGGCCGCCCTCAGAGCAGCTCTGGGATAGAGAGCACCCATCCACGGGGGCAGGCTCTCCACACCCCAGGCCTCAGGTGCAGTAGAGTCTTGATTTCCGTCCCCAGGCCCGGAACCAGAGGCATCCCAGGAAACACGGCAGGGTCCTGGTGTCAAGCAATGATGGTCTGAAGACACAGGAAGGGGCCGTTCCAAGGTGGGGTAAGGGCCGGGTGAGAGTGGCTCCTGGGGACAGGAGCATGTCAGGATGTGTGCACGGTGTGCCCAGACATACGGTCTTAGGGACTCTGGGGAAATATCTGGGCCATGTGACTTTAAAACTGGGAGGCGGCTTTGGGATCAGGAAACCCTGAATGAGATTGGTAGCTGGTTGACCTTGGACACGTTAATGAAGTTCTTGAGCCTCAGGTTCCTGGGCAGCCAATGGTCCTGACCAACACCCGGGCTGTGACATGTTCTAGGCTCTGACTGAGTGGGCCTGCCCTGCTCCACGGAGCTCACACTCTGTGGTGGCCGTGGGTAGCAGATGCCTAAATACCCCGAGTGAGACAAAGTAAAACAGAATGACAAGCAGCAAGAGGTGGAGCAGCGATGACTTCGGGACCGCCAGGGAGGCCTCCTGCAGGGGAAGGTGCCCTGAGGCCTGGATGATGAAGGGAGGCTGCTGCCACCTGGGCTGTGCCAGGGGTGAGTAATTGAGTAGACATGTGCGCTAAGTGCTGTGATGGTCAACTGTCAGCAAACTGTGCTTGTCATACTGCCCCGCCCTCGCTCTCCTCACTGTTGTTAATATCACAATCATTACAGCCACATGGCACCAGGAAGGCCGTGCGTGAGCAAGGCCCAGAGCAGCTCGGCCCCTGGGCACCCGTGGAAAGGTCCCAGGTCGGTATCACCGAGGCTCAGGGCACTCACAGGTGCCTGAGGGACCACGCCCCCGCGCCCAGGAACAAACCGCGGACCAGGCTGCAGCCTGGACATTGTCCCAGGAGCCCCCACAGAAGTCTGGGAAGCCACTTGACATGTTCACGTTTGTGTTTTAGGAAAAGTCCCTGCCATCTCACTCCTCTGTGTACAGCCCGGGGCATGGGTGCCTGAGTGAGGGGGCAGGTGCCCAGGGTGTGGGTGCCTGAGTGAGGGGGGCAGGTGCCCAGGGTGTGGGTGCCTGAGTGAGGGGGGCAGGTGCCCAGGGTGTGGGTGCCTGAGTGAGGGGGACAGGTGCCCGGGGTGTGGGTGCCTGAGTGAGGGGGGCAGGTGCCCGGGGTGTGGGTGCCTGAGTGAGGGGGACAGGTGCCCGGGGTGTGGGTGCCTGAGTGAGGGGGGCAGGTGCCCGGGGTGTGGGTGCCTGAGTGAGGGGGACAGGTGCCCGGGGTGTGGGTGCCTGAGTGAGGGGGACAGGTGCCCGGGGTGTGGGTGCCTGAGTGAGGGGGGCAGGTGCCCGGGGTGTGGGTGCCTGAGTGAGGGGGACAGGTGCCCGGGGTGTGGGTGCCTGAGTGAGGGGGGCAGGTGCCCGGGGTGTGGGTGCCTGAGTGAGGGGGGCAGGTGCCCGGGGTGTGGGTGCCTGAGTGAGGGGGGCAGGTGCCCGCAGTCTGCACCAGGGAGCAGTGTGCACCTGTGGGGGTTACTTAGGAGGAGCTGGGACCAGAAGGCAGCTGTCAATCAGGCTGGAGGGGGAAGGGCTTGGGCGCAGCAGGCCTCCCTCCCCAGGTGGGGGCAGGAAGTGCCTCCCCACCTCCCAGGAGGCAGACCATGGGGGTGGAGCTTGGGGGACCTGCTGCAGGAGCTTCTCTCTGCCACGTAGATGTTCCTGTTCCAAGGGAAGGGCGCTGTGAGGACTGAGCCAGATGACAGGTGTGAAAGCACTTTGGCAAATGTGAACTGTTTTCAAATGTGAGGTGCTATTTTTACCACCCTCTGCTTCCTCATATAGAATGTGACCCAATAACTGGTGTTGGCATCTGGCTGCTCTGCAGGGATGGCAGGGGGGGACCTCACCTCCCGGGGCCTCTGGACAGGCCTGCGCTGCCCCATCCACTGTTTCTCACTAACAGTGTGCTGGGCTGAGCTGTGACATCACCAGAGCAGAGGCAGCAGCTTCGGGATTCGGGATTCATGGCTGCCAGGAAGTACTTGCACCTGTGCTGTCCGGGTTGCTAGGACCGGTGAGGAGTGTGGCGCTCCCCTGACAAGCGGTCAGGACAGTTAGATCCGGGCCTCTCCTCTGGGCTTTGGAAGCTATTCAGGCTGAGGCTGGGCAGCTGCCCCACGGGGTCATTTCACTGTAGCGGATCCTCTCCTTCCTCCTCCCTCTGTGCCCCCTCGCTTCCATCTCCCTTCCTCCTCCTGTGGCTCAGGCTCCACTCTGAGGTGGCTTCTCAGGAAGGATTACCTGATGCCTGTGGAGCCCACCAATCACTCAGGGGAGAGGGAAGAGGGGAGTGTCCCTCGTAAGCGAGGACCCGAGCCTGTGGGTGGAATGTGACTGTGGACACATGACTCGGCCTGTCCTTGTACGGGTGTATGTGCCTGCAGGGTGTGCGCTGCGCCCGCCCAGCAGCCTCCTGCCCTCCCGCCCCGCGGGTTGGCGGGGGGAGGGGAGGCACTGTGGACCTGCTGGGAGCACAGACTCCGCACTGAGATTCCCCTCAGGCTCCAAAGGCTTCTGCAAATGCTGACAAACTCATCTGCTGGGAAAAATTTTATATCAAGACTCCTAGAAGGGCCACCGCAAGACAGCTCGATCCCCTGTGTCACAGGCAGCCATGGGCCTGTGGGGACTCTTGCCTCCTCCCCAGGAGGCCTGGATCCACTGTCCCAGCCCCGCTCCTCCGCTCCTCCGAGCTCTGCTCCCACCTCCACCCTCCGGAAGCCGGAAGCCGGGAAGCTGGGCCTGTGGGAACAAAGCCTGGACCAGGCCCCTCCCCAGGGCGGCTTGCCTTCCCCCAGGCATTGGTGGGACAGGTTTCCCTTCTCTCCCAGAGCTCACTCCTCCCCAGGCTAAGACGCATCCATTCAAGGCTGCACTGGTTCCTGCCAGGGGGACCATGGTCCTTGTCTGAGCCGCAGCACACAGCTGTGTTTCATTTGTTCCGTAAATGTTTGCTAATCACTGGGGATACAAATGAAAGTGACCCGCCTCCTGCCTGTAGGGGACCCAGGGTCCAGGAGGGAGGGGGACATAAGCAAATAGCACAGTAGATCATTTTAAGTGCCCTTTAGGATTGGGGATGATTGGATTGACTGCTGTTTGTTCATCCCTGGAGAAGCTGGATGAAGACAGCACCTGACTCGTAACTGCTGGGGCCTGCATGCTCTGCTGGGAGCCCACCTCGGCCTCCAGGCGGAGAGCGCCGCTCCATGGTTCACTGAAGGAGCTGAGGCAGAGCGCAGGTGGATGGCTCTCCAAGACTGAACAGGGGGAGTGCAGAACTACAAACAAAAGCCGCCTATTCGACTCCACAAGTCTCACTCTCTACCCTGCCCTGCCCGCTGCCCCTGCTGCTGCCCCTGCTGCTACTCTATTTCAGGTCCGGGCTTGCCACCAGTCGGCACAATTGTGGGACTGAGCCTTTCTAGGTCAGCATCAAGCAAGACCATTTCTACTTCTGAAATGAGGCCAGCACCAGCCACATGACAAAACAAGGGAACACCTCCCCATTCAGGGGGTCATTAAAGGAAATGAAAGCTGGTAGGTCATTGTTATGCACTAGGAAATTACATAAATGAAAAAAACCTGTGCATATTCCATGCAAAAGTCTCTGGGAAATTTGCAGAGGAAACAAAGGCCCAGCGTGTGGATGATAATCCTCAGCAGTGGGCACTGGGGACCCTGGGCCAAGCTCACAGCAAAAAGATCCATTCTGTTCAGCATGAAATGAATTCTCTGGCAAAACAGAGAAAGGCGGCCCAAGAACCTCTCCGTGGCTGTGAGGTGTCTGGATCTGGGTTGGGACTTCTGGGAGAGGAAGGAGTGGATGCTTATGCGTGTTTCTCTGGGCATATAGGCGGGGGCTTGGTGGATTCTTCCACAGGTGGGCGAAGCCTTTGGGATCAGGCTTATCCACACTCCCAGGTTCTTTCTAAAGCGGGGATTAGAAATGAAGGCCACCCCAGAACGTGGCCAGGGCATCCAACACAGCGCCTCTCAGAGCAAGGACTGTCCAGTAAGCCTTGCCTTTCCAGCAAGGGCACAGTGCCTGGTTGACCAGGGGGATGTTTCCACTTGCCGCTGCCTGGGCTGGGCGCATTCTGAATTCCCTCCAAATCCCTACCAGCTTTCATTGGAAATTCCACTATGCTTTTCCTCAGAGGCGTCTTCCTCGTGAAGAGTCAGTTGACTCCTCAGGGGCAAACCTAGAGCCCCTCTTCCTCACGCAGCCACTGGGAGCTCAGGTGCGTGCGGGCCAGTGGCACCTGTCCGCCTGCCCAGCACGCACCCTCACTGCACAGCGGCACCAAGGGTTTCTGAGAGGCAGCTTCTGGCCACATGTTTGTTCTCTTCCTAGAATTCAGTTAATTTACCTAAAGGGGGCGTTGGGAGCTTCCATGATATAGTATGATTCCATCTCTTTTTTAAAATAAGAATAAGAATGTTGATTTAACCTTTCCTGAACGTCTAAATGCACATATAGCAGTAAGCACTTTTCCTACTTTTTTTCATTTAATCTTCACTGTGCATCTATGAAGGAGATACTGTTATTCCCATTTTGTAGATGCAGAGACTGAGAGTCTAGAGGCTGACAGGACAGAACCAGGCATTTGCACCCAGGTGTCTCTGACTTCAAAGTCTGTACCCTTGGCTATAATGCTCTATGCTACTTAGACCACTTATTTCAGATTTACAATACAAATTAGAGGATTGAATGCTCTGAGCTGTACTCAGTAAAGACCCTACTTATTGATGCTTAAACTTAAGCATGAAGAGCCTTGTTAAGCACTGGGGGTACCATTGCCACTGTCAGCAGGTGCGTCCCATCCTGACCGAGATGCCCTGAAAGGCCAGTGTGCAGACACTGGAGAAGCTGGTGGCAGTGGTGGTGATGGTGCTGGTGATGATGGAAGCATTTTCGGAAAGACTAGTATGTGCGAGGTGCTTTCCATGTGTGGTCTCATCCAGTCCTTGTGATTTCACTCTTCTCAGTGGGTGAGGACACTGGGCTTTGAGAGCTCCCTTGCCAAATGCCAGGCCACTGGGAAACGGCAGAGCAGGCATTTGAACCCAGGCCTGCTTGAACCCTCAGCCCCCTGGGTGGGGCCTATGTTTCTCCTGAGCCTGTGCAGGTGGCCTTTCCTCTGGGGAGGGCCAGGTTCCACCACCCTGGCAGCTTACACTCAAAACAGTCCTGATGGTTTTCTTTCAAGGTCTTAGGCACCCCAGGAGGAGCAGGCCCCCCTCTCCTCTGTCCCTCTGCCATCTACATTGCAAAGTGCTAGAGCCTGAGGAGGCCCTGCATCAGCCCAGGCGCCTACAGGAACCAGGCCAGGGGAAGGCAGCCCCACAGGCCTCGCTGTAGCAGCTCAGGCATCACACTATGTGGAACCCTACAGACCAGGAGTGGATTAAAGATCCAAGACAGGAATTTCAAAATTGAAGTAATAAAGCACATTCTTCTTCTCAGCTTGCAATGGCCCTTTAATTGGACCATGAATAGCAATTACGCCACAAAGCCTAACAGGAATGTGTGGGCAATTAGAGAATATCTTGGGCGTTGGGTTTTAATGGAAGAACCCAGCTAATTACTGAGTGACTGTCCCCTCTACCAAGTGGTGAAATCATCATCAAAGGCCTACCAACCCCTCAGAGAAATTGCAAGTGTGATTTTACTTCCTGCTGGGCTAGGACTAAGAAGGCTGGAAACCCACACTGCCTGAAAGCCCATCTGCGGCCCTGCAGACTTGGGAGAAGGGAGGAGCAGAAGTAAAAGTGCTCCCAGGGTCTGGGAGTGTACAGTGTATTGTCTGTGGCTACTTAGAACACATGGCTTACTTCAACCTTCAGCATACTTTGTGGGAGTATTTATGCCCACTGCACAAATAAAGGCATTGATACTCAGAGACATTTACCCAGACTTACATCGCTAGAAAGTGACAGATCTAGAGTTTACATCCAGGTGTTTAATGTAGGTCAAGCTCAAAGGTCAGGAACTTTCAGCTCTATAATTGTTCAACATTCATTGGGCACCTAATATGGGCAGCAGTTTTTTATACATCATGCAATCAAATACTTTCAGCAGCTATGTAAGGTAGGTGTTTTTAAATCACATTTACAAATAAAAGAGTAGTGCTCTGACAGAGTGGTAGGTCTGGTCTTAGACTATCACCCTTTCCCACCCTTCTCATCACACACACACACACACACACACACACACACACGCACACACTTCTTCAGTTTCTCCATTTTTGAAGCCACATTTTGGGAGTTCCCTCAAAATTAGGCCATGAAACTATAATCCAAAAGCAACCTTAGAAGCACCACTAGGGGGATGGATAAATGGCACAAGAAAAGTAAGGCAGCCAAAAATGGACACGCTAGCAAAGCAGCAGCCAATGTCAGAGGCTGCCTGGCCTCAGAGGGGAACTAGGAAACAGTAATACAACCCACAAGCATTACCTCACTGAAGAGCAACAGTGCATGTTCACCTACCGGCTCCGCTGGTCAGAGCTGCGGAGTCCTGGAGCTGCAGAGCTCATTCTCCATCTTCTAACTTCTGGGGAAGATAGCAAAGCAGGTTCCAGGGCAAGAGAAGGCCGTCAGCAAAAGGATCCAGGCAGTTAGGAGAGGGCAGGTGCCCGTCGACAGCAAAGGAGCACACCGGCTTCCAATGCTCCAAGAAGCAGGGGAGAGGCAGCCTAAGGCCCAGCTTTGGAACGAGCTAGCCCTGGTTAGTGTGCTTCCTGTTTCCTTCCTGGCAATGACTGGCCTGGCTAATGTGCTTGCCGTCTTTTATTCAGGCCAGGTCAGCTCGCATGTGAGCCAGGGGTCACACGTCCACATCACAAAATGGACTAGAAGACGCCAGGGTGTAGACCTGTCTGACCTGGCATGGCACTGACCTGGCATACAGTGGCTACTCAAAATATGAATTCATCTGCACCTTGAAAACTGGCCTAAATCAAACAGTAAGAGGCATTTCTCACCTCACCAAAATATCCAGTCATGCTTTACATAGGCCCGCTACAGCAGTAAGTTTATTTGCAACTTTTCTATGAGGGAGTCATGGATTCCTGTGCAAGGCTATTGGAATATCCCATATCCCATCTCAGAAATACTCACAGCCAGCAGAAGACACACTTCCACGCTATCTGGGTGATCAATATATACACAAAAGTACATTTAGTGAATTTGCTGGCCTTTACCCTCTGTCATTCCCAAGTTCTAATCCTGACACCAATGCAAGCCAGGATGGACTCATGGGAGAAAAGCAACCTGAATGGCATCTATGAAAGGCTGGGGACCATACAGGACCCTTATCCTGTACCCTGGTTTCCAGGTAGCCTCAGGACCACATGCTCTGCAGGGAGAAAGCATCCTGTAATTCATCTGCTCTGTTCAGCTTTGGGCCATTGCATTTCCTTCATGTCAGCATCTTTCCAGAAAATGATATAGGTCAAGCTCAAGGATAAATGCTGACTGTTTCATTCTGAGCTCTCAAGTGTTAGAAAAGGAGTGATGGAAACTAGAAGCCACGTTTGGCATTCCTAAGCCTGGCTAAGAGACATCAATCTTTCATTAAAAAGATACCAATCTGCTAGCATGTTGGATCCAGGTCTTGGCTCGTTAGTTTTGGGAAAGGAAATCTCCATAAGGGGTGATATATTTCACTCCCTTGTTATAACTAAACTTCTAAATTTCGCTGGCTGTCCTGTCAGGCAGCACAGGTCAGAATGGCACAGCGCCAGGGCCATGGCTGCTTGACATTGCACCATGTCCTCGTTTTCCCCGCCCTTCAGTCTCTCTTGCAATATTCCAGGGACAGACCTCGTCCAAAGCTTCAGAGAGGAGCCCTGCTATTTCTACTTTGTGCCAAGGGTTCTTCTATGTAAAGAGAGACTTTCTTTCACTCGACATCTGAGTGACTAACGAGCAGCCCCTCCTTGTCCATAGAAGAGGATCTTCTGCCATTGGATGTGACAAGACCAAGAGGCTAAGATCTGTTTGAGTCACTGGATAAGGACTTATTCCTCCTGTTGATTTAAAAGGAGGCACATTTCATGTCTTTTCCCTCTTACCTTCATTTGTCTTGATAAAGCATATAGTTATCAGCAGGCAGCAAGGGAACACACCGAAGACACAGAGTGGCAGTACAATGGCAAGAACTTTACTCCCTCTCACACCCCCATTTGCCTGGCATGCCTCACTAGGGTCAGCATGTTGTGAAGCTATGGCAACACGGGCATGGGACCAGGTACTTCTGCTCAGAGAACTGAGCCCCAGGCTACCAGCTGTGTGAACCTGGGCCAGGCTTTCTCCGAGGGTCCGTGTTCGTATCACCAAGTGGGGAGGCTCGGGTTGTGGAGAGGATTGCAGGATTGAACATGTGTGAAATACTCAACTGCATAAGCATTTAAGTGCCCACAGATGTGCAGGCTCTTCCCCATGGCTCTGAGTTCCCAGTGTCTGCGTCTCCCTTGCCAGGCTGCATCTTACAGCACAGCCACACTGTTGTGGGTCCCACAAAAGTAGAAGAAGAGACACAACACATAGAATGATGTTCACCCTACCCCAGCAGGTGGCTCATTTGGTTGGAGGATCATTTTGTGCACCAAAAGGTTGTGAGTTCAATTCCTGGTCAGGATACATATCTAGGTTGCAGGTTCAATCCCTGATCAGAACATGTATGGAGGCGACGATACATATTTGTATCTCTCTCTCTCTCTCTCTCACTCTCTCTCTCTCTCTCTCTCAATAAACATATCTCTGGTGAGGATTAATAAATACATAAGTAAATAAATGATGTATACCACAGAAAAGACACCTGGCCTACATATACTTTACTGAGACTTATGATAGCACTGTCAGGTAAAATACAGAACATATAATTAAAAAAGTTTTTAGTTTAGGTATATACAAACATTACATAGGATATACTTGAACAAAAACATTATTGTTTATCTGAACTTCAAACCTAACTGGATGTCTTATATTTTTATTCACCAGTTCTGGCAACTTACTTGTGTACGATCTCAGAACTCGAAGTTGCTTTACCCGACTGAAGAATGTAAGAGCTCAAAGGCACCAGTCAAATTAGGACGCCCTAATCTGGATCCCAAGTCATGATGATTCTCTTGCATAATCTTACTCATATGTTCAGCAACTTTGGAAAGATTTTAACAAGCTCCAGGCAAGCCTATACAAATATCCTATTATGATATGCAGATTTGCCAAAAGCAATACAATAGCAAATGAAAACAGAGCTGCTAGAACCAGATAAACCATGCAACCCCTTCATTCAGAGGCATCAATCTATAAAAGGAAATTTAAAATTTTTGTATAAGAATTTGAAGATATACTTTTATATTATGTAGATTTGCCAGCAGCAATATAAAGCAAATGAAAGCAGAATGGCTAGATCCCATAGCATCCTTGTTACTTCTCTACTCAGGATCATCAATCTCCAACAAGTATTTTAATATTTTTCAGTTTAAGAGTACGTCTTTGTCTGTGCTAACATAAAGCATTGGAGAGGAAAACTGCCCAAAAGACAGAACATGTTTGTTCAAACTCAGAAAAGATTCAATGTGTTCGTCCAAAGCCTGCCGTGGCCATACTTCATTCAGAGACGAGTGACTTTTTGGAGAAGGGTGGAGGCAAGGAGGCCTCAGAAGAATGTGTACTTGGAAAACCTGAGCTCACAGCCTAGAATCCGTAATTTAGATTTTTTGAGGCATTTCTAACTCGGCTGTTCTCTTGTTGTTTCAGCTATCTATTGTGATGTAACTCCTCCCCTCCCCCGCTACCCACCCCACCACAATGGCTTAAAAACAATAACAGTCATTTTATTACCTCTCACAATTCCATAGCTCAGTTTGGACTTAGCTGGGGTGTTTTTGCTCCTCATTTCATTGCCTAGGGTGACAACCACCTTCAGGATGGACTAGACCGGAAAAGCTAGATGATTCTCAAAAGGTTCATGTTGGCAGCACGGCTGCAGAGTTTGCTGGTTCTCACACTGCTTGAGTTTCTCCCAGTACAGCAACTGGGCTCCAAGAGGAAGTGCTGCTAGCACACAAATGCTCTTATGGTCCAGACTTGCAGGCTATGCAAGGCCACTTCCACCACATGTTGACGGCCAAAGGAGGCCCAGAGGCCAGCCCCAATTTGAGGGGAAGGTAACAGGTTTCACCTATAGATGAGGGGAGTGTAAAAAAAAACCCCAACAAAACAGCACCTTTAATTGTTCACAGTTCATCCCATGGCCACAAATTATTTACATTCCTCCATGAAAAATGTATTTTCCCACATTCCAGGAACTATAATAATCTTCTTCAATTACTGGAGGCCCAATGCACAAAATTCGTGCAATTTTAAATAAATTAGTGCACTATTCCCCCTGCTGCCCTCTGGCACCCGAGACCCAGGCTTCCTCACAGAGACCTGGGACTCCCTCTGTGGGGTGATTGTTGGGTGAAGGCTGGCCCCCAACCAATCACATCGCACCCTCCTTGGCTGGCCTGGCACCAATGGGTGTCATAGTGTGGTCCCAGATGGTCATCCGGATGGTCTGGTCGTTTGCTGTTCAGTTAATTTGTATATTATGCTTTTATTACATAGGATAGCATCAGACTTAGGCTTGGGGTCCAGAATTTTGTCATTTAATTATGTCCAAGTGTATATGAGATATTTATCCTGATATATCATTTCTTGTGATGTGCTCTTTAGTATGGTTCATCTTGATTTGGTGGTCTATAAATTAAAGAGCTACAACCCAACATGCAATGGTGTGGATCTGGCATAGTGCAGCTATTAGAAGCTCAGGTTCACAAAGGGAGGAATGAGAGTCATAAATATCTCTGTTCCAGAGCAATTTTGAAATCCAGTTGGGCTCATGTCACAGCTCCCCTGCTCTGAGGTTTCACTCCCTCAGGTCTGAGTGTTTTAAATCTTAGCTTTGTTAGATGTGGTCCACAGATCTCAGCTTTGTCAGGTCTTGTTCTCCTAGACTTTTGCCTTGTTGTCTGGGTCCTTAGAGAGTCATGTCTCCTGTATGGACTCTAGATTCTTATTTTCTATACTAGAGGCCCGGTACACAAAAATTTGTGCACTCGGGGGTTTGGGGGGTCCCTCAGCCAGGCCTGTGCCCTCTCACAGTCTGGGACCCCCAGGAGATAACGACCTGCTGGCTTAGGCCTGCTCTCAGGTGGCAGAGGGCAGGCCCAATCCCTAGGTGCAGCCCCTGGTCGGGCTCAGAGCAGGGCCGATTGGGGAGTTGGGGCGCCGCCCCCTGTCATGCACAGAGCAGGGCAGATTGGGAGGTTGCGATGCCACCCTCAGTCAAGCTCAGGGTAGGGCTGATTGGGGGGTTGGGGCACCGCCCCCTGTCACACTCAAGGCAGGGTCGATGGGGAGGTTGCGGCACCACCCCCTGTCACGCACAGAGCAGGGTCCATCAGGGGGGTTGGGGCTCCGTACCCTGTCACGCACAGAGCAGGGTCCATCAGGGGGGTTGGGGCTCCGTACCCTGTCACGCACAGAGCAGGGCCCATCAGGGGGTTGGGGAGCTCTCCCCTGTCATGCACAGAGCAGGGCCAATCAGGGGGTTGGGGTGCCGCCACTCTCACACTCAGGGCAGGGCCGATGGGGAGGTTATGGCTCTACCCTGTCACACACAGAGCAGGGCCCGTCGGGGGGGGGGGGGGGAGTTGGGGTGCCTCACCCTGTCACACATAGAGCCGCAGGGCAATCAGGGGGTTGGGGAGCTCCCCACTATCAGGCACAGAGCAGGGCTGATCAGGGGGTTGGGGCGCCTTCCCCTGCCACACACAGAGCCGCAGGGCGATCAGGGGGTTTGGGCGCTGCCCCCTGTCATGCTGATCCCAGTGCCGGGAGGCATATTACCCTTTTACTAATAGGATAGAGACCTGGTGCATGGGTAGGAGCTGGCTGGTTTGCCCTGAAGAGTGTCCTGGATCAGGGTGGGGGTCCCCACTGGGGTGCCTGGCCAGTCTGGGTGAGGGGCTGAGGGCTGTTTTCAGGCTGGTTGGTGACTGAAGCTCCCAACCGCTCCTTTTTTTCTTTTTTCTTTTTTATTCTGGGCCAAGGCCTCTGCTGCTGAAAGCAGGTATCTGGTTTGTTTGGGTTCTATAATCAAAACGCTGTATCATCTCCAGCTCTGAGATCCCGGCCGGCTGAAAGCTGGTTTCTGGGGTTTTGTTTAGCTTCTATATTTGTTATAATATTTCAAACTGCCAGCTCAGAGGCCGGCAGCGGCAGGCGGGGAACGTTGGAGTCCTCCTTCACTGAAGCAAGCAAGCCTCATGTTCGCTTCCAGCTGCCTGGCTGCTGGCCGCCATCTTGGCTGGCAGTTAATTTGCATATCACCCTGATTAGCCAATGGGAAGGGTAGCGGTTGTATGCTAATTACCATGTTTCTCTTTTATTAGATAGGATTCTTAATGATCTAGCACTTGGGGCCTCCATCCCGGAGAGACTGCCTAGAGACAGTAAACCTCTCTCTGTTTAACATACCTTTGATATTAACCAACCCAGAGCCACACTGCAAACCATCTCCTTTATCAAACTCTCACACACAACAAGCAAATGTTTCCTCTTCCCTAAGTCAATGCAAGACAAGTACTGGACAACCTGGGGCCACTCATAAAGCCTAGAGCCCATCAAAAGTTATTCAGACTACCTAATCTCTATCTTACTCACCATAGCTACCCTGCATACACATTCCTTCCTACAAAAGCCCCGATAAGGCTTCAGGTCATTCTTTTCCTTCTCACCTCTCTCTGCCTCCTGACCATCCGCTGTCCTTCCCCATATGGTGCTGCATGAGGGATCTGTGAATATAAACTTCTTCCTTCATGACCAGCCTTCTGTATCTTCTGCCTTACCATACATGATTAAAACAAATTCTGAATACATGTTCATATATTTACCTTTACATAAGAAATAATCCATATGTATATGATCCATTAAATGATCCATAAGCAGCTTTCTCAGGCTACATCCTATCTAAAGAAGATTAGTCAGGGCTTAATCAGGAAGGCTATACACTACAAGTGCTATGGAGTTAGATATTTATTATAGTGATTAACCTTCTGCAGTTATGAGAGGAGGTGAGTAACTCAAGGTCTAGAAGAGAGAGATAGATGATCACAGGAAAGTCACAAACTGGATGTCCTGGAGAAATGGAGCAGGTGGGCAAGTTGAACTCTCAGAGAAATGACCAAAGCCAATCATGGAGAAGATATGGAAGAACCATTCATGGAAAGTTTCTGTTTTGTGTGGCTGCTGCCTTTGATGGCCTGGGGCTACTGGTAGTAGCACCCACCTAGGGAAGGAGATCTGACACAAAGCATATGAACGCAAGGGTCAGTTGGAAGCCATCAGGCATTTCTGCATGTGACCTTCACTTGCCCTTATTTCAGAATTCAGTGTTTTCTCCTTTGCTGAGGACAGGGACTCCCACACCTGTGACTGGAGGCTGTATTTCCCCACTTCCTGACTGTAGGTAGAGTTGGTTCATAGTGTCTGAATCTCTCTCACTCTCCCAGCACTGCCCACTTGCCCTGTGGTCCAAGAGATTAAATCTAAATTGACGGGTCTGTCATATAGTTTAAATCCTGATCTCCTTTGAGGTCTTTCCTCCCCTTAACCTTCTTTCCTACCTTCTGTTCTTCTTGCCTTCTCGCCTTCTCTCCTTTCTTTATTTAAGTCCTGTGCATTGAGTAACTACGGTGTACCTCATACCATGCTAAGTGCCCTGGCGGATCACAGTATGAGGAACTGAGTGAAGGTGCAGCTTTATTAATCTGTGCCTGCATACCTTAGTTATTCATCTAACAGTTGTAATTTGAGTTAGCATTTGCAGGTCTTTGTGCAGGGGTAAGGGGAGCAGCGAGCTCATTTTCTAGCAGAAGACAGAAGACACAGACACTAATAGGCAAAGTATATATTGAAAAAAGCCATAAGGGAGGTAAGACAAACTGCTGGAAGGCATTGAGATTGAAAAGATATATTAAAGTCAGTTATGGGAGCCTTTTAATACGTGACAAAGGATTTGGACCTTTTTCTGTGCTTAATGAAAAGCTATTAGAGCTTTTTGAGCTGGAGGAGACTATGTTATGAGTCAAACATTAGGGAAGTTTAATGGGCAATGCTGTGGGAGTATTAAGAGATGGGATGGCTGGAGTTGGGCTTCATCAGCTGGGGGATGAGGAAGAGAGAGCTGACATTCAGTCATTTGTTAAGTTTCCTGGAGCTGGAGCCCCTGGGGGTGTGCAGAGTCCTGCAGACATCTCTGAGCTTTCACGGAGGTGGGCGGTGGGAGGCCTGGGGAATGGCTGTGCCATTGTTGGTGGCAGTGGAGTATCAAGACTATGGACCCAGAATTTAAGGCCTGCTGGAAGGCAGGTCTGTGCAGGATTTAGAAGACCATGTCACTCCAGATGTATTCACTCGGTCACACAAGGGCAGTAAACTGTTCTCTTGGCCATGACCCCTCTGACAAATGGAACTTCTCTTGCAACAAGATCAATACGCACTGAGCGAAAGAACTGTTGGAGATCATTTTAACTCAGTGGAGCCTATTTCCTATAAATCATATTTATTTTACTCCATTTATTCACAACTACCGGCCAAGTGTGCAGCACACTGATGGTAGGGGTGGGGTGCGGCTGCACTCCCCCTAGGAAGTGGTGAGGTTAGATGGAGGCATTTTCTTTCTTTCCTTTTTAAATAAAAAAGTCCCTACTTGTCCAAATAAAATACTGGCACCTCGTGTGAATGCCCACCTGGTTCCCTGGGCAGTGGCGCTCAGGAAGGAGGCCGTCTCACGGAAGGGCTGCATGCAGGTAGGATGCTGTTTCTGCTGGTAACAATAAAGAGAATGGCTTCTAAGGAGGAAGAGGATATTTCTGTCCAGCTTCTCCATGACAGGAACAGAAAAGGGTCCTAACATGAAGCTATCCAATGCTGGATCACAGCCCCAAACCTCCAGAAAAAGTCCCCGGTGTCATGGGAGGTAGCTGAGGATGGAGCAGCACAAAGAAGGGGTGAAGGCACAGCAGCGTCTCTCAGACCGGCTGGACGTGGTCCTGGGAGTGTGTAATGACAGGAGGTTTTGTTACATTATTCTTTCTGCCGTTGTTTGCTGATTAGGCTCAACACAACTGAGCAGACCAGCAGGGAAGCGAGCCGAGGCCGCCGGGGAGTCAGGAAAGCCGCACGGAGGTCACAGTTGTGCTGGATTTGCTGGGTCTGTGCGGGCTGGAGACTTCGGAGGAGGCCAGGGTGGGAAGTGAGGACAGAGCCAGCCAGGAAGTGCAGGGAAGAGGCTGTTTGGGGAAGTGGAAGGTGTAACTCGATAAGATGTAAGCACGCATTTTGCGAGAAGCTTGCAATGATGAGACACGGCTGCACAAACAGCTGGGATCATGAGGGTCTCTCAGGGCCTACGGGGTTACTGATGTCCTGCATTGGTAACCATGTTAAATGGCTACTTTCACTTTGAAGTGAATGTTTTCTCTCTTTTTTAAAAATATATTTTATTGATTTTTTACAGAGAGGAAGGGAGAGGGATAGAGAGTTAGAAACATCGATGAAAGAGAAACATCGATCAGCTGCCTCCTGCACACCCCTTACTGGGGATGTGCCCGCAACCAAGGTACATGCCCTTGACCGGAATCGAACCTGGGACCCTTCAGTCCGCAGGCCGACGCTCTATCCACTGAGTCATGTTTTCTCTTTTCTTCTCTGCCTGTTCCTCTCATTTTGTTGCAATAAGAATCATGAACTTGACAAATGAGCAGGTAAGCTGCCTGCAGCCTAACAGCAAAGGCAGCTTTAAACATTTGTTACTTTATTGTTTAGAGCAAGCGTGGCCTCTGCAGTCTCCCTGCTGTCCACATGGCGCCATTCCCAGTGGCCCTCCAGCGAGAAGAGCAGCCCCCACGCCGCCCCTTCTCGGGCCTCTGGAAGCTGAGACTCTTTGTAAATGAGAAGCATGTTTGGTAAATAGGCTTTTAAAGCAATGTTCCCTGCCCCTCGACCCACCAGAAGGTACCAACCCTGCACTTAGAGTGGGCGTCAGCCATGGGACAGCCAGAGTCCCGAGGCCACCGCGACAAAAGGCTCCAGGCCCCAGTGGTTTAAGTGAGACAATTAGAAGCCACAGCCCGAGTTGCGGATTAGACTTCCTTCTCTCTTAGCATTTTCAGTAGAAAGTGCGACAGAAATAATAATTTTTAAAGCTATGAGAGCAGAAAAGGATTTTCCAGAAGGGACAAGTGTGTGAGGGCTGGGGTGAGGAGAGGGATCCGAGCAGGACATTTATAATCCATTTGCATGATCAACACACCAGTCAACCTGTCAGGCACCGGCTGGGCAGGCAGGGGGTGGCTGGGCACCTGGATGAAGCAGAAATGACCATCAAGTCTCTCAGCGAGGCCACGCCCGCCGGCGCTTGAGCCCTGCTGGGCACCAGGCTCGTAGGGCTTTTCACAAGAAGCCGACTTGCACCCCAGATGAGGCTCCTCTTCCTCCCTCCACATCACCACCCCGCCCTGTGGCCTCACTTCCTGGGACAGTGACCCTGGGCTAGTGCGGTCCTGCACACAGCCCCACGCCTACTCCCACATGCAGTCCGAGCAGCTCTCTCAGCACCGGCAGCTTTCCATCTGCCTCCTTTTCCTTTCCTTGCTGTGTCGTTTCTTCCTTCCAACAGTGACTCCAAACAATTCCAGATGAATGTGACCCTGGGAGCAAATTGCTATCGACAATGGAATGACCTTGGTTACAAGCACTGGTTATTCAACAACCAGCACAACTGCTGGCAGCTCCCGGCACACAGCTCACATGGTCTTAATGCTCTGTCCCCCTGTGCTGACCCCAGCAGACTTCAGCCGGGACTGGGGAGGCGGGGCAGCGGTGGTCAGGGGCAGCGAGTGCGAGGCCAGGTGCTGGGCCCCACGAGCACGGTCACTCTTGAAAACAGAGTGCGGTCACTCTCCATCCTGGATCCCAGATCAGCAAGTGCCACACCCAGGAGGCTCTTGGGCCCTCTGAGGCGGCTGATTTTCTGAATTGAATTTCCGCGACTCTTGCTGCAAAGCATTAAAGAGTTGCCCTGACCTTGCCCGGACCAGCAAGCTCCCCAAGACTCAAGCACAGAGAGATGAACTTCGGAAACCCCGGAAGCTATGCTGGCGCCCAGAACAGCCGCTCTGGGGGGTGGGGGGATGGGGTGGGCACATGCCGTGCATGTCCTAGCGCCGCTGCGGCCAAGACCAAAGGGCATCTTGTGCAGAAAAGACCTAGAGAACACCTTTCGGGAGGGATGCGCTTGGAGGGTCCAGTCATTGCCCTCGTTCCTGCCTCAGTGCCCTGCAGCCCGGCGCGGCCTCTGGGGACAGTCCCTGGTACCAGGGCCAGGGCGGCGGGGGAGGGTGCCCTTCCCACTCCCACCCCCACCCCCCCGCAGTGACTTGGGGCAACCAGCACATGGGGGTGACACTCAGCTGGGCGACCTGGGCCAAGCCATTAACCATTTTCAATGTGTTCACAGAGTCGCCTTCATGTCCCGCGGTGGGGTGTGGGGAGAGTTAGACCCCAGGACGCAGGAGGCCCTCTCTTCTCCCTTCATTTCCTTTCGCATCTGGCTCAGGCCCTGCAAGGATTGCGCTCTGCCTGGAGGAGCTGGGGGTTAGCACGGGCCGGGCCGGGCCTGGGCTGTGTCCAGGTGAAAATCGCCTCGCCCACCCGGCAGGGAGCAGGCAGCCACGCTCCCTGCAGCTGGTCTTCAGTGTTAATGAAATTTAGGAGGATCATCTTCAATCAATGTCATGCCCAGGAAGAGAAGGAGCCGCTGTGCACGTTTATCGATTTCCACAGAAAGAAAACGTTGAGGAGGCCATCCCTTGGCGTCCCTGCCAGTCCATTCCCACCTCCTCTCACCTGCACAGAGCGCAGCCCAGGCCCTCGGGGAGACAACCTCACTTCCATGCCTGACCCTCTCCCGCCCACTGCTCCCTTTCCTGGCAGGAAAAGCTTTGGGCATCTGGCCCTGCCTGTCCATCGCTCCATCACACCACGCCCCTCTGGCCTCCTCCGCATCCCTGGCCTCCTCCCTGCCTGACTCTGTCCTGCTGTCCTCACCAGGTGAGCAGACCTCCACTTCACAGGCACACTCTTGTCCCAGAAATCAGTGGGTTTCATTTTTCCTTCGTCATCTCCTTTCTATTTCTTCCTCAAACACCACCTTTCCATGGAGGTCTTCAGTAAATACTGTTTAAGTTTCACATCGTATCTCCTGCACTCTGGCTGCTAACATTCTTATTTCCCTTCCTTGCTTGATTATTTTCTTCACGGTATTTATCATTTTCTAAAATACTACATATTTTACTTATTTTTGTTGGTCTCCCCGTCAATGTTAGCTCCATGAGGACGGAGGTTTTATCTATGTCCCAACACCTAGAACACTTCCCGGCACACAGTGTGTCCTCAATAAGTGCGTGCTGCATACATGGGCTCTAGTAACTGCAGCCAAGACGGGGCCGGGGGATGGGGGGCGGGGGAGGAGGGGCGTGGCCATTGCTCCATCCCCCTCCATCTCACAGTGTTACCCCTGGGCAGTGCACCGGGCCTGCATGGCCCGCGGGTGTCCACAGCAGGAAGATGGTACACGCAGAGCCTCCTCAGGAGGTAAATCTATCCAGACTGCTTCCCAGGCATTATTTATACTCTAACTCCAACTAGACTTTTCATTACCACGTGTCACCGACTTTAAGGGACTCTTCAGAGTGTGGGTGACCTTGTCCCCTCCTGCTCCCCCCTCAGGGGCCAGCCTGGAGATGGAGGATGGCCTTGCTATTATTACAGGTTGTCAAGAAACCTCATTGGCTTGATCAATCGAGACAGCCTTTATTCAGGGGGAAGAGACAAATCAGTCAAGTCAGTTCTGTGACCAGGTGGTAAAGACACAATCTGTTATTTGGCTGAAATGAAATATGATATTAGTTGGGTTGGTTTTCTTTAGAAATATGTCTTCCCTCTAAGAAGACTCTATAACGTACACATACGTCCAGTTATTCAAATCCTTAGAGACTAAGCCCAACCTTTCCTCGTTGACTTGCCCTAAAACCAGGCACTGGTATTTGTGGGTAGACACGCACCTCCCCTGCTAGTGCCTGTGAGCGTCTGTGGTCAGAGGCAGAGGCAGGCCGGTTGCAGCTGGGGGGCATGGGGGCCCAATGCTTACAGAGCGGCCACCCTGGCCGGAACTTACACGCAAACTGCGCTGGCTTCTCAGCACAGCCCCTGAGACAGGCTTCGCCGTCACATTTTACTGATGAGGACACTGAGGTGCAGAGAGTTCCGGTAATTCTCCCAAATGCTGGCTGCGCAGTCGCGGCTGAGGTGTGAACCGGTGCTGCCTGCCTAACCCGATGTCCCTTCAGGGTTTCGATCTCTCTTCCTGGTCTTGTTCTTTCTCTTCTGGACGAGTTGAGTGAGAACTGTGTTTACAATAGCCAAAGGTTCAGAAGGGAAAGCATGCTGAACACCCAGCCCCTCCCCCTGCATGATCCTTGGCGTGTAACTGCTCTCCGGCTACCTACATAGCACTGAGGGTCAGTCATTCTTAACTTATTACCCAAGGTCAACCATTACATAATTAGTTCATATTGAGACTCATCCAATTGCTAGAGAGAGAAATCCACATTAAACTGTCTTAGAAAATAAAGAAAACATGTTGGCTTCCACCGACCCCCACAGTGCGCAGGGCAGGCACTCACACGGGGCGCGTCCCTCGACTGCGTGGCTCCACTTTCTTTCATGTCAGCATTTTGTTTCCAGGCTCTTCCCTGACCGTGGCAAGGTGGCAACAATGATCTTACCTGCAGTCGCAAGGAAGAGGCATTTTCTTTGCTAACATTTCCAGGTAAGTCTAGGAGCTGGGTCTCACCGGCCTGGCTGGGGCCATTTCATCCTGGACTCATGAAATGGCTAACAGAACCATTTAAGCAACAACCGGACATAGGTCATGGATGGGGTCAGCCTCTCTCAAACAACAAGCACTAAACGTTGGAGAAAGGGTTTCCGAAGGCACGCCGTGTCACTGGCAGGAAAATGGCAACAGGAGCTAGACCGGCAGAGATAACAAGTAGCCACCAAGCCAGCTGCGCAGGGCACCTGGCAGATCCGCTCTGTGCAGCCGTCTGCTCACCATATTGTGTCTCTCACAGCATTTCTTCAGGATCCAATGATGCAATGTTGAAACTGCTTAGCGTAATGCTGGATTCTGTGTAAGTGCTCCATGTATGTGCTCATTTTATATCATAGAGCTGCAGGCTTACGCCTCTATTCATGCAACTGGATCGCCTTGTTTTCTCAGGCCCCTGGCTTCTTAATTAAGTGGCCCAGAATTTCGCAGACGATCTTTGCATTATTGATGATTGCAGGGTCCCTGGGAAGCTGGAATTTTCAGAAAGGCAGCTACAAATGCTGTTGGCAGCCATTCTTATCCAACGGGGCTCTGTGTGTGTGATTTGTACACAGTGTGAGGCGGAGGTACTCATTTCACTGTCCTCTTAATCCTCTGACAAGTTGCTATTTGGTTATAATCTCTTTCCCCCAAAGACAACGAGGGAGGAGGAGACAACAACAGCAGCACACACAACAGATTGTGCTTTGATACACACGCAAGATCTGGAGGAGAATAACTTTGTCTATAGAAAATCCTTCATGAAACTTGGCTCAGTAGCAATGAACTGGTTGGGGGGAAGTCACCTATATCTATATCTCTATCTATCTATCTATCTATCTATGGCTAAGTGACCATCTGACCAGCCAACAGTCCAACTGGCTGGTCCATATGATGTGCACTGACCACCAGGGGGCAGACGCTCAACGCAGCAGCTGCTGAGCTGTGGTGACTTGGCAGCAGTGGTTCTCGGGTGATGCACCCTGGAACCAGAGAGGAGGGAGCCCTATTCCTCACCAGGCCATGTGATTCCACCTTCAGCCGTGGGTTACGTTATTGCTGAGGCGCTGTCAGCCCCAAATCTGGTTTCTAATTAATTTCCTTTCAATGTGCACGGGTCTGTGCACTGGGCCCCTGGTATTAAAGACGCTGTGGAGATAAGCTTCTGGGGGCAGCTTTCCTGCCTTCCCTCTCCTCAGAGCTGCTCTGTGAACACCGTGGTGGTGGTGCTGCGTGTGGCTGCCTCCCGGTGGCAGCTGTCACTATTTTGGAGAACAGTTCCTGGCGAGATTCTTTGGGGCGCTTACAGGGAGTCTGCGGGCATCCACTGCAGGAGCAGGGAGGTGGCACTGGAGCAGCTGAGGGATGAGGGCAGATCCGGCTTCACATTTTGCTCTTGACGTGTTCTAGGTCTGAACATGAACTTCCTCCCATTTCAGAAAGGTTAGTAGCAATGAGCATCCACTCCCTGAACTGGCCTTGGTCTAGGCTCTAGAGATGGATGAGCTGCTCTCAAGATATTATAATTCAGTCAGGGAGACAGAAAATCAACAAATAGTTAAGCAAGAAAAATATCAGAGACTAAAAGTAAGCCGAAGCGTTGCCTGGGTTTCTGTGGCAGCGGCACAGATGGCCCTGTGGGCACGGTGGCTGCAGGTGCGCAGATGCCCTGTATACCCTATTCCCAAGCCAGGGAACGGAGAGCTCCTACAGCTGCTGAGGAGTAACCCTGTGCCCCGGCTCAACCGACAACCTTTTAGGAGAATTGCCTTGGCGTGCAGGACATGCCTGTGAGGCAGCCAATGGCTGATGGATGCAGCGGCACAGAGGCCTGGCGCCTTACTTCAAGGCAGGCCACCTTAATTATGCTCCGGGTGCCCTTCCCCAACCACCCCGGCCCATAGGTCAGTCCACGGCTAGCTGCTACCTAAAACCACGTCTAGGACCACATCCTCACGCTCTCTTCCTCTCCCCTCCCTACCGCACCCTCCACAGCTTTTCCTAAGCTTGTACTTTAAACTGATCCTGTGTCTGAAACCTCGCAGGCTGTTTAAAGAGTCCAACCAACACAGCCATCAAGGAAGGCTCTTCGAAGTTATTCTACTTAAGCTGGAGGATGAGTGATGAGAAGTGACCAGGAGTGCACACTCTGGAGGAAGGAGCTTGCCGTGCGTACAGAATCAGGGGGCGGTCTTGGGTGGGGGGCACTCACAGGGTGGAGTGGGAAGAGGAGGGCAGAGGGTCCTAAGAGCGGAGCCACGATGGCAGATGAGGGCCCGACTTTCATCCAAATGTAGTAAGAAGCAGCCAGAGAGCTCTGAGCTGTCGTACGTCCTGATTTATATTTTAAGAAGAGTTTCTCTGGAGGACGGATAGTACGGGGTCAGTACCAAGTAGGAAAGTGCAAGAGATGGCCATGGTTGGGCTGGCAGCTCTGAGAGCCTGACTGTGGTGGACAGTTCACACTTGCATTCCAGTTTCTACTAACAGCTCTGAGAGAGCGGCCTTTCTAGCCATTTTAGAGAGAGGGAAGCAGACACAGATTACTTAGAAGCCCGTGAAGTCACAGCTGTTAAGTGGTAGATTTGCAATTTAAACAGCCTATCTGGCTCCCACACCTACAGTTTTCTGACTTTACCTTCCTCCTCATCCGTTTTCCTCATGCAGTTTTCTCTGGAAATAGACCCATCGCCCTGGCTTTCCCTGTTAGGGTTTTCAGGTGTGGCAGCATTTCGGCCCATTGGGGATCAGTCCCTACTGAACCACCCACCTGCTGGGCCCCGAGGCGGCTGTCATCATTCAAGCACATCTGCTGTAGTTATGAGGTGCCCTACACGTTCCCTCTTTGTCAGCATAATTATTCTCAATTATAGGGACACGCTGCCCTGACCAGCGGGATCTGCTGCCCTGCCAAGCACAAGGGTTGATTTCCAAAGCCCGGCCACCATAGGCCCCACACAGGGCTCGCTTCTCAGCTCTGAGCTTGAGAGGGCTCAGGTCCAAAACCAGGGTGGCTAGAAGCCACTCCGTGCCTTGTCCATGTCACCACGGCAACACAAGAGGCAGTTACATCTCCGGAGGCCATGTTTGGAATTGTAACAAGATCAATGACTGTCAACTAAAGGACAATTTTAATGAGCATTTAATTTGAAAGTGGTTCCCTTGCCTTGAAAAGCCACAGCAAGCCCAAAACTCCTTCTTCCAACACAGGGCAGCCAGAGAAAGAGAAGCCAAACCATTTCTAGGAACTCATTCAAAATCAGGGCAGGCCTTCCAGAGCCCCCCTGGGCTGGCATGGGGCCAGCAACGAAGGACAGCAGCCTCTAGAGCAGTGGTTCTCAACCTTCCTAATGCCGCGGCCCTTTAATACAGTGCCTCGTGTGGTGGTGACCCCAATTTCACTACAAATTGAACATAATTAAAGCATAGTGATTAGTCACAAAAACAATATGTAATTATATATGTGTTTTCCGATGGTCTTAGGCGACCCCTGTGAAAGGGTCATTCGACCCCCAAAGGGGTCGCAACACAGAGGTTGAGAACCGCGTGCTAGAGCTTCTGACATGGCTGCTGAAGGCTCTAAGCTAAAATCCAAACTTGGAGAGCAGGCAGGGCAAAAGTTCTCTGTGGTCAGTGCCAGACTGTGAGGTAAACCCAAGACCCGTCCAATGCGCAGTGGAATACAGGAGGGGAAGGAGCCTCATTCCCAGCCTCCCCCTGCTGGGCAGGTTTACAGGTTTTCCTCTGGGACAGCCCCTCCTCCTGTGCATGTGGGCGGTGCCGTCCCGTCCCTCCGGGTCTCTAGTGGAAGAACTGGGCTCCAGGGGCTGGCCTCTCCCCAGAGGCTGTGCACTCACATGGGCACAGGAGGCGCTTGAGCTCTGGCCCCTGCAGTTCCAGAGGCTGCACCCTCCCCATCTGGCCTGCAACAGTGAAAATGGAAAAGTGAGTGAGCAAGGCAGAGGCAGGGAAGGGCATTTTCTTTGGAGATAGCTGACCAAGAGGACCAAGCAACTCTTTCCTCTGGTGTTGAAGGAATGGTTAGCAATATACAGAATCTCAAAGTGCACTAGTTACAGCTCGATGAGTGCGCGTCAGAAATACCTGCATGTGCTTACGTCACTCATTCCTTAACGCGTGGCTCAGTGCTCAGAGATTTCTCTCCGACCCCATTTTGTCATCTGTGGGCCATGCAGCTTGCAGAGCAGTCACCGCCCCCCGCCCCACCCCCCCCACAGACGGAGCCTGAACTAGTTCCAGGTCTGCGAGGGGAGGGGGGGAGCGCACAGCGAGAAGGCTCGGAGGAGGCCCGACTGTCCCAGTTCTAGTCGCAGACCCCAGAGGTCACCTGCTGTACATCCACGCTGAGGGCAGAGCTGTCACTGGGAGTTTTCCAAAGAGTTCCAGGGACCTGCCGGCCTCTCCCTGCTCTGTCCTATGTTTTGCTCAGAGTCTCTTTCAGCAGCTCCCTGTGTCCCTATGGCTGTGCGGGCACCAGCTTATGTGCAGGCCCCTCTCAGCCCCTCTGCCAGGGCTAAGCGGTTTCTGACAGGCTCCCTGGACGGACGAGCCAG
Source organism: Myotis yumanensis (assembly GCF_028538775.1). NCBI lineage: Eukaryota > Metazoa > Chordata > Mammalia > Chiroptera > Vespertilionidae > Myotis > Myotis yumanensis. The sequence continues at coordinate 60,142,042 of NW_027223764.1, forward strand.
GCTCCCTCTGTGCAATGACTTATTTAGAGAAACCTCTTGGGAGAACCTCACTTTCACGCGGACTCTACTACTTCTCCCATGAAGGGGTCCTGCTTTCATTCAAGAACTCGAGTACTGTCTGTCCCCGATGGCAAAAAGTGTATGTTCCTTCCTTAAAAACACAGTTTCTTTTTATTCACAGTCTTTGTTCATATATTGGCTCATGCTTTGAGGTTTTCTCTTGTCCCCTTAGAACACAAGCTGGTCCCCTCTGGACCTTTTTCTGAGTAATACACAGCCAACTGCAACGCTAGCATTTCCCTTCATCCTCTGGTGTCCTTGGAGAATTGATGAATGAACTGCCGATCTCCGTACTCAGGAAGGATGAGTGGGAATGTGATCAAGAAGCATTTTCAAATCCCGGGAAACGCATGTTGCTGAATTGATAGGGTTGAGAACGCAAATAGCAAAAGGCAGTCCTCCAGCAAAGCCGCCTGGCGCCGCCCGGCTCAGGGCCTCTCCTGCGCGGCTGTCCAGCTGGGTCGCTGGTCACTGCACGTGCCCTCGTGGAGTGTCTGGGGCACAGCACGCTCCGGGCCAGTCTCATCATTCCTCTCCCCGGGGACTAACTGGGTCCCTGTGATGAAGATAAATTAATAACAACAATGACCAATGTCCACATGAACACAGGACACTGTCCCGAGCAGGGCTCCATGCATTAGCGATGCATCCCTGTGAGGTAACTATCATTAACTCCGTTCCACAGACGAGAGAAGGGCAGTCCGAGAGTGGCCAGGCCCCCACGATAGGTCACCTGACATCGGGTTCAGTCTCCCAGCACTTTGTGTCCATCCCTCAGGGCCACCTTCGCTGGAGCCCAGGCAGGGCGGGGCCTCGCCGCTCCTGGGATCGGGAAGAAGGAGACAGGAGGATGGGGAGGGTTGCTGCTGAGTGCAGGCGTTATGCGAGGCCCTGGGTGGACTCGTTCTGAAGAGGCCTCACCACAGCCACTGGCAGCTCATCCTCATCACCCTCCTCTGCGTGTGTGGACACAGAGGTCCGGGCAGTGGCTCCCCGAGGACATTCATTTATTTAAGTGACGACTCAAGTCCTCCCTGGGCATCTACAGTCTTGTGTCCTGTGCTGCGTGCCGCAGGGAATGCGTGAGTGAAGGCACAGCTCAGGGGAGGAGCTGGACACCCAGCGAGCCGCATGCCTGGGTGCATGGCCACACCGGCCCGAGTGCGGGCCTCGCCCTAGGTGAGCAGGTGCCTACTTAGGGAGTCAGGGGAGTCTTCCGCAAGGAAGCAGCTAAGGAGCTGGAATATCAGGGTGCAGCGAGGGGGAGAGGGAGGGCCATTTCAGGCAGCAGATGGGGGAGGAGAGTGGCGGAGGCTAGGGGACAGGGGTTGAAGAGCTGGTGCAGGAGCCGGTGCAGCTGAAAGCACAGCCCCACCATGGTGTTTGCTCTGTGGTCCTCCATAGCAGGGCAGGGTTTGCTGTGGTCACAGTCTCCGTGGAGGGAGGTAGGGAGGCTGAGGAGGGAGCACTGAGCAGGCAGAGGCCGGCTCAGTGGAGGAGGGTGGAAGGGTGAGCCTACCTGGCAGGGAGGATCGGCTGTGGCCGGTGGAACAAGGAGGGCAGTGCTCCCGGAAAGGAGAAACGTGCCCAGGCCGCATTCCTGAGGGCAGAGGAAGTGCATGTGCATGGCGTGGAGGGGTGGGGGAGGGTCCAGACATGCTTTTTATGATTGAGCACAGCAAAATAAGAAACATCTCTTTGGGAGCCGAGGTTCGTGTTGATCATTCTCACACGTCAAGATTTCTTGGGCTCTATGTAGGGTGGAGTGCCAATGACGGGAACTCGCAGCAGCCCTGTGCCTGGTGTGTGATCCCTTTGCACTGGGCGGGGCTCACCCTCTCTGGGAGGGCCTCTTGCAGTGGGGAGCAGGACAAGGGCATTAGAGCCTTCAACAGCCACACTGCCCAGTAGCCTGACGATACAGCCTGCCTGCCCTGCCCCGAGGACTGAAACCTCACAAACAAAGGCCATCTGACACTTGTTTGGGAATCTTAGACTCACTGACCTGGATTCTAGACCCTTCCCAGCTCTTCCAGTTTCAGGAGACTCTGCTGGACCTCATGTGAACCATGTCATCCGTGCCAGCTGCCTCCCCACCTGTGTGTCTAATAGCCAAGAGCGACCGTCTGCTGCCTATGAGCAGGCGCTCTGGGCGACCGATGCCACTGTCTGCTGCTGTCTGCTCAGCGTCTGCTGGAATGGCTACTCTGGACACTGGATTCATTGCAGCCTCTTGCCGGGACCCCCTCCTGCCACCTGCTCGTCCCTCCGGGACAGGCCGCTTGCTTGTGCTTACCTCTGCACACCTGTGCTGGGTTCTGATCTCGGCAGTCACGCTCCCTCTGCGTCCTTGAGGCCTGGAACCTTCCCTGGGAGCCACCCAGGCCCTGAGCCACGCTGGCTGAGTGTCAGCAGGCCAGGCCTTGCAGGCGGCTGACTGGCCCAGCCTGGCCCTGGCCGTCGCTGGCTGCAGTGACTGTAGGCTTCACTCATCACCACCCATGTCCCCAGTGTGTCTGTTCCGCCTCATCTCTTGCTTTGTTCCGGCTCACCACACACTGCTGGGGTCACAGTCTCCTGCCTTGTCAGTGCCACGTCCTCTTCCCAGGGGCAGTTCTTATGCCCTCAAATCCAGTCTCTGCCAAACGGAATGGACTGCCTTCAGCCACAGCCCACCTTCCATCTGCCTGTGAGCCATCCCTTTCCTGCCCTGCTCTTTCTCTGGAGATGGTGTTTGGAGCGCTGTGTAGCCAGCAGCCTCAGTCTCAGTGAGAAAATCGTGAGAAAGTCATTTCCTTTTCCTGAGCTTCAGTGTTCTCACCTGTTAGGGGGGTTAGTAGCATTACCAGGGGTGGGCAAACTTAGGTCTACAGTTGTGAGTATGTGAAACAGAATTTCTTCTTGTATTATTATTTATTAATTATTGCATTACTTCCATACAAACAACTCTAAACCTACTTTTCCCCAACACTGTACAATAATCAAGGAATAAATATCTCTATATATAAAAGCCTAAGCAACCGAACGACTGAACGACCCAACAACCGGTTGCTATGGTGTGCACTGACCACCAGGGGGCAGATGCTCAAGGCAGGAGCTGCCCCCTGGTGGTCAGTGAGCTCCCACAGCCAACCTCCTGCAGCTGGCTGGCCCCCTGAATTGGCCCCAATTGAGGGGGCGGCTGGCCAACCTCCCACCATCCCTCCCCCCTGCCAGCCAACCTCCCATGGTCCCTCTCCCCAGCTGGCTGGCCCCCCATTGGCTCCCCCTACAACCCCTCTTCCCGGCCACTCGGTCCCCCCAATTGGCCCCAATCGCTGGCCAGGCTGAGGGACCCCACCCAAGTACGAATTTGTGCACCAAGCATCTAGTATAAGAATAAATGTGTTTTGTATACCCCACAACTGTAAACCTATTTTTGCCTACCGTGTATGGATTTATGTGAGTTGAAAAGGGTGACAAAGGGTATTTGAAAGAGTGCCTGGGAGCCAGTGCACGCGGCCTGGCCTCGGCACATCCCTGCTTCCCGACCTTGGCCCCAGTGAGTGGGGCCTGGTGGGCTGTAGGCATCTCAGCCTTCTCGGCCGTGGTGCCACCTGAGGATGATCACTCAGGCCTTGCTTGGTCTCTAAAAGCAGAGCCTGCAAAGGGAATAAACTTGTATCCAACCGTCCTCCATTGTTTTGTTCACTGAAGAAATATTTATTAATTCTGTGCTTCGTGCCTGTCTCCTGTGCACAGCCCCTTGGGCTGGGCTGTCGCAGGAGCTGGAGTTCCCTGGCGGGAAGTGGACCCCAGGCCCTGCCCCAGCAAGCCTGCAGCCGGAGCCAATAGCTCCCTGTGGTTTGACGGGCCCAGGAAGCGGCCCTGCTCACGTCACAGCTCCCCGGGCCTGCCAATGCCCCCACCCAGAGTTGGTGTGAAGGGATTTACACGGAGCCCTCCTCAGAGCCACCCTGGCCCGTGGTTTCCAGGGCAGGCCGGCGGACCGCCCTGGCTGTCCCCTGGCCCTGCCGGGCTGGGCAATGCCCATCTTTCTGTGCCCTAGCCCTTCAGGGCAGAGTCCCCGTCTATCTGAGTTACCTGTGTCCTTCACCAGCCCATGGACTCTGATTGCCATTATTCGAAGCAAGCAGCCCAAGCAAACAGAAAGCAGACTTTCCCCTGGCATAAAACATGTAGCCACAGTGCAATGTGTCCTGGGCGCACTGCTCAGATTTAGAAATATGTCCATAATTAAACTGCCAAATTCAAAGCTAGTGTCATTAGGAATAAGGGAAACTATTTTAATGTGTCAGATTATAAACAGTTTTGTTGTTTTTTCTTAAAAGAGAAATCCATGTTATTAAAGAAGATGAGAATGACAGCTGGAAATAACTTAGCTCAGGCGACAGGTGCGAAGGTTCCTCTGAGGGTTCTGGTGCCAGCTCGCTTGGCATGCTTTTCGAAAAGGAGTTTCAGATGCCCCAGCGATAGGGGCGCCCAAGGAATGACTGAGTTTTATAAACAGTGTGTGACCTGTGGATGGTGGGACAGGTGGTGCGCAGGAGGGCGGTGCGCCCCTCGGGTGACCTGCCACTGACCTGGGTTGGCAAACAACCATCGGGCGCTTACGTGGATGTTAACCGGGACACACCTGAAAGGTCAGGAACCCCGTGGCTGCCGTGGGCAGCCCTGGGGGAGAAGTAGGGTGCAGGCTCAGTCACAGACTCACCGGGGATCAAGGTCAAAGTGTTTCACCTCGCTTGGTGTTGTAAACTCTGAAGGAAAATTGTGTTAGCAGCGGGTCACACACATGGAGAATGGCTGTAGCGATCAGGGCAGCTTCACCGGGCAGTGTGGTCTCTGGGGAGAAAGACCAGCTACAGGGGATGGGCAGACAGGACTAGAACGAGGTGCGGGCTCCCTGTGGACCTGCATCCTCATTGCTAAGGGAGCTTCGTGCTGTGAAATCTTTCCCTGCCCACTACCCGCTGTTGCCCAAAGCCCCTGTTTGCTCTCAGACCCGCCATGAGAGCTGCTGCCCAGACGTGGCTGGCCTCCTGGGGCACAGGAAGCAGGGCATGTGGGGAGTGACGGCTGCCCTTGGGGTGAAAGCCATCAGCCCGTGCCTGGCCCGTGAAGCGAAGCAGCAGCCACACTTCTCTGGCCTCCTCCTCACCAGGCTGCTCCGGCCAGAGCCTTGGCTTCCGGGCTCTTGCTGGAGGGGCTCTGGGCTTCTCAGGTTCAGTTTTGCTCAAAACTGAATCTGCCCCACAGACCTCAGAGCCTGACAAGCCATGTCGCCCAGCCCCTGCCCTCCTTCCACACCCACACCTGCCCGGGGAGCAAAGGGGGGTGGGCCTGGGACAATGACCCTGCAGACGTCCTGGAGGACACACACACTGCTGGGTGCTCCTGGGCAGATTGATGGAACCCCTTTCCGTGAAGACGTGGTGGGGGCCCACCTTAGGGTGCCCGCTCTCTGCACCCCCAGTGTAGTGCAGCCTTTGCAAAGAGAGATAAATTGGTGTCCTCCACTCACCACAGAGAATGGTGATCCTACGCTGGGACCAGAGCCAGACAGGGACCACCGACCACCCTGACAAACCTCCTCCTATAAACGCTCTTCCGCAGACAATGGGCCGCACTGGCTTCTGCATTTACTCTCTTTCAGCAGTTGACTCCCCTCCCCCCATCTGGGTAGATTTGTTTTCAAAGCCAAAATGTACAGCAAGGCCCCACCCACCAAGGCAAAGGAGCTGGAAGGCGGTCCCATTCCAGCCTCTAGGTGGCCCGGGAGAGGCTCCGCCCGGCTCTGTGGGCGGCACTCCCCCCAGGGGTCAGGGCAGGCTGCCTTCTTTTCCAGGAGGTACTTATCGGAATTAGGAGTCCCACACTGTTTGGATTCCGACTTCCACTCCTTCTCTTCTTTTAATTCACTTATTAATTTACTCATTTCACATGCAACCCACAGTGCGCCCATGGCTGTGCTGGACAGTGGCCTGATGATGGACCTGCCTGGTGAGGTCCGCCCACGTGACACTCCCTGGCTCTCGGCTTTCTTGCCAGTGCCCTGAGAAACCTGCAGCTTAGTCAAGATGTGGGTCACACTCACAACCAAACCTAGGCCTTTTCAGTTCTAAATATCCTTCGAAACATTCAAAGCCTTAAACTTGGTATTTTTATCAAGTTTCTTTGAACACTTAATTAGTGGTATCACTGCTACATCAATATATTAAGACTCAGATTCATTTTTAAACAATCCAGGTTATTATAATGTATAACTTTAATAAAATCTCTCAGCTATAGTAACGTAATCATAGAGCCCGAAAGGCCCCTGGGTCCCAGCCTCCCACACCCACTGCGGCACCTACTTCAGTCACTTTGTATTTACTATGGCCTTTGAGTGGAAGAGTGTCCTTAAGCTCTCGGCCTCTGCAAGGGGCCCGCCCACAGGACTGGGGCACAGCCTCTGTGTTTTACTGTTGCATGTAAATATAATGGAAGGAATTTAAATGTGGAAAACAAATGTTGGCTCTTAGAAGATTCCATGAGCATCTATTGATTTCCAAGGTTACCAGTACAAGGCAGGTGGTTCCTTTGGTAAGTGTGTAAAATGCACTGCTATGAACAGAGGAAGAGATCAGATCTCACCATGAAGGCTGTTTAAAGAGATAGGGAAATACAATCAAGAATGATGACCCAGGTCGCCTTTATAGCAGGAGAAAATGGAAAACCTTATGTTTAACATGTGATCAGTGCTAACCTCACCAATAATGAAGGAAATTGGCATTATGTGCCCCCCTATGTGCTGTGCTGAATGGGAGAGAATATTGCTTCTGTAGTTCTATAAAATAATGCAGAGCATGAATCTCATCCTGAGACAACACAAATTGAGGGATCGTCTACAAAACAAACCAGCCAACTGACAAACAAAAACAGTTTAACTCTTCAAAATGCCAAAATCCTGAAAGAAAAGAGGAGAAACCATTCCCCATTAAAGAAGACTAAATGTAAGGCATGGTTCTTAGTTAGAGCTTGGGCCAGAAAAAGAAAAATAGAGATCTATCTATTATCTATCTATCTATCATCTATCTATATCTATATCTGTATCTATATCTATATCTATATCTATATCTATATCTATATCTATATCTATATCATCTATCTATCTATCTATCATATATCAATATCTATCATCTATCATCTATCTATTTATCTATCTATCTACCTACCTATAATCTATCTATCTATCTATCTATCTATCTATCATCTATCTATATCTATCATCTATCTATAATTTTCTCTCTATATTTGTGTCTATAGCTCCTAAGAAGGACATTTTCTTACAGAACTAGCACACAGTTATCAATTTTAGAAAATTTACACTGATAAATTATCTAACCCTCTGTTCATGTTCACATTTTGCAGTCGTCCCGATAATGCCTTTGGAGAGGGTTTCAAACACATCCCCCCACCTGTTTTCATAAGTTAAGTTTTATTGGAACAAACGTGCACATTGTTTACATGTGTCCGTGGCTGCTTTCACTTTACAACCACAGGGCTGAGTAGTTGCAACGGAGAACGTGTGGTCCGTGAAGCCTGGGATACGTATTGTCTGTCTCTACAGAAGCCCCGGCCAGCCCTGCCTTAGAGGCCCGCTCCAGGCTTGTCAGGGGTGTGGACCACTCAGTTGTCAGGTCCCCAGCGCCCTTTATTCCGGGCCAGCTCCTCGTCTGTTCTCCGTGTTCTCGACCTTGGAGGCCGTGGGCCGCTATTTTGCAGATGCGCTCTCCGCTTGCCTTGTCTGCTGCCTCCTGGTGACTGGCGCAGGCTGAGGTTTAGGCAGCAGTACCACTGCAGGGATGGAGAGGCATCCTTTTCCGTGACAGCATCAAAGCACATGTGGACTGTCCTTTTATCCTTTTAATTATTTTAGTTTCATTGAGAAATAATTGGCATATATCACTGTATAAGTTAAGGTATACAGCATGATAGCTTGATTTACATGCATTATAACGTTATTACCACAATCGGTTCAGCTAACATCCATCTTCTTCAGGTAGATCTAATTAAAAGAAAAGAAAAAAGGGGAAAAATTCTCTCTGTGATGAGAACACCTAGGGTGGTTTGGTCCGTTAGCTAAGGTGGTACCCACCAGAAGAAAACATATTATTTGGTTTTAAAGACTTTATTGGGTAGTTTGTAACATTCTAAAATGGGTTGTATATTTTGTAATAACAATTGCTCAATACTAGATTTCCATTTGCTGTCAGTTGCTCTGTGGCTATATGAAAAATAACATCCTTGTTCTGAGGAAATTTGAACTATTTAGGGATGTACGGTCATTAAAATACCAGGTATCAAATGGTCCGGCACTCACGCACGCACACTCTTGCACACACACAATGCATGTGGAAAATGTCACCACTTGATTATTTTAAGGAAAGAGTATGCCGATGTTCAGTGTATGTAACTTGCATTTAGGTTTTTTAAAATAAGAAGTTAAAGTCATGAAGCCCTACTGCCAGGCACATAGAGCAGCATGGAGTGGGGGAGGAAGGGGGAGGGGAGGCTGAGCAGGGCATCTTCCTCCTGGTTCTGCGAGGGGCTTCTGGTGACCTTGGGGGGTGGTCAGGGGCTCCTGGAGGGAAGACCCTGGGCCGTGTCACGTTCCCAGACCAGCTTCTCCTGCTTCCTGGAAAATTTTATTTTTATTTAATTGAATGGAATGTTTCAGCACAGTTTTGATTGACCTATAAAAGCTCCAACTTCCTAATCACTTAGAGGAAAAAAAATAAAAAATGAAAAACAAAAGTGACAGTAAGAAACTGTAAAAGAACTGAAATAAGCCAAAACATACCGGCTATAGAAATAATGCAAATTATTAAAGAGTAATGTCTCAGGGTCACAAAGAGAAAGCAAACTACAGTACAAGCTATTTGCAAACTGACAGGCCTGAAGCAAAAACCTAAGGAAACAGAGAGTAATGCAGTGGCTGCCGGGCTGGGATGGGGAAAATAGGAAGAGGTTGGTAAAAGCTACAAACTTTAGTTATAAGATGAGTAAGGTCTGAGGATGTAATGTATAACAGGGTGACTATAGTTGCTAACACTGTATTGCGTAATTAAAACTTCCTAAGAGAATAATAATTAAACGTTCTCGCCAATAATAAAAGTAAAAATGTCCATTGATGGATGTGTTGATTAACCTGAAGGGGAGAATCCTTTCTCAGTATATATTTATCTCATGTATACATAATCATCATGTTGGACGCTATAAATATCTTACAATTTTATTTGTCTTTTACACCTCAGTAAAGCTGGGAAAAAATTACCAAAGAGAAGAGCAGCGATAGATTAGTCAAATGGAAATGCAGAACGCAGATGAAGCAGAATTAATAACAGTCAAAAGAGCATGAAAGGGCAAAGGTATAAAAGGGTGCCAAGAGTGTTACCAAAAATCTACAGTGAAAATATAACATTCACTAAATGAATAATAAAACATTGAACAATATGCTAGTAAATGAAAAGTTGTTAGAAACCCAAGGTGAAATTGACAATACCATAATCATTAGCGTTCAAAACACAAATTTCAGCCTTTGAAACACTAAGAAGACAAAACTTAAAAACATGATCTGAAGAACTTCATTAATTAATATTTCCTTATAGATATATATATACCAAATATATATTTTTAAAAATTCCTATAGAAAATACACTTTTTGATGCCAATGTGATGTGTACATAGAGAGATAATACTCAATAGAAAAAGAGAGAATCTCACTGACTTGGCATAAAATTTCTACTCATCACACTGACCAATTGTAATGCAAACAAACCAAATACTTAATCCTAAATACCAACCTTTGACAAAACAGCCACTTAACAGTTATAAAAATAGTACTTTTAATACCAAAGAATAAATAATTAAGCTTTTGCTTAATTTATTTTCTAATTTTTAATTTTGATTGAAGCAGAGAACAAAATTAACTTTACATTTTTTCAAAATTATTTAGAATCAACCTGTCATCACAGTTCAGATCATCTCACACAAAGCTATAATAAAGAAAATTTATACACGTATACAATTTACTATTAAAAGTAAAAAACAATGCAATTTATTTACATTCAATTCTAAAAACAAAGAATTATGCCGAAACCGGTTTGGCTCAGTGGATAGAGCGTCGGCCTTCGGACTGAAAGGTCCCAGGTTTGATTCCGGTCAAGGGCATGTACCTGGGTTGTGGGCATATCCCCAGTAGGAGGTGTGCAGGAGGCGCAGCTGATCGATGTTTCTCTCTCATTGATGTTTCTAACTTCCTATCTCTCTTCCTTCCTCTCTGTAAAAAATCAATAAAATATATATTTTTAAATAAATAAATAAATAAATAAATAAAAAAGAATTATGAAGACTTCCTAGCAAAGGACTGAAAAACACTTAATAAAAATATAAACAAAATTTAATGAATTAGAATAAGTTGCAATAAAATTGAGAAATCATCAAAGACTTGATTCTTAGAAAACAGCAATAAAATAAATATGTTTCTGATAGTATTACATGTGGCAAAAATAAAAACAAAACCATGTCTAACATTTTGCATGCAAAGTAGGACTTATACACAGACATGTGAATGACTGAAGTAATTACAATGAGATCTAATGTGTCATTATAAGCTTAATAACAAGCAGTTCACTGATAAATGCATGACTTTCTAGAAAAATGTAAATTACCAACATTATTCAGGAAAAGTTGGAAGAGGGAAATAAACCATTAGCTGTGTTAGAAAATAATAAAATGTGTCAAATAACTTCCTCCAATATAAATGTTCAAGCCAAATAACTCTTTGAAAGAATTTTATTAATGTTAAACTGTCAAAATATAAGGAATTAATGCAAACTTCTCAAATATACATATATAGCATAAAATTGATGCAAACCTTGAAGAAAAGGACCAAAAGAAAACATATAACTCAATCTCACTAATAATATGTGTGTACAGACACAGACAAAATATTTCAAAATGTTAAAAATAATGTGCTACAGATGCAAGTGTAAACACCCCCCAAAAATTGAAAATCCTTGAATATGTCATTTTTAAACAGGAAAAAAGCCCAATATGATTATCAGAAAGATAAGCTCAAAAGGTATTTGATGAAGACTTGCATCAAATATATTGTTTTATTTTTTATTATGTTCTTCTTTTAGAAATATTTTTATTGAATCTATTGGGGTTACATTGGTTAATAAAATTATATAGGTTTCAATTCTATAATACATTATCTGTATATCGTATTGTGTGGTCAAGATTTGGAAGTGGCCCAAGTGCCCATCAGTAGATGAGTGAATAAAAAAGCTGTGGTACATTTACACAATGAAATATTACTGTGAAAAAGAAGGAAATCTTACCCATTGCTATAGAAGGTATTATGCCAAGTAAAATAAGTCAGTCAGACAAGGACAAATATCATGTGATTTCAGTTATATAGGGGATCAACTATTTTGTTTTAAAGTAAACCACTAGGAAGATAAGAGTAAGTCCTCAATTTGAAATCAATAGCCTGCATTATGTTTAAGTGATGTACTAGCAATTAGACTCCCCAGGCTCCCGGGTGCACTGCTGGTCCTCAGCATTGCCAAGGCCATATGAGCAGCCAGGACAAACAAAAAGGACACACAGAGGAAGACAAAGAGGAATAGGCAACGACTACCTGGCAAATCAAAAGAACAAATTTAGAAATCCTATATAATAAAGAGCTAATATGCTAATTAGATCAAACAGTGGAACGACCTTCCAGACGACCTTCCAGATGAAGCTGGGCTTCAAGGGCTGGCCAGGGCTGCGCGGGCCAAGCCCTCAGTATGAATTTTGTGCATCGGGCCTCTGGTAGTAAAATAATCTCAGGAAGCAGTTTATATCTAATTACATAAAATGTATCCTGCAAATCATAATTAGCCATTTGGAAAATGGTTTTTAAAATTTCTTTTCAAATCAGATATATTATCAAAATTTTAGTAAGTCATCTGCAGGATTCTTTTAAGCAAAAACAAATTTTTACTGAAAAAAATGAATACTTTGTATGCCTTCTGTAATGTGACCTCATAACTAGCCCCTGAGGTAGACACTATCTTCATTTCACGAATAAGAATACTGAAGCTCAGAGTGATTCAGCAACTTGCCCAACTCACAGAGTTGAACTATCGTATGTGCTTTATTGGGTCCATGAAGTACAGTCATGCTCTGCATGAAGACGTTTTTGTTAACAACTGACTGCCTGTGTGACGGTGGTCTCACCGATCATCATGGGGATAAAAAAGGCCCATGGCTTAGTGACCACCTCGCTATCACAACGCCATAGCACAGCGCCACGCTGTGGTGATGCGGTTGTGGACACACCGCTGTGGCCAGCGTCTGAACGTGTACGTGTGCGATTCTGTACAGTCCATGCTTTGTGGTGGTAATAAACCACGGTTCCTGATTTATGTGTTCACGACGCTTTCATCATTATTTTAGAGCGCACTCTTTCTACTTACAAAAGAAGTTTTCTATAGGAGAGCATGCCAGGACACCGGCAGCAGCCTCATGCCTCCCGTGTTTACTGGGTCCCTTTAAAAAGTATATTCTAAATAGAATTTTACAGAGAGAGGAAGAGTGATAGAGAGATAGAAACATCAATGAGAGAGAAACATCACTGATTGGCTGCATCCTTCTGGGGATGGAGCCCACAATCCGGGCTGTGGCCTGACCGGGAATGGAATGGGTGACCTCTTGGTTCCTGGGTCAACATTCAACCACTGAGACACATCGTTGGGGCTACCATGTCTCTTGCTCGCATCTTTTTCTCTTGTGCTTAATTTAATCTTATGTTGTTTTGCACAGTATCATCCTGTTCAGGATTTTAGCCTAGGCTCTAACATATAGGCAGATGGTGTGTCATGCAGCCTAAGTGTGCAGTGAGCTATGCATCTAGGTGCATATGGTACACTCTGTGTGTTCACACAGCAAGGAAATTTCCCAATGATACATTTCTCAGAACCCATGATGCATAATGGTAATAAATATATGTCCTAACCACTACAGGAAAAGACAATCACAAGCAATGAAAGGAAATCCCAAAACTTTCAACAAAGCATGTAGATAATATATATGATAAAGACATTTTTTAGTAACAGGGGGGAAAGTTTGCTTATTTTTAAAATTAATTGGTACAGCACTAGAGAAAAGCATAATTTAGATGTTCACTCCACAATATACACCAAAATTTTCGGATGGATTATGAGGTAAGTGATAAATAAAGGCATGGATGCAATTAAATAATAGCCAACACATGTTAAATATCATTCTGGGGAAACCCTATAAGAATAACTTCAGACAGAAACCATAAAACATATCCTTAATAGATTTTACTAAATAAAAACAGAAAGTAAAATAGGAAGATATGCACTATAAAGCAATTAAAAAAGAAAGCAGAAAACATTTAAGATAGGAAAGAATCTGTCTTTAATCTATAATAATAAAAGGTCAATATGCTAATTAGACTGGATGTCATTCCGGATTTCCTTGCAGATGAAGCCAGGGGTGGAGGAAAGCCTGGGTCTCAGGTGCCAGAGGGAAGCCGGTGCCGGCAGCTGGGCGAAGGAAGGCCTACTCTTGCACGACTTTCGTGCATTGGGCCTCTAGTCTATAATAATAAAAGTGTAATATGCTAATTAGACCGGACAGCTGAACGACCTTTGGAAGTCCTTCCGGACAACCTTTCGGATGAAGCAGGGGTTGCGAGGGCCAAGCCCCTTGCATGAATTTCATGCATCAGGCCTCTACTCTTAAAATAAAACAAAAACTCTTATAAATTAATAAGTAAATGATTAGTAAAATGTAATTGAGCTAACCTACTTCTGTATGTTAGGTAAAAATGAGAAATGTAGCTTAGATAAGTTTGCTCTCTGAAATATTATTTATAAACTCCAAATTTAGGGGAGAGGAGATTAAATATTAAAAATAGATTATTTGTACTTTAATTTATAGTAAATGAATGTTATATGGCACAAGGCAACCATTAAGAATACTATCACATATGTATATTATTTATAATATATAAAATATGATGTGTATATTAATCAAATTATGTGATTACTAGTATGTTGTTTTATTGCATGATGATCACAAACTAATGCTACATTTAAAAAATGTATAAAACATTACATTCAGCATGAGTTTATCTTTATGAGAAAAGAATTGTGTTAAAATTTCAGATGGATTTACATCAACATTATAGCAGCAGCTTATTTGGAGACTTCAGTGGGTTTTCACTTCTTCATGTCTTTGGCATTTATTCTATTTATTTATTTTTTAAATATATTTTTGTTGATTTCTGAGAGGAAGAAAGAGATAAAAACATCAATGATGAGAGAGAATCATTGATTGGCTGCCTCCTGCACGTCCCCCACTGGGGATTCAGCCCGCAACTCAGGCATGTGCCCTTGACTGGAATCAAACCTGGGACCCTTCAGTCCACAGGCCAGCGCTCTATCCACTGAGACAAACTGGCTAGGGCTGTCTTTGGCATTTATAACTATACACTAATGTGCCCTGTATGGCCTCTTGTCTAGTTGCCAGGCATTATGGAAGCTAATGCTGCAGCACGTAGCAAGACAGAAACATCCCTGCCCTGGTGGGGTGTCATTTCAGTGCAAGGTAGCCAGTAAACAAAACTCACAAGCTAGACAGTCACACGTGTGCACAGTAGCAATGGAAGCACAGGGAGTAACTGCATTCCTGCAGCTAACGTAGCCGGGCGATGTGGTGTTCTAAGGAGGCAACAGCAGAGACGAATACTGGAAATGAGATTAAGTCAACCAGGGGAGGTACTGGGGGAAAGTGTGGAGGTCATGTAAGTTGTAGTTGCCGAGTCTTGAGGAGGCAGTGGCTGGGTGTGTTACAAGAGGCTATGCAATGTGCTCAGAGACTTGGGACTGGACAGAGTTTCGTTTTCACTCCAACTTGGTAGAACCTTTGGGAGCATTGAGGCTGTGGTTGGCCCAGCAGCCGGTGTGGAGAAAGGGCTGAGGCGGAGGGACAAGAGCAGCCTGTGGGTTGGGAGGCCTGGCAGTGCCTCAGTGGGCAGAGTCTGCAGCAAAGGAAACAAGCTGTGATCATGGGAACATGGTTCCTGATTGCAGAAAAGAAGAGCAAAGACTCTAGACTAGAATGAGAGGTGAGTCTAGGATTCTTTTTTCAACTCCAACTGGTCGCTTTTGTTCCCTCTGAAACCAGTTTTAAAGGGAATATAGACAAACCAGAAATATTCAAAGGGAAGTAGCCAGTGTACAAAGGGCTGGAGGGGGTGACAAGACTGAGGACGCTAGTCCTGGTCTGAAGGGAAACCATGTGAGGGACACACCATTGGCAGTGGACGGCGACTTTCATGACTTACGTTCCAGGACTTGAAATGGGACCAGCGTGTGGAAGCGCCAAGAACCTAGATTTGAGCTGTAGATGAATAACTCTCTCACAGGTAGAGTAGCTCAAAGAGGTGGCAGTGCAGGGGAAGGCTGGTGGGTGGAGAAGGGAGGTGAGCATTCAATATCACTGCGGGAAACCATCCCCTCTCTGGTCTCTGAATATTCACCGTCTCTATTGTTGCTCATTCCATTATGGTAATTACCCAGGCCAAGACTTTTGTAGCCATTCTTCCTTGCTTCCTAACCTTTCTTTCCCTCCACCACTCATCCAATCCACAAGCACACCTACTTAGCATCACCTTCAAAATGTGCCCAGAACCCAGTTCTCTATCTTCAACCCTTATTCTCCCAATTGCGCTTCCATTCCCTGCCCGAACCCCCTCAGTCTCCTGGATCTCCATACAGCGACCTGCCCAGTCCTTTGAAAACCCAAGTCAGGTCATGTTACTCCCTTGCTTCAGACCCTCCGGTGGCTTTTCATCTTCCTGTGAGTAAAGTGCAAACCCTTTGCCTTTGTCCACAGACTCCTGTCCTCCTCTCTGACTAACCACTCACTCCATGGCCTCTCTCCTCCAGCCAGGTCCCTCCCTGCTCCCTGAACCCTGAGGCAGGGCTCCCCTCAGGGAGGACCTGGCTTGTCCCTCTGTGGAAGGGGGCGGAGAAGGGGTGCTCTTTCCTCAGCATCTGTAAGAGGCATCTCCCCACATTTCTCAGGTCTCTGCTCGGCGGGAAGGGCTTCCTGGATGCTAATAGGGCATTGCCTTCCCTCGTTGTCCAGATGAGCTCCACGAGGCCACTGAGACCTCCCGGGCTTATGGCTGAGCTTCTGGTGCCTGGAACATTCGTGGCCTAAAGCAGTGGTGGGATTGATTAATCCCCTCAAAACACGTGCCAAGTCATGACAATTCTCAGAACCCCCGATTCGGAGGGCGCCCTCCCATGGGGAAGAGGTCACAGACAGGAGGCGGTCCAGGGGGGCCATGCCAGCTCAGTGGATGCTGGCCTCCTGCTGAGGGCACCTCACTCACCTCTCAGCTCCTCCATGTGGCACAGGGTCTCATCCTGAAGGGGAGACGGGAGCCAAGATGGGATTTCATCCAGGGGCCGGCATGGTCAGTTTTGTATTTTAGATTGTTCTAAGTGCTCCATGACGCTGGGGGACCAGGGAAGGCTGACGAGATGAGAAGCTGCTATGATAGTCCTTCTGGGAAAAGGAGGAGACCTGGCGTGACCTGACAGCGCGCCGCGGGGATGGGAGAGGCAAACGGCTCCAGAAGGAGGTGGAAGCAGAACCCTGGCGTCAGCAATGCAACAACGTAAGCCAAGACCCATCTTGGGAGGCAGACGTTAGTCCCAGAAGCCCTCACTTCATTTGCTGGGGTTGTTTCTTTTTGTCCTTTTCAATAAAAGCAATTAGAAATACTGTCGGGATGCCTTCCCCCGAGCGGAGGCTGCCCCTCTGTGCTCTCTCGAGAAACAGATGCGACTATAACAGCTCAACTCTGTGTTCAGTCGCCTGCTCTTGCCGCTTGGTGAGCAACAAACACTGATAATGATCCTGCCTCTCAAACCCAGGATCTGAGCCACAGAGAAAAAGTAGATACCTTGGGGGAAGATATATCCGTGGGTGTGGTGCTGACTTTATCAGAGCTTTCTGCTGACCGCTCAAGCCTCGCCTGCTGGTAGGCCGACTGGAGAGGCCCCCTCCTCCGCAGCAGCACGTTGTCTGTAGCGACTGCAGGCACCTCCATGCACCCTCCAGACCCTGGTCCCCAGGAATCGTGTTTAACTCCAAACCCAGAGATGCCACCTTGGCTCTCCTGCCCAGAGAAGCATCTATGTCCAGGGGACCGTAGCTCTCACCCAGGGGACTGGAGTTGGAGTGAATCTGGATCAACAACTACAGCAATAGGGAGACTTTTCAAAGTTTGAGAAAAATTTTAACTTAGGGATTGGCAGTAGATGCTTGGGAATTTGGTTAAAAACAACAGCAATGGCAACAAAAACAAGCCTCGTTGAGATGAACTAGGTGGTGAAGAGAGAAACCAACAGCAGAGAGACGCAGAGTCCATGGAGAGCAGGGAAGTGTGCCATGTGCTCCGTGGGTGACGCCACTTGCTGGAATTTTGTGTTGCACCAACGGGTGAAGCTGGCGGGAGAGCCATGGCCTCCTTTCTCCAGTGTAGCTTCATTGAAGGAGACCGGGCGTCTGCAGCCACGAGCATGGCCGGGAGCCTGGCAGAGCAGAGCAGGCACAGACAAGAAGTCCACCCCAGTAAGAGGGCTCCACAGCACGGAACCCTCGCAGGTGGGCTTCGGACATCAGGTGTCAGAGCCAGGATGCAAACAGGGCCACCACTGTCCATCTACTCATGCAGCAGCCCCTCTGTGCATTCCCTGCGGGCAAGAAACGTGAACAAGAGCACCAGTCCCCTCCTGCTACGCTCCCTGGCTAAAGCAGGTGTGAAGGGCTGTGCACCGATTTCATCATGTACTCCCGAGAGGCAGCTCCCAGAAGAGGCCTTTGTTTATTCCAAAGACCCCAGAAGACTGAGCCTTCTCAGCCTCTCTTGTGAGGCGCCTTCTTTTTTGATGTAAGAAGCAGCCGTGGCTGCCAGGGCGATAGGATGCTGCTCTGATTTGATGACGGAGCTTACACATTGCTTATCTACACTTTATTTCCTTGCTTGTGAATTCACAGGTCACAGTAAAGCACTGCATGTCCACAGACTAGCAAGAAGAACGAATTGAGGAGAGCCTTTTAGTGCAGAAAGCAGCTTATGTGATCATGGGAAAGGCTTGGTAAGACTTGCCCTAACTGGAATTCCAAGCAATTCCTCACTGTTGTACCAGGGATTTGGGCTGCGATGGACAGGATGAGCCAGCTGTTTTAAAGAGCTTATGGGAAGAACTGGCCTGGGAGGATTCAGAGAGTAGATTTGGCCCCGTCCACCAGGACTCCCCAGAAAGCAGCCGGCAGGGTGCGGGCTTGCTTTCCTGCTGCTGCTGTAAGCCTCTAAGCTGGACCACACAGAGCTGGGAGCCGCTGGCAGGTGGGGTCCCAGTGCGCCCTCCTGCTGCCTGTGCACAGCTGTAAGTCGGGTGCAGCACAGAGGCCCAAGCAGAGCGTAGGCTTTGGAGTTTAAAATGCATGATTTGC
The DNA here is from genome assembly GCF_028538775.1 of Myotis yumanensis. Classification (NCBI taxonomy): domain Eukaryota; kingdom Metazoa; phylum Chordata; class Mammalia; order Chiroptera; family Vespertilionidae; genus Myotis; species Myotis yumanensis. The sequence goes on from NW_027223764.1 coordinate 60,160,705, forward strand.
CTGTTTCATCGTCCCTCCTGATAAACCCGGCTAACAGTGCCCCTCCGCCTCCCAGGAGCTGTCTGGTTATTAGCTGTTAATAAATCCTGCTACGTGCACAGCGTTCTGGGTAGGACACGCCAGCGAGCAAGACACAGGCCTTCCTGAAAGAAGTTCACCCGGAGGGGCCCATGGGACAAGCCATAATCTGGGGTGAAGTCCTTTCCCTTCGAGTCACTAACTACGCCCTGGACTAGCTGGGCGGCTGGAAGACAGAGCCTGGCGAACGAGCTGCCTTCCGGGCACTGGCAACTTCGGGGAAGAAGAGAGCCCCTCTCTGTGGCTGCTACGAGGCTGCGACCACACAAGCCTGCGGTCGCCCTGCCCTGGTCGCCTGCCCCACAGCACAGTCCTCCTTGCCTTTCCCCTTGGCCCCAGTGCTCCTCTTATAGACGCCGGGCCTGTAGTTCAGCGGGACCCTCTGCAGAGCTGCTTGTCGCACTCACGCTGCATTGTCAGGGGTGACCAAGGATGGGTGGGCTCTGTCCTGACATGAGCTCCCGTTGCTATAATGGTCTGTGTCACCCTAACTGAGGGCTAATTCTCTTGGCTTCTTGTTGTCTCGTTGAAGCCGAACTGAAACTCTCCCAGCACCTGGCAGACAGCTTTGGGGACAAATGTGTATTCTTGTCTTGAGACGTCCAGCCACTGACCTGGTCCGAGAGCAACGCCTTGGCCTCAAAGTCAGGATGGGAGCCCTTTTGAGGTGGCGCTCCTCAGTGAAGACACCGCCCCTGCTCCTGCAACAGCAACGAGGATGCTCCTGCACCAGGCCTGTCCTGAACCTTCCCCAAGCAGCAGGTGTGCATGACTTCGAATAAGCAGCTAAAAAGTGAGTCCAAGGCTAGAGGGAGTCTGGAAGAATTTGCATTTGCTGAAATAATAATGCCCTAAATCCGGCAGCACATCTCCCAGGCCCAGGCCGTCCCCGGTGCCTCTCTGAGAGGCCGCACTGTGCGGTCTGTGTGCTGGGAGTGGGCCCACATCTACTCTCCTCCATGTACAGGGCCCAGGGCCTGATATGGATTTATTACTGTGGCGAGATTTCATATCTGTTTTCTAATTTTATCTTTACAGCCACCCTGAGGGGTATGTATTTTTATTCCATTTATTATTAAGTACTGAGGGTGAGAAAAGGCAAATAACTTTTCCTTGGTGGTTTCCTTGAGACAAGCAATCACGGCGCTGACGGCTGCGATGCCAGCTCCGCCTTCCTCTCCACGGTGACCTCCCTCTGCCAGCTCCCCAGAGCAGTTCCTGGGGTTCTGCCAGGACCGCCTGCCGGCAGCAGGCAGCTCTCGAGCCCTCCCTCCCTGGCCCGGGTCTCAATGTGGTGCTCTCAGTCAGGGGCCTGCTTCCTAAGCATGCACTGCGGCCCCTGAGCTCCAGGCCAGCAGCCTGGGTGCAGCCAGGGGATTTGCACTCCTCTACGTAACAGCCTCGTGGAGATGTATTTACACAAAATTCAACCTTAGTAACGGGACCTACCGGTACCGCCAGCACCACCCTCCTGTGCTAGGTCACTGCCGCCACCTCCAGGAGTCCTGTGTCTGCTGTCAGCGCCGGCCCCTGCGCCTGCAGCCCCTGAGCCTGCTCTCTGCCTCTGTAAAGCGCCTGCTGTGGAGCCACGTCATGTGGGCTCGTTTGCACCTACCTGCTTTCAGTTAGTGAGCTATTTTTGAGGTCTATTCTTGTATCCGTACTGCATTCCCTTTTCATTGCTAAGTAATATTCCATCCATTGGCTATGCCGCAATTTATTCACCTATTCACCGAGCATCTGCACTCGAACAAAGTCCCTGGTGACTGCACCCTGGGAACCACGACTTTAGGTCAACGATTCTCACTGTGGCTGCCCCTGGAGCCTGTGAGGGGTTTGGCCAGACACCACTCCCAGCCTCACCCACCGCCTGATGCAAATGCTCTAGGGCAGTGGTTCGCGACCCCTTTGGGGGTCGAACGACCCTCTCACAGGGGTCGCCGATATACATCTTGCATATCAGATTCATATACATCCTGCTTATCAAATATTTACATTATGACTCATAACAGTAGCAAAATTACAGTTATGAAATAGCAACAAAAATAATTTTATGGTTGGGGGTCACCACAACATGAGGAACTGTATTAAAGGGTCGCGGCATTAGGAAGGTTGAGAACCACTGCTCTAGGGGGCTCAGAAGCAGGGGTTGTACAGAACTCCTCGTGTGATTTGGGTGCACAGTGGAGACTGAGAGTCACGTCTCTACACTCTTGCTCCTCACAGTGTCTCACGGGCCAGCGGCAGCAGTGCCCATTGAAATCTCTGAACCATACATCCCATCCTGGACTCCTGGGTCCGCACCAGCCTTTATCTACTCCTCTAGGTGACCCTTAGGCTCAAGGGGTGTGCAGAATGCCCAGCAGCAGAAGGTAGGAACAGAGGACAATTTTAAGTTCAGACAAAACTGTAAAGAAGTCCAAGCAAATGGCAATTGGTGAGCAAGTGGCCACTTGCCAAGGCTGCTCTTGCGGTGATCACATGAGGAACGACCTGCCCTCCCCTCCCCTCCCCCCCGTGACGGCAGCTGGCAAAGTCCTGCTCTAAAGAGACCGCACGCACTGCCCTGGGGGTGTGTTTCCCTTTTAGAGAGAGAGGAAGGGAGAGTGCGAGGGAGAAGCACCGCCGGTTGTGCCCCTTATTTGAGTCGGTGGCTGACTCGTACGTGTGCCCTGATGGGCACGGAACCTGGCACCTTGGCGGGTAGGGATGGCGCTCTCACCCACTGAGGTGCCCGCCAGGTGTGGTTGGCAGGTCAGCGCCTGTCGTCTGCGTCCATCCTAACGAGATGGGCGGCTCCTGCAGCAGCTTCTCATCGGGACGCTGACGCGGGCTCAGGTCCTACAGGCCTCAGCCCCTTAGCCAGATGGAGGACGACAGTTTTGTGTGAACCTATGTAGGTTCGGGACATGGATAGGGAGGTGTGCGAGTCCAGGGATCAACACCCAGGGTCTGCCTGGAACTACTGGTCAGTAAGGCACAGGCCCCGTGGGAGGCCCCGCCCCTGCCTGTCTGCGGGGTCTCATCCAGGCGGGGCCACCAGGAGCTGGCCTGAGGGTCCCCACAGCTATCCCCCGCGTGCCCGTCAGGGTCTGTGTGTGGGCTGGAGCGGTGTTTGCCGGGCAGCAGGCGAGAGAGCCTGGGAGCCGTGTGCCCGAAGAACTGAGGGGCCACTGAGCCCAGGGTCAGCTCTGGTCCTCACTGCACCGTCCTCCAGGGGACGGAGGGTAAGGTTAACCGTCACCTCTGTCCTCAGAGCTGAGACCCCCTTTAATTATTTCAACTTTTAAAATACTCATTTGGTTGAATGAGTGCGATCGCTGTTTTACGTTTGTAAATGAGTAAAATTAACAAGGAAGTCCCGACTGAGTGTGGGAGCACGTTTGCTCGGCATCGACCCCTTAACGCCTGGACCAAGACGCACGGGTACTCAGGCGCACACCGTTACTCTCTCGCCACGTTCAATCGCTGTTTTCTTCAGTAACTACTAGGCCATATATCAATGATCTTTCAGGAGTTAACATTCATTTTGTAAAAAAGTAACACCCTGAACAGATTGCATGATACATTAGCCAGGACGTGGCGGATGGTCTTTAACCCCAGTGACCACACCACCTCTGGAATGGGGGTCTCAGCTCAGCACCAAATAGAAGACACAGGACCCACTCGTCAGAAAACCTGAGAGACTTCTGGAAACCAGGCTTGGTCGATGGCAATGCTTTTCTTGTCTCCTCCCAGGCAAGAGGCATTGTGGCAGAGAGGGATAGGGAAGTGCGTGTGTGTGTGTGGTGTTTGTGTGTGTGAGTGTGTGTGTGTGTGAGTGTGTGTGTGTGTTTGTGTGTGTGAGTGTGTGTGAGTGTGTGTGTGTGTGTGTGAGTGTGTGTGAGTGTGTGTGTGTGGGTGTGTGTGTGAGTGTGTGTGAGTGTATGTGAGTGTGTGTGTGTGAGTGTGAGTGTGTGAGTGTGTGTGTGAGTGTGTATGAGAGTGTGTGAGTGTGTGTGTGAGTGTGTGTGTGAGTGTGTGTGTGTGTGAGTGTGTGTGAGTGTATGTGAGTGTGTGTGTGAGCGTGTGTGAGAGTGTGTGTGAGTGTGAGTGTGTGTGAGTGTGTGTGACTGTGTGTGTGTGTGAGTGCATGTGACTGTGTGTGTGTGTGTGTGTGTGTGTGAGTGTGTGTGTGTAGAAAAAGAGGAGAACATTTTTTATAGTGACCCAGGGTAATGGGCAGGGTAAGGAGGGCTTTCAAGGGGCAGCTCTGGACGGCATGTGGGAGCCCTCCCACTGCAAGGGGACCAGGCTGTGGTGGCCTCTGTCAGTGTGAGCAGAGTCTGTAGGGAGAGCAGAGGCAGGGATGTGATGTGAGGAAGAGGCTGTGTGGGGAAGCCCTGAGGTAGCCAGGAGCGAAGAACATCACACTATATTAATCATCGGTCCACCAAATATGCTCAGTCAAATCCCTGATGAATGTAGGGTTTTGTTAAATTAGAAACAGAAGACACATGTGTGAAGTGAGTGAGAAGCCATCTTCAGACCTGGTGGGACGGTGGTGTGTGCGACGGGGAGGGGCAGCAGGTGGGGCAGAGGGCCGGTGCTCTGAGGGCCAGGCGCCCAGCCTTTCTCTGAAGTGCCCCCATGGCAGTCACCGGGCAGTCGCCTGCCCCAACTTGGCCTCCTGGGCATTGCCTGGTTTTTCAGCTTTCCCTACAATGAGGCTCTGTGGCCACATTTTCCTGAGTTACAGTCCATGCTGTCCCTCGGTCAGAGATGTTTGGAGGAAACACAAAGACAAGAAGGCACTGGGTTGGGGGGGTGGTCACTAGGGAGACTGCACTCCTCATCCAGGGTGAGCTCACGCCACAGCCCTGGGCTCCACCAACTGGGAGGCCCTCGGGCTCTGGGCTCTCCCCTGCCCGGGAGGAACAGTCCCGAGCTCTCCTGGACATGGGGCGGCGCGGACTCTGTGCCAGGGGGTTGCTCCCAGGCTGCCGGCCGCTGCCCGCCTGGAGGGGACTGTTGAAGCACAGTGTCCCGGCTCCGTGGTTACATGTGCTACTCCCTGTGCTCTGCAGTGAGGCCCGCGTACCCACCACCTTCTCTGTCCATGCCTCAGAGGTGCCGCCTGCTGCAGAAGGCACACATTCTGTGAGCCTCTCCTATTGCCCACCCTGCGTTACCTTATTGTTTGTCCAATGATTCTCAGACAACAAACGTGTTGGCATTACCTACTATATCTTATTTCTGTAACCCTAGAACCTAGCAAGAGATCAGTAAAATTTCTTAAATGCATAAATTAAGGGCAGTTAGGGAAGAAAAAATAAAGTCAAGGAGAGAGGGAGAAAGTAGAAGAGGGAGAGATATATGGAAAAAGAAGTAAAAGTGAAGATTGTGTCTGAGCTATGCATTGGGGTATGGACTGACTGTGGGCCGGAGCCCACAGTGCTAGGTCCGCCGGCCTCGGGCTGCTCCCCTCTGGCCCGGGACCACAGCCGTGGGGCTGCGGACTGGGGAATGAGACTGTCCCCCGGGGCCTCTCCAAGGCCACGCAGCCCTGGGGCTCTTGCTGACAATAAACAAGGCTGTGCAATTATTATTCCACACCAGGAACTCGGAGCAGCCATGGAGCTCCCGCCAGTGTAAGGGTGCCACAGCCGCGGAGACGGCTCCTGTGAACACTGATGATGCCGCTGCATTTCAGTGGGAGGGTAGCTCACCGTGCCCCTCAGCCTCAGGCGCCTCCTGCTCCGGCTCCAGACCCAGGACCAAACCTGTCCAGAGCACTGGGTCTTTATTCCCAAACCTGGGCTGCCTCTGCAGAGACCAGGGAGGCCTCCTCTAGGTGGGCGAGGGGCTGGCCGGTAAGCAGGTGATGGCCACACAGAAATCTCTTATGGAAGAAACGTCAAGAAAGAGAAAGCTCCCAATATAAGACCAGGCTCAGTTTCTGGGGCCAAGGCTTGGACACGAAGACCAGGCGGATGCTGGAGGATCTGGGAGGGAAGAGGGGAGCTGTTTATTCAGAGGAATAGCAGCCCAGGCCTCCCCTCACGCCTGCTCCCACGTGGCAGGGCTGTGCTGAGTGCTGCACACGGTTATCTGCGCATCCCGTCGTGGCAGTGAGGTGATGTGCCGATGAGGAGATGGGGGCATAGCCCGAGGCCCTGCCTGGGTCTCTGAGAAGCAGATGCTGTGATGAGTTGGACTGTGAACGCTTATGTTGGAGCAATGCCTGTGCAAGAGCAGGGAGGAAGCAGGGCTGGTCCAGGCACATCGAGCACTGTGTAGACTGCTCGTCCAGCGGGGGGGGCGGGGGGCGGAGACTGCCTATTAGGGGCCCCCTCGTTGCAGGAGGCCGAGGAGCTGTGAAAAATCGCCGGCCCTGCTCCGCCCGAGCTCATGCCCACGCCCGGGCAGGGCTACCTCCCCTGAGCTGGGGCGACCCTGCTGGTAGCTGGAGCCGTCAGAAAATCCATCCTCGAAGGGGAAACTGAGGCCCCTCCGTGTCTTCACAGGCAGTGAGCGTTTCCATGACGAACAGTGGTCAGCGGCAGGCCGGCCTGCGAGCCCAGGTGGCTGCCTCCAGCCCAGCTCCTTCCACAGAGTCACTGTGACGGGCCTGGCGTGGGGCTGCTCGAGGAAAACCAGCAAGTCCTTCCCCTTCTCTTCACCTCAAGCTTCCCCTGAACCCCGCCCCCCCAGAGGACCCCGAGTCTCCCTGAGGCCCAACAGCGCTATAGGCGCCCAGGTGCTGCCCTGGGCTGGCTTCACCTCTGACCTCTCAGCAGCACAGGCTGGGCCCCGCCTTCCTCCAAAGACTGTCTGCGTGGCTGTCAGCTCCCCTTCTTCTCCGTAGCACCCCACTTCTCAGCCAAGATTTTTCAAACAAGAGGAAAGTGAAGCTTTGTTCTTGGTCGTGTTGGTTCCCAGCACAGGACCCTTTGGTCTTCATTTGTGCCCTATCATCATCGCGATTCTATTGGTGCCGCTCATCCGCGTTCCCATCCTGCTCCCTCTCTCAGGACCCCCCAAGCACGCTCTCCGCAGGGTTAGCTGAGAAGAGCATCGGGGCTGGCGTCAGCTCCACCAGCCCCCCATCTGCTCTGAGTCCCAGCCCCTTCCCTCTCCCGCTGAGGTGGGATGTTTACATCAGAGTTTTACTGACCGTGAGTTTAAGTCCAAGGTACCCCTGGCTGGTCCCTCTCCTGACACGTCTCTAGAGCCCTGCGAACCTTCTACCAATAGAAGGAGCCCGCCATACCAGGGCTCAGCCGTGCCACTGAGGCCCTTCGAGGCAGACCTGCCGAAAGGAGAGGCCCTCAGCCTGGCCACGTGGTCGGTGAGCTGAGCAAGGGCATCGGGGAGACTGAGAGCAGTTGGGGGACTGGCTTGCTCCCCAGCTGGCTGGGTGTTGAGTCATTCCCAAGTGAGGCTGACTCTCTGCCCAGTCCCTCTCCTGTGGCACCAACCAGGCAGCACTGTGGCTGGTGCATCTAGGGGCTCGGGAGGCCCCGGTGAGCTGGCTCCGTGCCGTGTGCACGGACAGCTCCAGGGCTGCCAGCCAGCCCCGGGCCCCCGGCCACAGACTCTCCTCATCCTACGCGGTTTCCAAGCCAGCACGGCCGAGGCAGGGACCCACCCCTCAGTATGTCCTTCTGTAAGGCCATTGGCTGCCACCTTGTCACCTTCCCCAAGTGGCAGCAAAGTGTGACTGAGCCTGTTCACAAAAGGAGACTGTTTTCCCAATCCCTTCGGCATCCAGGTCAGGTGGGAGCAGTGACCCGAGGGGAAACGGAGCTGAGGAGATGACCATGGGCCCCTGGGCAACGCGGCATCAGAAAGCCAATGCCCATGCACAAACGCAGCACCGTCACTGATGCGACCTCCTCCTCACCCACGTCTGTAACTGAGCCTTACAGACTGGGATTCCATTAGATTTAAACCAGACTAACTTGCAAAGGTGTCTTCATAGGAAAACTGATGAAAGTAACCTAATGCTTATCTAGTGTGAGGATTAAAGAAACAGAAAAGAAAAAGCAAAGTGTACGCTACAGAATGAGAATAAACTATGGCACTATTTTTCCTGGTATATTATGAACCAAAGAGACCTTAGCCCGGTCTGTCCCAGATAAAGCCTTAACATACAATTTGGGTGTGTGCCAACTTTAATGACATCGTCATGTTAGACTTAGTTCCGCTGCTCCCCTATGAAGGGCATTGTCTCCGTGGCTTCTGTGAGGGGCACACGCTTGGTCCAGTGCCTCCGCTGAGCCCTGTGGCCTCGATCTCTGGCTGGGCCTCCTGGAGCCCATGGGGAGATCACCCAATCACTCAGGCACCTCTGGGGACATCAAGTCAAGAGGCAGAAGTTCGTCCTCAGGATCCATGGTCCTCAGGACCTGCATGGCACCAGCTGTCAATCTGACAAAGCCACCTGGGTGTCTGTCAGTCCACAGACAGCGTGAGGCAGAGCACAGCTTGAGGCCAGTGCTGAGCCTGCGGCTTCTCGAGGAAGAGTGACCGGACGCCGTTCTGCATAACTCACTGAATACTGCACAGCACGGACCAGCTGAGCACGCGCTCCTCTCCCGGCCTCTGTTTGCTCCTCTGCAAATGGGGTGGTTGCCCCTGCTGCGGGGGTGAACTGCCTATGGCCCTGGCACATTCTCCCCAGGAACACTGGGGGGCAGCCACTGATACCTCTTCTCCCCTCCCCCATCAGTCAGCGGAGACAAAGGTGACCTCACTGTTTATGTGACCCTGATGGAATCTGGTGGCAGGTCACTAAGACCTTAGAAGAGGGCACTGAATCAGATCCTCACCTCCCGCTGCTCCGGGAAGGGAAGTCTCCATCGCCAGCACCCAAGCACGTGTCCTATGAAATGACACACGCAGGCAGGTAGCAGTGAAGCACAGTCGCTCGCACGGATTCCCAGCATCACAGTCCCCTTGTCAGGCCTCCGGGAGGGGACCTGGGAGAGTATGCAGCACCTTGATATCCCACAGAGGCCGCGAGCTGGCGGCGAAGGAACCACACTGCCCCAGCTTAAGGGCCTGCATCTCATTAATACAGGAAGGGGAGGCGGGAAAACAGTGAGTAAGTCAGGACTGCTGGAATTTTCCTATTTATGGAGATATTAACCGGAGTAGGGAGAGAGGGAGAGGGAGAGAGAGAGGGAGAGGGAGAGGAAGAGGGAGAGGGAGAGGGAGAGAGGGGGGGAGAGAGAGTGAGAGAGAGGGAGAGGGAGAGGGAGAGAGAGAGATGCTGTCAAACAGAAGTTAGGGGCCTGCTGGACTAAGGAAATGCCAGTTTGGTGCATAATGCCTCATGTACTTCTCATTCCAGCATCTTAGGTCTCCAGTGGGTACCCTCTCCCCATCCTGGGAGAAGAATGCCTTGTCCAAGGTCACAAGGTCAGTCAGTCAGAACGTGGGTTTAGCTCTAACCTGCCCTACCCCCAGGCTGGGGCTTCTCTGTAAGATTCAATTTCATACAAAAGAAAGGAGCGGGGAGTCTTTGAGGGGCACTTTAAGAAGTAAAAGTAGGCCGCCAGCCCAGCCTGGTGGGTGGGCGTGGGGCCGCAGGGACCACTGGCGGCAGTGACTGGGCGACCTTGGCCTGGAGGCCCTAGCGGGACCCAGCCACTGCGGCGGCGCGGACTTTGCCCGGCAGCGCACTGTGAGCCCGCGGGCAGGCCGCGGAGATGTTGGCATTCACCGTCAGGACCATGGTGAAGCCGCTGGGCTTCCTCAAGCCCTCCTCCCTGAGGAAGGTCGCCAGCCGCTTCAAGGCACACCAGGAGTCTCTGCCACGGCTGTCCGTGCCCCCGTTGCAGCAGACCCTGGACCATTACCTGAAGACCCTGCAGCCCATGGTGAGCTAGGAGGAATGGGCCCACACCAAGAAACTGGTGGAAGAGTTTCAGGCTGCAGGGGGCGTGGGAGAGCACCTGCAGAAGGGGCTGGAGCGCAGGGCCAAGAAGACGGAGAACTGGCTGTCCGAGTGGTGGCTCAAGATGGCCTACCTCCAGTTCCGCCAGCCCCTGGTCATCTACTCCAGCCCCGGCCTAGTGCTGCCCAGGCAGGACTTTGTGGATCTGCAGGGACAACTCCGGTTTGCTGCCAAATTCATCCAGTGTGTGCTGGATTTCAAGGCCATGGTTGACAATGAGACCCTTCCCGTGGAGTACCTGGGCGGGAAGCCGCTGTGCATGAACCAGTACTATCAGATCCTGTTCTCCTGCTGCGTGCCAGGCCCCAAGCAGGACTCGGTCATCAACTTCAGCAAGACCAAGAAGCCGCCCATGCACATCACAGTGGTGCACAACTACCAGTTCTTTGAGCTGGACGTGTACCACAGCGACGGGACGCCCCTCACCTCGGACCAGCTCTTCATGCACCTGGAGAAGATCTGGAACTCGTCGCTGCAGACCAACAAAGAGCCCGTGGGCATCCTCACCTCCAACCACCGCAACTCCTGGGCCAAGGCCTACAACACCCTCATCACAGACAAGGTGAACCGAGAGTCGGTGTGCTCCATCCAGAAGAGCATCTTCACCGTGTGCCTGGACACAGTCATACCTCGGGTCTCAGAAGACATGTACCACAGCCAGGTGGCTGCACGGGGGCGGCAGCGAGCTCAACAGCGGCAACCGCTGGTTCGACAAGACACTGCAGTTCATCGTGGCAGAAGATGGCTTCTGTGGGCTCATTTATGAGCACGCAGCAGCAGAGGGGCCGCCCATCATCTCCCTCGTGGACCACGTCATCGAGTACACGAAGAAGGCTGAGGTCGTGCGGTCTCCCATGGTACCCCCGGCCCATGCCCAAGAATCTGTGGTTTAACATCACCCCCAAAATCAAGAACGACATTGAGAAGGGCAAGCAGAATCTTAGCATCATGGTCCAGGACCTAGACATGATTGTGACCGTGTTCCACCACTTTGGGAAGGACTTCCCCAAGTCAGAGAAGCTGAGCCCTGACACCTTCATCCAGATGGCGCTGCAGCTGGCCTACTACAGGGTCTATGGGCAGGCATGTGCCACGTACCAAAGCGCCTCCCTGCGCATGTTTCACCTGGGCCGCACTGACACCATTCGCTCAGCATCCACGGAATCACTGACCTTTGTCAAAGCCATGGATGACTCCAATGTGACGGAGCATCAGAAGGTGGAGCTGCTGCAGAAGGCCGTGGACGCCCACCGCGCCTACACCAACCAGGCCATCCGTGGGGAGGCCTGGGACCGGCACCTGCTGGGCCTGAAGCTGCAGGCCATCGAGGACCTGGTGAGCATGCCTGACATCTTCATCGACACCTCCTACGCCATGGCCATGCACTTCAACCTCTCCACCATCCAGGTCCCCTCCAAGACAGACTGCGTCATGTTCTTTGGGCCTGTGGTCCCAGATGGCTATGGCGTTTGCTATAACCCCATGGAGTCGCACATCAACTTCTCCGTGTCGGCCTATAACAGCTGTGCCGAGACCAATGCTGCCCGCATGGCGCACTACCTGGAGAAGGCGCTCCTGGACGTGCTCGAGCTGCTGCAGAGCCACCCCTCGGCCAAGCTCTGAGCTGTGCCCCCCCGCCCCTACCACAGCCAAACCACTTCAGATGGGCCCCCCACCAGGGCTCCCCTTTGTCCCTCTCCCCCTGGGACCCGCTGATCTGACCAAGCCAGGGTGGACTCCCCCAGGGCCCACAGGCTCACGCCAAATGCCTTCCACGGGCCATCCCCAGCATCATGGGCTGTGCTCAGAGGCTGAGCAGGACGGAGGCCCAGGCGCCCCATGTATCGCCCAGAGCAGCCTTCCTCTGGGAAAGGAACCAGTCAACTCCGTCCCCACAGTGAGCCTGGGAAGTCCTTCTCTGATAGCTCAGCTCTGGCCAGTCCCTGCCATCTGGGCTGATCCGTACTCCAATCCTCAAACGCCCAAAGGCCTGAAGACAGGACTATCTGGAGTGGGGGACTCCAGGCCTCCCCACGGCCGAGGCCAGGGTGCGAGGCGGACTGGGGACGGGGCATCTCCCACAGGACAGCCGTACTCTTTTGGAGAATATGGCTGAACAATGTTCCTGGTTGTATAATAGGAAAAAAAAAAAGAAGAAGTAAAAGTAGCCAGGCCGGCGTGGCTCAGTGGCTGAGCATGGACCTATGAACCAGGAGGTCACAGTTCAATTCTTGCTCAGGGCACATGCCGGGCTTGTGGGTTCGATGACCAGTGTGGGGCATGCAGGAGGCAGCCAGTCAATGTTTCTCTCTCATCACTGATGTCTCTCTCTCTCTCTCCCTCTCCGTTCCTCTCTGAAATCAATAAAAAAGGTATTTTTAAAAAGAAGTAAAAATAAAGTTGCCAGTAAAGGCTTTGGGCATCCGAATAAGGCCTGCATGTGTGTGCGTGGGTGTGTTTGATGGGCTCCCGTCAAGCCTGGCCAAAATCAGCATCCCAGGACCAGCAAGCCTCCTTGTTCCTGCCCAGGACAGAGCCAGAGCAAGTGGCCTCCCTGTGAGCAGAAGTGTCTGTCATCCAACTGAAACTTGTCCTTGTAGATGCGTTCCCCACTTGTGGCCAGTGCCCTTGCAAGCTCCTCCCTGGCTGGCACCATGACCGGTCAGGTGGCCAGGGCAGCTCTACCCCTTTCCCAGCCAGAGCCAGGGAGCCGTCAGGCCGCAGGGCCGTGGGAAGGATACAGACCCCGTGTGAGGGGAAGCCCAGCTGCTCCGTCTCCTGGTCCTTTGAAATCTGGGGAAGCTGCGTCTCCTTTCCCAGAAGGCTGCCCACCTTTAGGCAAACTCCAGACTTTATCATTCCTGCTGCATCTCAGATGAGCACCCCTGAACACAGACGAGCCCCATGTCTGGGTGTTGAGCTCACATCTGCCCCCCTAAAGTCACACCCACACCCTCCAGGAAACAGCTGTGCCAGTCAGAAACCCCGGCTTTAACAGCCACAGGCCTGCGTGTGCCTGTGGTCTCCTGGGTCTGGGCACATGCCCAGGCTGTCAGTCTCCCCCTCATCTGCTCCCTGGGCCTAAGCTGTGCAGGGAGCAGCCCCTCCTGATCAGCTGCTTCTGGAGACCCTGTGACCACAAATGGCTGGTGCATTCCCCAGACATGGGGCCTTGGAACCTGCACGGTCCAAGGCCCTCAAAGTACGTTTATCTGAGAGGACTTTCTGGGGAGTTTATTTGAACCCTGTAAATGCATTTCTATGAGTAGCCCTGACCTGAGGCCTCCAGAGGGCAGGGACCCTGTCCGTCATCCAGGAAAGCCACCAGGGATGTGGAGGATGTTGGGAAATGCTCCTCGTGCGGGAGGGGCTGGAGCTTGGGTGTGATGGGGCGCAGGGGCTGGGGGAAGGGGGGTCTACATCTATAGAGGTAACAGATCTCTGCTTTGCCTCCACCTGAGCTGTGGTGGCACCAGCATTAGGTGGTGGTGGGCAAAGCCATCATCCAACTGCTCATTTGTTTGGAAATCAAGTGCTGTTTTCAATATGGAAAAATGCAGGCTGATACTGTGTTGCCAACAGAAACAAAATATAGTGGCTGGTCCTTTCCACGCTTCAAATCAGGGTCAGCAGGGAACGCCCTGCCGAGGGCGGACACCGGACGGTTTGGAAGGGTGGACTTCAAAACACAAGTACCCGGCATTTGTGTTGTATTTTATGGAAATTCTTGACCATTTAGCTGCTGGGTAATCGCTAAGCCTGGCTCAGTGAACATACAGTGAGCGCCACATCATCAATACAAAATGCAAGGGCGAGTTTTCCTTGGCACTGAGTTCGCCACTGTTCCTCGCCGTGAGTGGGGGGCACAGAGTGTTGTGAAATCTCAGCCGAATATACGTTTTAATGTCCAGTTCAGACCACTGGCCAAAGGGGAGGCCATCGGAAGCCGGGTCCTGAGCACCGCTTACCTTTTCCATCCCCTGCTTTTCTCCTGGCGGGTGGGCAGCTCTGCGGATCCTCACCTTCCCTTTCTCTCCCCTTGGGCCACTGACTCCAGACCAGCCTGGCTGGGCAGGACCCATGGGAGGGGCTGGGCCAGGACACAGGGCACCAGTTACTGAGCCGTTTGTGCCTGGGGCCAGGTCTCCCGGCTGGGAGGCTGCCTGCGCCACAACCCTTTTCCAGGCCAAACTCCCCCTTACCCTCCCCTCGCCTGTGAGATGCCCCCTCCCAACAGGCATTATCTGACCTGCAGACCAGCCAAGGCCCAGGCGGGCTCTCACTGCACCCGGTCCCCTCTCTGCAGCTTTAGCAGGAGGGACAAAGGGAGTCTCGGTGGGCGCCGGGGCCAGAGGGCTGTAGCAGCCACCGTCACGCACCGTGTGTACACAGAGGTCCAGTCCCCTCCGCATCCGGATGCAGCGAGCCCTGGAGGCTGCTCCTGTTGGGGACAGTGGGGGCGCCTGGGGGGGGGCCTAGTTCTGTCTTCTTGCTCTGTGCATGTTCTCACGCTTCATGCTTTCCATCACTGCCCAGACCTGTTTAATACTTCTGCTGTATTTCAGCTAATTTCTGTTCAACTAAAAAATACATATTCTGCCTGTAAGCTAATGCTCTGGCATGGGTGGCTTTCAAATTCCTCTTTATTTCATCTCCGCTGTCTCTGGCTGCCTCCCCCAGAGCCCGAGCCCGGAGCACTTCTACCTTCCCTCCTCCGCGGAGCCTGTGGGCTGCCAGCGTGCTCAGCTAGAACTTAACAAGCAGAGCCCGGGCTTTAGCCTGTGTTCGGGGTGAAGGGGGAGAATTAAAATGTCCCAGGAAAAGGAAGACAGGGTCTCAATTGCTGAGAGAACTGAACTACAGGATAAATAGTTTTATTTCTCTGCTGTGAGGCGGACACTATGCTCTTAAATGTAGAGCTACAAACTCCTGGAGCCAGAGTCTGCACAATGGTCGGAGGCAGGAGGGAAGTGCGTCCCCTTCTCCTGGGTCGGGATTAGTCCTGGGATGAGGAGTAACCTCTTCTCCTGAGTCGGGATTAGTCCTGGGATGAGGAGTAACCTCTTCTCCTGAGTCGGGATTAATCCTGGGATGAGGAGTAACCTCTTCTCCTAAGTCGGGATTAGTCCTGGGATGAGGAGTAACCTCTTCTCCTGGGTCGGGATTAGGCCTGGGATGAGGAGCAGCCCCTTCTCCTGGGTCGGGATTAGGCCTGGGATGAGGAGTAACCTCTTCTCCTGGGTCGGGATTAGTCCTGGGATGAGGAGTAACCTCTTCTCCTGGGTCGGGATTAGGCCTGGGATGAGGAGCAGCCCCTTCTCCTGGGTCGGGATTAGGCCTGGGATGAGGAGTAACCTCTTCTCCTGGGTCGGGATTAGGCCTGGGATGAGGAGTAGGCCGGGTCTGGGTGACAGGCCCTGTCTTCCTTGGTGGGGAGATGCCAGCTGTCTGACCCTTGGATGCCCCCTTCTTCCTATTTTGCCAGCTCCTCTCTCATTCCCTGATGTCTAACAATTCCTTGGGAATCCCAACCATGGAATACTATGCAGCAGTAAAGAAGATGGACCTCTGACACTTTGAGACAGCATGGAGGGACCTGGGAGTATCATGCTAAGTGAAATAAGTCAGTCAGAGAAAGTCAAGTATCACGTGGTCTCACTCATATGTGGACTCTAATGAACAAAATACACTGATGAACAAAATAGGACCAGAGACATGGAAGAGTGGAATAGACTGCGGAATCTCAGAGGGAAGACAGGAGGGTGGGTGGGTGGGATGAGATCAACCAAAGAACTTGTATGCATGTACCCATGACCCATGGACATGGACAATAGGACGGTGAAGGCCAGGGGTCGGGGGCAGAGGCAAGCTAGAAGGGGCCAATGGGGGAAAAGGGGACATATGTGACACTTTCAACAATAAAGATAAAATAAAATAATAAAATAAAATGAAGAAAGAAAAAAAAAATGTCATGTGACTGGGGCCAGAGAAAATTGTGAAAGGCCAGCACAGCCAAACACACGTTTACTTTTCAGTTCAGAAACATCCGCCAGAGCGATGGGAAGCCAGTGTCATTTCCCAAACAGCCTGTGCATTCTGAGGGCGTGAGGGCAGCTGACACTGGTGAGCGCGTTGCTGCCCCAGGCCTGGCCCTGCTGTGCTGTGCCTGCGGGCCTGGCAGGACTGCCAGTTGTGTGTGTCTGAGCACAAGGCCACACTGTGTGGCCGTGTGGTGGTTCAGATGTGATCACCCAGGACGGTGCGGCAAGTGCTGAGCCCCTGGACTGGCACTAAGATGACAAGTCACCACTGGTGACGTGCAACCAGGAAGGGCTCACACACACACCTGCTGCACGCGTGTGGCAGGAGCATCCCCCGGAGAAGAGGAGAGCGGCATGAACCTGGGAGCCAGCAGGCGCGCAGCCCAGCCTTAACCCGTGGACGCCCCTGTCCCTGTTTGCAGCCGCTTCACCAGGGCCTGGCATGAGGGCCCTGGGTTGCAGGCTCCCAACCCCCTGAGGCTGCCTTTCCCTGAATTATGCAGCCCTGCCCACACTGGGGGTTCCCCTAGGAGCCTGGGGGAGGGGGATTTCTATGAAGCCTCTTTCAGCAATTCTCCTAAACTGATCCTGTAAGTGTTTCTCAGAAAATGTAATTGAAATTGGAGTCTGTGTCTCTGCCTGAGAAACTGAGAAACTTACCAAGACACTGAAAGGCCAAATGGCCTCTGGGTGGGTGTGTCCCGATGGTGAGCCAGCCCTGGTGTTTAGCACAGGGTCCCAGGAAACTCCTCTCAAAGCACCGCAGAGTGAGTAGCCTCAGGGGTCTCCCTCTCCAGGAAGCACTTCTGATCACCAACCTCCCCACACCCCCACCCTGCACCCCCCCACCCTCCCCACAACCCCCCGCACCACCCCCACCCTTCCCACACCCCCCACCCCGCACCCCCCCACCCTCCCCACACCCCCCCACCCTGCACCACCCCACCCTCCCCACACCCCCCACCCCGCACCCTCCCACCCTCCCCACACCCCCCACCCTGCACCACCCCACCCTTCCCACACCCCCCACCCCGCACCCCCCCACTCTCCCCACAGCCCCCCACCCTGCACCACCCCACCCTTCCCACACCCCCCACCCTGCACCACCCCACCCTTCCCACACCCCCCACCCTGCACCACCCCACCCTCCCCACACCCCCCACCCTGCACCCCCCCACCCTCCCTACACCCCCCCACCCTCCCCACACCCCCCCACCCTGCACCACCCCACCCTCCCCACACCCCCCACCCTGCACCACCCCACCCTCCCCACACCCCCCACCCTGCACCACCCCCACCCTCCCCACACCCCCCACCCTGCACCACCCCACCCTCCCCACACCCCCCCACCCCGCACCCCCCCACCCTCCCTACATCCCCCACCCTCCCCACATCCCCCCACCCTGCACCACCCCACCCTCCCCACACCCCCTACCCTGCACCACCCCACCCTCCCCACACTCCCACCCTGCACCACCACCCCTACCCTCCCCACACCCCCCACCCTGCACCACCCCCACCCTCCCCACACCCCCACCCTGCTTCATTACCCCCTTCCCTCTCCGTCCCCCATTCCTCACCCCCCACCCTCCTCCACAACCCCCCACCTCCCACTCTCGCCTTCCCATAACCCCCTCCCCATTCCCACCCCCACTCCCAACCCTCTCATGCTCCCAAGGGGCTCCTTAGGTTTCTATGGCATCAGCTCTGAACCCTAAAGGGCACTAACTGTTTACACAAGTGTCTCTCCCACTAGAGGGAGCACAGAACCTTGGTGCCATAATCACCTTTCCTTTCTCCTTTCCTTCATTTGGATGTTAACCCTACTGCAGAGCCCCCATTTCCCTCCCTTGCCCCTCCCCCACTCCTGACCCCTCCCCTCTGGTCACCACCACTGTGCTGCTCTGTGTCCTGAGGTCAGGGTGTCTGCCCTTGGCTAATCCCTTCACCTTCTTTCATCCAGCCCCTCCCCCGCCCAGTCTTTCCAGGCCTCAGCACTTGTAGGTGCTCCCTCAGGGCATGAGCTGAGTAATGAAGGCACCTGTATTGTCCGTGATGTCGGAAACGTGCTCTTGTCGTGGTCCTGGCTTAAGGTTGCCTTTCCAGCCCATGTGTCCTGGGCACAGGAGCACGCCTGGGACTCAGGCCTCCAGCAGCCGCTGTGGGGAGTGAGCACCCCTGGGACTCAGGCCTCCAGCAGCCCCTGTGGAGAGGGAGCACCCCCGGGACTCAGGCCTCCAGCAGCCACTGTGGGGAGGGAGCACCCCTGGGACTCAGGCCTCCGGCAGCCCCTGTGGGGAGGGAGCACCCCTGGGACTCAGGCCTCTAGAGGGAGCACCCCTGGGACTCAGGCCTCTAGAGGGAGCACCCCCGGGACTCAGGCCTCCAGCAGCTGCTGTGGGGAGGGAGCGGCTCTCTGGGAGCCTCAGCAAGTCTCCTCCTCGCAGGTGTCTGAAGGGACTCCGGAATCACTGCCGCAGAAGGAGTGAAGGTACCACGTCTGGGTGGCTTTGGAGGGAGAAACAGCTGCTATTTCTAACCAACCCCCAGGCAACACCCAGGGACAAGAGTCAGGAGGGGACCCTTGAGTCTGTGAATGTTGTTGAGCAAAACTCTCCTCAGCCGTGTCCATGTCCTGGAAGCCACTGGAATGTGGTGGACCTCACACTCCGACCATCTGTAGTGTAGAGCTTCTGTGGATGAGACGGGTGAGCCGAGTAAACTAGGCGTGGGCCGGCGGGAGGCGGGAGGTGGGAACCGGGTGGGGAGCAAGGGGATGGCTGCCTGTGGGGCAGGAGGCTGCAATGGAGCCACTCTGACCCTCCCCCATTCCTGCTGCTGAAAGGCACCTGGACACTCACAGCCTGTATGGACTGTCTGACTGAGCCGCAGGAAAGCTCCGCTAAGTGGGGCCGCGGGAGGGAGGTGAGCGAGGAGGGAAGGGCACTCGGCATTTCCTGAGCGCGAACTCTGCCAAGCACTTGGCATGCAGCACGTCCTACTACCCACGTGATCCGGGAGGGCAGGTGTTCTTCTCTCCATTTTGTGGAAGCGGAAACTAGAGCGCATAGACCACTTGTGAGAGTCCCAGGCGGCCGGCTGCACTGTCTCACTTCAAAGCCAATGGTCTAGTCGTTGTGTAGGAAAGGAGAAAAGGGAAAATGAAAAAGGCAAGGGACAGACAAGAGGGACAAGCAGGCAACAGTGGGAGCTGCATCCGTGAGAGACAAGAAAGGGATCTGGAAGGGAGGTCTCGGAGGAAATGGCGATGAGCAGGCCCCAGCCTCCGCGTCTCCCTCTGGTCTGTGTTGTGTCTTCATTCCTTCAGTGGGTAAGCTGAGTTGTGGCAAGTCTTTGGCCCAAGATGCTTGATGCCTTTTTATCTCACTTGTTCTTTCCTTATATGTCGTTTTCTTGATTCATGGTTCCCCTTTATCTCACTAAAAACAGAAATCAGATATCTTTAAAAGGAGGGTGCGAAAACCACAGTAATTTGGGGGTCATTATAGTAAATACACTAGCAGCTGCGTAAGTCAGTTCCTTACAGGGGAATGACTGCGGTCCTGGCGATCTCCCGTCACACCCTTCCCTCGACTCAGCGGAACAGCACAAGTGACCTTCAGCAGGGCGGCCCGTTCGCGGTCAGGCTCACTGTTTAACCAATCCAACCGGACGCGGCCGGAGTGGGTGCTGGCTCCACGCCTTCACTCTGAACACATTTACTCTCGGGACACGGAGACCTCATTGTGGTCCTGTCTACTGAACATCATTCCCAGACTGATTTCACCCTTTACCTGGGACACGTGCTGACTGCATTACTCTTGCATTTTAATTTAGCCACACCTGTCCACTTTTTATTGAGAACTTTTTCATTTCACCTGAGAAAACTATCCTCCAAGAATAAATTTAATAAATATTTACTACTTTACTAAATTGTTTTATGTTTTTTATACAGGGTGGGACAAAAGTAGGTTTGCAGGTGTTCATAGGGAAAACAAGACAATCCTATATAATAAAAGGGTAATATGCAAATTGACCCTAAGGCAGAACGATAGGAACGACCTGTCACTATGACACGCACTGACCACCAGGGAGCAGACGCTCAATGCAGGAGCTGCCCCCTGGTGGTCAGTGCACTCCCACAGGGGGAGCTCCACTCATCCACAAGCTGGGCTGGCCGCTTCGAGCACAGCAGCAGTGGCTGGAGCCTTTCCTGCCTCCTCTGCAGCACTAAGGATGTCCAACTGACGGCTTAGGCCCACTCCCTGGGGCCTAAGCTGGCAGATGGACATCTCCCGAGGGGTCCTGGACTGGGAGAGGGCACAGGTCGGACTGAGTAACAAATTTTCATGCACTGGGCCTGTAGTTAATAATAATACAAGAATAAACTGTTTCACATACTCACAACTATAAACTGAGTATT
Organism: Myotis yumanensis; assembly: GCF_028538775.1. Lineage (NCBI taxonomy): Eukaryota > Metazoa > Chordata > Mammalia > Chiroptera > Vespertilionidae > Myotis > Myotis yumanensis. Next base: position 60,181,190 of record NW_027223764.1, read on the forward strand.
GAAAGCCCTAAAATTTATTTTCCACCCTGGCCAGTGTGGTTCAGTGGATAGAGCATCATCCCTAGTACTGAAAGGTCGCAGGTTTGATTCCAGGCAAGGGCACACACCTCAGCTGCAGGTTTGTTGTGGCATTTGTGGGAGGCAACCAGTCAATGCGCATCTCTCACATGATGTTTCTCTCTCTGTGTCTCTCCCCATCCCTTCCACTCTCTCTAAAAATCAATGGGAAAATATTCTCAGGTGAGGATTAACAAAACAAAAAATTTTATTTTCCAACATTATGTGACTTAAGGATTAATTTATTCTTAATTATCCAAACACTAAGTATTAAGTAATCAACTTTGTTCCTATTGACTTATGATGCCTCTTTTAGACCAGGGTATATATATTTTTTCTACTAAAAATTCTATTGTAACCCTTTCTCCAGCCACTCGGACTCATTTTATAGACAGAGCAAACCAGTAGGGATGCCTATAATTTACTTGTGGTTTCCCATTGTTTGCCTTTCCCATCTATTCTCATTCTTCCCTCTCTCAGTACGTCTCTCTCTCTCAATACCTCTCTCTCTCTCCCCCTCCCCTCTTCACCAGCACCATGAAGCTCTGCCCCTACTGTCATCTCTGGCCCTTCCTCTGCCTCCTGGAACAATTTCTCAGACATTTCCGTCAACACTAAGACAGTTTTCTGCACCATCAATTTTATTCCCTTCTGATCCTAATGCGAACTTTAAATCAGGCATAGCTTTTCTTTGGCAGATTTTAATAATTTAGTGCATGCCATTTTATTTCAAAATTCTGCCTTTTTATCTCACCTGTTCTTTCCTTATATGTCGTTTTCTTGATTCATGGTTCCCCTTTATCTCACTGAAAACAGAAATCAGATATCTTTAAACTTGATCTATTTTCTCAGCAGCTGTCAAGTTCATGCCTTTCCTCGGAGGCCGTCTGCTGTGCTGCCCACCTTTCTCCCGGGCGGGCCCCTTGTGGACAGAGTGGAATCCTCCGCAGGGCCCTTCCCTCAGCCCTTCCTTGGCACTCTGTTGCCTCTGAAAGGTCTCAGAGGAAGATTGGGGGGTCCCCTCTCCTGTATTTGCCCCCTGTCCCCACCTGAGCCTTCCAGGTCGAGAGACAGTCCCAAGTGCGAGGTCCGCCCAGGCCTCCAGCCTCATGCAAGAGTCAGAGCCCACAGCTTGTGAACGAGCCCGTCCTCCTGTCCCACCCCAAACAGAAGCCAGAGGCGTTGGCCTGTTTCTTACAACCACAGCCCACCCTCCCCCCTCACTGTGGGCGTCCTTGCAGCCCTTGGACAGGGAGCCACCTTCAATGACAACTATGGGCGTCACCAATGGAGTAGGTAAGTGGACAGCCCTAAATGGCCAGATACCCATGTGGACCCTTCTAGAAAATTCCTCCTGAGGTGTCACTGGGCCGTGTGCCTGCCCCTGGTCCCTGTTCTGTCAGCAGCAGCCGAGTGACCTGGGTCCTCCATCAGAGAATGAAAGCGTGGGCATGGACAGGATGTGGTAGTGCTAATGATCTTTTTCTTTTCTCTTTAAACTAATTTTGCTACCAAAACACTATCTTTGTGCTCTCCTACAGTCTCGCTGATCTCATGCGTATAAAATATGTCCGTGGGAAAGTGTAACCGCAAGAGGCCCCACCCACCTTCACGCTGCGCGCTTCACTGCTGCATAGCGAGGGCATTTCTGAGGGACACGGGCAGCAGGAACAAGAGAGATTGGACACGGAGGCCACCTGCTGTCCTCCCTGAGCTAGCCCACACTCAGCACAGCCATTTTCCACGGGCGCCTCGGAGTGGTTAAAGCCCGCAGTACCTGCCCGTTCAGTCAGAGCCCGCACGCTTTTCCCGTAGACGGTCAGATGAAAAAAGTGGCATCGCCAACACAACAATAGCCATCTGGTGAAAAGGAATCAAAATTATCCCTATTGTTTTCATCAGATTAGCAACAAATATATCTTTGGCATGCCGCAGAAATTTAGTAATTAGCTCATGTGCCATGAGATGGAAAAGGGTGAAAATGGCTGCTAATCACAATGTCTGTCAAATGTTAAGGAGCGGAACGTCCGCAGGGAATGCAGTGCAGTGGAGACTCTGACTCGGCAGCCGGGGGTCTGGGAGGGAAAGGCGGCCTCACAGGCTGGCGTCCTGCAGGCTCTGGACGCACCTGGAGCCGTGGACTGAGCATCTTGAGGACATGGGCCCTGTCATGTGAATGCAGCTCAGCCCAGGACTATGACGGACACTGTCTCAGGCGGCTTTACCAAGCTGAAGTGCAGCATTCCGAATGCCAGTGCAGGGCACACACAGACCGAGCATGTTCACAGCACAAGCAGCACAGGCACACAGAGCATGTTCACAGCACAGACACACAGAGTGTGTTCATGGCACAGCCACACAGAGCATGTTCACAGCACAGCACAGCCAAACAGAGTGTGTTCACGGCACAGCCACACAGAGCGTGTTCACGGCACGGCCACACAGAGCGTGTTCACAGCACAGCACAGCCACACAGAGCGTGTTCACAGCACAGCACAGCCACACAGAGCGTGTTCACGGCACGGCCACACAGAGCGTGTTCACAGCACAGCACAGCCACACAGAGTGTGTTCACAGCACAGCCACACAGAGCGTGTTCACATAACAGCCACACAGAGCGTGTTCACAGCACAGCACAGCCACACAGAGTGTGTTCACGGCACAGCCACACAGAGCGTGTTCACGGCATGGCCACACAGAGCGTTTTCCCAGCACAGCCACACAGAGCGTGTTCACAGCACAGCCACACAGAGCGTGTTCACAGCACAGCACAGCCACACAGAGTGTGTTCACGGCACAGCCACACAGAGCGTGTTCACGGCACGGCCACACAGAGCGTTTTCCCAGCACAGCCACACAGAGCGTGTTCACAGCACAGCCACACAGAGTGTGTTCACAGCACAGCCACACAGAGCGTGTTCACGGCACAGCCACACAGAGCGTGTTCACAGCACAGCCACACAGAGCGTGTTCACGGCACAGCCACACAGAGCGTGTTCACAGCACAGCCACACAGAGCGTGTTCACAGCACAGCACAGCCACACAGAGTGTGTTCACGGCACAGCCACACAGAGCATGTTCACAGCACAGCACAGCCACACAGAGTGTGTTCACAGCACAGCCACAAAGAGCGTGTTCACGGCACAGCCACACAGAGCGTGTTCACGGCACAGACACACAGAGCGTGTTCACAGCACAGCACAGCCACACAGAGTGTGTTCACAGCACAGCCACACAGAGCGTGTTCACGGCACGGCCACACATAGCGTGTTCACGGCACAGCCACACAGAGCGTGTTCACAGCACAGCCACACAGAGCGTGTTCACAGCACAGCCACACAGAGCGTGTTCACGGCACAGCTACACAGAGCGTGTTCACGGCACAGCCACACAGAGCGTGTTCACAGCACAGCACAGCCACACAGAGTGTGTTCACAGCACAGCCACACAGAGCGTGTTCACAGCACAGCACAGGAACACAGAGCGTTTTCACAGCACAGCCACACAGAGCGTGTTCACGGCACAGCCACACAGAGCGTGTTCACGGCACAGCCACACAGAGCGTGTTCACAGCACAGCCACACAGAGGGTATTCACAGCACAGCACAGCCACACAGAGCGTGTTCACAGCACAGCACAGCCACACAGAGCGTGTTCACGGCACAGCCACACAGAGTGTGTTCACAGCACAGCCACACAGAACGTGTTCACAGCACAGCACAGCCACACAGAGCGTGTTCACGCCACAGCCACACAGTGCGTGTTCACAGCACAGCACAGCCACACAGAGTGTGTTCACAGCACAGCCACACAGAGCGTGTTCACGGCACAGCACAGCCACACAGAACATGTTCACAGCACAGCACAGCCACACAGAGTGTGTTCACAGCACAGCCACACAGAGCATATTCCCAGCACAGCACAGCTACACAGAGCGTGTTCACAGCACAGCACAGCCACACATAGTGTGTTCACGGCACTGGCACACAGAGCGTGTTCACGGCACAGCCACAGAGAGCGTGTTCACAGCACAGCACAGGCACACAGAGCGTGTTCACAGCACAGCACAGCCACACAGAGTGTGTTCACGGCACAGCCACACAGAGCGTGTTCACAGCACAGCCACACAGAGCGTGTTCACAGCACAGCCACACAGAGCGTGTTCACAGCACAGCCACACAGAGCATGTTCACAGCACAGCCACACAGAGCGTGTTCATAGCACAGCCACACAGAGCGTGTTCACAGCACAGCCTCACAGAGCGTGTTCACAGCACAGCCACACAGAGCGTGTTCACAGCACTGCATTGCCGCACAGAGCGTGTTCACAGCACAGCCACACAGAGCGTGCTCCCAGCACAGCCACACAGAGAGTATTCACAGCACAGCCACACAGAGCGTGTTCATAGCACTGCACAGCCACACAGAGCGTGTTCCCAGCACAGCCACACAGAGCGTGTTCACAGCACAGCCACACAGAGCGTGTTCATAGCACTGCACAGCCACACAGAGCGTGTTCCCAGCACAGCCACACAGAGCGTGTTCACAGCACAGCCACACAGAGCGTGTTCACGGCACAGCCACACAGAGCGTGTTCACGGCACAGCACAGCCACACAGAGCGTGTTCACGGCACAGCCACACAGAGCGTGTTCACGGCACAGCACAGCCACACAGAGCGTGTTCACAGCACAGCACAGCCACACAGAGCGTGTTCACGGCACAGCCACACAGAGTGTGTTCACAGCACAGCCACACAGAACGTGTTCACAGCACAGCACAGCCACACAGAGCGTGTTCACGGCACAGCCACACAGTGCGTGTTCACAGCACAGCACAGCCACACAGAGTGTGTTCACAGCACAGCCACACAGAGCGTATTCCCAGCACAGCACAGCCACACAGAGCGTGTTCACAGCACAGCACAGCCACACAGAGTGTGTTCACGGCACTGGCACACAGAGTGTGTTCACGGCACAGCCACACAGAGCGTGTTCACAGCACAGCCACACAGAGCATGTTCACAGCACAGCCACACAGAGCGTGTTCACAGCACAGCCACACAGAGCGTGTTCACAGCACAGCCACACAGAGCATGTTCACAGCACAGCCACACAGAGCGTGTTCATAGCACAGCCACACAGAGCGTGTTCACAGCACAGCCTCACAGAGCGTGTTCACAGCACAGCCACACAGAGCGTGTTCACAGCACTGCATTGCCGCACAGAGCGTGTTCACAGCACAGCCACACAGAGCGTGTTCCCAGCACAGCCACACAGAGAGTATTCACAGCACAGCCACACAGAGCGTGTTCATAGCACTGCACAGCCACACAGAGCGTGTTCCCAGCACAGCCACACAGAGCGTGTTCACAGCACAGCCACACAGAGCGTGTTCATAGCACTGCACAGCCACACAGAGCGTGTTCCCAGCACAGCCACACAGAGCGTGTTCACAGCACAGCCACACAGAGCGTGTTCACGGCACAGCACAGCCACACAGAGCGTGTTCACGGCACAGCCACACAGAGCGTGTTCACGGCACAGCACAGCCACACAGAGCGTGTTCACAGCACAGCACAGCCACACAGAGCGTGTTCACGGCACAGCCACACAGAGTGTGTTCACAGCACAGCCACACAGAACGTGTTCACAGCACAGCACAGCCACACAGAGCGTGTTCACGGCACAGCCACACAGTGCGTGTTCACAGCACAGCACAGCCACACAGAGTGTGTTCACAGCACAGCCACACAGAGCGTATTCCCAGCACAGCACAGCCACACAGAGCGTGTTCACAGCACAGCACAGCCACACAGAGTGTGTTCACGGCACTGGCACACAGAGCGTGTTCACGGCACAGCCACAGAGAGAGTGTTCACAGCACAGCACAGGCACACAGAGCGTGTTCACAGCACAGCACAGCCACACAGAGTGTGTTCACGGCACAGCCACACAGAGCGTGTTCACAGCACAGCCACAGAGAGCGTGTTCACAGCACTGCACAGGCACACAGAGCGTGTTCACAGCACTGCACAGCCACACAGAACGTGTTCCCAGCACAGCACAGCCACACAGAGCGTGTTCACGGCACAGCACAGCCACACAGAACATGTTCACAGCACAGCACAGCCACACAGAGTGTGTTCACAGCACAGCCACACAGAGCGTATTCCCAGCACAGCACAGCCACACAGAGCGTGTTCACAGCACAGCACAGCCACACAGAGTGTGTTCACGGCACTGGCACACAGAGCGTGTTCACGGCACAGCCACAGAGAGCGTGTTCACAGCACAGCACAGGCACACAGAGCGTGTTCACAGCACAGCACAGCCACACAGAGTGTGTTCACGGCACAGCCACACAGAGCGTGTTCACAGCACAGCCACAGAGAGCGTGTTCACAGCACTGCACAGGCACACAGAGCGTGTTCACAGCACTGCACAGCCACACAGAGCGTGTTCACAGCACAGCCACACAGAGCATGTTCACAGCACAGCCACACAGAGCGTGTTCACAGCACAGCCACACAGAGCGTGTTCACAGCACAGCCACACAGAACATGTTCACAGCACAGCCACACAGAGCGTGTTCAGAGCACAGCCACACAGAGCGTGTTCACAGCACTGCACTGCCGCACAGAGCGTGTTCACAGCACAGCCACACAGAGCGTGTTCCCAGCACAGCCACACAGAGCGTGTTCCCAGCACAGCACAGCCACACAGAGCGTGTTCACAGCACAGCCACACAGAGCGTGTTCACAGCACAGCCACACAGAACATGTTCACAGCACAGCCACACAGAGCGTGTTCACAGCACAGCCACACAGAGCGTGTTCACAGCACTGCACTGCCGCACAGAGCGTGTTCACAGCACAGCCACACAGAGCGTATTCCCAGCACAGCCACACAGAGCGTGTTCCCAGCACAGCACAGCCACACAGAGCGTGTTCACAGCACAGCCACACAGAGCGTGTTCACAGCACAGCCACAGAGAGCGTGTTCACAGCACAGCACAGGCACACAGAGCGTGTTCACAGCACTGCACAGCCACACAGAGCGTGTTCACAGCACAGCCACACAGAGCATGTTCACAGCACAGCCACACAGAGCGTGTTCACAGCACAGCCACACAGAGCGTGTTCACGGCACAGCCACACGGAGTGTGTTCACAGCACAGCCACACAGAACGTGTTCACAGCACAGCACAGCCACACAGAGCGTGTTCACGGCACAGCCACACAGTGCGTGTTCACGGCACAGCACAGCCACACAGAACATGTTCACAGCACAGCACAGCCACACAGAGTGTGTTCACAGCACAGCCACACAGAGCGTATTCCCAGCACAGCACAGCCACACAGAGCGTGTTCACAGCACAGCACAGCCACACAGAGTGTGTTCACGGCACTGGCACACAGAGCGTGTTCACGGCACAGCCACAGAGAGCGTGTTCACAGCACAGCACAGGCACACAGAGCGTGTTCACAGCACAGCACAGCCACACAGAGCGTGTTCACGGCACGGCCACACAGAGCGTTTTCCCAGCACAGCCACACAGAGCGTGTTCACAGCACAGCACAGCCACACAGAGCGTGTTCACAGCACAGCCACACAGAGCGTGTTCACAGCACAGCCACAGAGAGCGTGTTCACAGCACTGCACAGGCACACAGAGCGTGTTCACAGCACTGCACAGCCACACAGAGCGTGTTCACAGCACAGCCACACAGAGCATGTTCACAGCACAGCCACACAGAGCGTGTTCACAGCACAGCCACACAGAGCGTGTTCCCAGCACAGCCACACAGAACATGTTCACAGCACAGCCACACAGAGCGTGTTCACAGCACAGCCACACAGAGCGTGTTCACAGCACTGCACTGCCGCACAGAGCGTGTTCACAGCACAGCCACACAGAGCGTGTTCCCAGCACAGCCACACAGAGCGTGTTCCCAGCACAGCCACACAGAACGTGTTCACGGCACAGCCACACAGAGCGTGTTCACAGCACTGCACAGCCACACAGAGCGTGTTCCCAGCACAGCCACACAGAGCGTGTTCACAGCACAGCCACACAGAGCGTGTTCATGGCACAGCCACACAGAGCGTGTTCACGGCACAGCACAGCCACACAGAGCGTGTTCACGGCACAGCCGCACAGAACATGTTCACAGCACAGCACAGCCACACAGAGTGTGTTCACAGCACAGCACAGCCACACAGAGCGTGTTCACGGCACAGCCACACAGAGTGTGTTCACAGCACAGCCACACAGAACGTGTTCACAGCACAGCACAGCCACACAGAGCGTGTTCACGGCACAGCCACACAGAGCGTGTTCACAGCACAGCACAGCCACACAGAGCGTGTTCACAGCACAGCCACACAGAGCGTGTTCACGGCACAGCACAGCCACAGAGAGCGTGTTCATAGCACAGCACAGCCACACAGAGCGTGTTCACAGCACAGCACAGCCACACAGAGCGTGTTCACGGCACAGCCACACAGAGTGTGTTCACAGCACAGCCACACAGAGCATGTTCACAGCACAGCACAGCCACACAGAGCGTGTTCACAGCACAGCACAGCCACACAGAGCGTGTTCACAGCACAGCCACACAGAGCGTGTTCACAGCACAGCCTCACAGAGCGTGTTCACGGCACAGCCACACAGAGCGTGTTCACAGCACAGCACAGCCACACAGAGCGTGTTCACGGCACAGCCACACAGAGTGTGTTCACAGCACAGCCACACAGAGCGTGTTCACAGCACAGCCACACAGAGCGTGTTCACAGCACAGCACAGGCACACAGAGCGTGTTCACGGCACAACCACACACAGTGTGTTCACAGCACAGCCACACAGAACATGTTCACAGCACAGCCACACAGAGCGTGTTCACAGAGCAGCACAGCCACACAGCGCATGTTCACAGCACAGCACAGCCACACAGAGCATGTTCACAGCACAGCACAGCCACACACAGTGTGTTCACAGCACAGCCACACAGAACATGTTCACAGCACAGCCACACAGAGCGTGTTCACAGAGCAGCACAGCCACACAGAGCATGTTCACAGCACAGCACAGCCACACTGAGCGTGTTCGAGGCACAAGCAGCACAGCCTGGTCTCCGCTGGGTGGGCTGTCACCACAGCTCCACTTTTAGTCAAAAGCACCCTCTTGGATGCATTCCCACTTCTCATCTCCTCATGCCTGTGAGCGCTGGGTTTTGGGGAAAGTCTAATGGAGATTCACTCAATTGTTTTCAAGTCAACATACATTTTCTTTTTTCTGTATTTGAGTCCTCAGTGGCTTTCTAACCAGGGTGATGAGGCTCACCTTGTAAGCACAGGTATGTTCACCAAACACACAGGACTGACAGGTGTGTTCACACAGACACACATGACCACAGTCACAGTCCAACCACCGGCCCCCCATCCCAGTCCCACCGACAGGGGAGTGCATTCTGTTTCGGCTTCCACACGCTAGTCTGGCGGAGTCTGTCAGTGTGATCCTCTCTGTGTTATGGCAGAATTCAGGCTGGCGGGAAGCGACAAACCAGGCACATTCAGATGTTCAGAAAAGAACTGTTTTATTCGCACTGGTGCTGGCTCAGAGTAGTCGCCTCCAGAGGCTGAGCTCCCAGCACTGGGGCCTGGCTGTTTATCCCCCCTAGCTCCTTTGTCTCCCAAATATGGACTAAGCTTCTGGACATTCAGGGACCTTTCCAGTTTGGGCGGTTTGACTGATGCAAGTGAGATTACAGGAACCAAGGATGTGGTCAGGAGAGGATGATTAGATGAGAAATTTCCTTTCTCATCAAGAGATAGAAATTAGCTAGTAACTTTAACAGAGAATATCTGATCTGCAGAACTGTCACCAGGTATAAAGTTGTCAACTAGGTATCATGCCATCTCCCACCCCAAAGCCGGGAGCAACAGGAGGCTGAGCATTTTGGAGCTTAGATGTTTCAGAGGAGGGAGGGGCACGGAGAGCTGGAGCTCAGACCCTGCAGGCACTGAGAGTGAAGGAGGGGCCAAGCTGGGCTCCTCGGTGGTGGGGCTCTGTGAGAGAGGAATACAATGGGCTCTGAGAGTTTGGAAGGACTGAACTTGGGTTTCAGCTGCTGCTTCAACAAGAAACAAGCCAGCCAGGGCGAGGCAGGGCTGCAGGCCACACAGGAAAAGGAAGAAGAAGGCCAAGGAAGCGAACAGGACAGAGGCCACCCATCCGGGGATGCAGGACTGGGTTTGCAGAGACCCAACCTCCAGGCCCAGCGCCAGGGCAGGAAGGGGCTGGAGCTGACAGACAGGAACCCCTCATGCCTGACCAAGGCACCGCGAGGTTATCTAAGCAAGCAGGTGGGGGAGGGGGGGGAGGGGAATCAGGTTAACAACATGGAAAACCCCAACTACACAATGAGCAGGTGACCTGCCCAGAGGGTGAACACTGCCAGCCAGGAATGTCCCCAGGCAGGTGTGCCTCTGACCACCCTCTGGGGAACTGGGCCTCAGGGAAGGGTAACTGCTGCCACTGCTCCGCATCTGCTGCACAGAAACCCTTAGGAGCTGACAGCAGCCTCGCGCAGTGCGGAAAGGGGAAGGTGTTATGTTCCCATCAGAGCTAAGGAACCAGCCTCCAGGAGGTTTATTCGGAGTCAGGATGACTCCCTAAGAAGCTGAAAAATTCGCATTTAGATCTGCTTGGTCTCAAACCCACTATATAAAAAATAGACAAGCAAATGCTAAATAGAATGACCACAAATTCAACAACAACAAACAAAAGCCCCAGAGCATACTCGCTCTGTGATTGGTCAGCCAATAACTTCTCTGTACTTAATGCAAATACAAGAAATAGAGGGTTTGCATTTTGCTTTATCTATCCAAATTCTATTACCTAATTGTCAAATATGTTCCCTACATCTAAGTTAATAAAGTTGACTACGGCTAACAGACAAGGGAACACGCTGTGTAAGAGCATATGGGCGCTGCTGCCCCGGTGCTGCCCGCTCACTCAGTCACAGCGGCCTGTGGAGCTGGCTCCTCTCTGCTCTTGGTTGTTCACATTCCTGTCACCTGCCTCTCACTGTCAGTTCCTCCATCCTAAGCCGGCGCATCAAGAGCCACCAGCTCGCAGCCTGCTGCCATCCACAGTGATGTGCCTGCTCCCTGCTCTCAATTGCTGTCTCTCCACAGCCTCCTGTTTCCTGTAGGCCCCACTCCCCACATGACATGTAGCATCCAATCCAGGCAAACACCAAGCAGGACAGACTCCTAAGGAGCCCTATGAGCTCTTTCACTTTTTTTTTGGGGGGGGGGGCCCTGAAATGTTTTCAAAAGTTTATTCTCTCTTCTTAAAGGATTTTTTAATAAAGCCAACTTAATATACTTGAAATCACATAGAAAGCTTTATCAAATAAATATTTTTTTAATAATTAAATCTTTATTGTTCAGATTATTACATTTGTTCCTCTTTTTTTCCCCCCATAACTCCCCTCCTCCCAGTTCCCACCCCACCCTCCGCCCTCACTCCCCACCCACTGTGTTCATCCATAGGTGCACGATTTTTGTCCAGTCTCTTCCCGCATCTCCCACACCCCTTTTCCCCCCAAGAATAGTCAGTCCATTCCCTTTCTATGTCCCTGATTCATTATAATCACCAGTTCATTCTGTTCATCAGATTATTTATTCACTTGATTCTTAGATTCACTTGTTGATAGATGCGTATTTGTTGTTCATAATTTGTATCTTTACCTTTTTCTTCTTCTTCCTCTTCTTAAAGGATACCTTTCAGCATTTCGTATAATACTGGTTTGGTGGTGATGAACTCCTTTAGCTTTTCCTTATCTGTGAAGCTCTTTATCTGACCTTCAATTCTGAATGATAGCTTTGCTTGATAAAGTACTCTTGGTTGTAGGTTCTTGGTATTCATCACTTTGAATATTTCTTGCCACTCCCTTCTGGCCTGCAAAGTTTCTGTTGAGAAATCAGCTAACAGCTATATGGGTGCTCCCTTGTAAGTAACTAACTGCTTTTCTCTTGCTTCTTTTCAGATTCTCTCTTTGTCTTTTGCTCTTGGCATTTTAATGATGATGTGTCTTGGTGTGGTCCTCTTTGGATTCCTTTTGTTTGGGGTTCTCTGCACTTCCTGGACTTGTAAGTCTATTTCTTTCACCAAGTAGGGGAAGTTTTCTGCCATTATTTCTTCAAATAGGTTTTCAATATCTTGCTCTCTCTCATCTTCTGGCACCCCTATAATTCTGATGTTGGTACGCTTGTAGCTGTCCCAGAGGCTCCTTACACTATCTTCACACTTTCGGATTCTTTTTTCATTTTGCTTTTCCGGTTGGGTGTTTTTTGCTTCTTCGCATTTCAAATCTTTGACTTGATTCTTGCGCTCCTCTGGTCTGCTGTTGGGAGTCTGTATAATATTTTTTATTTCAGTCAGTGTATGCTTACTTTCTAATTGGTCCTTTATCACACCATCAAGGATCTCATTAGATTTCCTGTACATCTCATCAAGTTTCTCGACAGACTCTAGAAGCCTCTTGAGAGACCTCAAAAGTGTGGTTTTGAATTCTATATCCAGTAGCCTGCTTTCCTCCGGTTCTGTCCTTTGTGGCCTGTTTCTTTGTCTTGGCATTTTTTTATGCTTCGCTGTGTCGATAGAGTGGCTTTCCATCTTAAGTGTCCCAATTACCTGAGGTAGACACTCTTGGTGCACCCCCTTGTGGTCTCTGTGAGCAGTCTTGTTGTAGTCAAGCCTTGATTGTTGTAGGTAATTACTACTTGACCTCCAGGCCAAATGGCTGTGAGAATCAGCTGTGTTTGCAGTGGGAGAACTTCTTTCTTTCACTTCTCACCCTGCTTGTGTGCCTGCATGTGGAGCTATGGAAACCTCGCTCCCTCCCTGCTTCCCATGATGTCGTCCATGAGGACAGCATCCCTTCCTTCTCCGGCCTTCCTTTCATTCCTGGGAAGGATCTGCAGTGTCTGCTCCTACCTACCTAGGACTAAACTTACAAACTTACAAGCTCCAATCTTTGCCCAGCCTTAGCTCCTGAAGTAATGATTACCTACTAAACATCTCACTATGGATATCTTACAGGTGCATTGACAGTAACATCTTCAAAGCCAGCTTCCTGCCCACCCCCTCAGCCCTGAATTTCCTACATCAATTCCTTTTGTTTTACCGACCTGAACCCAGACCATCTGGGTGTTACTCCTTCTGGGTGATCCTTTCCTTCTGTTCTCACCAAGGCTGGCAGACCCACTCCAGGCCTTTCCCCACTGCAGGCAAGAGACACCTCACAACTGTGTGGCCTCCCCTGTTAGCAAACATGCTTCCCTTCCAGCATTTCCCGAGGCATTTCCCCCCTCCCCTCCAGGCATTCCCCCCTCCCCTCCAGGCATTCCCCCCTCCCCTCCAGACATTCCCCCTCCCCTCCAGGCATTCCCACTCCCCTCCAGGCATTCCCACTCCCCTCCAGACATCCCCCCTCCCCTCCAGGCATTCCCACTCCCCTCCAGAAATTCCCCCTCCCCTCCAGGCATTCCCCCTCCCCTCCAGACATTCCCTCCCCTCCAGACATTCCCCCTCCCCTCCAGGCATTCCCCCTCCCCTCCAGACATTCCCTCCCCTCCAGGCATTCCCCCCTCCCCTCCAGACATTCCCCCTCCCCTCCAGACATTCCCCCTCCCCTCCAGACATTCCCCCTCCCCTCCAGGCATTCCCCCTCCCCTCCAGGAATACCCCCTCCCCTCCAGACATTCCCCCCTCCCCTCCAGGCATTCCCCCCTCCCCTCCAGACATTACCTCCCCTCCAGACATTCCCCCTCCCTTCCAGACATTCCCTCCTCCCCTCCAGACATTCCCCCTCCCTTCCAGACATTCCCTCTCCCCTCCAGACATTACCTCCCTTCCCCTCCAGGAATACCCCCTCCCCTCCAGACATTCCCCCTCCCCTCCAGACATTCCCTCTCCCCTCCAGACATTCCCTCCCCTCCAGGCATTCCCCCCTCCCCTCCAGGCATTCCCCCTCCCCTCCAGACATTTCCCCTCCCCTCCAGAAAAACCCCCTCCCCTCAAGACATTCCCCCTCCCCTCCAGGCATTCCCCCTCCCCTCCAGAAAAACCCCATCTCCTCCAGGCATACCCCCTCTTCTCTAGGCATTCCCCCCTCTCCTTCAGGCATTTCTCCTGGCATACCCAGGTCACCTTTCCTAAGATACTTTCCTAAGACTCCCTGATACTAGGAATTTGATAGCTTATTGCTTCCTCGTTACCCACAGTATTTATCATACACAGGTTTCAGACCACTTTGGTAAATTCACCTTTCCCTCCTCCAAGCCCTCCTGGCCCATGCATGTCATTGTCCTCTGGCTGAGAATGCCCTGTGTTCCAGACCTCCCTGACTTGTCCATTTGTCTGTCTTTATATTCACCTGTGTTAAGACCCCTCTCCAATGTCACATCCTTCCTGCTGCTCTCCAGGGCCCTGAGCAAAACCAGCTGCTCCCCTCTGCTGTGTGTTATGCCCAGATTTCAGGATCCCCAAGAAACCACACCAGGGAGCCAGCCGAGTCCAATGCAAAATCATTAGAGTCTTTATTCGAGCTAGCTTGGGCTCCCCATCCACCACACTCGCCGACGCAGCGGCAAGAGGCAGAGAGCGAGCTTTGTGGGTAGAGGGGTTTTATGGGGGGTTGGACTAAGGGGAGGAGAGAGGACTGTGGGCCCTGCCGGTTGGCCAGGTGCAAGTCGGTGTCTTGTTACACAGGATGTGGTCATATCTATGGTGCACACTTCCCTTGATTGTCATTGGTTAGTTTAAAGAAATCCTAGGCGTGACTAGCAGAGGCTTGGACTTCCAGGAAGAAGCTCCTTGCTGAGCATATGACTGTCCAAAAATGGAGGATTCGGGGCAAGATGGAGGGTGTAGCCCTCGCCCTTTCACTGTGGTCACTGTGCACCAATGTCAGCGCTGCCCAGCACAGCCTTCCTGCAGAGCAACAGGGATCTGTTCCCCTCTCAAGTCCGAGTGTTCGTTAGCTCTGTGACTGCCTGCTTCCCTCTTAGAGGATCCCTTCTCCTGCTGACTTTTCGAGCAGAGCCTCAGTTCAGAAACTAGAAAGACAAGGCCCAAAGCTCCCAAGAGTCTCCCAACAGCGCCCACGTGCTGGGAGAGAGTGAAGGTCCTGCTCGCCTCTGCACATGCATCGGTCCAAGGAGCCGGCAGAAACCGTGGCCGGGAAGCTCTTTGCCAGCGGCCGAGCTGTCCGGCCCCGCAGAGAAGGATGGTGACCCGCGTGGGGACTGCACAGAACCCGGAGGCCACGCAGGGCACCCACCTGCCTCCAACCGCCCACCCTCACCTGCGGGCCGGCCGCGGCCTTCCACGTGCTCCTGCCACCAGCCCCCTTGAGGCCACAGGGGATGGCCCCGCAGCAGCTGGGAAGCCTTCCTCCTGCTGGTAGTGCAGGGTGTGGGCTACCTCTGCAGCCTGGATGCCCTCCTCCCGCTCACGCAGCCTTTGTGCGGGGCTGCGACAACCCTGCCTGCAGCCTTGAGTGAAGGAAGGAACCCTCGGTCTGTCCCCCTTGGCGGGAGCAGGTCGGTCAGTGCCCTTGGCCATTGCCTGGGACATTTCTTCACGGGACCCTGTATTCAGTGCATCTCTCACCCTCACAGCTTAGCTGAGTGCGGGACGAATTGTGCAAGGCCATCCGCCTGTGCGCAGCCCGCCTCCAGGTCCTGGGAGCCCGTGGATTTCAGCATCACCAGCCCAGGCCTGCATGAGGGGTGCGGGGAGCAGAGTGCTGGGTGCGAAGCCATCTCATACCTGGGCCTCTGCCTCCTGGGATTCAGGAGAAACCCATCGCCAGCCACGTGCTGCTCTGGCTCCTGTAGATTCCCGCCCTCTGCTGTTTTAAACCCTGGAATTGTTTCCAATGAACGGGTTCACCCCAAAATAGCAGCTATGAGCCCTGAATTAGCTTTAAAACAAGAGGGGGAAGCAAAATACTTATATCGAGGGCTCTGGAGACCAAACAAAAGCAGTTAATATTTAGAGGGAAATCAACATGTAGAGAAAGTGTCTAGCAGGGAGGGAGCTTTCCCCCCACCTCCCCTCCCCTGCCCTCCCCTCCCCTCCCCTCCCCTCCCCTCCCCTCCCCTTCCCTTCAAATTTTACCTCAGGGCATTCATAGTTACAAGGTGCACAATTGTAGCAGTCAGATAAAACTTGCAGAAAGTCCCCTGGTTTTCTCATTCACTGGAAAAGTCCCTGAAACCAGAGAATGAGGGAAACCGTATAAATGAAAGAGCAAAAGAGAAGCAAAGCATGGCACTCGTAACACTGAGGATGAGCTGAACGTGTTCGCCCACTTCTAACGCCTGCTTCCGAGAGGAAAATGAAAAGCAGTTTCAACTTGAGCTCAGGGATTGAATTGACATTTCATGAATCACCAGCAGACATGATCACCTGGGTTCAAGTCTAACAAGCTAATTACCTGCTTCAAAAAAAATCAACAATCCCTGGGGAAATATAAGAGAGTCCAAGTCCACACACCACAACATTCAAAAAGTCCGAGATACAACCCGAAGTCCTTGACACACGAAAAACCAGGAAACATGCTCAGCAGGCCCCAGCCTCCGGTGATGCGGGTGTTAGAAACACCACATGAGGCCAATAAATAGTCTATTACAATATGGACGGTGAAATAAGGTAAAATACACTGGTGACACACAGTAAATGAAAAATAAATACATGTCAGCAAAAAATACATAACAAAAACACAAATTAGAAACAGACTCACCGACAGAGAACAGCTGATGGCTTTGCGGGGAAGGGGATGGGATGAATGGCAGCGTCAGGAATGTGAGTGCAGCCAGGGAGTGCAGGCAGCCGATTATCATGACTGGGTGGTCCCAGGTGGCACTGGAAACATTGGGAGGACACTTTGTAGAGTATCTGATTATCTCACCTCTATGCCGTGCACCTGACACTAATGCAAAATAATGTTGAATGTAAATTGTAATTGCAATAAAATTTTAACAAATTAAATTTAAAAAATAAAATAAAATTATGGCAGAGCGCAATACCCCTCCCCCCAACACACACACACAAAAGCTATACATTCCAAACCTGATACTTGAAATAAACGTTTCAATATATGGGTTTATTAACAGTGTAGCAATGAAAAGGAGGAAATTGCTGAATACGATGATAGAGCAAAGTAAGTCATGCAATCTAAGGACAAGAAATAAAAACATCACAGAGTCTAAGCATCCTGGGGACAATTTCAAAAAGATACAGAGAGAGACCGAAACCGGGAAGAGAATATTTAAAGAATTAACGTACAAAACTCCTCAAATTTGCTCAAAAACAAGTATATAAATTCAAGCAGCTCAGTAGACACCAAACACAATAATTTAAGAGCTCACCTAGGCACGTCATAATCAGATGCTCACACACAATAAAAGGAAAAACATTTAAAAGCAACCAGTTAATGTCGGCATATTACATGTGGGGGCACAATCACTGGAGGACTGCAAACTTCTGATCAGACACTATCGAGGGGAAAAGATGGTGAAACAACATCTTTAAAGGATGAAGAAAAAAGATATCTGTCAACTCAGAATTCTATAAAATGCAAACATACTTTAATAAATGAGGCAAAAAAAAGACTTTTTATATTTATTCTTTGGGGTGAGAGAAAACGTTTACCATTCATCTTTAAAGAACTCGTATACACAACAAATACAGAACTCTGACAACTCAACCACAAAAGGGTAACTCAACTGAAAAATAGACAAAGAACTAGAATGGACATTTCTCCAAAGATACACACATGGAAACATGCTCAGCATCATTACTGTTAGGGAAATGCCACCAGGATCCCAATTAGACACCAGGTCAGACCCAAGGGAATGTCTACAATCAAATCGATGAAATAACAATGTTGGTGAAGAAACTGAAATCCTCTTATGTTGCTGACGGGAGTGTGAGTGGTGTAGTCACTGTGGAAAGTATGGCAGTCCCTCAAAATATGAAATCTCACAGGACCCATTAATACCACTCTGAGGGTACAGTAAGTCCTCACTAATGTCATCACAGCTTCTGGGACTTTATGTGAAACAGCATGTAAGTAGGCTGACCGATAGAAACAAGAGTGATGTTCTACAGCATCTCGTCACTGCTACCACAGAACCACATTGGACAGACAGACATTACTCCAGGGCCTGCTGTACACCTTGCAGAATTGAGTATGTCCCTGAGAAACTTGTTCATGAATGTGGATAACACTAGTCATAACAGGCCAACAACCAGAAGTCCAAGCTGATGAGTGGATGAATGAAATGTGGTATATCTATACTATGGACTATTGTTCTGCAGTAGAAAGAAATGAGGTACACATAGATGGTGCATATGGGTGAGCCTTGAAAACATGGTAAGTGAAGAAAGACAGTCACAGAGGCCACATGTAATTCCATTTTAGTGACATATCCAGGATGGGCAAGTCTGTAGACACAGAAAGTATATTCATGGTTGCTAGAAGCTGCGGGGAGAGGAATGGGGAGTAACTGCTAATGGACATGGGGTTTCTCACTGGAAGATGAAAATACTCTGGAATTAGTAGTAATGGTTGCACAACTCTGTGACTGCACTAAAAAAACGGAAATGTATAGACTTCATGGGTGAATTTTATAGCATGTGAATTTCTCCAAATGAAACCCACAATAAAGCTGTCACTAAAAGCAAGATAGGGTCCTACAACATAATTTTAGCAGGTTCCTTAGTAAATTTCCTTTTATAAAAGTTGTAGCACGTAAGTAGTTACCTAAGAGTTGTTTTTAAACCCCGCTGTTTCCCTGTCCCTGTGGGAAGCAGTGCACCATGCGCCTGGGGCTCTGTAGCAGGCAGTGGCTGCAGCCCTCGCAGCCCAGTGAGTGTGGGAAGGAAGGTGTCAGGTCCCTGACCGCCCTGCCTCGCGACCTGCGCCTGCTGGTCCTCAACACAGAAACGCAGCTGGAGACTTGGGTCATTGTCAGCCCTGCACTGCATGCGGCGACCGGCAGGAAATGGCTGTGATCCTGGACTGGTTCCAGCATTGCTGGTTTCCACTCTGGCTTTCCATACTGAACCTCCATTTTTCCAGTTTGTGCCGATCCTCCTTCCCTTTTCGGGTGAGGGCCACGGCTCAACCAATGTGATTCTCCAGGAACTGGGAGCCCAGGTCTGGCCGAGAGCATGGCCCTCTTCCTATTCCACAGGGGCTGGTCGAATTCCAGGGCAAGACAATAGTCCTTCTGCAGAATTTGATAGAGGCCCCTGGAAAAGAAGCTCTCCTCCCTTTGGGACCATGGCCTTCAGGGTGTGTGCTCCCACTGGCATCAGCCTCTTTCCCGTTGTGTCTGCAGCCCAGCCTGGCAATGAGGCTGGGAGGCCAGCACAGGCCCACGAGGGGCGAGGAGCTGCGGAGGGAATCGGGGCTTTGTGGCAGCTACGCCCGGTGTGTGATGTGCAGGTTCTGAGGCTGCTACCTCAGTGAATCAGTGTAAACGAAGCATTTCTTCTCCCAGAAATCAAACACCATCTACTATAGGACTAAATAAGGCAGACTGAATAAAAGAAAAATGTATCCCGAACGCCCCGATGGACATTTCCTACCCAGGCTCTATGTGACAGAGTTTAAGTCCCCTCAGTGGCCTTCAGCACAGTCACAAAAAGGTACAAAGTGTGTCATTTCCTTGAGGAGTCAAGTGTGAAAATACACACTTTGTGCTTTAGAACAATTCTTAAAACACATTTACTATGCTCCCTGCTCATACTGGTCAACTACATGTTTCTTCTAAAAATAACAGCAGGAAAATCATTGACTTTATACATGTTCAAAACCAGAACGCATGCTCTCCAGGCTCCGTGGTCCCACCACAGAGATGTCAGGTAAAGTAAGTTTCCTACTTTGGGATTTGTGTGTGTTTGTTTGAAGACTAAATTGACAAGTCCACAGCACTGAAATTTTTAAATTGTTTTAAGTGTGCCTCAACTGTACAGAATTGGATTATTCATAACTCATGCCTCACCTCACACTGTTGTCATTGGTCTGAGAATGGTCCTCATTAGTCACTTTTATTTTATAATTTGCCTAGGAAGCTATTGTTTACCAAATCATAGGTACTTCTAGATAAATTTATGAGAAGCATGTATTATTTCTATTAACAGATATAATAAGACTTCAATGCACTAAGTGAACAAAACTGCCCAGTTAGGAAATAACCTATCGTGATCTGTCTCTCATGCCTGCGTTCCTTCCTCTGCGTCCAGGCCTTCCACAGTCCACTTCCAGTTTCACACGGGGTATTATGCTGGGCAGCGGGGGTGCAATCCATGTGATTATACAAGCAGAATGTAAGCATGGGGACAGGTTGAAGATAACACACATGTGCTGGGTGTAAAGACATATAGGTTAAGGAGCAAAGGGAGGCCAGACATGTTCCCTGCAAAACACTGGGAAGGGATCCAACACAGAAAAGATACACACATGCCCATTAAAGATGGCACCTGCCTGTCAATTATAGCTGGGGACAGAGATGATTGGCCAGAATGGGCATGGTCACTGCAAGGGCACAAAATATGGGAATACATAATCCTCTAAACAAAGGACGTCACTCTCTTTTGCTCCCACTCTCTAGCATTTGCCCCTATGAACTACGGCCACACAGACCCCGCGACCATGGACGGATGAGCTGCAGTGGGAAATGCAAAGGAAGCCAGCCGGATGCTGAACCGGCCAGCTCCCACAGGGGAGGGAAACTCTGGGCTCGCACTCCGGTTTTACCTCCACTGAAGCCCCAGCTGCACTGCTCCTCTGACTGGAAATGGGACTTTGGAAACCCAGAGGTGTAATTCCACAGAGATGAAGCTCTCTACCATACCTCAACCTCCCGTGAGGTCCTCTGAAACGCTGTTCTACTCCCATGAGAAGCAGAGGAGATGAGGCACGTTCCCCTGCGATAACATCGGGAAGGAAAAAATGTAAGAGCACATTTCATTTAAAAGTGTATTGAAGTTTCATCTCTTACAAAAGTTGGTAATGAAGTACCTTAAAAAATTATTTTTATTTTTGTTATTTTTTTATTGTTTAAAGTATTACATATGTTTCCTTTATCCCCCATAAACCCCTCCCCAGCCACTCCCACCCCCCAGCACATGCCCTCACCGCCCAGTGTCCATGTCCATTGGTGATCATTATATGCATCACACAAGTCCTTAGGTTGATTCTTATCTCCCCACCTGCTACCCTCCCTTGCCTTCTCTCTGAGGTTTGACAGTCTGTTTGATGCTCCTCTGTCTCTGGATCTATTTTTGTTCATTAGTTTATGTTGTTCATTATATTCCACAAATGAGTGAGATCATGTGATATTTATCTTTCACTGACTGGCTTATTTCGCTTAGCATAATGCTCTCTAGGTCCATCCATGCTGTCGTGAATGGTAAGAGTGCTTTCTTTTTTACAGCAGTGTAGTATTCTATTGTGTAGATGTACCACAGCTTTCTAAACCACTTATCTGCTGATGGGCACTTAGGCTGTTTCCAAATCTTAACTATTGCAAATAGTGCTGCTATGAACATAGGGGTGCATTATCCTTTCTTATTGGTGTTTCTGGTTTCTTGGGATATATTCCTAGAAATGGGATTACTGGGTCAAATGGGAGTTCTGTTTTTAATTTTTTGAGGAAACTCCACACTGTTTCCAACAGTGGCTGCACCAGTCTGCATTCCCACCAGCAGTGCAGAAGGGTTCCTTTTTCTCCACATCCTCACCAGCACTTGTCATTTGTTGATTTGTTGATGGTAGCCATTCTGACAGGTGTGAGGTGGTACCTCATTGACATTTTGATTTGCATCTCTCTGATGATTAGTGACTTTGAGCATATTTTCATATGTCTCTCGGCCTTCTGTATGTCTTCTTTTGAAAAATATCTATTTAGGTCCTTTGCTCATTTTTTGATTGGGTTGTTTATCTTCCTTTTGTTAAGTTGTATGAGTTCCCTGTAAATTTTGGAGATTAAACTCTTATCAGAGATACCATTGGCAAATATGTTCTTCCATGCAGTGGGCTTTCATGTTGTTTTGTTGATAGTTTCTTTTGCTGTGCAGACACTTTTATTTTGATGTAGTCCCATTTGTTTATTTTCCCTTCAGTTTCCATTGCCCTAGAACAGTGGTCGGCAAACTCATTAGTCAACAGAGCCAAATATCAATAGTACAACGATTGAAATTTCTTTTGAGAGCCAAATTTTTTAAACTTAAACTATATAGGTAGGTACATTGTTATTAACTTAATTAGGGTACTCCTGAGGATTAGGAAGAGCCACACTCAAGGGGAACAAAGAGCTGCATGTGGCTCGCGAGCCGCAGTTTGCCAACCACGGCCTAGGAGCTGTGTCAGTAAAGATATTGCTACAACATATGTCTGATATTTTGCTGCCTGTGGGTTATTCTAAGATTTTTATGTTTTCCCATCTTATGTTTAAGTCCTTTATCCATTTTGAGTTTATTTTGTGTATGGTATAAGTTGGTGGTCTAGTTTCATTTTTTTGCATGTATTTGTCCAATTTTCCCAGCACCATTTATTGAAGAGACTGTCTTGACTCCATTGTATGCTCTTGCCTTCTTTATCAAATATTAATTGAGCACAATGGCTTGGGTTGATTTCTGGGCTCTCTGTTCTGTTCCATTGGTCTATATATCTGTTCTTGTGCCAGTACCAGGCAGTTTTGAGAACAGTAGCTTTGTAATATAGCTTGATATCTGGTATTGTGATCCCTCCAACTTTGTTCTTCTTTCTCAGGATTGCTGCAGCCTTTCGGGGTCTTTTTTTATTCCGTATGAATTTTTGGAGAGTTTGTTCTAGGTCTGTGAAATATGCCATTGCTCTTTTAATGAAGATTGCATTGAATTTATAGATTGCTTTGCATAGTATAGACATTTAAATGACGTTGAGTCTACCAATTCATGAACATGGATCTCTTCCCCCACATCCCCCCTTCCCTTTGAAATTCCACAGTCTGTTCCATGCTTCTATATATCTGGATCTATTTTGCTCATCAGTTTATTTGCTTCATTAGATTCCACATGTGAGTGAGATCATGTGATACTTGTCTTTCTCTGACAGGCTTTTTTTTTTTGCTTCTTTTTCATTTATTTAAAAACTAGAGGCCCGGTGCACAAAAATTTGTGCACTCAGGGGGCGGGTCCCCCAGCCCGGCCTGTGCCCTCTCACAGTCTGGGACCACTCAGGAGATAACGATCTGCTGGCTTAGGCCTGCTCCCGGGTGGCAGAGGGCAGGCCCAATCCCTAGGTGCAGCCCCTGGTCAGGCTCAGAGCAGGGCCGATTGGGGAGTTGGGGTGCCGCCCCGTCATGCACAGAGCAGGGCGGATCGGGAGGTTGCGATGCCACCCTCAGTCACGCTCAGGGTAGGGCCGATTGGGGGGTTGGGGCACCGCCCCCTGTTACGCTCAAGGCAGGGTCGATGGGGAGGTTGTGGCGCCACCCCCTGTCACGCACAGAGCAGGGCCGATCAGGGGGTTGGGGCGCTGCCCCCTGTCACTCACAGAGCAGGGCCGATCAGGGGGTTGGGGCACTGCCCCCTGTCACTCACAGAGCAGGGCAGATCAGGGGGTTGGGGCGCTGCCCCCTGTCACTCACAGAGCAGTGCCGATCAGGGGGTTGGGGCGCTGCCCCCTGTCACTAACAGAGCAGGGTCCATCAGGGGGGTTGGGGCACTGCCCCCTGTCACTCACAGAGCAGGGCCCATCAGGGGGTTGAGGAGCTCCCCTCTGTCAGGCACAGAGCAGGGCCGATAGGGGAGTTGGGGCACCGCCTCCTGTCACACACAGAGCAGGGCAGATTAGGGGGTTGGGGCACCGTACCCTGTCACACTCAGGGCAGGGCCAATGGGGAGGTTATGGCTCTACCCTGTCACACACAGAGCAAGGCCCGTGGAGGGGGGTTGGGGCGCCACCCTCTATCACCCACAGAGCAGGGCCGATCAGGGGGTTGGGGCACTGCCACTGTCACACTCAGGGCAGGGCCGATGGAGAGGTTATGGTTCTATCCTGTCACACACAGAGCAGGGCCCGTGGGGGCGGGGGGTTGGGGCACCGCACCCTGTCACACACAGAGCAGGGCTGATCAGGGGGTTTGGGCGCTGCCCCCTGTCATGCTGATCCCGGTGCTGGGAGGCATATTACCCTTTTACTATATAGGATAGAGGCCTGGTGCATGGGTAGGGGCTGGCTGGTTTGCCCTGAAGGGTGTCCTGGATCAGGGTGGGGGTCCCCACTGGGGTGCCTGGCCAGGCTGGCTGAGGGGCTGAGGGCTGTTTTCCCGCTGGCAGTTGACTAAAAGCTCCCAACCGCTCCTTGTTTTCTTTTTTTTTTTTTTTATTCTGGGCCAGCTTTAGCTCTGAGGCCTCGCTGCTGAAAACATGGACACAATGTTGCTGTCCGGGGCTGACTGAAAGCCGGTTTTGTTTAGCTTCTTATTTGCAACATAGTAATAGTTGCAGTTGAGAGGCCGGCAAGTGAGGCGGGAACGTTGGAGTCTGCAGTTCCTGGAGGAAGCAAGCCTCCCTGCTCGCTTCAAGCTGCCTGGCTGCCGGCCGCCATCTTGGCTGACAGTTAATTTGCATAAGGATATGCTGATTAGCCAATGGGAAGGGTAGCGGTCGTACACCAATTACCATGTTTCTCTTTTATTAGTGTAGATTGCTCTTCCACAGACATACAGGGGTTAGTGCTTAGTAAATATCTAAATGCTATAAATAGTAGGGTTCCAAATCATAGTTTCACACAAGTGCAAAGAGCATGTTACAGAAAAATAAGTGGAGTGCATCAGTAATGCCCTAAAATGGCATGTGTGAGCATGTGCATACTTGTAAGTGGAGCCAGCACAGGAAGGTGCGCCCACGGCCCTGCTGCCAGCAGTTTCCTCTGAGTGGAGAGAAGGAGTTTGGGAGCTCCTTTTGAAATGTCTTAGTGCTTCTAATTAAAGGAAGTTAGTGATTGCACTTCACTACAAGTAATAGAACCTTGGGTATAGTGATCTGAGCAAGTTCAGAAGCCAGCCAGAGCAGGTGCAGCCGGGCCACTGTGCTTTCCAGGACCAAGGTCCTGTGTCTCATCTCAGGTGGCCTGTGTGCCATCACCCGGTGCTCATTAGACAGCTGTTCTACTTTGAGCATCAAGTCTTCCTTCACGGAAGGGAACAAAGGACAGCAGGTGCCAGAGACTCTGAGTTCATCCTCTCCAGTGACACATCATTGACCAGAATATGTCACATGGCCACATTCACCTACAAGGAATCTATTTTTTAAGCTGGCATATTACCAACTTAAACATAAGTAATGGTAAGCAGCTAACCATTTTGCCACCTTGTAAAATGTTTTGAGAAAGAAGAAAAAGAGAAAGTAGAAAGGAGAGGAATGGAAACAAGTGAAGGAAGAAAGGGATGAGTGTGGAAGGAAAGGTGAAATGGGCACAGAATTTGCAGACAATAGATGGGCTTGAATCCTGCTGTCATTACTTCCATGCTTTTGGTTGTAAAACACCTATCTTACAAGATGGCTGAAAGGATTAAATAAGATCATTTATTTAATATTCTTAGAATAGTGATTGCATACAGTAAGTGCCAATAATGGTGGATTTCCCTTTCTGTGACATCTACAGCCTGTTAAATATGACAGCACTCGGCCGCACACACTTTGGCTCTCTGCTTGTTCCGTGATGCCACGCTCACCTTGAGGACAGGTCTGTTCTGTGATGGCAGGGACTTGGGATCCTGTAGGGTTCCTTAGAGGATACAGTTAACTTTCACTCTACATCTAGGCTCATTGGACACCACACACCTGCTGTCCTGGACACTGGTGGGCTGTGGACACAGCGATTCTGCACAGAGGTGAGGATGGGCCTTCAAAGTGAGATTCAAGTGAAAGAAAAACAATGAGTATCGTGAAGGTGACTCTCCCAAAACATAAGCAGGCTGACCTGCCTGGATTGTCTATGAGGCTCTCAGCATGGGCAACAAAGGACAGAGAGGAGCTCAGAAGGAACAAAGAGAATGTGTAGTCTTTGCATGGTGAACGTTTTGCTGAATAGGTTGTGCTTATGTGGAATGGGAGCTATGGAGGGGCAGGAACCCTTGCATACACACACACACACACACACACACACACACACACACACACACTTTTCCAAGGCTGGAGCAATCTGATTACCTGCTCCCTTTAGACTGTCTGCTTTGGTTTCTCCCTCAAACACAGCCTGGTCTCTGCCTCCCCTTCACTAAGCATGCTCTCCTGTGCGTCCTGATCTCCCTTTTGGACATTTCTGTTTCCCCGCCGCTGGGCTTCTCAGCTTGGCCTCTTCAGTCATTATATCACTTGCTGATCTTGCTGTTCACAACTGCACCTCCCGGTGCTTCGCCCTGTGACCCACCATCTGTGGGTTGCTGACCCAAGCTCCTCGCCATTCTCCTCACAGTTCCTCCGTGCCTCCATGTCACCAAGCAAAAGGTGTCTGTTAATTTCAGACGCACTGTTCTCTCTCATCACTTAGTGCAGGATTACCCTTATTTACTATAAGTAAACTGAGGTACAGAAAAGTGAAGGACCTTTACAAGGTCACATGGCTTATAAATTTCAGAGATTGGATAAAGAACTTGTTCTATTTCCAAAGCCACAGTCCTTTCAGAATGTCACATGTTGGCTGGGCATCATGGCTTGGAAAGTGGTAGACTCCCTGCCTTTCTCAGCAGCCTGTGTTCCAGCTGCTTGCACGTCCCTGACAGCTGAGCCCTTTCCTGAAACCCCTGCTGAAAGGTGTAGGGAAGCCAACATCAGGTCAGAACGCCATTTCCTGGGCAGTGGAGTTGAGGAGGGGTGAGAGCCAGTGCCTGTGATTTCTGTGTTTTAATATTCACTTAACTTTGTTGGGAGTAATTATATTTCATTCATCCTATACCAGCTGGTATTTACTTCATCCTCCATCAAGCATCAACAGAGCATGGGCTGCAAGACAGAAATATTACTCTGGTGAGCATAAATATTTCATTTTTCATACCACAAATGTGTTGATGATTTATTAATTAGCCTAAAGGCTGCTGCCTCTGTAGAGCTGAAAATGAAGCTTTTCTGCTCTGTGGATTGGATCTTTCTGGGGCACCATGCCCATGGGTGATGCTCAGCCAGGAGCATGGCCCAAGCTTGCCAATAGCTTCCAGAATGCCGAGTCCAAACTTCACAGGCCCAGTGTTGGCTTTTCACTGCCCACAAAAATACTAGCATCAAAAAGCATCTTACTTCTTGATGTGGGTGGTAAATACACAGTACAATATGCAGACGATGTATTATAGAATATACACCTGAAACCTATATAATTTTATTAACCAGTGTCACCCCCATAAATTCAATTTAAAAACAAGAAAGAAAATGACCTCTCCCTTTTCAGGAAATGTAGCTGGAACCAGAGCCAATTGGTCTACCTACCAGGGGGCTGCTGAGATAAGCTGCCAACCTGCTAATGGGTCAGTGCCTGCCTTTGACCCAGCTTTTGAGACTGCGTGGCTCATCTGAATCAGATATTCAGGGGACCCAACAGAGCCTCCTCCTAGAACTTCAGTGACAAGTCCGGTCAGCGCCAAGTCTCAGGCCTTGTCTTTTATAACTGCTCAAATACTGTCTGTGGGAGAAATAAATATCACCATGATAAAGCGCATGTGACAGGCCCACTGCAACTGAGACATACACGACCACCTCTAGCAGCGCTTTGAGCTCTGAAGAGACCCTCATCTGGATTCTGCATAAGTTGCACATTGTTAAAAGGAAGAGTAAAGTAGGAGCTCCAAGTATCAGTTTTGCTGCTGAGGAAGCAAAATTAAGTGACACTATTTGGTGTTGGGTACAAGTGTGCTGCCAATACTGTTTAGGGCAGCTATTCAATGCGATTGTGCCATGTCTGGAGACATCTTTGGTTAGTGCAACTGTGGGTGCTATGGGTGCCTAGTGTGGGTCTGTGGGTGTCCAGAGGCTAAGGGGGTGGCTAAAAACCCTACAAGGCACAGGAGAGATCCCACACCCTGTGCTCAGAGTCTCTCATAGATTATCTGCTGAGAAATGTGGACCAGTGGTTGTTGTCCTCTGTTCAATTAATTCATTTCATCTTAATAGGTAGGAGTAAAGTATGGGGCAGGAGGCCAAGTGTGTTTTGGGGGAAAATCCCCTCAAAGATACCAGAAATGAGGCAGACTCCCCCTTCTCATGGTATGCATCCTCAGACTCTACCAGACATCCAGATGAAACTCACACACCAGCCAGTGAGCAGTGTAGCCACCAGAAGTCCCTCTTGTCCCACACCCACCTAATCTCATCATGATTCCCCTCGCTGCCCAGCCTCAGACCCTTGGCTTCCTAGCTTTGGTTCCACTGGACCTCAGCTTGATGATCCCACTTTCTCCTCCTGGGGTTTATAGTCACTGTCCTGACTCCTTATGTATAACTGAATCCATACTTCAGCCCATGGCTAGGAACAACCTGGAAAAGGGGTGAGGAAGTTACACATAGAAGGTCCCTGGGTTACACATATTTCTCATTAAATCTCCACAAAGAGCTTTCAAGGTAATAACTGCATGACAGTTTCACATATGGGGAAGCTGAGCTAGAAAGGAGTGCAGAAAACTGCACACAGATGTGCATAAGCTCTTGATTGGATGAGCCAGCTACTATATGGCAGGAGCAGAATGAGGAACATGCCTGCCTCATCCCTAGGTCTGGCTTCCTAATTATGCTGCCTCCTGACTCTCCCCTCCTCACTCCCCGCCCAGCTCCAGGTGTGTGGCCCTTCCCAGGAGCTTCAGAGCACACATCTCCTTATCTACGAGGCACCCCAGCAAAATTAAATAACACAATTTGGTGTCAGGTCCACGTGTGCTGCCAACTCCCCACATCTGATTAGTGGGGAGATTGAAATCACTGGTCCACATTTCTCCACAGATAATCTATCAGAGGCTCTGGGCATGGGGTGCCTTGTATACCCAAGCCATCACTCTATGTCCATACCTATGACGTTTTCCATACTCAATGCAATACATTTCAGAAATTGCAAAATTCCGAAGATCTTTGGGTCAGGATATCCCTATAATTTCTCACATTATATATAATAGGTCTATATAATCTATACAGAGGATATCTACATGTTATTTTTAAAATGTATTCATTCAACAAATGTGCATTGAGGAAACAACAAAATATTTTGAAGGTTTAGTGGTTCAGAGTGAAAACTCTGGAGTCAGGCTCCTTAGAATCAAATACCACTTCACCATGTATTTGTTTTAATACTTGGAACAATTTTAATAACCTCCCTCTGGGCCTCATCTCTTCATATGTAAATTGTAATAATAACAGTGCCTCACAATTTTTACATGACAATTAATTAGATAAACTGTTATATTTTCTGCATTACCAGGGATATTTTGTCAGTGATATTGTCTCACATAGAACTCCTGCTCAATTCATTCAACAAAGTTTTTTATGTTAAAAAAGATAACAATTACTGGGCATTTCTTTTGTTTTAAGCCTCCCAGTACCTTGTTTTTTATTTAGTCAGCAGGCCACCCCTATGAACTGCATGCTGTTAGTATCCCTGCTTTATAGATGAGTAATGTGAGCCAGAAAGCTTATCGCTTGCCCAGATGGCATGGCTGGCAAGCAGCACAGAAGGATGAGAATTCAGACTGTCTGGCTCCATGATCTGCCTTTGAAACACTACCCTACACCATGCCAGGGAATAAAAGGTAGCTGCTGTGAAGGGATTCATACCTGAGGCCCACACAGGTCACCAAACAGGGACAAAGGACCCTAGGGTGCAATAGCAGGTTTCCCAAGAGGCAGTGATTGGTTGAGGTTTGATAAGTGAGGACTCCTGGGGTGGGTCCGGGTGAGGCTCCTTTTCAAATGCACAGTCAGGAGAACACCGCAGTTTGCTCTCTGCAGCTGGAGCTGGGTGGTGAAGGCCAGCAGAGACGAAGAGCAGCCTGTGAGGCAGGCACACTCAAACCACGGGAGACTGGACACTAAGTAAGCTCCTGACTTTTATTGGAAGGCAGTAGCGAAGATCAAAGTGCATTTGCATCTTAGAGAAGTTAATCCAATTCCTAGTCAGTTAACAGAGTGTGTGAGATTGGTGAACTTGGGTCTACAAGAACAGTTCCGGTGGTGAGGCCTGAACCACGACAGAGGCGATGGTCATGGACAGGGAAGAGAGAGGTAAACCCCTCGGGTCTGAGTAGAACTAAGTTAAACATCAAATCTCTGTACAGGTAAAGAAGGATTTTTTTTTTAATAAATGTAGAGCCTCATAATAGCAAAGTCTCAGGGTAAAGAGCCAGCCACCAAAGGGCAGGGACACAAAAGTGAGGTCAAGGTCAGATGTCCCCAGTGGTGACAGCAGAAACAATTCCGCGTGTCAGCAAGGCTCTCCCCACCAGTGGCCGTGACTAAACAGTTCTTAAGCCAAGGCCATGTGCCTCAAGGCTAATAGCCCAGACACTGCACATTGACCTCTGTAGCTGTAGAGGCAATGGCTGAATTGAATTAAATGAGAAATTCTTGTTCTTATTTTAGTAAATAAAGAAAATCATATATTAAAATTAGGCATCAGTCAAAATGATTAACACTAATAACTTTGCATGAAATGATTTAACCCACTTGAATTAGGGGATCTGGAATCCTTCCTTTAAACTACTATCAACATATGGATAATTTTCATATCATTAATAAGATTCTGTTGGGCAAATTGCATTGAAAAATGTATTATGCATTCAATATTGAAATAGATGGTATTCTCAGAGATGGCTGCCAGATTCTCTACCCTTGCAATATCAGGACTGTTACTGTTGTAAATTGCTAGTTATTAATATTAACAATAGAAAGGGAGCAAATGGAGACCAGACATGATAAGCATGGCCATCTGGGCAGCTTGACAGGAAGCTGCAACTTCACATGCCCAGGGAACCACCGGCCTTCCCTGCAGACCCCTGGGAAGGGGATTTGGACACATGCACAGTGAGGTTGGGGTGAGGTAGGGAAGGTGTCTGTCAGTCTAATGTGGGGAACCATGGATTGGCTAAAGGGGGTGAAGCCACTGCAAGCACACGAAGTTTTAGAAGGTTGAAAT
This sequence comes from Myotis yumanensis, assembly GCF_028538775.1. Taxonomy (NCBI): domain Eukaryota; kingdom Metazoa; phylum Chordata; class Mammalia; order Chiroptera; family Vespertilionidae; genus Myotis; species Myotis yumanensis. The sequence continues at coordinate 60,212,491 of NW_027223764.1, forward strand.
GTCCAGACAGAGGGATTCTCTCTTGGCTCCCTGGTTCCTTCGGCCTTGCTCTTGCTGCCTTGCACTCAGCCATGTGGCCCTAGGAGCTGCGTGGCTCGTGGCCATGAAACCCAACAGCCAATGGACTGCAGCTGGGAACACAGGTAAGCTGGCCGGATGCTGGACTGGACTGTGCAAACATGGACCGGAAGCCCTGAGCAGTGGCTTTTCTCCCGCTCTGCTGAAGACACAGCCTAACTCTTCCTCGGCAGGATAGAGGGAGAGGGGCCCTTGGGAACTCGGGGGGTTAATTTCATGCAAATAAATACACTCGTTCTTCCATGTGAGTCTCAGAAAATCCTTTTTCTCATGGCATTGCAAGAAGCCCACTTCCACCAGCAATACGTGGGGATGTGGAGGACACCCACCGATGATAGGACTACTATGAGATGACAAAACAAAAAGTGTCTTTAGGCCACAGGAATCCCAAGGGGGATTGTGGAGATCAGACTTAGCATAACCATTTCCTGAGGGAACATTTGTAGACCTGAGAGTAGCTGAGAGTTCAGGCTCCTGGACAATTTGTCCACAACAATTCTACTAGATTTTACTAGTACTTTGTTACCAGAGACATTAATTTGAAATGCCTGTGTATCAAATACTTCTTATATGATAGGTTTATTTTAAAACAGCTATTGTGAATCCCACTTTGTTATATTCCTGTGAGTTTTTTCCATCTAGTCCAGTGGTTCTCAACCTTCCTAATGCCGCGACCCTTTAATACAGTTCCTCATGTTGTGGTGACCCTCAACCATAAAATTATTTTCGTTGCTACTTCATAACTATAATTTTGCTACTGTTATGAATCGTAATGTAAATATCTGATATGCAGGATGTATTTAGCCGACCCCTGTGAAAGGGTTGTTCGACCCCCAAAGGAGTTGCGACCCACAGGTTGAGAACCCCTGATATAGTCTATTTTTAAGCATTTCAAACAAAAAGCATTTCAGTGTAATAATCAAAAGTGTATGTATTTAGAGGAAGTAAAATAAATGTAGAAGTGGCAATGTCTTCTTTATAACGAGTGGAACAACAGTCACCTCAGAGCACGTATCTGTCCGCGTGAGCCAGAGTGGCATGAGCAGTCGGTGAGGAAGGTGGGTGAACACGCTGGCGCATTCCTTGGAAGGCTCTGCACAGCATGTGCTCACAGACTCACAGGCCTCAAAGGTGGGTGCTCGATGGATGAACAATTAAAAATCTTAAAGATAAAAGGATAGATCTCTAAAAAATAAAAACTTTATATTTATTCAGCTTCGGCAGGGATGACCTTTGAAGCTAAGAGTCAGTAAAATATATGACAGAGAAAATAGATAACTTCAACTATCTCGAAATAAATATCACATATAAAATAAAAGTTTAAAGGGCCAATAAATTTTTGAAAAAACTCATTTATTGATATATTTATTGTATACAGATCTCAAAGTTGATATTTACAGGGTATGTGGTAACATCAGTGACGAACATAAGATGACATTAAGGGTAGAGACTTGGATCACGCTTGCTCTGTAGAAAGCTACATGATTGCATTTGGGCACCTGAGCCATTAGGAAAATCGCTGCATACAAACAAAAGCTTAGCCCAGGGGTGGGCAAACTTTTTGACTCGAGGGCCACAATGGGTTCTTAAACTGGACCGGAGGGCCGGAACAAAAGCATGGATGGAGTGTTTGTGTGAACTAATATAAATTCAAAGTAAACATCATTACATAAAAGGGTACGGTCTTTTTTTTTTTTTTTTTTTAGTTTTATTCATTTCAAATGGGCCGGATCTGACCCGCGGGTCATAGTTTGCCCACGGCTGGCCTAGATGCTTATATTTGGGTGGTCTAGGAACTAGGTGAACTGACAAACACTTGCTGAAAATGATTAAAAGTTCTTGATAAATACAGCAAAATTAATTTTTTCCAAAATTATATTGATTGAAAAATACAAAATGAACAAACAGAAAGGCTCATTTGATAGAAGAAATTACAAGTCTTCTCCAGAGCAAATATAATTCTAAATAAATGTCAAAGGATTTAAATATATAAAGTTTAAAAGAATGAAATTTCTTCTTTAAAGATTAAATCAGAGTCAATGGAAAACTCACAGGAGAGAACCCTGATACCCAAGGACCAAAGGTGGAGCCGGCATAGAGACTGGTAGGAGGGGCAGAGACTTGAACCACAGAGGGCAACGGAAGTCCCAGAGAGTTGTCTCAGCTGGTGGTGGTGGTGGCGGGGGGGTGGGGGGGGGCATGCCACTGAGAATTCTGGGATCTAGTCCCAGAGCTGGGCTCCTAGCAGAAAGCGCCAAGCTGAGGAGGGTATCCACATAGCATCAAGCTGTGGAAAGCAGTGGGGTGCTGTCTGCCAGGGGGTGGCAGCTGAAAGTTCAGGCACCCTCTTAAAGGGCCAAGGCACAAACATTCCCTGTGGAGCCACACACCTTGCGCTCTGGCAGAGGGAGGGCGAAGAGGACAGGAGCTGTGAGAACAGAGGCCAGCACTGGGGACTCGGGGGATAGAGCTCAGAAGGCAGACACCCCAAGTTTTCTCTGCTCAGTCATTCCCTCACACAGCCACATACACATCTGCCTTGCCTGGGGCGGGGGGGGGGGGGAATAGACATCTGCCTTGCCTGGGGGAAAGGCAGTTGACACACCCTATTGGAAAACACCCTGCCATGAGGCCACTTAAGAAGATTAAAAGTAACAATTACAAGGAGTAACAGCTGCTTGTGTAGCCAGACCCTGTTCAAGGAACAGCAGCCTCCTGATCACCACACCCCCTGTCTGAGAAACAGCAGCTGTGTGTGAAGCCTGTCCCCACCAGCCAGAGGAGCCACCACAGCGGTGAACAACACCCACCACAGGAGCTGCTGCCAAATGAGGAGAAGCTGCTACCACAACCACCCGAGGAGCAACCACAGCCCGAGGAGACACTGCCACCCAGGGAGCAGCCACTGAACGACTCAACATCTAGATATGTAGGTAAGATCAAACATGGGTAGACAAAGACACCCCCAAAGGAAAGAAAAGGAGGACTTCCCAGAAAAGCAGCTAAGTGAAACCAAGGCATGCAGTGTGACAGAAAAAGAATTCAGATTAAGGGTCCTAGAATGCATAAACCAGATGGAGGAAAAAATAAAAAACTTATGCAAGAAGCAAGAAGAAACAGATGAAAAAAATCAATAAATTATGTAAGAACCAAGAAGAAATGAAGAGTGATATAGTTACAATAAAAAACACCATTGAAAGTTTCAACAGTAGACCTGGAGAAGCAGAGGAATGAATTAGCAAATTAGAAGACAGGGAAACAAAACAGACCCAAACTGTACTGCAATTGGAGAAAAAAATTAAAAGACAGGAGGAGAGCCTAAGGGAGCTATGGGACAACATGAAACGAAAAAACATATGAATAATAGGGGTGCCAGAACAACAGAAAGAGGAACAAGACTTAGAAAACCTATATGAAGAAATAATATCAGGAAACTTCCCTGAGGTGGGGAAGAAAAAAGTCACACAAGCACAGAGAGTCCCAAACAAGGTGAACCCGAAAAGACCCACACCAAGACACATCATAATTACCATGGCAAATGTACAGGACAAAGAGAGAATATTACAGGCTGCAAGAGAGAGACAGAAAGTTACATACAAGGGATCTCCCATTAAATTATCAAATGATTTCTCAACAGAAACACATCAGGCCAGAAAAGAATGGACGGAAATTTACAAAGTGATGCAAAGCAAAGGACTGAATCCAAGAATACTCTATCCAGCAAGGCTATCATTCAAAATTGAAGGGGAAATAAGAAGCTTCACAGACAAAAAAAAGGCTAAGGAAGTTTATCACCACCAAGCCAGCAATCAAGAAATGCTAAAGGGACTGGTGTAAACAGAAGAAATAAAAAGCTCAGAAAGAAAACAGCCACACACAACAAAGAAATGGCTACAAACAAGTACCTTTCAATAATAACTTTAAACGTAAATGGACTAAATGCTCAGAACAAAAGACATCTAGTGGCTGAATGGATAAAAAAAACATGACCCATACATTTGCTGTCTACAAGAGACCCACCTCATTAGAAGGGACTCACACAGACTGAAAATGACGGGATGAAAAAATATCTTTCAGGGAAATGGAAAGGAAAAGAAAGCTGGGGTAGCAATACTTATATCTGACAAAAGAGACCTCAAAGTGAAGGCCATAACAAGAGATAAGGAAGGCCACTTCATAATACTAAAGGGATCAATACAACAAGAAGATTTAACCCTGGTAAACATATATGCACCCAATGCAGGAGCACCCAAATACATAAAAAAACTCCTGGAAGATATCAAAGGAGAGATCGACAATACAATCATAGTAGGGGAATTTAATACACCACTGACATCACTGGATAAATCCTCTAGACAAACAATCAGCAAAGAAACAGCAATCCTAAATGACTCACTAGATCAGATGGACCTAATTGGCATCTTCAGAACACTTCACCCCAAAGCCATGGAATATACATTCTACTCAAGGGATCATAAGACATATTCAAAAATAGACCGCATATTGGGTCACAAACAAAGTCTCCCCAATTTCAAGAAGATTGAAATCATACCAACCATCTTCTCAGACCACGAAGGCATAATATTAGAAATAAACTAAAATAAAACAACCCAAAATACTCAAACATTTGGAAGCTGAATAGCATGTTATTAAATATTGATTGGGTTACCAATGAAATCAAAGAAGAAATTAAAAACATCCTGGAAACTAATGACAATGAAAACACAACAACACAAAACCTATGGGACACAATGAAAGCAGTCCTGAGAGGGAAGTTTATAGCTCTACAGGCCTATCTCAAAAAACAAGAAAAAAATGATAGTAAATCAACTAACTCTACATCTCAAAGAATTAGAAAGAGCAACAAGAAAACCCCAGAGTGAGCAGAGGGAAGGAGATAATAAAGATTAGAGCAGAAATAAATGACATAGAGACCGAAAAAACAATACAGAAAAATCAAAGAAACCAAGAACTGGTTCTTTGAAAAGATAAACAAGATTGACAAACCTCTAGCCAGGTTCACCAAGAAGCAAAGAGAGAGGACCCAAATAAACAAAATCAGAAATGATAGAGGCGAAATAACAACAGACCCCACAGAAATACAAATGATTGTTTAAAAAAATACTATGAACAACTCTACTCCAACAAACTAGACAACCTGGAGGAAATGGACACATTCCTAGAAAAATACAACATTCCAAAACTCAATCAGGAAGAATCTAAAAACCTCAATAGGCCAATAACTATGGAAGAAATTGAAGCAGTCATCAAAAAGCTTCCAGCAAACAAAAGCCCAGGGCCAGATGGCTTCACAAGGGAGTTTTACCAAACATTCAAGGAAGGACTAAAACCTATTCTCCTCAGACTACTACAAAAAATCCAAGAGGAAGGAACACTTCCAAGCTCATTCTATGAAGCCAGCATCACCCTAATACCAAAACCAGGTAAAGACATCACAATGAAAGAGAATTACAGGCCAATATCCCTCATGAACATAGATGCCAAAATCCTCAACAAATTCTTAGCAAATCAGATCCAGCAGTACATGAGAAAGATCATACACCATGACCAAGTAGGATTTATCCCAGGAATGCAAGGATGGTACAACATCCATAAATCAATAAACGTGATACACCACAAAAAAAAAAAAAAAATTGAAAGAAAAAAAACACATAGTCATATCAATTGATGCAGAAAAAGCATTTGACAAAATCCAACACCCTTTTTATATAAAAACTCTCAGCAAGGTGGGAAGAGAAGGATCATACCTCAAAATGATAAAAGCCATATATGAGAAGCCCACAGCCAACATCATACTCAATGGACAAAAACTAACACCATTTCCCCTTAAGAACAGGAACAAGACAGGGATGCCCACTCTCAACACTCCTGTTCAACATAGTACTGGAAGTACTAGTCGTTGCGATCACAGAAGAAGAAGAAATAAAAGGCATCCAAATTGGAAAAGAGGAAGTAAAACTGTCCTTATTTGCAGACGACATGATAATATACATACAAAACTCTAAAGACTCCATCAAAAAACTACTAGACTTAATACATGAATTTCGAAATGTAGCAGGATACAAAATTAACCCCAAGAAATCTAAGGCATTTCTATACACCAATAGTGAACTTTCAGAAAGAGAGACTAAAAAAATCTAATTTACCATTGCACCAAAAATATTAAGCTACCCAGGAATAAACTTATCTAAAGAGGTAAAAGACCTCTACTCAGAAAACTACAGGACATTGAAAAAAGAGATAGAGGAAGACATAAACAGATGGAAGAACATACCGTGTTCATGGATTGGTAGAATCAACATCATCAAAATGTCCATACTACCCAAAGCAATCTATAAATTCAACGCACTTCCCATTAAAATACCAATTGCATATTTCACAGATCTAGAACGAACTCTCCAAAAATTCATCTGGAATAAAAAAAGACCCTGAATAGCTGCAGTGATCCTGAGAAAGAACAAAGTAGGTGGGATCTCAATGCCAGATATCAAGCTGTATTACAAAGCCACTGTTCTCAAAACTGCCTGGTACTGGCACAAGAACAGACATATAGAACAATAGAATAGAATAGAGAGCCCAGAAATCTGCCCGAACACATATGCTCAATTAATATTTGACAAAGGAGGCAAGAACATACAATGGAGCCAAGATAGCCTCTTCAATAAATGGTGTTGGGAAAATTGGACAGATATATGTAAGAAAATGAAACTAGACCACCAACTTACACCATACACAAAAATAAACTCAAAATGGATAAAGGACTTAAATGTTCGACAGGAAACCATAAAAATTCTAGAAGAGTCCAATGGCAACAAAATCTCAGACATATGCCGAAGCAATTTATTCACTGATACAGCTCCTAGGGCACTTGAAACTAAAGAGAAACTGAACAGATGGGACTACATCAAAATAAAAGGCTTCTGCATAGCAAAAGAAACCATCAACAAAACAAAAAGAAAGCCCACTGTGTGGGAAAACATATTTTCCAATGTCATATCTGATAAAGCCCTAATCTCCAAAATTTATAGGGAACTCATACAACTTAAGAAAAAGAAGATAAACAATCCAATCAAAAAATGGGCAAAGCATCTAAATAGACACCTTTCAAAAGAGGACATTCTGAAAGCCAAGAGACATATGAAAACATGCTCAAAGTCACTAATCATCCGAGTGATGCAAATCAAAACAACAATGAGGTACCATCTCACACCTGTCAGACTGGCTATCATCAACAAATCAACAAACAACAAGTGCTGGAGAGGATGTGGAGAAAAAGGAACACTTGTGCACTGCTGGTGGGAATGCAGACTGGTGCAGCCACTATGGAAGACAGTATGGAGTTTCCTCAAAAAACTGAAAATGGAACTTTCATTTGACCCTGTGATCCCAGTTCTAGGAATATATCCCAAGAAACCAGAAACACCAATCAGAAAGGATATGTGCACCCATATGTTCATAGCAGCACAATTCACCATAGCTAAGATCTGGAAACAGCCTAAGTACCCATCAGTAGATGAATGGATTAGAAAACTGTGGTACATCTACACGATGGAATACTATGCTG